>NC_077235.1:78833550-79433550 GCF_027887165.1 Monodelphis domestica
CAGCTCTCCTTCTATAATCCTATGAGGTCTTGGACAGTTCTCTTCTCTCAGTCTCAGTTTCCTCCTCTGTAATATAATGGATTTGGACGAGATGGCCGGAGACCCCTTCTAGCTATAGATGTAGGGCACGGGTCCCCAAACTACAGTCCATGGGCCACATGTGTCCCCCTGAGGCCATGTATCCGGCCCCCACCACACTTCTTTCATTGGTAATCAGTGAGAGGAGCACTGTATGTGGCGTCACTCACATACAGTACTACTTCCAGTGACATAATCCTTAGCGTGGCACCTTAGAACAAGGCACCGCACAAAGGATTATGTGGCTGCAAAATGGAATGAAATGCATGGTGAGGGGAGATCTGGGGGAGGGGATTCTGCACTGTCTATAACTGCTGTCTGGTTAGGGTTAGGGTTAGGGTTAGATTTTTATAGTCCGACCCTCCAACAGTCTGAGGGACAGTGAACTGGTGCCCTGTGTTAAAAGTTTGAGGGGGGCAGCTGGGTAGCTCAGTGGATTGAGAACCAGGCCTAGAGATGGGAGGTCCCAGGTTCAAATCTGGCCTCAGACACTTCCCAGCTGTGTGACCCTGGGCAAGTCACTTGACCCCCATTGCCTAGCCCTTACCACTCTTCTGCCTTGGAGCCAATACACAGTATTGACTCCAAGACGGAAGGTGAGGGTTTAAAAAAAAAAGTTTGAGGACCCCTGATCTAGGATCTTACATTCACAAACAACTCAGTTATGTAACCTCTGTCTGCCTTAGTTTCTTCATCTGGAAAATTAACATAATAATAACACCTACCTTAAAGGATTGTCATGAGGAACAAACAAGATGCCATTTTTATTGATTTTATCAGTTTGTTGATTAGGATAGCATTATAACAGATAAAGTGACATTGGTCAAAGATCCTCTCAATGACCAGAGACCCAGAAGTTCAGTCAAGCAAATAAAGAGTTTTAGTTCATTATTCTGTCCTGCCCTTGAACATCCCAAGAAATCCATAATTGGTAGACAGCTAATTAAGAGGTGGTGCATCAAACTATCCCTAACCCTATATTGAGGAGAACCAGTACACAAGAAAAAAAGCCATGCCCCCTTCATTTATTTTTAAATTTTATTTAATTAATTAATTTAGAATATTTTTCCATGAGACTGGAACGACCTCCAGAAAGTGATGCAGAGTGAGAGGAGCAGAACCAGGAAAACATGGTACACAGAGACTGATACACTGTGGCACAATCAAATGTAATGGACTTCTCCATTAGTGGCGGTGTAATGTCCCTGAACAATTTGCAGGGATCTAGGAGAAAAAACACTATCCATAAGCAGGGGACAAACTGTGGGAGTAGAAACACCGAGGAAAAGCAATTGCCTGACTACAGGGGTTGAGGGGACATGACAGAGGAGAGACTCTAAACGAACACCCTAATGCAAATACAAACAACATGGCAATGGGTTCGAATCAAGAACACATGTGACACCCAGTGGAATCATGCGTCGGCTATGGGGAGTGGAGGGGGAGGAAAAGAAAATGATCTTTGTCTTTAATGAATAATGCTTGGAAATGATCAAATAAAATATTATTTTTTTAAAAAAGAATATTTTTCCATGGTTCCATCATTCATGTTCTTTCCTTCCCTTCCTCCCACCCCCTTCTGTAGCCAATGAGCAATTCCACTGGGTTTTACCTGTGTCATTGATCAAGATCTATTTCCATATTATTAATATTTGCATTAGGGTAATTGTTTAGAGTCAGCATCCCCAATCCTCCCCATCGACCCATGTGATCAATCATATGTTTTTCTTCTGTGTTTCCGCCCCCACAGTTCTTTCTCTGGATGTGCATAGTGATCTTTCTCATAAGTTCCTCCAGATTGTCCTGGATCATTGCATTGCTGCTAGTAGAGAAGTCCATTACATTCGATTGTGCCACAGTGTATGAGCCAAGATGCCATTTTTAAAGAGCTTTGCAAACTTTGAAGTGTCATACAATTCTAGCTATTCATATTTTTTTTAATTTTATTTAGTCAATTTAGAACATGATTCCTTGGTTACAAGAATCATATTCTTTCCCTCCCTCCTTTACCCCATCCTTCCCATAGCTTACGCGCAATTTCACTGGGTATTACATGTGTCCTTGATCAGAACCCATTTCCATGTTGTTGGTGTTTGCATTAGGATGTTCATTCAGAGTCTACCTCCCCAGCCATATCCCCAAAGACCCATGTATTTAAGCAGTTGTTTTTCTTCTGTGTTTCTACTCCCACAGTTTTCCTCTCAATGTGGATAGTGGTTTTTCTCATAAATCCCCCCAGGTTGTTCAGGATCACTTCTAGCTATTATTATTGAAGGAATATAGATGAAGTGGGGAAGGATGAAGAACTTCAGTTATACAAACACAAATAACCAGACATGAATGGATCCTGCATAAAGTGGTTTTTACTTATAGGCACAGAATAAACAAAAAATCAAATCAAATCAAATCAGATCAGAAAAGTCTTTAAGTAATGCCAGTCATGGGCTAAGGTCCCATACCTTCCCCCCCCCCCTCCCCGACTTGGGCAATCTTTATAACCAGTTTGGACACATGGCCCAAAGCCAGCAGTTCTAGGACACAGTTCAAGGTGACTAGGCTCAGTCTCAAATGTTCTCACCAAGTACAGCCAGTGTTATAGTGCTCTGGACCCAGCTGCAGGGCTGGTTTGACCACTCTGGATGCCATATGTGAGCCTTGTCAGCTCTCAAGGCTTTTATGTTCCATATCTGTTGTTAAATGTGGGTGGCTCATGGATGTGGAATGGGTGGAGTCAATGGCAGGCCTGACCTGCATTCCCTTCACCTCTTCCTTTTCTCTCTCTGTCTTGTAACCCAGACCTATCTTAATCACGTGGACAGTAGAAGTAGAGGGAAGGGTTGAGACCAACCCACAGGCCAAGTTGCTCGATCTCCTCTAGAAAACAGAAAAGTGTTCCAACTGCCTAGGAATATGGGCATAAGTTGTTGTTAAAAGCTTCATGGAGATAGCACTGGCACTTAGCTAGGTCCTAGAAAGTTGTCAATGGGAAGGAGAGTTAAAGAGGTGGGAATAATCCTGGCAGAAAGGAAATCAGTGAGGAGACTGCCCCCAGATGGAGCCAAGGGGCCACCTACTGCTGCCCTGGGATGATAAAACTACAAAAGGCAGAGAGGAATTTGGGCATGTGGCAAAAGGATCTTGACTAGGTGAGTAATATGACAAAAACTACTCTTTTAAGATTTCTTGATTGTTGGGAATAGAGAGACTTTAGGGTTAATTTAAGACATTTAGATGATCATTTGGCAGAGAGAAGTGAGACTCAGAGAAGTGAATGATATGAACCTCGTTGGTGGTAGAGCTCAGAAATCTTATTTATACCCCCATCAGATTGACTAAGATGACAAAGAAATGACAAATGCTAGCGGGGAGGTAGGAAAACACGGGTTGTCAGAGTGGTGAACTGATCCAAGCATTCTGGGGAAAATCATAGCCTTCGACCTGACAATATTCCTATTAAGTCAACCCCGCAAAGAGATCCAAGAAAAATGGAAAGGATTTGTATATACAAAAATATTTACAGCAGGTCTTTTGTAGTGGCAAAGAACTAGAAACTGAGGGGATGTTCATTAATTAGGGAATGGCTGAGCAAGTTAGAGTATATGATTAGGTTGGAATACTAATGTGGTGTAAGAAATGAGGAAGGAGATGGTTTCCAAAAACCCCGGGAAGACTCATGTGAACTGATTCAAAGTGAAGTGAGAAGAACCAACAGAACAATTTACACAGTAACAGTAATATTGTGATAATACATAAAATAATCAACTGTGAAAGACTTAGTAAGCGATCAACATACTGACTCTCCACAGTTCCAAAGGACTTCTGATAAAAAATTCTATCCACCTGCAGATAGAGAACTAATGGATGGCTCAGAGTACAGACTGAAGCAGATTTTTCTTTCTCTTTTTCTTGGTTCCTTGTTGGGGGTGGGGGAACATGATCAATGAAGAAATTTGTTTTGCATGATTTCATATTTAATGAGTTTTGTATCTCTTGCTTTCTTATTGAGTGGGAATTGGATGAAAGGAGAAAGAAATGAGAAAGCAACCAATAAGGGGAAATCCCAGGAGGGATAAGATGGGGAGATGCCAGAAGTGGGGAGATGGGCAAGGAGTCTGTAGCCAATGTCCAGAAGAAGAGGGATGTGGGTTGAACTCTTGGACTTTGAGGATGAAAGACAGTGAGAACAGAGGTAAAGGGCACTGATACAGTAAACCATAGGACCCAGTACCAGACTGGTTATTAGGGGGAAATTAGAGGCAGGTGTGGACGATGATCCCAGAGTTTTGACTCTGTAACATAGAGACAGTGATGGTGTTAGGGTCCAGTGTTGACATGTTCATGTCTCCTGACCGGGGTCTGTTGGCCAGATGTTCTACAGTGATACGTGTTGTGCTGAGTAGCTCCCTGCTTGGGGCCCCCTCAATGGTAATACAGACATACAAATAAGATAGTTGGTGAGGTCTCATCACGAAGTTCTCTTTTGCAGGTAAGGTGAGTTCTATTCTGAATACTGAGCTGCTACTAAAATTGAGAGTAGAGTGGCGGGAGTGGGAAAGTGGAGAGGGGGATGAGAGTAGTTTCTGATTCAGACAGATTTAAGCCTCATGTGTAACTCTCCACGTTCTTCTACTTAGTGGATCGATGGGATAGATTAGGTAATCAACACATGGCAGGTAATGTACAATAAACCCAAAGATCCAAGCTTGGGGGAAAGAATTCATCATATGGCAAAAACTGCTGGGAAAATTGGAGAATAGTATGGCAGAAAATAAGCATAGACAAACATCTCACACCATACACTAGGATAAAGAGGAAATGAATGCTTGATCTAGAAATAAAGGGAGACACTGTAAACAAATTAGGAGAATGGGAAAAAGTTTACCTGTCAGAATTATGGATAAAGGAAGAATTTATGACCCTACTCTCCTACTCCAATGTTTCTTTATGCCATGGACATGACCTTGGCTTCTCAAAGACCAAGGAGTCCACCAGGTGGGAGTCCATCCAGAGGGGTTCTTCAGCAACAAGCTGGCCACCTGGAGATGAATTCCATGGAATCAAGAGCAATACAAAATGCCCCCAAATCTCCTGTGCATCCCATTGTTTCTGCAATGAGGGTGGCAGAGTGACAAGAAAGGGGGTCTTGAGGAGTTAAGAGTCACATGGTCCATAGTCTATCTATGAACTTTGCCTTTGCTCTTAGTACTCTAAACATGAGATCTTTGTCCAATGACCAACAAATGGACATATGACTAGAGGAAGTGAATCTTATTCATCTAGGGAACATCTAGGTAGTACTGCAGTGGATAAGTGCTGGACCTAGAAGTCAGGAAAACCTGATTCCAATCCAGCCTCAGATACTTATGACCTTGGGCAAATCACTTAACTGCTATCTGCCTCAGTTTCCTCATCTGAAAAATGGGGATGAGAATAATGGCACTTGCCTCCTAAGATTGTTGTGAGGATCAAATGCTTAATAAGTCCCTCCAAATCAAGTTGACCTTAATGCAAAGGTGGGAAGAGGTAAGGATGGTACAAAAATGGTTAGAAAATACAGATCAGGAATAAAGACCAAGATGGACAGACTTGTTAGTTTCACAAAAACCTCAAAGAAGTCTGTCTGTAATTACTTCTTTTTTAAGCAAAGTATCAGAAGAGGGGCAGCTAAGTGGCTCAGCAGATAGAGCACCAGACATGGAGTCTAGAGGATCTGGGCTCAAATCTGGTCTCAGATCCTTCCTAGCCATGTGACCCTGGGCAAGTCACTTAACCCCATTTGCCTAGCCCTTCCCATCCATCTCACAGTTGACTCTAAAGCAGAAGGTAAGAGTTCAAAGAAGAGAAGAGAAGAGAAGAGAAGAGAAGAGAAGAGAAGAGAAGAGAAGAGAAGAGAAAAGAAAAGAAAAGAAAAGAAAAGAAAAGAAAAGAAAAGAAAAGAAAAGAAAAGAAAAGAAAAGAAAAGAAAAGAAAAGAAAAGAAAAGAAAAGAAAAGAAAAGAAAAGAAAAGAAAAGCATCTGAAGGCTCTGGGCAGAGTGAGTACTAAATAATTCCACAAGTAAAATGAACTCTATTTGAACAGACAAGAAACACTTTGTTACTTGAAGTGGTAATAATTCCTGAACCAACTGTCTGTGTATAGTCAGACCAGTGATTTGCTTGAGTAAAGATGAAAATTAATATAAAACCAGAAGAATAAATGTGAGAAAAAGGTACTCCAGTCCTGCTTAAACAATTGACAGGGGCAACTGGGTAGCTCAGTGGATTAAGAGCCAGGCCTGGAGATGGGAGGTCCTGGGTTCAAATGTGATCTCAGACACTTCCCAGCTGGGTGACCCTGGACAAGTCACTTGACCCCCATTGCCAAGCCCCTTTCCTCTCTTCTGCCTTGGAGCCAATGTACAGCATTGATTCCAAGACAGAAGGTGAGGGTTTAAAAAAAAACAATTGATGCCAACAGTTTGGCTATGGATGGAAGAAATAATAGAAGGACAAAGTATGATCATTACAAACAGGATTTCCATAAACATACATCAATTAACAGAGAGAGGAGACTAACGGGTATTTTAGCAGATAATTGACTTATTTTCCAAATGGAGAGATATAGCTGCCAAAGCCAACACTAGTTTAGAATATAAACTCATTTCTAGCATCATATGAAGATGAGAGTGGGTAATTAGGGGCAATGTTGTCTCAGAAAACAAAGAAATGATGATGGATAAAACCAGTTTAAAGAAAGCTTGTTGCGAGACCCAGACCAGCAAAATCAGCCCTAGGACATGTCAGGATGAAGCTAGAAGGACAAGAACAGATGAAAGAATCACAACGATCTGGGAAGCTCTCTTCTTTGTACCATCCCATCAAGAGAAGTATGGCTCCCGCATCTGGCATCTGCCACCACAGTTCCTGATGAGGGCATTCGTAGTAAGTAGGTAGACTTTTGGCAAGTGCTAACCAACATCTTTGATATCCCACAATGTAAGATTCTACCATGTACAACAATTATAAATTAGATTTTGATTCAATAGAGGAAAGAGCTACCTTAAAGACCCTCTTCCAACTAGTTGTCTCACATGCATATGTCAAAAGCATGCAATAGCCCTTGAAAGAGCTGATGAGAGAGAACTTGTTCAAAATCCTCGTATAATTAACATCAGGAGAGTTGGCATGGTAACAACATGGTTGGCAAGGTCCTCCAGATGCCCATGTTAGTGCCTGACATTGTGCTGGATGTGCCAAGGCCTAGAATATCACAGAGCCTCTGGAAAAAGGTCCGTAATCTAGTCTAGTAGTTGTCTCTCGGTAACCAAGGATGACGATTGTCTTTGTGTGTTTTTGTGCATGAAGATTTAAGTGGAAAAGTCGATGCACAGAGACAGTCCCACTCTCTGGGCGTTGGAAGCCTGGGTCCAGTGGCACGAAAAGTCATTACACCTGGAGACTTCCTCAGCTGCATTGGATGGTCATGTTGTCTTTTGTGCTCCAGCACGCCCTAAGCACTCCACAGTGCTTTGCTGCGTCGCCCTCTCAGCCGTTGAACCTTCTTATTGGTTTCTTCCGCCTGTTCCGCCGAAGCAGTCTTCACGTGCTGGGTGAGCAAAGCCCTAGTTCACCAGGGGTCAATGACCCGATGGCTACCCTCACAAGGTTTAGCCAGCCTGTCGAAACCGTTGCCCGGGGTGTGGCCGCTGCCGCATGCTAGCAGCTACTGGGAGCCACAAGTGAGAGCTGGGTGTCAGGTGGGGGTCAGAGGCTGGAGTGCTGCCCTAGAAGGGCACGACAAGCCCTCCATACCAGAGATACTATCCCTCCCTGAACACCCCATACACCCCGTAATCACTCAAAAGAATTTGGCCTGACCATGCATCCACACAGGAAAAAACAAGTGGATGCAGAATGCCTATCATGACATGTTTAGATGGACAACTTAAAAGAGTTCGTCCATCTCCAGGTATGCATACACACACAATAACACATGTATGTGATTGTGTGTGTATGTGTGTATATGTGTTGGATAAGCAGTACAAATTGGAAACAGAATTAAAAAGGAAGAGGAGAGTGAACTGGATTACTTATGAGAAATTAGTATTCCTTTCATGATTTCAGACCTTTCTCTGAAACAGATGCCCATCTTTTTAATGGCAATTTTTTTTCCAGTATTGTATTTTTGTAAGTCATGGAGCACTGGCATCTCTGAAGAATTAAAGTGGAACAGTATTACTCAAGGGCAATGGTAGATGTAAACAGTCTGCAAAACACAACCAGTAAGGGGCTACAAAGGAAAAAGGGACTAGAGGATATCCTCAAGGAAATATATGATCTAAGAAGAGCATGAACTAGTCATATATATGAGGGATATGAGGGATATGAGAGAGAATGAGGGAGAATCTCTAGACAATCTAGGTGCTCCCTTGGCAACCACGTGATGCCTGGAGAAAGGGAAGAAAGCCTTGAGCATTTTGGGTGACCTCCTAAGGAAAAAGTACAGTGGCTCTTGGATGACAGCTGACCACAATGGCTAGACAAAGATGGGCAGTGATTTATACCATTCCAGGGAACCTCCCCATGAATGAGTCCACAGAATCACTGGAGTATTTGAGTAAAGGTCCATAGAAGACTTCCAAGACTGGTATTTGTTTCTATTGAAGACTCCTACCCAGAGACTGTTAGTGCTCTCAAGCCTGTCACATATAGCACCCAACACCAAAAGGTGCCTATTGTAGGTAGCTGCCATTTCCTCATTTGGCTTCCTCTTCGTGGGTGAGGTTGATATAGTTGTCTAGCTATCTGTGCTCTGTCAGATCATGATATAGCCTCCATGCTAAACTCCTCTATCCTCCCATGTTCCCTCTGTGTGTGTGTGTGTGTGTCCCTCAGTTTCTGTCTCCCTCTCCTTCTCCCTCTCCCTCTCTTTTTCTTTCTGGCCCTTCCTCTCCCTCTCTCTCCTTTGACCGGGCCCTTTGGGGTATTCAAGAGGTCATTCCCAGAGCAACAGAATAAACGATATGATATAACCATAGAATATTCAAGCTGGTAAGGAATGGAAATCCTAGAATATGGCATGGCAGAGCTAGAAAGACCCTTAGAACAGAGGTCAGAGGGGGCAGCTGGGTAGCTCAGTGGATTGAGAGCCAGGCCTAGAGATGGGAGGTCCTGGGTTCAAATCTGGCCTCGGACACTTCCCAGCTGTGTGACCCTGGGCAAGTCACTTAACCCCCACTGCCAAGCCCTTACCCCTCTTCTGCCTTGGAGTCAATACACAGTATTGACTTCAAGATGGAAGGTGAGGGTTTAAAAAAAAAAGAACAGAGGTCAGAACTGGAGAGGGCCTTAGAAGAGAAATGTCTGAGCTAGGTGGTACGACAGAATAAAATGCTGCTGCTCAGAGAGACCTTCCAGATCATCCAGTCCAGCCTCCTCGTTTTACATATGAGCATTCTGAAGGGTATGTGCTGTGGGCTCCCTTTGAAGCTCAATACATTGGAACATCCTGCCTTGTACCTCCCGGGCCTGTTTCTGAAATTCAAGTCAACAGTTGGGGAGGGCTGACCTGTTGGTGATGAGTCCTTCCTGAAATATGGTTGGCTCACCTGGCTTGATGGGTCTTTACTGCCCCCTGGTGACTGTGGGTTATATTGTGTGGGCCTGACATGGAGGGCCCAGTCTTTGAGACGAGGATGGGAGTAAGAGGCCTTGGAGTTCTCCAACGATGAGGCCTACAGAGAAGAGGCTCTGACTTTGTGCCGAGCAGCCATAAACTTACGAGGCTTAATTGGATTGTGTGTGAGAGACACAGTGCCACTCACTCACGGAGGCTTTGCCACTTCTGTCTCCTTGTAGGTGGGGTTCAAATGGTAAGTAAGGCACAGACGCAGGACATCCCAGCCGTCTCACTTAGGAAGGACTGCTTGCCATGAACAGTGGGGAGCCTCAGCTTGGAGACCGCCATGCCAGTTTAAGAGGCAGCCCACCTCATTTGGGGACAAGTATCTCCTTATTTAGGAGAACTTGCTAGCCCCAATCCTTGAGCAGGGCTATCTCTTAGCATGTTCTAGGTAACTGTTCCCAACTCAGAGCTGACCTTAGAGACAGCTGGAAAGGGAAAGTAAGATAGAGGAATGCTTACCAGCTTTATTGGGAATTCATTTCCTTCTCAGCCCAACTCAATAAAAATCTCTATTCCAATTTCACCCAATATACTCAGTAATTAATGGCCCAGGGCAAGTCACTTAGCCTTTTTGCCTCAGTTTCCTTCTCTGCAAAATGAGGAGTGAACAACCCAGTTCTAAAACAACTAGCCGATAATCCTACATGGGGAGCCAGCTCTAAGTCGAGGATCCTACATGAGGCATCCATCGCTACATGGGGAGCCAGAAGCCATAGGAGGTTGCCAAGAATTTGGAGGGCAACAGGGAAGGAAAGACTTGGGATGGAGGTGGCTGTAAAGGCATGAACCTTTTAGCCATACCCTCTTTTTACTTGGGGTGGGGTGTAATGGAGTAGGACCTAGAAAACCTGGTCCAGATCTCCTCTTTGTCACTTAGAAATTTGGTTGCTTTGGCCAAATAGCTTTCCATCTCTGAGACTCAGTTTCTTGTTATATCAAATTGGAATTATAATAATGAAATTGGAATTATAATAATGGAGTATCATTATTATAATTCCAATTTGAGGTAATATCCTCCCTCCCAGGAGAAATCTTTTGCAAATTGCACAATAGAAATCTTAAAACACCATTGAATTGGGAATTGTTATTGCTATTATTCTCAGCAACCTGATACAATGGCATGATCTAGAAGAGAATGAAGCTCAGTTCAGAGTTCTCTCACTCTCTATCTCTCTCTGTCTCTCTCTCTGTGTCTCTCTGTCTCTCTGTCTCTCTATCTCTCTCTGTGTCTCTGTCTCTCTGTCTGTCTCTCTCATTCTCTCTCCCCATCTCCCAAAAAGCAAAGCAATCAACAACATCTTAACTTGCTTTCACTATAAGTTCTTCTTTCCAAAAGTGGAGCAATCAATAAGGGGAAATTGCATTACAGATGTGCTTCTTACTAACAGGCAGAGGAAACTGGTTGTTGGAAGTGATGAGAACCCTGCGGGAAGCAACCACTCCCTCCTAGAATTTAACGATGGAGGAAAGGAAATGCAGGCATGATCTGATTGGCTCCCTAGATTTGGGGAAATAAGGTTTTAAAGGGTTCCATGGAAGAATAGATAGGACTCCATGGACTCAAATGCTATAGAAGTTAGCCCAGGAGAGAGGAGAAACGTTTAAGAATAATATTCTGAAGAAACAGAGGGAAACTCTTCCACATAGAAAAAGAAACAGAAATGGTTCAAAGAGACCAATGGGAATCTAGAGGGAATTTACCAACCAACTTGGATTTTAAAAGATCGGAACATAGAGAAAGGAAAATAAAAGCTATGTGGAGAGATGGAAGCAAGGGCCAGACAACAGAAAAAGAAAATAAGAGCATGGCACAGTCTTATAAAAATTAGGTCAGGAAAACTTGTTTAGATTGACTTGAGCCTGATGCAGGAAGCCAAGGACAATGAAATGTTGCTGTTGTTGGTTGTTTTTAGCTACGTTACGAGAAAGGGGAATGATCAAAGAAGGGCTACGGCCATTGCTAGGGGGTGGGAAGATGATAACTGATAACACAGAGAAGGCAAAGCTGCTCAGCTTTCATTTCCTTCTATCTTCTGTGCTAACAAGAATGACCTTTAAACTAGAAATTATAGAGCAATAGCTAACAGGAAGCTGATACCCAAGACAAGTAAGGGTATCGTCATAAAGCACCTAGTTGCCCTTGATAAATTCAACTCATCTGGACCAAATGAAAGAATGGGGAGGTCTGCTTGCTGAACCAGTTGTCCACAAGGATCATGGAAAACAGGAGAGATACCACAAGATTGGAGAAGAGATGATTTTCAAAAAAGGGAAGAGAACAGAGACTGTAAATTATAGGTCAGAGGGCCTCAGCTCAATTGCTGAGAAAATTCTAAAGTGAGTCATTAAAAAGGTAGTTGGTGAATACCTAGAAAGGGAAGCAGTGATGGTCATCAAAAAAAGTCTATGCCAGTGTACACATGTTCTGGAGCCACCCTCTCAACTTCTACTGGCACTGACCTAGTAATCAATCCTATAATTCCTCCTCTAGGTTCCAGGTGTAACGCAGAGGAGTCAAAGAGCATCTTCTTAATGTTATGATTCACAAGCCCCTACCTGTCTGCTTCTCCTATTGATTATCAACTAATAGCAATTAGTCAGTCTGATAAAGTGCCAGTCCTGGAGTCAGGAAGACTCATCTTCCCAAGGTCAAATCTAGTCTCAGACACTTCTTAGTTGTGTGACCTTAGGCAAGTAGCTTAATCCTGTTGGCCTCAGTTTCCTCATCTGGAAAATGAACTGGAGAAGGAAAATCAAACCACTCTAGTATCTCTTGCCAAGAAAACCCCAAATGGGGTCATGATAGTCAGACATGACTATAACAACTGAACAACTAAGGTAAAATGGTATGAACATCTGGTAAAAAACATCCCTCCAAAAGTCTGTGATGCATTTTCCCACCAGTACAGACATCACCCAAAAGAAAGTGGGTTCAATCTTAGAGTTTTTACTGGAGTACCAGGCCTGGAGAGTGGAGGTCTTGGGTTCAGATCTGGCCTCAGACACTACAGAGTTGTGTGACCCTGGGCAAGTCACTTACCACAAATAGCTACGCCTTTCTGCTTTTCTGCCTTGGAGCTGATACTCAGTATCAATTCAAAGACAGAAGGTAAGGATTTTTTAATAAAAGAAAAGAAATGTAATTAGGATAAAATTTAACAAAATAAGTAAAAATGTGATAGAACACAAATAATGTTAATATGTCATTTTCTAAGTCAATATACAGCCCAGAGTGTACTTTATGCATGGTTAAGTGGCTCTCATTTCTACTTGAGTTTGACACCATTACCCTATAGCCTATTGATCCCACTCCTGAATACTCTCTCCTTTCTGGGTTTTTGGGACCTCACTCTCTCCTGGTTCTCCTCCCACCCATTATATCACTCCTTCTCATTCTCCTTTGCTAGATCATCATCCAGGTCAAACCCACTAGATGTGAGTATATTCCAAAGCTATGACCTGGTCTCTCTTCTCTTTTCTGGCAGCACTCTCTCATTTAGTGACCTCATCAGATCATAGGTTCAATGATCATCTCTCTGTCAATAATTCCATGTTCTTTCTCATGAGTTCTGTTTCCATATCACCAACTGCCTATTGAAAAATTAGAAGTGGCTGTCTAGAGACATCTCAAACTCAACACATCTACAATAGAACTCACTATCTTCCTGGGAACCCATCCTCTTCCAACTTTCTTATTTCTGCTTAGGGCACTACCATCTAGTCAGCTACATGACCTCAGTGTTATCTTTTTTAACTCTTCCTTCTATCCTAGAATTAATGCTAAGTATTGGTTCCAAGGCAGAACAGTAAGGGCAAGTGACTGGCCCAGGATCATACAACTAGGAAGTATCTGAGGCCAGATTTAAAGCCAGGTCTGACTCTCAATAAACTGAGCCACCTAGCTACTCCCCCAATGTCATCTTCAACTCTTCATACTCCTTCTTCCTTCTCTTCATGTTTCCAAAAAACAGCCTAATTTTATTATTTCCTTCTCCATATTTCTCCCATTCATCTCCTTTTCCTCTTACATAGATATCTGCCCAATTCCGCCCTCATCCCTTCTTGTCTAGACTATTGGAGCTTTTTGTTCAGTCATTGCAGCCACATCTAATTCTTGGTGACCCCATTTAGGGTTTTCTTAGCAAAGGTACTAGAGTGGTCTGCCATTTCCTTCTCCAGCTCATTTCACACTGTTTTAATAGTCTCCAATTTGATCCCCTTACCTCAAAGCTCTCTTTCGTTGATCCATCTCTTACATGGCTGCCAAAGTGATATTCCAAAAGGCCAAAGACTTGACCATGTCAACTCCCCACTCAGAAAATTCCATTTGCTTCTATTACCAGTGAACTCAGTCCAGTGGACTGAGAAGGAATAGTCAGGTAGACAAGAGAGCTGGACAACAACTAGGCGAGGACCTGGTATCCCATTAAAGAAGGTGGTCTCCAGGGTCAAATCCTTCAGAGAGGTCAAGAAGGAGGAGGACTGAGAAAATGTCACCTAATTTAGAGTATTTAAGGAATCATCCATGACCTTGGGAAGAGCGAAGAGAGAAAATGTAAGCAAGTAGCGTAGAGGATATTCTAGGAGTTTGACTCTAAAAGTGAGGAAAGATTGAGAGGAAGGTAGTCTACTGAAAGTTGTATAAGGGAGATATGAACATGCTTGTAGGAAGCAAAGAAAGGAGGATATCATCATGGGACCAATTTGCTATAGAAGGAAGGAAGAAGGGAAGGCACTGGCCTTGCTGAGGACCACCTCATTATCAGAGAATGGAGCAGTGGAGGAAATATTGGAGGGATGGAGATGTCGAGATTCCTAGCTGAAAGGGGGAGAAGTGGGAGCTTGAGGTGTCTAGCCATTATCTTCTCAATGAAATAGAAAGTGAATTTCTCAGCTAGGAAGGAGAAGGAGGGGAAAGTGGGGAGGGTTGAGGAGAAAAGAAAAGATTTAGAACAGGCACTGGGGGGAGTAAGAGAGAATCCATTAGGGAGGAATAAAAGGATTACTTTACTGAAATGAGGGCTCAGTTGAAATTAATATAAGCTTGTAATAGATACAATGACTATATCTATTGGAGACCAGGTAAGTAAGAAGAGGGGAGGTGGATGGATGGATGGATGGATGGATGGATGGATGGATGGATGGATGGTGGGAGTGGCCCGGGATTAGGATTTGACATTCTAGGCAAGGCATTCAAGAACAGAGGACCGTAGAGAAGTGAAGTTATTTTCTTAGGGGTTGAGATTAAGAAGAAATGAGGAAAATGAAGGCTGGTGATCTGGGAAGCATTAATGGCCAGATGGACTTGAGGTCATGGAGAAGATGAGGAATACAGGTTTGCGGTAAATGAAGCCCAGGAAAAGAAGATACGTTAGAAGACAGAAGTTTCTATTGTCTCAGAACCCCTGTGAGGCATGGTGAGATCAAAGGCGTGAGTTTGGTGTGGGACTACAGTGAAGTGGCAGGGTAGCCGATGGGTTGAGAAATCAACACGGTTAGATGTTTGAGGGAACACAGGCAGGTAAAACTCCTGGAACAAATTGGCATGGAGAGGAAGATTGGGGCATTGTAGGAAGGTAAAGAGCAGCTGCCAGGAGTGAACCAGATCACCAATTTGGATAGAATAAGACTCTGAGGAGGCAGAGGGGTGCATGGCAGGGTTGACAAAGGACACTGATGAGCTGGAGAGTATCCAGAGAAGGCAACGAGGAAGGGGAAAGTCACATGAGAGTCAACTAAAGGAACGGGTGATGCTCACCCTGGAGAAGAGAGATGGCGTAGGGAAAGAGAATGAGAGCTGTCTTCAAGCATTTGAAGGACTGTCCCATGGAAGTGGGACTAGACTTGTTCTGTTTAGCCCACCAGGGGCAACATGGTGAGAGGAGAGTCAAATGTGAAGAAAACTTGCTAACAACTTGAGCTGAGCTAAAATGCAATGGACTGACTGCCCTGGGAGATGGAGTTTCCCTCCTTGGAAGTGTTCCCGGGGAGGCCAGATCATATAGGTCCAGGCCAAATGCTCAGCTTCTTCGTGGATCCTGATTCTGCCAGCCATCTTTATCTCTTCTTCAAGTATGCTACGGTAAGGGGTCCTGAGTATGGGTTCGACTAGGTGGCTCATGAGGCCCCTTCTAACTCTCACAACTCTGTGTTTCTTTCCCTCATCTCCTAGTGGTCCTGGCACACGGCCTCCTTGGCTCATGCCTCTGAGCCTCCTCTTTCCTTTGGGTCCTCTCATCCCCCACTTTCAGTACCAGAACTCTCTCTAAAGATCGGCAGCCCTATACTGTCCTTCAGTACTAATGGGCTTTTCTACTTGTCTCAGAAAACTCAATTATTCTCCAAATAACCTCCACCCAGAAGTATAATAAATGAGATTAGCTGACAGAATGATCATCCTTTCAGAGTCACAGAAAGCTCTCTGGGGAAGCAATGCTATCATTAGACAGGTTTACTTCTGGAACAGAAAATGAGGGCTTAGCAGGAAAGATGGTACTATTATCATTTGAGCATGAGGGGGTCTTGGATGAGTTCTCTTGAGCCTGGTAATGTGGTCCAGAGAAACAGACATGTGAAAATGGTACTTTACCACATGAGAGAGAGCGTTTCAGAGGATCTGAGTTTGAATCCTGGCATTGCCACTTACTGTGTATAAATGAGAAGCCTGGAGTACATGACTTCTTTTGTCCTTCTGGCTCCAGAACTATGATCTTATGTGTGACCCTAGGCAGGCCACCTTATTTCTGTGGACCTCAGTTTCCTTCTCTGTAAAATGTAGGGGCTTAACTCAGTGACCTCTAGGGTCCCTGCCAGCCTATGGTTCTGTGATCCAGGGCATCCAGAGAGTCAGGCAGATAAAGTTTATTAGGCCTTCAAGGAGGTTATTTCAACCATCTGCCTGCTTGTACACTAAGAGGAACATATGAAACCACAACCTTTAATTTTCATGACTCAAGTAGGAGACATTGAAGCCGCGGTGCAAGCCTCCAGTTTCCTTGGTGCTGCAAATAATTCTTTTTTTAAACCCTTACCTTTTGTCTTAGAATCACTGTAGAAGAATGGCAAGAGCTAGGCAAATGGGATTGTGACCTGCCCAGGGTCACCCAGCTAGGAAGTATCTGAGGCCACATTTGAATCCAAGACTTCCTGTCTTCAGGCCCATTTCTCCATCCACTGAGGCACCTCGCTGCTCTCATAGAAACAATTCTTAACAGGTCAATGAGAGCTATGGAAGGTATCTGATTTGAACAATGATGTGATCAGTTCTCTTGCAGATATACCCAATGGGTTTTATTTCTTTTGTTGGAAATTTGTGATTTCATTACTAAAGAAAACTTCCAGTAAGGACATTCCTTCTACCAAAGCAACTCAGTGGCAGTTGTGCAACCTAGACATTTGGAAAAGGTGCCTAAGTAGTAGTAGTCTCTCGGTAACCGAGGATGACGATTGTCTTTGTGCGTTTTCATCTATGATAGATGAGTGAGCACAAAGGCACTTGTGCGTGAAGGAGATTGAAGTGGAAAAGTCGATGCACAGAGACAGTCCCACTCTCTCGGCATTGGAAGCCTCGGTCCAGTGGCATGAAAAGTTGTTACACCTGGAGACTTCCTCAGCTGCATTGGATGGCTGTGTTGTCCTTTGTGCTCCAACACGCCCTAAGCACTCCACAGTGCTTTGCTGCGTCGCCATCTCAGCCGTTGAACCTTCTTGTTGGTTTCTTCCATCTGTTCTGCCGAAGCAGTCTTCACATGCTGGGTGAGCAAAGCCCTAGTTCACCAGGGGTCGACGACCCGATGGCTACCCTCACAAGGTTTAGCCAGCCTGTCAAAGCCGGTGCCTAAGTATAACAGTTTAAATGTGCTTGTCCCTTCCACCTTTCCACAGTGCCTAGTACATAATAGGTGCTTTAAAATGTTTGTTAATTGATTGATGGATGCCTCCCAGTACCTGTCCAAGATGCTAACTTGAAAAAAATTATCAAGAAACATTTATTAATCATCTACTATTAATTTTTTTCCATTTAAAATATTTTATATGTTTCAGTCAGCCTCCTTCTCACCCTCCCATCCCAACCCTGAACCAACTGAGAATAAAAGAAAAATAAAACTCTTGTTACAAACATGTTCTACTATTCACTGAGGCATCATAGTACAGTGGGAACTTTATTGGCCCTCATTTTCCTTCTCTGTAAAATGAGGGGTTGGACTCTCTGACCCTTAAACCCCTTACCACTCTATGGCTATCATCTTGTTTGGCTTTGGGTAAGTCATTTCACACACGCGCACACACACACACACACACACACACACATCCCAGGGTCACAGTTTTCTTGGACATAAGGCTAGGTGATTTTTAAAGTATCTGATTCCAAATCTAAAACTCAAGTTTTGGATTTTTATTTACATCTATTGTTTTTATATCACCTTTGTTTCCTCTTTAAAATGTGTTTTCTTTTTTAATTACTTGATTTAATTAACTTATTCTGAAATTCTTACCAAAAATGAGTATTTTGAGTCTCTATGTGATTCCACTTGCTTTTCAATAAAAATATGTAATAAATTCTATGTTAATTTCAAAACTGTCCAACCTGTGTTTCCTTCTGTTCTCCTATAAGGAAAACCAGAGAACTTTAAAAAATGTTTTAATGGCCCTTGTCTTTTTTCCTTTTCTTCTTTTTTATGGCATTGCCATTGATAGCTTACCCCACCCCACCCCCAATTTAAAAACAAGACAAATAAGCATAGCCAAGTAAAAGAAATGTACTGGTAACGATGTCCATACGTGGGTCTTATCTGCATCTTGAATCTATTATCTTTCAGGAGTTGGTAAATTGCTTCATAACATAGGTCCTCCGGAGATGGAATTGGTCATTGCTTATAACTTTTCAATGAGATGTTTCATGTTTCCATCTATTTTTTCATTCTTTTGATTTTGCTTTATTAATTCTTGCTGTCTTTTGAGATCATTAGCTTCTACTTGCCCAATTTTTGTCTTTAAAGACTGGTTTTCAGCTATGATCTTTTGATTTTCCTTTTCAGTTTAGTCTATCCTGCTTTTCATGGCTTTCAGCAGGCCAATTCTGGTCTCCAATTTGCTTATTGCTTCATGTGATTTCTATGCTTCTTTTTCTAAGTGGGAGATTATGACTTTTAAACTGCTATTTTCTTTTTGAATTACTTGCATTTCTATTTTCCACTTTTCAGCCTATTTTTCCTCTATCTTTCTTACTTGGTTCTTAAACTCCATTTTGAGTTCCTTGAGAGCTTTTGACCAATTTCTGTTTTTGGGGGTTTTTTTTTTTGTAATTTTGGATGTGTTTGCTTGTTTATCACTCTCTGCTGTAGCCTCTGTATTCTGATCCTTTTCTCCATAGAAGTTATCCAGGGTCAAAGGCTTTTTTATTTCTTTTGGTACTTGTGGATTAAGGTGCATTCCTATTGGTAGCTATTGTGCTTGGTTTTTTTTTCCCTCCGTATTATCTTGGCTTCTCAGCCAACAGTCAGAGTGAGGCAGATAGGCAGTTCTTGGTGTAGTGGGCTTTAAAGGGTCTTGCCCTGAGGCTATTTTTCCAGTCCCCATTGTGTCTGCCCTGTCTCCATACTTGTGCTCTGTACTCTGAGCTCTATGGTCCATGCTCCATGCTCAAAACTCTGGGCTCTGAGCTCCCCAACCTCAGGTCCCAATTCTCACTTCCAAGGCCCTGCGGTGCCCTCAGCCTGCCCTGGAGAATTTAGAGATTGCCCCAGCCTTCACTCTGACTCTGGTATGGTAGGTGGTGTGGGGGAGAGCTTGCACTTTGGTAGGTCTAGTTTTACCCCCTTATAGTGTGGAAATGCCCCAAAACTGCCTACCTTCAAGGCTGTGCCTCTTGGCAGAGCTTCTTCACTGATCTGATTTTGATTTTTGTCCTTTTGTGATGCTTTGTATCAGTCGGTTGTGAAAAGATTATGGCCCTTCCTTCTACTCTGCCACCATCTTAGCCTGGAAGTCCTGGCTATTGCTTATATCAAGAGTTCTTATGTCTTTCAAAACTGTTTTTGGTTTGGGGTTTGTTTGTTTTTGCAAATTGTCATTACTATATGAATTGTTCTCCTGGTTCTGCTCACTTCACTCTGTTATCAGTTCATAAAAGTCTTCCCAGGATTCTTTTTGTCATTTCTTATAGCATATTCATAGAAAACTAACTCATATACCATATTTTATGCAGCTATTCAACTAATAAGCAGCCCCTTAATTTCCAATTCTTTTTCCTTTTTTCCCCTCCTTTTTTATTCTCCCTTCAAGATCAAGAAGTTTGTTTTGCTTGTGGTCATTCTCTTCCTGGTATTGTCCTCCATCTTAATGCTCCACCTCTCCTAATCCCTGTTTATCTTCCTGTTGACTTTCATTTATTTCTATACCAAAGTCTCTGTGACTGTGTCCAGTTCAAACAAGAATGAGATTCATCTGGTGCTCATTCTATGCCATCCCTTTTGCCATGTCTGTATGCTCTTCTTCTCATGCACTCTAATGATGAAAAATATTAAATTCCATACACCCTCTTCTTCTTTTCTCCCCTAGCATCTTCTTTTTATTTCTTTTCCTTTTAACACACTCAGGAAAGAACCATATTATTCCCAGGTTCTCTATTTTTCTTATTTAATTCTCTCAGTATTAGAGGGGCTCTTGGTTCTTTTCTCCAATTAGAATGTTGGCACTACATCATATATCTCCTTCTAATTTCTAAATACATTGACTTTTCTAAGTTTCTCTATGGTTGCTTTTCAAAATTCCTACTGAGGAGACAGCTAGGGGGCTCAGTGGATGGAGAGAGAGCCAGACCTAGAGACAGGAGGTCCTGCATTCCAAATTGGCCTCAGACACTTCCTAGTTGTGTGACCCTGGTCAAGTCACTTGACTCCAGTTGCCTAGCCCTTACCATTTTTCTTCCTTGAAATGAATAATTAGTAGCAATTCTAAGACAGAAGGCAAAGGGTTTTTTTTAAAGGAAGAAAAACATACATGGGAACTGCTTGTGCCTATTTGTTCATAAGGATCAAGGGCTAGCATTCCCACATTCCTTCTGGTGTGGTTAAGAAATCCATCCAATACCAGTGAGCATTCAAGGAGAAATGGTAAAACTTTTGCCTTTGGGGAAATAATATACCAAGACCTCTAATTTTAATAGGAAATGTCAGGTCTTTTATGATCCTGATTGTTATTCCTTGGTACTTAAACTGCCCCACTCCATGGGACAATATTTTGTTCCCTTTTGCCCCCTTGCAACATTTTTAAAAATTGACACGGGAGCTCTGAATTCTGTCTGTGACATTCATTTATGGGACTTTTCTCTAGGGGGTTTCTTTTAGGAGGTGACCAGTGGATTATTGCTATCTTCACTTTGCCTTCTGGTTCTAATAGATCTGGGCAGTGTTCATTTGTGATTTCTTGAAATAGACTGGCCAGACTTTTTATTATTATTATTGTATTTTTGCATTAATTACTATAATTATTATTGTTTTCAGGGAGTCCAATGATTCCTTAATTACTTCTCCTTGATCTTTTATCCATGTACAATTTTTTGATAAGAGATAACTTTGGTTTTCTTTTACTTTTAAAATCTCATGATTTGGTTCTAATATTTCTTGCTGTCTCATGGAGACACTAATTTCTGTTTGGTCTGTTCTAACTTCTAGGGAATCTTTTCCTTGGTTTTGGTTTACCACTTTCTGCTCTAAGCTATTCTCCCTCCAATAATTTCCTCCAGAGCATTTTTTTATCTTTAGCTTCATTCTAAATTTTTATATATTCCTTGTGAAAAATCCCTTTTTTTTAGTTGATGCCCATACCTATTATGGAGTTACTCACTCCTAGGTTGGGTTTTGTGATATATCTGGATCTATGATAATTCTTTATAGTGGCTTGTATCATCTTCTGCTTATTTATCCCTCTCCCCAGAATTAGTTTCTGAATTTGGCCTTTGCTCCAGGAAAACATCTGCCCCCTTTAGGACTTTTAAGTGGGATGGCAGGCCAGGTAGCACCAACTGTAAAATTAATGGGATACTCATTGTATTCACAAGTTGGGGAATAAATAAATGAATATGGATTTTGGCATATGAATATAATGGAATATTATTGCGCCATAAGAAATGAGGAAAGGGACAGCTTAAGACGAAACTGGGAAGAATTGGATGAACAGATGCAGAACTAAATGAGCCATAACTGAGATAACAGTGTACATATTGGCAACGGCATTACATAGAAAAACCACTTAGAAAGACCCAGAGCTCTGATTAATGCAATGATAAACCACTGTCCAGAAGCCTGAGGCTGAATCATAAAACCTGCCTCCTGCTATAGAGGTGATAGCCTTAAAATCCACGATGAGACATGCATCCTTTACAAAAGTGGGAATTTACCTCCTGGCCCACGTGGATTTATTTTGATTTAAAAATTGTTCCATTGGAAGGACAGAGAGAGGGAAATATTATATATGATTGCTTAAAAAAAGATTAATTAAGGGCGGTCAACCTTTCTGGTGTACCTGGTTTTGGTGCTGATTTCCTCCACACTGGTGTTTGTCTACACTAAAATCCCCACTAGGACTTAGACTTCTCTGTATACAGCTTGGTGGCACTACAATGGACAGAGCACTGGGCTTGGAATCCCAAAGACTAACCTTCATGAGTTCAAATCCAGCCTCAGTCCCTTACTAGCTGTGTGTGATCCTGAACAATTTGCTTTACCCTGTTTACCTCAGTTTCCTCATCTGTCAAATGAGCCAGAAAAGGAAATGACAAACCACTACAGTGCCTTTGCCAAGGAAACCCCAAATGGGGTCCCAAGTCTCAGACACACTGAAATGACTGAACAACAATAATATGGTATCTTGTAGCCCCTGGGTCTGTGTCCGTGTCCGAGTGTGGTGGCACCCACATGGTTGATGCCATTCCTCTTTTTTCCAGGGTTCACACTGTGGATATCTACTCACTGCGGCTTTCTCAAGAGAGCATCTTCTTTCATTGCTTCTAATGAAGAGTCTTGCCTGTCACAGCGAGCATCTTTGAACTACCCATTTCCATTCCCATCAGGAGGCTTAGACTATTTGCCTGCCCAGAACCTGGCTTGGCTAGCGGCCCCCTTTTGTATTGCTCCCGAGCTTCTGGCTGCCTTCTTGAGTAATTCTAGGCCATCATGACTTGTTGATTTTCTCAAACATTATTCAAAGTGACAAAGTAGGTATGTGGGTTTGGGACTGCCTCCTCCATTCAAGGAACCAGCTGGGCTGGCCCTCTAATCGCCTTCATTTCTGAATATATCCATTCCTCGTTCCATCCTCAGTGAGTATAAAAAAGAAAGCAGCTCCACAAAATGAACACCACCTAATGGAAACCGGCGGGACGGCACATGCAAAGCTTCATACCCAGAGTCCCCCACCTCCGCAAGAGAGGGAGAGAGGCGCATGCTTTCATCTCTTCTCCACGACCTTCAAGCTTGGTTCAAATAACTGCCCGGCATTAAACACTTGGGGATTTGCCAGGAAGATGGAGAAAGGAAGATGGTTTCCTCACCCCTCATCTCACCAATTATTCTACTTCAGAGGCCAAGAACAAAACTGAAGGGTGGGGAAGGAAGAGAGGATGTCCTTTTGCTTCTGGGTAAGATTTGGGGGATGGAAAACGTGAGTCACTGAAAGAGGAGGGCAGCCTAAAAGATCCTACTGAGTCCACCTCATTTCCATGAAGAGCAGAGTTCTGCACCCACTGACTGCCCAGGGTGGGGGAGAAGAAAGGTCTGGGCCCCTGGAACCAGCTGATGCTGTATCCAGAGCATTTGGCTGGCCAACAAAGCCAGAGAGGTGATGGGCAGAAGAAAGCAAAGGCTTTGTGTGTGTGTGTTTTTCCCCAGATAATTTAAAGGCAAGAGAAAAGGTTCCAGACAACACAAAGCCATTAATAACAGTCCTGAAATTAATGTTGGCTCTAAGCTGCCTGACACACTGAGCTCATTCCTCAGCTCGATCGTTAACAAGAGGAATAAAAGACGACATTTGGCTCATAAATAAACCGTAAAATCCCCAAGAAATGGCTGCTGGGAAAGACTTAGAGAGCCCACAGGAGCAGGGCCCATAGGGCGGGGCCCTAGGGATGGGCACTCAGAGCCTTTAGCCCCCTGAAAGGAGGAGACAGACATCCAGGCTCCCTTATTTTTCCAGAAGGGAAATAAGAAGGAGAAACTCATGGTTTCCATGGAATTTTTTCAAAGTATGAGGCCTGGCTAATTAATGATAAATGTTTAAGAATGTTAAACCAGCGTTTTCTCTCAACCTGACTCCCTCCCCTCTCCCACCCTGGTCTTTGCTCTTCTCCTTCCCACATTCCTCTATCCTCTCCCTAAAGGGTCCACCTGATCCCCTTCTCTGTCCTCCCACTCCCTAAATTCCTTGATTTCTTCCATTCTAGGCACCCCTGAAACCAGGGTTCCCCTCAGCTGCCATCTTTCTCTTCTCCTCCTCACCTCCCAGTCTTCTTCTCTGTCTCAGTGTCCCTCCTGGGCATTCCTAGCCACGTCCTTTCTTTTTTCCTCCTGTACCCACTCCCTGCTCCATCATCCCATGGTGACTCCTCCCTACCCCCTTCTTTATGGGTCAGGGGATAACTGATTTAGAGCAGAAAGGTATCTTCAATGGCACTGAGTCGGGGAAGCTCAGTGGATAGAGCTCCAGGCCTGGAGAAAGGAGGTCCTGGGCTCCAATCTGGCCTCAGACACCTCCTAGCTGTGTGACTCTGGTCAAGTCACTTAACCCCCATTGTCTGTCTAGTCCTTACTGCTCTTCTGCCTTGGAAGCAATACACATTATTGATTATAAGGCAGAAGGTAAGGGTTTAAAAAAAGTCATGTCCAATTCCCTCATTACAAATACGGGGCCTGAGGCCCAGAAACTAGGAGTAATATCCCACAGTCACATATGTAATCCTTGCTCTAGAAATGGAAGGAACCTCTGAGGTCATATGTTCCAATTCTCTATTTTTTTTAAATGGGGGAAACTGAGACCCAAAGGAGGAAGTGATTTATCCAGGATCACACAAAAAGGAAACTGAGGCCCAGGGAGAGGAAGGGCCTTGCCCAAGGTCACATAAAAAGATAGTAGTTCTAGGGCCGGAAAGGATCTTAGAAGCCATTAAGTCCAACACTCCTATTTTACAGAAGAGCCAATCAACAAGTATTAACTGCTCACTGTGCACCAGGCACTGTACTAAGGACTGGGGATACAAGAAAGGTAAATGATACACATGCCCTGCTCTCAAGGAGCTCATTCTAATGCAACAACATGAGAACAACATAAAAGTTAAGTGACTGATCTAAGATCACACATAAGAAGGAGAGGTGGTGGTGAAAGGGCACAACCTACTATGTGTCAGGCACTTTGCTAAGTGTTTTTTTTTACAAATATTGTCTCATTAGATCCTCATACCAACCCTGCAAGGAAGGTGCTATTATGATCTTCATTTCAAAGATGAGGAAACTGAGGTAGACAGAGTTGAAGTAAGTCACCCAAGGTTACACAGCTGGTAAATATTTGACCCTGGATTTGAACTCAGGGCTTCCTGACTCTATGCCAAGTGTTCTATTCATTGTGTCACCATAATGGCCTAGATATAAAGCTAGAAGGGACCTCAGAGGCCATTAGTCCAATCCCTTCATTTTTATAGAGGAGGAAACGGAGACTCAGAGAGGGGAAATAACTTTCCAGGAAGCAGGGGCAGAATCAGAATCCAGGCCCTATGACTCTGAATTTGGTCCTCTTTCTATTCTTTTCAGAGAGGCAGGTAACTAGGAAAACATTCCTATTGTACACTAACATGAAACAGGCTGACTCCATCACTAGTGACTGGGCTTGCCCTCGCTAGAAGCCTTTGAAGAAAGACCAGTTGGGCACGTTGTAGAACCCTGACCAGCTGTGGGATGGATGGAATGGCCCTGAGATCCCTCCAAACTCTGGGACTCAAAGAACTCCCCAGAAAACATTTTTGTAGAATCAAATTTTCTTGGCAGCATGGAGGTCTGCAGGTGGCTGACCCCCAACAAGCTGAGTAACTTTAAACAAGCCTTTGTAATTCCCCCTGAAATGCTACCTGATGGGGTCAGCTAGGTGGCTCATGGCTGGACAGCCAGGCCTGGAGATGTGAGGTCCAGAGTTCAAATTTCACTTCAGATACTTCCTAGCTGTGTGACCCTGGGCAAGTCAATTGCCTAGCCCATAATGCTTTTCTGCCTTGGAGCCAATACTTAGTATCAATTCTAAGACAGGAGGTAAGGGTTAAAAAAATAAAGACCACCTGACTATGAATAGCAGCTCAAGGTAGTATATATGCCTCCAATGGTTCTACAGCAATAGGTCCTACATTCTCTTTTCACCTCCTCTCTCTCCTCTTAATGGTCTCCAAGGGGTTTGGGGCAACCTGACCCTTCTTCAATGCACCCTATTTTGTACCCTCATAGCTTTCCTTCTGGAATATCTATCTCAGAATCCAACATTAAAGCTGGAAGAAGTTTCAGAGGCCATTCAGTCCTCTTACTTTACAGAGGAGGAAACTGAATTCTCAGGGAAGAGAACTGACACAAAGAGTATTACAGATCAGAAGCTAGAAAGGACCTCAGGGGCCATTTTATATATCAGAACCCTGGTGTCAGAGAAGTCAGGTGATAGTATTTGCCCAAATCTTATAAGAGGCAGAATTCGAACCCTGATCCTCTGACACAAAGGCCAGTGTTCTTTCCATTGGACAAAGCTGCCTTTTGATTACTTAAGCCTCCTAGCTTCCTACTTCTCATCTCTCTTATTAGTGTTTACTGTGCTGCCTGAGTAATTCTCTAAATCTAAATGCATCCCTTCTCTACTCAAAATTTTCAGCTACCTCTTCGTTGTCTACAAAATTATGGGATTCGAGTCCCCGTTCCCCCAATCTGGCTTCAACCTGTCTCCCCAGCCTTATTGTTCACTAATATCCTTCATGTTTTCAATATTCTAGCCAAACTAGCTTCATTATCTTCCTTCCCCCTCCCATTGTGTTGGCTTCATTCATTCATCTCTTATGATCACAACAGACCTCAGGGACCATTTTATCTCCCTGATAAACTTCAAAAGTAGCTTATTGGGGGAGAGGTATTGAGAAATGTCTCTTGTGTCATTACAGAATCTACATTTAATTACAATTAAGCAAAGTAGCAAATTAAGCAAATTAAGCAAAATAGCAGACAGAACACTGTACTTGGAGTCAAGAAGGTCTGAGTTCAAATCCTGCCTCAAATCCTTGTTGACAGTATGACTGTTCTCAAGTCACTTCATTTCTCTAGACCTCAGTTTCCTCAATCATAAAATGAGGGAGTTGGATTTGATGATCTACAAAGTCCCTTTTAGCTCTAAATCTATGGCCTATAAATATGTCTTTTTCAAAAATTGACTCTCTGGGACTGGGAGAAACATTACAGCTGTCAGGAAATGAGGTGACCCTCTAAACTTGCCTGTTTGTTCCTAACCTTTTTCCCTTGTTGGGTTCAGCCTTGGTGCAGGAAGGAGTATAGGATGGCAGAGGTGGTCACATATTGAAACATCACAAAAGCTTCAGCCTCTTCAGAAGGTTGGCATTGACCTATTGGTAGACTTGAACTGTTTACTGTTTCTTCGTCAGTTAGAGGAAGAAAATGGGACACGGGTTTTTTCAGGACAAGAGTAAGATAATTAAGGCATATTCATGTTGAAGTAAAGGTGATTTTAAAGAAGTGGGGTTAGAGACTGAAGAATGTATGATTTGAAACCATACAGTATGTTATCTCCTTAAATATTAATGAATAGAAAGGCATCCTTTCTCATAACTCTTTAAAATATGGAATACTCACTAATTGAATTTATATCCCACATGGATTCACTTTTTCAATCAAAAACTGCTGGCCACAGACTTCTGTGCTATTTGTTGGGGAAAGCACAAAGGTAAATGGACCACGGTACTTTTTAATAATTGGCCCATAGGCTTCTCAGAGAGTTTACAGTTTACTTATGGTGAAAACAGGCACACAAATACACAAATTAAAGTATCATTAAGAATCCAGCCTGACACTTTTCCAAACACTCATGATTAAAAGTGAACAATGTGAGGCAGTTAGGCTTCTTGGTGATAGAGAGCCAGGCCTGAAGATAAGAGGTCTTGGGTTCAAATAAAGCCTCAGACACTTCCTAGCTGGGTGACCCTAGATAAGTCACTTAATCCTAATTGCTTAGCTCCTACTGCTCTTCTGCCTTGGAACTGATAGGGCTCAAAAGAAAGTTGTATTTTTCCATTTATTGTAATGTCTCAATTTTGTATTCTCGCTCTGAAGATAGAACTGATTATTTTCTATATTAACCTGAAGAAATGTAATGAGAATGGTTTTAACATCAAATGTCTGTAATAACATAAGTACAGACTATAATAATTAAAGCCTTAAAGCCTGGAGTAAGGTCATACCAGACTGACCTCCTTTCCTTTTTTGACAGTTATGAAATTAGTAGATAATAGAAATCTTTCTGATCTAGTTTGCCTAGATTTTAGCAAAGATCTTGATAAAATATCTTATTTAATTAAGATGTAGGCTGTATGAGAAATATAATTAAGTGGCTTCACAACTGGATAGATGGCTGAGTTCTGAGAATAATTGCTAGTGGTGAACTAGCAACAAGGCAGAAGGTCTCCAGGAGAGAACCCTAGAGATCTGTGCTTGGCCCTGGGTTGTTTGACATTTGGGTCGGTGACTTGGATAAAGGAATTGGAGTGTCATCAGCATCAGCATCATAGCTAGCCCTTGTGTCAAGCTTTTAGGTTGACAAAGCATCTTACAAATATTATATCATTTGATCCCACAGCAACCCTCTGAGGACAATGAGGAAACTGAGGCAGATAGAAATTAAGTTAATTCCCCAGGATCACATAGCCAGAAGGTATCTGAGGATGAATTTGAACTCAGGTCTTCCTCACTCCAGAACCAAGATTCTATCCATTGAGGCAACACCTCACTGTCTCATAGAATTAGCAATTCACACAAAGCTTGATAGGTAACACAATGGATCACAGAGTCAAAGTCACATAGCTATGGGCCAGCTAGGTGCCTCAGTGGATTGAGAGGCAGGAGGTCCTGGGTTTAAATTTGACCTCAGTTACTTCCTAGTTGTGTGACTCTGGGAAAGTCACTTGGTCCCAATTGTCTAACCCTTACTGCTCCTTTGCCTTAGAATTGATGCTTAGAATCAATTATAAGATGGAATGTAAGGGGTTAAAAATGTTACATAGCTGTCTGGAGACCTTCTCTTCTGATTGCTAACTCTCTGACCTGGACCATCAGCCATTTCCTGGTCTACCCAGGTCATGTTCACAATATTCCCAGCTCCACTCCTTACCATACTTCACTTCTTCAACAGCAGCCTTCCTCTTTGTGAGTATCTTATCCCAACCTTCCAGACCCCTGCTCTTCTACTCCCCTTTATATGTCATTCCCCACCCCATAGAATGTAAGCTCTTTGACAGGGGAGGACTATCATTTTGTTGATATTTTTATTCCCAGGGCTTAGCACATTATAAACATTCAACAGATTCTCTATCATCTATTTATCTATACATCCATACATCTATCTATTCATCTATCTATCTATCATCTATCCATCTGTACATCCATCCATCCATCCATCTAGCTAACCCTCTATCCATACATACATTCATCTATCTATCACTCTATCCTTGGTAAAACATTTTTAATCCTAACCTATACTGTTCTGGACTCCTGAAACACTCATATGACTCTTTGCTTAGTTATTTTCCTCTATCAACTCTGTAGTTCCTTGTTAGCACACAAAGAAGTGTTAATATGAATGTTTTGGTGTTTCGAGTTTCTTTCTTTCTCTCTTTGACCTCCTTGATGTAAAATGCCTCGCAGTGGACTCTCTGGGCCAAAGGATGTGAGCACATTAGTCATTCTTCTAGCATAATTCAAAATTGCTTTCTGTAATCTTTGGACTAATTTGCAAGTCTACTAAGAGTGTATTGGCGTACCTGTCTTTCCACAGTCCCGTCAGCATTGACTGCTCCCATATTTTGTCACATTTAGATATTTGTTAGAAGTTAAGTAAGACCTGTTCAAATCGGTCCTCACACACTTCCTAGCCAGGTGACCCTGGGCAAGTCACTTAAACTCAATTGTCTAGTCCTTCCTGCTCTTCTGCCTTGGAACCAATATTTAGTATAGATTACAGGACTGAAGGCAAAGGCTTTAAAAAACAAGAAGAAGCAAAGTGAAAAATCAGAGTTGCATTTCTCTTAGTAGTAGTGGTTTGAAACATCGATTAGCCATTCCTCTTTTGAGAATCTGACAACAAGGATCTATTAAGCACCTACTGTGTGACAGTCACTTTGCTGGCTGCTGGGGATACAAAGACAAAAATGAAAAAATCTCAGCCTTAAGAAGTTTACATCCTAGTACTGCATTTGCCATAGACATAATTATGTAGAGATGTGTGCCAGTAAATACTTAACAACCAACCCTCCAGGAAAAAATTGTCCCCGTGACAGATTTTTCAGTTTAATCCTCATTATTACCATTTTCCCCATGATTTTCTTAAATTGACAATCAAACAATAAATCAGATCTTAATTTGTATTATTTGCCAATTTTCAAGGTATAAATGCTCAAATTAAAATTTTAACATTTGGCTCTCTATAGGAGTTAAAGCTGGCTCCAGCACATTTAAACTTTAATTATTAGACTTTAAAAAAATTAGACTTTAAAAAAAAATTCTGCTTTCTGTCTTAGAATCAATACTAAGCATCATTTGAAGGCAGAAGAGTGGTAAGGATTAGGCAATAATGGGGTTGAAGTGACTTGCCCAGGATTACATAGCTAAGGAAGTATCTGAGGCTAAATTGAACCCAGAACCTCCCATCTCCAGGCCTGGCTCTCTATCCACTGAGCAACCTAGCTGCCATTCTTCATATATTTTTGTATTCAGGTGATGAAGAAATAACACCAGTGGCAATAGCCTTTAGTCTGATAATTTGATTAGGTCTTGACAAATGTTTCAATAACTTTTAAGTATCTCATCACCTCTGTGGTCATTCTTTTGGCTTTCACTAGACAAACAAGTTAGGCTCATAATTCTGAAGGGCTAAAGTTTCTATTATTCTTACTCATGAGCCCCCATCTGGTATATCTTCTAATAACAAGCTACCAGTTGACATCAGTTAGATTTTAGAAAGGGATAGTTACTGAAAACATATAGCAAGGAAAGAAGTTGTGAAACATCAGTCTCACCCCCAAACTGGAGGCTCACTCTCCTCTCTATAAATATACATCCCCTAGGGAGAATGGGCTCAGAATTAAAGCAAAAAGGTGCAAATGTATCTAGAACCCAAGCATTTGAGGGTTACCTTGTGGCACCTAACCCTGGGAGTCTTTTTTTTCATTTTTGGTGGAGTTCACTTTGGGACATTGAGTCAATAAGGAAAAGACTCAATACAAACAAACTGCAGTGCCATCTGCTATCTAGGGAGAAATGAATACTCTTTCTACTCCTAAATCACTCAAAGTAATCTTCACTTGAAAATCACGGAGAAAAATTGCACCTTGGTCAACTTTCATGTGCACACTCATTTCCAGATCAGCCTCTGCTGAGTCATCTGTCTTCTGGCTCCTCCTCAGCCAAGTAGAAGACTTTTCATCATCACACAGTACCAACCCTGAGTCACCAAGCCTAAAACTGGCTTCCAAATTTCCAAGTGTAAGACTGACAGCAAACAGAAAATATGGGTCTTGTTCTGTATAACCCACCAGGCAAAGCAGATCTGAGTACTGTCCAAGGACTAAGCTTTCTTGGCCATCCTTTCCCTCTTCCCATTACATAATGAAGAAAACTAGCTTGGCCTACACAGGAGATAGTTGTCTCACCACAAACACATACAGGATATTGAGTTTAAAATGTCCAACATGCATTTGGCTATATAGGACTCTTGCTCAGGAGAGAAAGTAGGGCTGAGCAATGCCTTGTTCATATCTTCCAACCACATATCCAATGAGGAAGGGCTCTTGCTTTTGTACATTTGTGTTAACTCCTTATTTATTTTGAATGAAACTATTATAAGTGATATTTATAAAAAGGGGCTTTCTTGTTATGTTTAAAAAAAAAACGCTTACCTTCCACCTTAGAATGGGAAGAGCTAGGCAATGTGGGTTAAATTACTTGCTCAGGGTCACACAGCTAGAAAGTGTATGAGGCCAAATTTGAACCCAGGACCTCCCATCTCTAGGCCTGGATCTCAATCCACTGAGCCGAGTTCTGAGTCATATACATTATATAGACTATACAGGGAGAGAGTGTCAATGGTGGGCGGAGCCTTAGAACAGGGAGTGTCAGGGGTGGGAGGGGCTTCAGGACAGGGAGTGTCAGAGTGGGAGGGGCCCTAGAACAATGAGTGTCAGAGGTGGGAGGGGCCTTAGAACAATGAGTGTCAGATCTGGGAGGGGCCTTAGAACAGGGAGTATCAGAGCTGGGAGGGGCCTTAGAACAGGGAGTGTCAGGGTAGGAGGGGCTTCAGGACAGGGAGTGTCAGAGTGGGAGGGGCCTTAGAACAATGAGTGTCAGAGGTGGGAGGGACCTTAGAACAATGAATGTCAGAGGTGGGAGGGGCCTTAGAACAGGGAGTGTTCTTTTTAAAGAATTGAAGGTCCTCCTCATTTTAGTTATATTGGTTTTATTTCTATAAGAGCTTTTCAATTCCATGTGATGAAAATAATTTCTTTTGTCTTTTGTGATCATCTCTGGTTCTTGCTGTGTAATTAGAATTTGCTCCCCAGAACTCTCTTCCCGCCTTCCCGTTTTCCTACTTCTTTACATCCTTATACTCTGAAGTATAAAGTTGTGGGTGTGGTTCCTCCCTCTCTCTCTTTTCTCCAAAGGTGGTTTGTGGAGTTTGGGGTGAGAGCCAGGCAGGAGAAGTTTCCTCATGTGGTCATACTTAAGTTTTGTACTTTGTTCTTTTATTTCTTCTACTTCGAGTGATTAGTAGTAAATCTTATAGAATATAACACTTGGAGTTTGGGGATAATTTTTAATTTATTAATTTAATTTAATTTAATTTAATTAATTTAAACTAACATTTAATTTAATTTAAACTAACATTACCTGGTTAAGAATTCCCCAGGAACTGCTGGGAAAGTTAAGTCATCTGGTTTGCTATTTTTTGAATGATCTGATCTTTGATATTCATGTAGTACATCCATTTTGGTTGTGTTCTAATATATGGTGTAAGGTAATGGCCTAAAACAAATTTCTGCCAAACTTCTGTCCAGTTTTCAGGGATAGAGCTTTAAAAGAAATGCCACAAGCTGGTTCCAAATTACCTATCAAGCTTCATTTCTGGATCCTTCCTTTTATGTATTAGTCATTATGGCCTTGTCCAGCCCTCCCCTGTTTTGAGGTTTTGCCCTACACCAACACCAATTCCATCTGTCCAAATCCATCCCTTCCTGGCTCAGCTCAGGTGTGGCCTCTTCTGAAAGGATGTTTCAGGGCACTTAGCCTGATCCTTTCCTTTACACTGATCTTATTTTTTAGAGTCTCAGTATTTTTCCCCTCAGAGTTATCAGCTACTTGAAAGTAGGGAGTATACTGTATCTATCTTAATATCTCCAGCATGAAGACCACAACCTTGGTCAGAACAGGAGGTTAACCAGTATTTCTGGAATGATATTGTGCTTCTGAGACTCCTACTGCCTCGAACCCTCTTTATACTAATGTCCCTAACCCTCTTAAATTGTGTTTCCTTGCTCTAACATACTGTTTTCCATGGTCCTCAAGCCTACATTAGTTCAAACACTCCCTGTTCTAAGACCCCACCCAGCATTAACACTCCCTGTTCTGAGGCTCCGCCCAGCATTGACACGCCCTGTCCTGAGGCCCGCCCACCTCTGACACTCCCTGTCCTGAGGCCCGCCCACCTCTGACACTCCCTGTCCTGAGGCCCCTCCCACCTCTGACACTCCCTGTTCTGAGGCCCCTCCCACCTTTGACACTCCCTTTCTTGAGGCCCTGCCCAGCTCTGATACTCCCTGTTCTGAGGCCCTGCCCAGCATTGACACTACATGTCCTGAGGCCCCTCCCACCTCTGACACTCCTTTTTCTGAGGCCCCGCCCAGCATTGACATTATCCCTGTTTAGCCTATATAATGTATATGACTCAGAACTAGGCTCAAAATCCCCAGAGGACAGGGTAAGGCCCTCTCTGTTGTATCTTCTGGTCCAAATCCCCCCTTTCGCCCCTGCTCCCTGGTATGCTGTGACTGACAATGGTTCATTCCCTGATCAGAGCTATCTGACTCTCAGGCATTCCCTACACAAGGAAGGCACAATCCCTGTCATTCAGAGGGAGAACCAGGGAGGTCCTGCAGTCCTCCCCTAAGGCCCTGGGCCCTCCCTTCAAAGAACATGCTACAGAGTTTCTCTGGTACCTTCCACGTTCACTGAAGCCACATATTCATTTTCACAGTACTTTGCCTGGGAAGCTTTCACTTCATCTTTATTCTTCCCCTTCGGTCTCACCCTACAGGGGGCAAAACGGCCACAGAGACCATGTGACACCCCAGAGAAATCCCGCACATCAATGGCCAAGCAGATACGGAACCCAGGTGTCCTGGGATCCATGCCAATGTCCACTTTTCTGGCTGCCCCCGTTCCCCTGACTCAGCTTCCATGGCTTGTGCTCTATCCAGGTAATGAACTTGCCAAGATTTGGTCATTCTTTACTTCACTCATGAAGCCAAGTTATTGGAAATCTCTTCCTCTGGGTGTCTGAGTCATGGGGCCGTTATCAATCACCCTCTGTGAATTATTAAATGATTTTCAAGTGATATGAAATCAGCCAGGCTCAAAATAAACTCCTCCAGTCTGCCCGATACACTCCAAATGCTGCCTGAGCTCCGTCTCTCCTCAGACAGGGAGGCAGAGGGGGCCGCCTCCGTAGCCCCCTGCTCACACACGGGGGCCTCTTTCTCTCTCTCCCTTCCCAGTCAGGCCACTCCCAGATGAAGGCCTCCCTCTCACCCCCTACACAGACACAGGGGCCTTCCGTCTCCACCATCCCCAAAGAGGCCTCTGTCTCTCCATTTCATAGGCACTAGGGCCTCCTCCTCCTCCTCCTCCTCCTCTCCCTCCTTCTCCTTTCTGTCTCTCTCTCTGTGCCTGTCTTTTCCTCCATCTTTCTGTCTCTGTCTGTCCATCTCTGTCTCTCTGTGTTTCTCTCTCTCTGTCTCTCTCTGTCTCTGCCCTCCCCCTTCTCCCTCATTCTCTCTCTATCTGCCTGTCTCTGCCTTTCTCTCTGTCTCTGTCTGTGTGTGTGTGTGTGTGTGTGTGTGATCAGATCACTCCCTGCACAGACACAGGGACCTCCATCTCTCCCCTCCCCAAAGTGGTCTCCACATTCTCCTTTCACAGACACAGGGGTCTCTTTTTCTCTCTCCCTACCTTGTCTGACCACTCCCAGACAGAAAGGCCTCTCCCACCCCCTCCTGAGACCCGCTCTCAAAGTTTCCCTCCATTGGGTTTTTTCCCTTTAAACCCACCCTGGGTGGCATGGATGAAAAGCTTATTCCAAGTTCCTGTCCCTGCCCCAGTCAGCCTTGAGGCAGGGCCTCTGTCTGTAGCCTTAGAAGCCCCGGTGCCAGTCTTTCTGGGTGATACAGTACCAATAGAAATGAAAAGGACTGGCAGTGGCCCAATCAAATGACTCTTTGCTCCACACCCCCCCCCCCCCGCCCCCCGCCACATACTATGGCTGGTACCAGATGCCCTTTCCTTGGGGTTGAGAACAGATGCAACAATGCTCAGGCCCCTAAAAACCAAGCAAGTATCCACTCTGTCAGTCTGTAAAGTAGCTGCAAATGGAAACCAGATGAGCACATTTCAGTCACACTCTCAGGCAACATGTAGTGCTCTTTGTGGGCTTTGTGGGCACCATTTGGGAACACTTAGAATGGCGGGAGCCAAGTGCCCACCAGTACGGCTATCAGGAATTAGGATCAGAAGATCCTGGATTTAGAGCTGGAAGGGAGTTCAGAGGTGAGCCAGTCCAGTTTCCTGATTTTATGGAGATGTATACTAAGGTTTAGAGAGGTCCACTGACCTCCCCGAAGTCATACAGGTAGAAAGTAGAGAAGTCGAGATTCAAACATAAATCAAAGTACCATGGCAGAACTTGCATTCAGATCTTGCCTCCAATGCTTATGACCTGTGCAACCTTGGGCAAGATCCTTTTCCTCCCTGGGCCTCAGTTTCTACCTTTGTAAAATGAGGGAATTGGACTTGATGTTCTCTGAGCTCCCTCCCAACTCCATATTCTTCTGCCACCCTCTTAACCCCCTGCCTAAATATACACATATAAATATGTATGAAGTGTATGTAGATCATAGAATATCATTCATGAAAGGGAGCTGAGGGAAGAGCTAACAGATATGAAAGTGATGTTAGAAAATGTTAGAGGTGGAAAGGATCTTGGAACAAAGACCAGAGACGTTGTTAGCACCATCCCTCCCTCCCTCCTTCCTCCACCAAATTATTTGATACTGATCTTGTATACATTTAGCATTGCCTTTGTACATGTGTTCTTTTTCTCCCAGTAGAATAGAAGCTCTTTTAGAGCAAAGTGCAAAGACTATACACATATTTGGGGGTATTTTGAAGATGGGATTACTGTATAGACATAAATGGCACCCTTCAAGCTCTGGGAAGTGAAATAGTTTGGATGCTAGTGGAAAGAGAAAAAGGTCTCCAGTTCCATTCAACCATTTGAAGTCTTGGTCCTAAAGTAGCATGCAAGAATATAGGCTAGTGACCAGCAAATATGATGGTACCTAAATTGACTCATACTGGCTCCAATTGTGTGTTTTGCAGTTTTTCCTAATAGAACTTTCAGCAGAATTTTCATAGTTTCAGACTAGTAACCAGGTGTATGACAGGAGTTTAAATGAATTTTTTACCATAATTCAAATTAATGAGAGAATCTGATTGGCAATAAAGGAAAACAAGTTCAGAATGCCTAAAGAATTCTCTAGCTGGCTGTATGTAGCTGGTTGGGGGTCTGAAGTCACAAAAGAACAGAAATAGCTCCTGACATTGTTGTTGGTATTATTATAATTATTCCTATTATAATGATCAGCACAGTCCCTTTTCTTCCCAGCATTGCTCTTAATAATAAATTGGAAGTCTCTTTTATTTTTTTGTTAAAGATATTTTATTTTATCAGTTACATGTAACAACACATTTCCACATAAATTTTCTGAAGTTATATGATCCAAATTCTCTCCTTCCCTCCCATCCTCTGCCTTCCTGGAGCTGTCAAGCAATTTAATTTGGGTTATATATGAATATTCAAAACATATTCCATGTTGTTAATTTCTGTAAGAGGATAATCATATAAAACCAAACCCCCCAAACAAAATCCCAAATAAACTAAAGAGAGAAAAAACAGCTCCTGAAATTTTTATCTAAAAGCCTCATTAAGACCCCTAATAAAAATAATAGTAGCTACTATTTATTATAACATCTCAGAGGAGACACTAAGGGGGAGCAGCAAGTATCAGCTCAACAGGTATTTCAACAAAGAAGTTTCACAAAGTGATTAGATTTTATAAAGGACTTCATTAGAGCTAAGAAAGCAGCACAAAGGGGCAACTTGGTGGCTCAGTGGATAGAGAGCCAGGCCTGGATTTGGGAGGTCCTAGGTTCAAATCTGACCTCAGATACTTCCTAGCTGTGTGACCCTGGGCAAGTCACTTAACCTCCATTGCCTATCCCTTACCACTAACTTTTCTGCCTCGAAACCACTACTTATTATTGATTCTAAGACACAAGATAAGTGTTTTGTGAGAGGGGGAAAGCAGCATAGAGTCTAATGACAATACAAGGGAAATCAGTAGCTTTGAGCAGGAGCAGACAGTAGTATGGCCTCTCACTGAGGAAAATGAGTTGCTCTGCCCAAAAGGATTCTCCAACTGCATTTTCCCCACGTGTTTTCCCGTTCCCATGTTCACTGGTCCCACATGTTCGCCCTTCCAGTTTACATTGGCACTACTCTCCTGGTTCTCCTTCTCCTTATCTGACTACTTCTCAGTTTCTTTTGTTGACTCACCATCCTCCTGGCATGGGACTCTGGGTTTCCCTTTGTACCCTCCAAATTATGGAAGTGCTTCATGTCAAACTGTAAGCAGGGAGATTCCTTTCCTTCTTTGAATCCCTTGTTAATGCTGAGGAAAGGGTAACCCTGGACATCAAAGACTCACAATAAGGAAGACCCCTACGAGAAATATTCCCCTTGGATTTCCCCCTAGATTTTCGCAGGGATACATTTTCTGGTTATGCCCCAATACCACTGGACTGTAATCTAGGACATGAACTTTTCCCCTAAGCTAGGCCCAACCAAACCCTATGTCTTTGGGACATAAACCACTGCTCTGACCCTGGTCAGGGGATCAACCGCCCTACACATACTTCTACCTGAATTCATACTCTTCTCCAGTCACGTAGCACCTCCTGTCAATAGAGTATAAAAAGACCCAGAATCCATCATCTCCTCAAGGAAGCAGTGTACACACCTGAGCCTGTCTCCCAGTCTTTCACCATTACCCTCTAAATTAATAAATGTCCCTTTTTTTCAGCTAGGTTTTGGAGTCTTGCATTCTTGCAAAGGGTATCCATCCTGAACCCCAGGGACTCACCACAAGCCGCCCACAACACTCCCAGATGTGGGTGCTGCCAAAGTTCTATTTTGGATCCTCTTCTATTTTATTTTCCTTCTATCTTCTTTCTCTCCCCACCCCTGTCTCTCCCTCTCTCTCTCCTTATCCCTCTCCCTGTCCCCTCTCCCCATCCCCCATTCTCTTCCCTGTGCTTCAGGCCAGCAAACCCATTGCCTTTGGGGCATTTCAAACTGGATGTCTGGGAGACATCTCAAAGTCAACATGTCCAAAATGGAACTTTCCTCCCATACCTTTCTCTTTTCTAACCTCCCCTATTTCTTACAAAGGTGCCAGCACCTTTCCAGTCTCCCCAGCTCATCACCTCAGCATTATCCCTGAAATCCAATCAAGTGTTAAATCTTGTCATCTCCACTTCCATAACATCTGACCTCCTCTTTTGGCATATGGCTACCATCTTTGAATCCTTCTCATCTCTTACCTAAATTGTTGCGAAAGTCTCCCGACTGGTCTATCCTCCATTCCAGTACATCCTACACACTGCTGCCAAAGCAATGTTCCTTAAGGGCAGATATGAGCACTCCCTATTACCTCTAGGATTAATTCTATACTTTTCTGTTTAGTTTTAGAACCCTTTACAACCCATCCCCAACCTATCTTTCCAGCTTCATTCAAACTTACTGCCCCCTTTCACACTCTTCAGTCGAATCAAACTGGTCTTCTCTCTGTTCTTCACACATAGTACTCCCTCTCTCATACTAATTCCTTTGCATTAGTCATCCTTCACACCGGAAAAGCATAGTCTCCTTACATTCATCTTAACCTCTCTTTTCTTCTTTTCTTTTTTAAAACTCTTACTTTCTGTCTTGACAGATGTCTACCCCAAGGAGGTGAAGACATCACCCATCAGAAGGGGCGGATGAGAATAATTTGTTCCAACAGCCCTGAAGGCAGCTGAAGCAGGCTCTGAGGAGGGCTCAGAGCTTGGTCAGCCATCAAAGGAGCCAAGGTCATCCAGTGCATCCCAGGCCATCACCTGTCATCCTGCCTTCTGTCCTGCCACTGGATTGGGTAGAGAATGACTTTGCCCAACTCTGTCTCAGTTCGATCCAATTGATGTGCAAGTCAAAAGATGTTGCTAGTGGTGTCATCATGGTTCTCTTTGAGTCCAAAGACCAAGGACCAACCAACCAATAAATGTCTATTCATTTGCTTAGATTCTATGTGCTTGGCTCTCCATTGGCTAAGTCTCTGAACATCTCCAAATGATGATCTCAGTCTCTTGCCCAGATATCAGATATTAGCTGCTGTCAGAGCTCATCTTTCCAGCAACAAAATTCTTTTTCTCACTTCTTACCAAGCAGCAGGAAATTAAATTTATGATTCTGATTGAATTTCCAAAGTCCCTATCCATCTTCCCTGACACCCACTCCCTCCTCTCTTCCTTCCTAGGTTCAAGCTATCTCCTGGCTACCAAAGAAGACTAATTCTACTGAGTCTTTGGCCCAGAGCCACAAGATCCTCCCTGCCCTCTGGACAACTGACTTCCCAAGGTAGCTCCATCCTATCACCCTGATTTACAATGATAATAATAATAATAATAGTAGCTGGCATTTCTATATTATCCTTAAGGTTTACAAAGCACTTCACAAACATTTTATCATTTGATCCCCACAGCAACCTGAGAGGTAAGGGTCATTATAATTCACACTTTACAGATGAGGAAACTGAGGCAGATAGTAGTTAAATGATTTATCCAGGGTCACACCGCTAGTATGTCTGGTCTAAGATCAAATTGAGAGTACACCCCCCCCCACACTCTAGGTCCAGTGCCCACTGTGCTGCCTGGCTAACGTAATATGTAGCTGGCATTTATATAATCCTTCAAGGTTTTCAAAGGGATTTACATATTTCATCATTTGACCCTCACAACAACCTTGGTAGGTAAGCATAAATCAGTGTGAATAATATATTTCTGTAATGTTTTAAAGCTTACAAAATAGGAACAGCTAGGACACTCAGTGGATAGAAGACTAGTCCTAGATATGAGAAGTCCTGGGTTCAAATCTGGCTTCAGACACTCACTAGTGTCCAGCCTCAAGAAGAAAAGACATAATCGTTCTCTTCAAGTACAAGTGGATGTGTTTTAGTCGGTCCCAGAGGATAGAACTAAGAACACGGGGGCAATGGGGAAGTTGCAAAGAAGAAAGCTTAATCTTAATGTAAGAAAGAACATCCTAATAATTAGTTATTTGACACACACACACATAAATGGAAGAAGTAAATTCTCCCTTAAGTCTTTTTTTAAGTATACTAAGTATCAGTTCTAAGACTGAAGACCAGTAAGGACTGGACAATGGGGGTTAAATGACTTGCCCAGGGTCAGAAACAGCTAGAAAATGTCTGAGGTCACATTTGAACCCAGGTCTTCCCAGCTCTAGGCCTAGTGCTCTATTCACTGTGCTATGTAGCTATCCCTCCTTTAAGTCTGTAAGAAGTTTCATGTCTGCTTGAGGTTGTTGTGGTCATTGACCTGAAGACTGTGGAAAGTGCATTGGTCCCAGAGTTGGAGCATTTGAATCTGAATCCCTGTTCTGACACTTATTATCTGCATGGCCTTGGCCTCAGTTTCCTCACTAGACTTTCCTTCTAAGTACATGAGCCTCTGCTCTTTCTGAAGTCCCTTCTCTTTCTGAAAGCCAGGCAAAGCACGCAGTGTCTCCCTCTACTGTCCCTGGGAAATCTGGCCCCAGTCTTTGCTGCATGGAGGAAATGTTTGAAAGCAGAACCAAGAGCGAAGCCTGGAGCTCCTGGGCATTCTTGCAGACCGGGAACTGGGTGAGTCCCATGGATGTGTCATCAGAGGGGAGGGTACCTCAGAGACCTGTCAGATCCCATTAGCTTTCCCTGCTGGAGTAGGACGAGGAAAGGGTCTGCATGTCCTCAGGGAAGGTTTCCATTGAAGACTGTGAAACCAAAGAACAAGAGGAGGCCCATGTCTCCAAAGGGCCAAATCAGGATACAGAAGTATCCCAGGAGGCTGCGGGCTCCTGCAGGACTCTCCAGGTTTCCAGGTAATGAGGAGCTATTGACCCAGAGGAAAAAGCAAAGCTGACCTTTCTTCCCTGTGGGCCACGACTCCCCAGAGCAAACTGGGACCACACCATAAGATGCACAGCTAGCCTCATGGCACTAGGAGATCCTAGTGCGAGTTAGAGTAGAGACCAGCTAAGGCTCTTCAGCTGGGCCCCGTGGACCTCCCGGGGGTCTGTGAACTTGGATGGTAGCCCTGCTGCCATAGAATCAGTTCCCTTTGTCCTCCCAGCTGTTTTCTGCATTTATCTGGACTTCACTGCCAAAGAGGTTGGAGGTCGAGTCCAACCCTCCCACTTTACAGGGAAAGGAAGTGAGACCTGAAAGTCGAACAGCAAGGAAGCCCATGTCACTGGATTGAGGAGTACCTGATGGGGAACAGGTATAAGACTGGAAAGGTAAGAAGGGACTAGCAGGCCTGGAGACGGGAGGTCCTGGGTTCAAAGTTAGCTCTGTGACCCTGGGCAAGTCACTTCATTCCCATTGCCTATGCTTTTGGTTCCAGTAAAATACAATAGGGGGCAGCTGGGTAGCTCAGTAGATTGAGAGCCAGGCCTAGAAACAGGAGGTCCTGGGTTCCAATATGGCCTCAGATACTTCCCAGCTGTGTGACCCTGGACAAGTCACTTGACCCCCATTGCTTAGCCCTTACTGTTCTTCTGCCTTGGAACCAATATGCAGTATTATTTCCAAGATGGAAGGGAAGGGTTTCAAATATATATTTTAAAAATAAAATATAATTATAAGGCAAAAAGTAAGAGGGGAAAAGGAGGAAGAGAGGAGAGGAAGGAAGAGGAGGAGGAAGAGGAGAAGATGACAAAGACAAAGAAGAAAAGGAGGAGGAGGAGACTAGGTGATGAAGGGTTTTGAACGTCAAACAGAGGGTTTCCTATTTGGAGCTCCTAGAGTTTCTTGAGTAGGGGGCCGATGTGGTCGGACTTGGGCGTTAGGGAAATGGTGTTGGTGGCCAAATGGAGGATTGGGGAGTTGCCGTGGCAGAGGAGAGAAGACCAGGAGCTCTCGCCTCCCTAATTCGCCCTGGCACAGAAGTCCCAGAGGTCAGCTAGAACGTCCATCCCCACCCGGTTCGAGATGGGGAGTTAGATGTTGGAGAGGCCATAAACATGGCAGCTGGATTCCCCAAGTGTAAGGACAGGATTTTGAGGGGAGAAAAAAGCCCGAGTGAGCCCGAAACTCCTTGGAGAAGGAGGGCAAGGCCTCAGCAGCCAGGTGCCCGAGCAGAGGTGCAGAGGTGGCCGTGCATTCTCAGACACGGCTAAAGTGGGGTTTGTTTGGCTTGACTGTATAGTGGGGATAAGGGAAGGCCTCGACAGGGTTAGCCGGGTTGGTGGGCAGGCAATGAGAACCATGGGAGAAAGCAGCACTGCCTCCTTTTAGAAAGATGAATGAAGGGACGGGGCGGGGGGGGAGGCACAAAATTTGTTACTGCGTTGGTAAGCGCACACACACACAGGTGTGTCGTTGTTCGGTCATTTTTCAGTCAAGTCCAACTTTTGTGAGCCTATTCAGGGCTTTCTTGGCAGAGATGCTGGAGTGCTTTGTAATTTCCTTCTCTGGCCCATTTTCCAGATGATGAAACTGAGGCATATAGGGTTAATTGACTAGCTCAGGGTCACACAGCTAATAAGAGTCTGAGGCCAGATTTGAACTCAGGAAGAGGAGTCTTCCTAACTCCAGGCCCAGTGCTCTACCCAGTGCAGTGCCACCTAGCTGCCCATGTATTTATATACATATACATATAAACATATATGTATACATACATGCATTTGTGTGCAGACATATAAATATAGATCAATATTCCTCTTCTTTCTAAGTCCTCACCTTCTGTCTTAGAATCACTACTGTGTACTGGCTCGAAGCAGAACAGTGAGGGCTAGGCTATAGGGCTTAAGTGACTTGCCCAGGGTCACCCAGCTGAGGAGCATCTGAGTTTAGATTGGAACCCAGAACTTCCCCTCTCCCTGCCTGGCTCTCTATCCACTGAGCCATCCAGCTGCCCCACACATATATCTCCTTAAAACCCTGCATATGGCAGACGGTCCTAGTTTTGAGGGCATCCTCTTCCCTGTTCTTCATGCCTTAAAATGTCTGTGATGGTACAAGATTGAAATTGAATTTACAATAAAAAAGAAAATGGTAAAGAAAACACAGAGGGAAGAAAGAAGGGAACGACTGTTTCCATGGCACTTACTGTGTGCCAGGCTCTGTGCTAAACACTTTACAAGGATCTTATTTGATCTTCACAACAACCCTGGGAGGGAGATACTATTTGGTAACTCCATTTTACAGTTGAGGAAACTGAGGCAAACAGGTGAAGTGATTTGTGCATAATCCCATAGAGCTGTGATAGTTAGTTGTCACTGTCAGTGTCTGAGGCTAGATTTGAATTCAGATCTTCCTGACTCAAGAGCCCGTGTTCCCTCCACTGAGCCACAGCTGTCTCTTGGGGTTGGGGAGCTCTGGGGCCTTGGGTCTAGAGCCACCATTACACTATCCCATATCAGTGTCATCATCCCACTGCCAACACTGCCCCCATCGCTGCCTTGACCCAAGCCTTACTAGAACTATGGCTCTCCCAGCTCTACCTTCACGCTTGGTCCTTGTCTTTTAACAAATGTTGACGGTGCAAAGGGGAGGTGAGATGATGTCTGGAGGGACTCAGAGCAGTGAGCTTGGCATTGGAAAAGAGAAGAGGAAACGCGGAGGGAAATGACAGTGACTGGCATTTCCATGGTACTTTAGGTTAATGAAGCTCTTTCTTTATAACAACCCTTAGGAGATCAGGGACAGCTAGGTGGCGCTGCAGTGGGTAGAGGGCTGGGCCTGGAGTCAGGAAACCTGAGTTGCCATCTAGCCTCAGGCATTTGTTAGCTATGTGACCCTGAACAAGTCACTTTGCTCTGTTTGCCTCAGTTTCCTCATTTATAAAAGGAACTGGAGAAGGACATGACAAATGATCTCTGTGACCCTGGACAAGTCACTTTACCCTATCTGTCTCAGTTTCCTCACCTGTAAAAGGAGCTGAAGAAGGAAATGACAAACTGTTTGTATGACCCTGAACCAGTCACTTTGCCCTGCCTCAGTTTCCCCATTTGTAAAAGGAGCTGGAGGAGAAGATGGCAAAACACGCCAGCATCTCCACCAAGAAAACCCCCAAAGGGATCAGGAAGCCTCTGGCACAACTGAACAACAATAGCAATTTGGAGGCAAAGCCTGGAACAATGGGTGGAAGGTGCAAGGGGGCAAACATGGGCTGTTCCAAAGAAGGTGAGGGCTTCCCCTTCCTGGAGGGCTGGGTCGGCACTTGCCCAGAAGGTTGCCGGAATTCTCTGTGGCCTCTGCCTTGGGTTCGGTGTGATTCCCTGCTCGGAGGAGCTCTGGAGAGGGGAGGGAGCAAGGGAGACGAGCACTCTGTAGCCCTTAAAGTATCAGAGAAATGGCAGTTCTGCTTTTTATTGTCCTGCCTTTCCGCACTGACGAAGAGAAATTGATGGACGCGCCTGCGCCTGCGCCTTTGGCTCCCGGACTCTTCGTTGGCTTGTGATTTGGGGCCAGGGAGGGCCCATCCAAATTCATTTGTTCCCCCCCCCTTCCTCTTTAGAACAGCAAGCAGGGAGCAGCCTGGGGGCGCTGGCCGCCCCTCCCTCCTTTGCCAGCCCTCCTCCCACCCCCGTCCCTGGCTGTTTTCCTGCCTCGGGCTCCTTCCTCCTCTCCCCATCTCAGAGGTGAAATCAGTATTGGAGAGTGGAATTTTCCTTCCTCTAAAGCGAACCCTGGAGCCACCAGAGCCAGTTGGAATGGAAAACATGGGCCATTTGAGGGAACGCGGCCCTGCTTGAACTCCTGGGCCTGGAAAAGAAGAGGATGCCCTGAGGGATCTCTGGAGGCGCAGCATTGATTTGGGGAGTGACTCTCATCGCCCAGGTCCAGCCTTCCCAGGGGCTTCGCCCAGCTGCCTCTTTATGGAAAGGCTGCCAAGTTGGCTGGGTTCCCTTCTCCCAGCCTTATAATAAAGGTGGAGAGTTTGTCTGAGGGCTGAAAGAGAGGAGGCCTATTGCACCTGCACTTCATTCTTTTTTTATTTAAACCCTCACCTTCCGTCTTGGAATCAATACTGGGTATTGCTTCCCAGGCAGAAGAGCAGTGAGGGCTAGGCAATGGGGGTCAAGTGACTTGCCCAGGGTCACACAGATAGTTTGCCATTTCCTTTTCCAGCTCCTTTTACAAGTGAGGAAACTGAGGGAAACAGGGTGAAGTGACTTCTTCAGAGTCACACAGCTAGTAAATGTCTGAGGTCAAATTTGAACCCAGGACCTTCCATCTCTAGGCCCAGCTCTCTATTCTCTGAGCCCTTCAGGTATGATCTTTTATGGGAAGCCCTCCTTAATACCCCTGGTTCTCTCTCTGCCTCTGTCTCTCTTTTCTTGCAGGGGGGGGGGTTCCAGAAAATTACTATAGCATTAAAAAGCAATTAAAATTTAAAAGTATGTTAAAGGCTTAATCAAATGCCTTGATAACATCTCTTTATTTAGCATTTGGATGCTACATGGCACAAAGGATAGAGTTCTGGACCTGGAGCAAGAAGAACTGAGTTCAAATCTTGCCTCAGACACTAATCTGTAAAATAAGGATCATAATACCACCTGCCTCCCAGGGTTGTTGCAAGGATCCATTGTAAAAGACTTGGCCTATGCCTGGCACATAGTAAGTGCTATATAAAGATGAGCTATTATTGTGATGATGATGATGGGAAGACACCTGTCACCAAAAGAAATCAGCTTGGTCTGGTCTGGCCTGTTCTTGTTGAAGCTGCTGGAGCTCTGTGATCACGGCTTCCTCTTCTAAACAATTCTGGCAATGGCCTGCCCTAGGGTTTTGCTCTGAACCAAAGTCACCTTCTCTTTTTGAAAATCAGGCTAACCTTTTGCTCAGTATGCAGCACTATTTCTGTTACACACAACCTTTCAAAGATGGTACCACAGCAATCGCCGCTATCCATTCTTTCAGTAGCTACTCAAGGATTTATCATTCAGGCAGCTTGGTTCCTTGTGACCCCATTTGGGGTTTCCTTGCAAAGGATGCTAGAGAGCTTTGTCATTTCCTTCTCCAGGTCATTTGACAGATGAGGAAACTGAGGCAAACAGGGTGAAGTGACTTGCCCAGGGTACCACAATTAATAAGTATCTGAGGCTGGATTTGAATTCAACTCTACATGATCCCATTTGGAGTTTTCTTGGCAAAGATACTAGATGGGTTTGCCATTTCCTACTCCAGCTCATTTGACAGGTAAATAAACTGAGGCAAACAGGGTGAAGTGACTTGCCTAGGGTCACACAGCTAGTAAATGTCTGAAGCTAGATTTTAATTTAGGGAGATTAATCTTCCAGACTCCAGGCCTGGCACTCTCTCCACTGCAGTGCCACCTAGAAGCTCAAGATGTTTACCTCATTTGAAAATGAACTCCTTGAGGGCAGGGATGGTTTGGGTTTTGTCTTTCTATCTCCAGTAAGGCCCAGTAAGGCCTTACCAGTTGCTTGTTCACTGATTGGTTGGAATCCCTCAACTGACCTGGTGAGTTGGGGAAGGTAGATGTCCTCTTAACAATCTATTGTCTTCCTTGTAAAGGCCTCTGAGATTCCAGCATTGCTGGGCTGGTAAATGTTTAACAAACTGGGGGGAGGGATGGAGTACAAGTGAGGATCTTTGCAGGTTAACTCACATTATTTCTTTCTCTCTGTCACTTTCTTAACTCTAGGCAATCCAAAATCAAAGGAGGAAGGGAGGAAGGGAAGGAAGGAAGGAAGGAAGGAAGGAAGGAAGGAAGGAAGGAAGGAAGGAAGGAAGGAAGGAAGGAAGGAAGGAAGGAAGGAAGGAAGGAAGGAAGGAAGGAAGAGAGGGAGGGAGGGAGGGAGGGAGGGAGGGAGGGAGGAAGGAAGGAAGGAAGGAAGGAAGGAAGGAAGGAAGGAAGGAAGGAAGGAAGGAAGGAAGGAAGGAAGGAAGGAAGGAAGGAAGGGAGGGAGGGAGGGAGGGAGGGAGGGAGGGAGGGAGGGAGGAAGGAAGGGAGGGAGGGAGGGAGGGAGGGAGGGAGGGAGGACGGAAGGAAGGAAGGAAGGAAGGGAGAGAGAGAGAAATATTATGAATGGACAAATAGAAAGAAAGAGAGAGAGAAAGATATATAGATAATGGATGGACAGATAGATACACAGACAGACAGGCAGGCGGACAGACAGACCAACAGATGTGTCCCTCTGGTCCCAATCAATTGATGTCAGTATGTGCACCCCATGAGCCACCTGTAAAATTGTCAACTGATGCTACAATTTAAATGATAACTGAATTGGACTTGACTGAAGAATTAGCATTAGCCTTCTGGCAAAAAGCTCAGGGCTGTGAATAGGGTCTTATTGCCAAAAGTTGTATTTCATCTGAAGAATGACTACGGTTCCCAATAAGATAATTATCAAGATGGGCCATAAATAAATATATCTCTATGTGCCAGCGTAAAACTCTACAAGGGGAGTAGAGTCAATCTGTTACTATTAACAATGGGGCACACATATTGACATCTACTGAATGGGACCAATTTGCCTATTCCCCCCTTTGTTGTTGTTTAGTCATTTCAGTCACATCTGACTTCATGATTTCATTTGGATTTTCTTGGCTAAGAACCTGGAGTGGTTTGCCATTTCCTTCTCCAGTTCATTTGACAGATGAGGAAACTGAGGGCAACGGGGTGAAGTGACTTGCCCAGGGTCACCTGGCTAGTAAGTGTCCAACATCAGATTTGAACTCAGGGAGATGAGTTTTCTTGACATCAAGGCCCAACGCTCTATTCACCATGCCACCCAGGTTCCCCCATTCCCTTCTTTGGGAGACAACAAATAAGAATGATTAGGAATTGGTCCTTAACCAAGTGGGCTTATGAATGGCTCAGTGTAGTGTGATTTTTGTACTAAAAAAGTCCATTATTTCAAATACAGCTACAGAACCCTTCAAAAGGTGCCCAAACTCTACGCTGAATTGAAGTGTCATCATGGCTCACTATTAGAATGTGAGATCCTTGTGGAAAAGGGGGCCCACTGCTGAGCCAGTACAATGACAGGCTCCAAACAGGTCTTTCATGAATGCCCTTTGAAAACTGAGGGAGGGATCCAAAAGGGAATTGACAAGGGAGCAGCCATCCCCAGCCAGCATCTCCTGCACTCTACCTTGTTGGGTGGGGGAAGATACTTTCACTCTCTTGGCAGAATGGCAGTCCATGCACTGAGGCTAGATTTTGTTCCACTTCAATGGTGTTCCAATGCCTGGAGTTGGGCGAGAAATGATGCCAAATGCATGAAACACTGTTCACAGAAATAGGGCATTTGGAGCCTTTTAATGGGACCTGGATTCCTTTGGCAGACTAGGAAGTATGTGGAAATAGGCTCGCAGAATCATGTTTGCAAGCCCATTAAATATAATCTAGAGGATTTCAAAGGAAGGAGACCAATTCTTCTGAAAGAGTCTTCACAATCTTTTTTTATAACTGTGTTTTATTAAAGTTTATAAAGTTATTGTTAAATTAGTCTAGAAATAAAATAACATTTAAAACAGTTATTATTTGTTATTAAATTATAATAAGCTATATTATATCAATATAAATTATTATAATAACCATATTATATAAGCATAAATATAACATAACCATGTTCATAAATTATAACAATGATACTGTAAAATTATAACATAATAACTATATTACTAAAAATAATTTTAATATATGAAATTGAACACCAAATTCTTTCCCTTCTTCCTAAGATAATAAGCAATTTGATCTGGGCTTTACATGTATGATCAAGCAAAACATATTTCCATATTGGTCATGTTTATTCAATAAAGAGAATGTATAACGTTAACCCAGTATAGTGAGTCAGTGGTGAAAATATAAAATTTGTTCCAATGTCATGACTCCTCCCTGTACTGGAGCTATACTGGTCAATCTTGATGTTGAGTATGAGGATGTAAAGGGCAGGGGAGTCACTCTGAACAGGGTCTGCTTTAAGTAGAACACCCAGCTCCTGTGTGCCCTTCTTTTCTTTTTTTAAATTACTTTATTGAGTCCATTTAGAACATTATTCCTTGGTTACAAGAATTATATCATTTCCCTCCCTCTCCTCCACGCACCCTTCCTGCAATTTCATTGGGTATTACTTGTGTCCTTAATCAGAACCTATTTCCATATTGATGAGCACTAGGATGTTCATTTAGAGTCTATATCCCCAACCATATCCCTTCGACCCATGTATTCAAGCATTTTTTTTATTCCGTGTTTCTACTCCCACTGTGTTTCCTCTCCCTCCAAGTTGTTCAGGATCACTGCACTGCCACTAATGGAGAAGTCTATTACATTCGATTGTACCACAGTGTATCAGTCTCTGTGTACAATGTCCTCCTGATTCTGCTCCTTTCACTCTGCATCACTTCCTGGAGGTTGTTCCAGTCTCCATGGAACTCCTCCACTTTATTATTCCTTCTAGCACAATAGTATTCCATCACCAACATATACCACAATTTGCTCAGCCATTCCCCAATTGATGGGCATCCCCTCATTTTCCAGTTTTTGGCCACCACAAAGAGCTCAGCTATGATGATCTAAACTAGATCTAAACAATTGGAAAAACATTGATTGCTCATGGGTGGGACGAGCTAACATAATAAAAATGACCATCCTACCCAAACTCATTTATCTATTTAGTGCCATACCCATTGAACTTCCAAAAATTTTTTTACTGATTTAGAAAAAAACATAACAAAGTTCATTTGGAGGAACAAAGGATCAAGGATATCCAGGGAAACAATGAAAAAAAAATACAAAGGAAGGTGGCCTTGCAGTCCCAGATCTCAAACTATATTACAAAGCAGCAGTCATCAAAACAATTTGGTACTGGCTAAGAAACAGAAAGGAAGATCAGTGGAATAGACTTGGGGCAAGTGACCTCAGCAAGACAATATATGATAAACCCAAAGACCCCAGCTTTTGGGACAAAAATCCAGTATTTGATAAAAACTGCTGGGAAAATTGGAAGACAGTGTGGGAGAGATTAGGTTTGGATCAACACCTCACACCCTACACCAAGATAAACTCAGAATGGGCGAATGACTTTAATATAAAGAAGAAAACTATAAGTAAATTAGGTGAACACAGAATAGTATACATGTCAGACCTTTGGGAAGGGAAAGATTTTAAAAACAAGCAAGACATAGAGTCACAAAATGCAAAATAAATAATTTTGACTACATCAAATTAAAAAGGTTTTGTACAAACAAAAGCAATGTAACTAAAATTAGAAGGAAAACAACAAATTGGGAAACGATCTTCATAACAAAAACTTCTGACAAAGGTCTAATTACTCAAATCTATAAAGAGCTAAACCAGTTGTACAAAAAATGAAGCCATTCTCCAATTGAAAAATGGGCAAGGTACATGAATAGGCAAATTTCAGTTAAAGAAATCAAGACTATTAATAAGCACATGAAACAGTGTTCTAGATCTCTTATAATCAGAGAGATGCAAATCAAAATAACTCTGAGGTATCACCTCACACCTAGCAGATCCTTCAACATGACAGCAAAGGAAACTAATGAATGCTGGAGGGGGTGTAGCAAAGTAGGGACATTAATACATTGCTGGTGGAGTTGTGAATTGATCCAACCATTTTGGAGGGCAATTTGGAACTATGCCCAAAGGGCGATAAAAGACTGTCTGCCCTTTGATCCAGCCATAGCACTGCTGGGTTTGTACCCCAAAGAGATAATAAGGAAAAAGACTTGTACAAGAATATTCATAGCTGCGCTCTTTGTGGTGGCCAAAAATTGGAAAATGAGAGGATGCCCATCAATTGGGGAATGGCTGAACACATTGTGGTATATGTTGGTGATTGAATACTATTGTGCTCAAAGGAATAATAAAGTGGAGGAATTCCATGGAGACTGGAACGACCTCCAGGAAGTGATGCAGAGTGAGAAGAGCAGAACCAGGAGAACATTGTACACAGAGACTGACACATTGTGGTACAAGAGAATGTAATGGACTTCTCCAGTAATGGCTTTACAATGTCCCTGAACAACCTGCAGTGATCTACGAGAAAAAAAAAAAAAACTATCCTCAAGCAGAAGACAAACTGAAGGAGTAAAAACACCGAGAAAAAGTAACTGCTTGACTATAGAGGTTGAGGGGACATGATTGAGGAGAGACTCTAAATGAGCACCCTAATGCAAATACCAACAACAAGGAAATGGGTTTAGAGCAAGGAGACATGTAATACCCAGATGAATTGCGCCTCTGCTAGGGAAGGGGTGGCGGGGGAAGGGGGTTGGGGGGGAAGAAAAGAAAATGATCTGTTTCCAATGAACAATGTATTAAAATGACCAAATAAAATAATGTTTTAAAAACTAAAAAAAAAAGAGCTCAGCTATGAATATTCTTGTACAAGTCTTTTTCCTTATTATCTCCTTGGGGTACAAACCCAGCATCGCTATGGCTGGATCAAAGGGCAGACAGTGTTTTATCGCCCTTTGGGCATAGTTCCAAATTGCCCTCCAGAATGGTTGGATCAATTCACAACTCCACCAGCAATGCATTAATGTCCCTACTTTGCCACATCCCCTCCAGCATTCATTACTTTCCTTTGCCAATCTGGTTAGGCCAATCCAATGTTAGCCAATCTGCTAGGTGTGAGGTGCTACCTCAGAGTTGTTTTGATTTGCATTTCTCTCATTATAAGAGATTTAGAATACTTTTTCATGTGTTTATTAATAGTCTTGATTTCTTTAACTGAAAATTGCCTATTCATGTGGCTTTATTTTTTGTACAATTGGTTTAGCTCTTTATAAATTTGAGTAATTAGACCTTTGTCAGAGGTTTTTGTAATGAAGTTTATTTCCCAATTTGTTCCTTCCCTTCTAATTTTGGATGCATTAGTTTTGTTTGTACAAAAACTTTTAAATTTGATGTAATCAAAATTATTGATTTTATATTTTGTGACTTTTTTCTAGCTCTTGCTTGTTTTTTTTTAATAGTATTTTATTTGATCATTTCCATGCATTATTCATTAAAGACAAAGATCATTTTCTTTTCCTCCCTCCCACCACCCTGTAGCCGACACGTGATTTCTTGCTTGGTTTTAAAGTCTTTCCTTTCCCAAAGATCTGACAAGTATACTATTCTGTGTTCACCTAATCTGCTTAGTTTCCTTCTTTATATTCAGGTCATTCACCCATTCTGAGTTTATCATGGTGTAGGGTGAGAGATGTTGATCCAAACCTAATCTCTCCTATACTGTCTTCCAATTTTCCCAGAAGTTTTTATCAAATAGTGGGTTTTGGTCCCCAAAACTGGGACCTTTGGGCTTATCATAGACTGTCTTGCTGAGGTCATTTACCCCTAGTCTATTCCACTGATCCTCCTTTCTGTCCCTTAGCCAGTACCAAATTGTGTTGATGACCAGTGCTTTAAAGTATAGTTTGAGATCTGGGACTGCAAGGCCTCCTTCCTTTGAATTTTTTTTTCATGATTTCCCTGGATATCCTTGATCTTTTGTTCTTCCAAATGAACTTTGTTATGGTTTTTTTTCTAAATCAGTAAAGAAATTTTTGGTAGTTCAATGGGTATGGCACTAAATAAGTAAATTAATTTGGGCAGGATTGTTATTTTTATTATGTTAGCTCATCCCACCCATGAGCAATCAATGTTTCTCCAATTGTTTAGATCTAGTTTTAATTGTGTAGAGAGTGTTTTGTAGTTGTGTTCATATAGCTCCTGTGTTTGTCTCAGCAGTATTTTATTTTATTGTCTAGGGTGACTTGAAATGGAATTTCTCTTTCTAATTCTTGCTGCTGAACTGGGTTGGAGATATATAGAAATGCTGATGACTTATGCAGGTTTATTTTGTATCTTGCAACTTTGCTAAAGTTGTTGATTATTTCGACTAGCTTTGTGGTTGATTCTCTAGGATTCTTTAAGTAGACCATCATGTCATCTGCAAAGAGTGATAACTTGGTCTCCTCCTTGCCTATTTTAATTCCTTCAATTTCTTTTTCTTCTCTAATTGCTACAGCTAGTGTTTCTAGTACAATGTCAAATAGTAGAGGTGATAATGGGCATCCTTGTTTCACTCCTGATCTTATTGGGAATGCATTTAGTTTATCCCCATTGCATATGATATTAGCTGATGGTTTTAGATATATACTGTTTATTATTTTTAGGAACGACCCTTATATTCCTATGCTTTCTAGTGTTTTTAATAAGAATGGGTGTTGTATTTTATCAAAGGCTTTTTCTGTGTCTATTGAGATAATCATGTGGTTCTTGTTGGTTTGCTTGTTGATGTGGTCAATTATGTGGATGGTTTTCCTAATATTGAACCAGCCCTGCATCCCTGGGATAAATCCTACTTGATCATGGTGGATGACCCTTCTGATCACTTGCTGGAGTCTTTTTGCTAGTATCCTATTTAAGATTTTTGCATCTATATTCATTAGGGAGATTGGCCTATAGTTTTCTTTCTCTGTTTTTGACCTGCCTGGTTTTGGGATCAATACCCTATTTGTGTTGTAAAATGAATTTGGTAGAACTCCTTCTTTGCTTATTCTGTCAAATATTTTCTATAATATTGGGATTAGTTGTTCTGTGAATGTTTGTTAGAATGTATTTGTGAATCCATTTGGACCTGGGGATTTTTTCCTTAGGGAGTTCTTTGATGGCTTGTTCAATTTCTTTTTCTGATATGGGGTTGTTTAGGTAATCTATTCTTCTAGGCAATTTATATTTTTGTAAGTAATCATCCATATCACCTAGATTACCATATTTGTTGTCATATAATTGGGCATAATAGTTTTTAATGATTGCCTTGATTTCCTCTTCATTAGAGGTGAGGTCTCCCTTTTCATCTTGGATACTGTCAATTTGGTTTTCTTCATTCCTTTTTTTAATTAGACTGACCAGTACATTGTCTATTTTATTAGTTTTTTCAAAGTACCAGCTTCTACTCTTATTTATTAAATCAATAGTTCTTTGATTTTCAATTTTATTAATTTCTCCTTTGAGTTTTAGGATCTCTAATTTAGTCTTCATCTGAGGATTTTTAATTTGTTCACTTTCTAGTTTTTTAATTTCCTTGTCCAATTCATTGACCTCTGCTCTCCCTAATTTGTAAATATATGAACTCAAGGATATAAATTTCCCCCTGAGTATTGCTTTGGCTGCATCCCATAGGTTTTGAAAGAATGTCCCATCATTGTCATTTTCTTCAATGAAATTATTAATTGTTTCTATGATTTGTTTTTTGACTAACCCATTTTGGAGAATTGTATTGTTTAATTTCCAATTAATTTTTGATTTACCTTTCCATGTACCCTTACTAATTATTATTTTCATTGCACTGTGATCTGAGAAGGTTGCATTTATTATTTCTGCTCTTTTGCACTTGTTTGCAATGATTTTATGCCCTAATACATGGTCAATCTTTGTGAATATACCATGTGCTGCTGAAAATGTGCATTCCTTTTTGTCCCTATTTATTTTTCTCCACATATCTACTAACTCTAATTTTTCTAAGATTTCATTCACTTCTCTTACCTATTTCTTATTTATTTTTGGTTGCATTTATCTAATTCTGATAGAGGTCTCCCACTGGTATAGTTTTTCTATCTATTTCATCCTTGAGCTCCACTAGTTTCTCCTTTAGAAGTCTGGATGCTATGCCATTTGGTGCATACATGTTGAGTAGTGATATTTCCTCATTGTCTATACTTCCTCTTATCAGGATGTAATTACCTTCCCTATCTTTTTTAACTAGATTTATTTTTACTTTGGCTTTGTCAGATATCATGATTGCAACTCCTGCCTTATTTTTATCAGTTGAAACCCAATAGTTTTGGCTCCATCCTCTTACTTTGATCCTATGTGTATCTACCTTCCTCATGTGTGTTTCTTGTAGACAACATATGGTAGGGTTTTAAATTCTAATTGACTCTACGTTCGCTTGTGTTTTATGGATAAGTTCATTCCATCACATTCAGAGTTATGATTACCAGCTTTGTATTTCCCAGTATTTTTATTTCCACACCTAGTCCTGCCCTTTCTTCTTTCACTATTTCCTTCTACACCAATGTTTTGTTTTTACCACCCTTATTTTACTTCCCTTTCTACCCCCCCTTCTTATTCCCCTCTTATTTTCTTTACAGTCTTTTGATACTACCCTCCACCCTCTCCCTCCCTTTTACTTCTTCCCTCCCCACCAGTCCATTCATTACCCTTCTACTTCCCCATAGGGCACAAATCAATTCTCTGCCCCAATTGATTGGATTGTTCTTCCCTCTTTGAGTCAATTTCAATTTACATCAGTTGAGTATTTCCTATCTCCATCCTCTTTACACTTCCAGTATATTGATGTTCTCCCCACCTCCTGCCATGAGCTTCTTTGTGACATATAAATTTACCCCCTTCTTTCTTTTCCCATTTCTTATAGTCTTAACCTCTTTTCTAGCTTTAGTTGTACACACACACACACACACACACACACACATATATGTATTTATGCATATATATACATATTTATGTCTTGGCATTTCATCCTTTACAGTTTGTCGCTGTTCCTTCTAAGTATAATTCTTCTAGCTGCCCAAGTAATAATAACAATTTTTAAGAGTTACCAATGACCTGTTTTCTTATAGGGATATATATCATTTTAACTTATTTGGTCTCTTAAAAAAAGATTTGTTTGTTTTTGTTTTTTTTTTTTGTTTTTCTTTTTCCCTCTTTTTTAATTGCCTTTTGATGATTCTCTTCAGTTCTGTGCTTGGTCATCAAATTTTCTGTTCAGGTCTGGTCTTTTCTTTACAAATGCTTGGAATTCTTCTATTTTGTTAAATGACCCTACTTTCCCCTGTAAGAATATAGTCAGTTTTGCTGGATAGTTGATTCTTGGTTGTAGACCGAGTTCCCTTGCTTTCCAGAATATCATATTCCATGCCTTTGGGTCCTTCAGTGTAGATGCAGCCAGATCCTTTGTTACCCTCCCTGTGGTTCCATGGTATCTGAATGACTTCTTCATGGCAGCTTGTAATATTTTTCCCTTGGTCTGATAGTTATTGAATTTGGCTATAACATTCCTGGGTGTTGTCACTTGGGGATTAAGTACAGGAGGTGATCTGTGGATTCTTTCAATCTCCACTTTTCCCTCTTGTTCTAGAATAGTGGGGCAGTTTTCTTGGATAATTCCCTGTAGGATGATGTCCAGGCTTTTTCTTTTGTCATGGTCTTCCGGTAGACCAATGATTCTTAAGTTGTCTCTCCTGGAACGATTTTCTAAATCTTCTGTTTTGTGAATTAGGTGTTCCATATTTTCCTCAATTTTTTCATTATTTTGATTTTGTTTTACAGTGTCCTGCTGCCTTATGAATTCTCTTGTTTCTAGTTGTTGTATTCTGGATTTTAAAGACTGGATTTCATCCCAGGCTTTTTGGTCATCCTTCTCCTTCTGGTCTGATTTTCTTTGGAGGTCATCTTTCATCTCCTTTGCCTCATCTTTCATCCTCTTTGCCTCATCTTTCATCTTCTTTGCCTCATTTTCAAGATGGTCAATTTGGGCTTTCAAGACACTATTTTCTTGTTTTAATTCAAGTACCTCTGTTTCCAGATGACTTATCTTATTTTTTAAGTTCTTTTCCCAGTTGTTTTCAACCTCTCTTAATTGTGTTTTGAACTGTATTTTGAGTTCTTCCAGAGCCTGTATCCAATGCACTGGGGTTTCTGTTTTTTTGCTTGGTGTCCCCTCATCCTTCTCTGTTCCATTTGTTCTTTGTTCATTGCCTGTATAGAAGCTGTCGATTGTAATTTCTTTTTTTTTCTGCTGTTTGCTCATATTTACCCCCTTTTTTACTCCCTGCAGTTGCCTGAGCTCTTTCTCCTCTCATTTCTTTGTGGTTTGGGGCTTCTCTTTCAACCTTCACCCTTGAAGCTTTGTCAGCAAATTTCTCAGCGCAGTCTGTGGGGGAGGGGTGTTGGAGCTTGAGCTTCCCTGCCCTCTGAAGGCTTTAATGGGATTAAGTCCAGCTGCATTGAGTTGGATGTGCCCTGAGACCAAAACCTCAGGAGGGGGGGGCAATATGGAGTGTCTCCCCTGCTGCAACTAGGCTGCCTGCTCTGTGCTCTGCACTTCTGGCATAGATTTGCCCACAAGGTACTCCCTCCAGACCAGCACCTTTGCCTGCACAGAGGTTCCAGTTGCTGCTGGAGGCTTAGCACTCTAGGTGGGGGAGAGGTCCTGGGACCTTCCTTCTTCCTTCCCGTTAAACCCGAGTGTTCTTGAATTCTGGCTTTTGTGGGCATACTTTTTAAGTTGACTCCAGCAGGAGGATTCCTTGGCTCTATCTTTTTGTTAGCTTTGATTTTCAGTCCCCTAGGAGCATTTAATTTATAATTGGTCAGGAAGGGTTTTCAGAGGTCTGAACTTTCACTATCTCTATGCCGCCATCTTGACACTGCCTCCCCTCATGCCCTTCTTTTCTTTTAATAACATGTCCATGGTCCTGGGTTCAAATCTGGATTCAGAAACTTCCTAGATCGGCGGCCCTGGGCAAGTCACTTCACCCCCATTGCCTAGCCCCTACCTCTCTTCTGCCTTGGAATCAATAAATTGCATTGATTCTAACATGGAAGGTAAGGGTTTATTTTTTTAAGTAAATTTGGACTTCTTGAAATAGGTGCCAAGATTATCTTTCCCTAACTCATCCCTTTGGTTCTTTGAGGCCTTCTTACCCCTCCATTAACACTTTCCTGGAGTGGAATCCACATGTTCTTCCTCTGTTCCTGTCACTTTCTCTTTACCTCCACCTGTTTTTGAATCATAGTTATTTGTTGCCATCTCCCTAAGTCTGCTTTATCCTAAATGGTTGGTGGGGAGTGTTTTGGGGTACAGTTTTGGTAGTGGAAATGGAAACCACAGAGCTATCATCCTTATACACAGTTGGATTAAGTATGAGGCTGGAGTTCTGGGTTCTACTTCTAGCTTTGCCACTAACAGCATCACCTTGGATAAATCATTTCTACAATTTAGGCTTCAGTTTCTTTACCTGTCAAGTGAAACTGAACTAGATGGCTTCTGAAATCTCTTCTAGGTACAGATCTATAAACCTTGGTCCTATATTGTAAGAGCTTTGATTTATAGCTGGAAGAAACCTCAGGGGCTGCCTCACCCAACCCCCTCATTTTACAGAGGAGGAAACTAAGGCTCGGGGAGGGGAGGGGACTTGCCCAGAGCCATATAGGGCATTATAAGAAGAGCCAGGACTAGTCACTGAGCTTGGTGACAAATTTCCGAAATGGAGGTATCCTGTCAAATTGGTAGCCATAGGCAATGATTCTTTTTTAAGCCCTTCCCTTCTGTCTTAGAATAAATACAATTTATTGGCTTCAAGGCAGAAGAGTGGTAAGGACTAGGCAATGGGGGTGAAGTGACTTACCCAGGGTCACCCATCTAGGACATTTCTGAATCCAGATTTGAACCCAGGTCCTCCATTCTCTAGGCCTGAATTTCAATCAACTTTGCCACATAGCTGCACCCCAACCCAGCTTACTTTTTGTGGTGGCAAAGAATTGGAAATTGAGGTGATGTCTATCAACTGGGGAATGACAAGTATGTGATTGTAATGGAATTTTATTGTGCTAAAAGAAATGAAGAGCAGGGTTCCTTCAGAAAAACCTAGAAAGAACTCCATGAACTGATGCAAACTGAAACAAGAAAAGCCAGGAGAACATTGTACATAGCTATCTATTCTCAGCAATAGAATGACCCAAGATGATTCCAAAGGACTCATGATGAAAAATGCTATCTACCTCCAGAGAAAGAACTGATGGAGTCTAAATGCAGATTGAAGCATATTATTTTCCACTTTATTTTCTTCATGGGTTTTTTTATATGTGCCTTCTTCTATAACATGATCAACAGTGAAATATGTTTCACTTGATCATACGTGTAAAATCTAGATCAAACTGCTTACTGTCTTGGGCGGGAAAGAAGGGAGAGAATTCAGAACTCAAAATTTTAGAAAATGAATGTTGAAAATTGTTTTGGCAGAATTGTGGAAAATAAAATATCATTTAAAAATATTTTTAAGAAGTTGTAACTTAAAGATATCAACACTGTGTCCAATACTCCTTTGTCTTTTGCCCTGGAGAAATGACTGGGTACAGGAACTGGATCCTTCTACCTGAGCCCTGTTGATTATGACTATCCCCCAAATCGGAATGCTGTGTTCTACATTGGAATTAGGGCTGTAGTATGTATTGTGTGCTGGTAAAGGATTTAAGAACCAGCTCTATAAGAGGGGAAATAAAAACCTATATGCATGACAATTTAAATTTAATCTGCATTGTTAACTTTTTCTCCAACATTTTATTAAGTCTAGATAATAAAAAAAAAACAATAAACCAATCTCCAGCTATGCTAGCCCTGAACATTTAACAATCAGCTATCAAAAGTAGGTATGAAATGGTTCCCGCACATCACTGGCGGTAATTATCCTTCAAGCCCTTCAGGTATAGGAAATATTTAGCCTCTTGTCTCTTTTGTTTGGAGGGTAGGTAGGTGACTCAGATAGTTATTAAGGAAGAAACTTTAGGGGACCATATCAGATCCTTAGCTGCTGACTGATGCTGCCACTGGAGATTTAACACTAGTAGACAGTTTAGTTAGTATTTCCTATTTTTAAAAACCCTCACCTTCCATCTTGGAATCAATACTGTGTATCAGTTCCAAGACAGAAGAGTGGTAGGGGCTGGGCAGTGGGGGTCAAGTGACTTGCCCAGGGTCACACAGCTGGGAAGTTTCTGGGGCCACATTTGAACCCAGGATCTCCCATCTCTAGGCCTGGCTCTCAATCCACTGAGCTACCCTGCTGCCCCTAGTCAATGTTTCCTGATAGCATAGTTGTTCATTCTGTTTCCTAACTATCTAGCAGAGGGTCAATGAAACCTCTGTCGACATCCCCTTTGAAGTGGAGGCAATGGTATTTCAAAACTCCAGCAGATAAGAGTGTATTGAGGAAAAAGTGGGCCTTCTGTCTTGAATGGGATCTTGAATTGGCTCCCCCTTACCAGAAGCAGGGGTGACATCCCTCGCTTTCAGCCAGCAAGAGGTCATTGTGATCATTTGATCTCCAGCTTGGGGTTCCCACTTTTCGACATCCTCTGCCTTGGATAGTCCAATGGCCATTTCTTCCTTCATCCCTCTGCGGATATTGTGTGTGTTCCACAGGGTCGTGAGGGTATTGGATCACGTCACCATTTTGACATCATTTGAGAACTGACGCAATCGCCTTCCAAATGGCTGCTGTGGGCACAACTAGATGTCGGCAGTGGCCCAGAGTCCAGGTTGCAAAGCTTTAAATATGTATTTTGATGCCCTGATTGTGAGGACTCTTGGGACTCTGTCAAGGCTGGACCTAGGGCTAAGGTGCTACCGACACATGCACAAATTAACAATACCAGGCGCCAGACGACATGAGGTGGAGTTGAGATATTTATGCAGTGAATATGAGCTGGGTGAGACAGTTTGACCCCTGATATGACTGCTGATGCTGGGATGTGGGTGAGGACTTGGGATGAATGCTGGTTTCTTAAATGATTGAGTCGGCCATATTGATCATGTGATCTAGCCATCCTCGACTTTGACTAAGGTCCAGGAGTGGGACCTGAGGAATGATTAGGTCCACGGAGACTTGATATTTTGGCACAGCCTTGATATATTTATAGCTACCATTCTGATTTCATATATTTTAATGCCCATTGACCGTTTTTTACATCCTTCATGTTCATTGTTGTTGCCATTGATCTGATTGGTCTAATCTTTTTCACTGACTGATAACTTTTTTATTGCCAACTTCCTATTGCCGTGAGCTGGAATTACAACGTTCCTTAAGATTTAGGAGTTTTATACTTGCTATGTGTGTCCATTACTATGTATAAACCTAACACATTGCCTTTCAAGGTCCACTGATGATAGTCTTCTCTCCATCCTCAGGAACTTGTAAATCGTGGGACCCTAGATCTAGAGGCAGAAGGGAACTCGGAGGTCAACCAGTCCAACCCCCTTATTTTACAGATGAGGAAACCGAGGCTCAGAGAGAGGAAGTGAGATGGGAGCACAGGGTCCCCTGGACACCCCAAATACCTAGAGGAACCCCAGGTCAAAGATTACATGAGGAATGTTCCAATCTTGCACCCCTGTAGAGCTGGCTGAAGAAAGCCAGCCCGAGAGCAATCAAAGAGATGGCTGAACAAACAAAGGATTCTCTGCCCCTTGTTTTATTTTTTAACCCCTTCCCTTCTGTCTCAGAATCACTATTGTGTATTGGCTCCAAGGCAGAAGAGCAGTAAGGGCTAGGCAATGGGGGTGAAGTGACCTGTCCAGGGTCACACAGCTGGGAAGTGTCAGAGACCATATTTTCTGCCTCCTGTTTTTGATGCATTTACACTAGTTTTATGATAATCATCTTAGCACTGGGTTAGGGATACCTTCTGCTTGTACATCAAACACCACCCACCTTTATGATCAGGATGTCATAAATGATGTATACCTGTGCTTATGCCCCCAGACTAGATGGCACCTCACAAGATCCCCTTTATTTGTTCCCCTCACCACCTAAGTCACATAGACCCTATTCCTCTAAGACAGAAAAATCTTGAACTCCTTCTCTTTGAGGAGGCAGACTTCAGACTTGACTGACACCTGCCTCCCAGCCATTCAACCTAAATAAATGTCTCTGTGTTTAAAGATAATCATCAGAGTCTGTCTATAGCCACCCAGGGTTAATCTCAAGTTTTCCCACAACAGAAGGAACTTTCCCTTGGTCACATGGAGCAGGATTCAAACTCAGGTCCTCTAACTCCAAAGCCAGGCTTCTTTCCACTTTATGATCCATTGCTCTTTCCAATATATGTTACTGAATGATAACAACAGATTTGAAAAATAACAGCTGGGTCAATAGAATGAGTGCAGGCTGGAGCCACAGAGGCTTCCAGAAAAGGATCAGAAAATCGAGACTAGGAGGAACCTGTGAGGCCACCTAGCCCAATTCCTCAGTTTATAAATGGAAAACTGAGTCCCAGGGAGAGAAAAGGACTTGCCTAAGGTCACACAGGTAGTACATAGCAGAACCAGGATGTACCTTTATTCAAAATCCTGTGTTCTTTCTATCTCACCACAGAAGAAGGGAGACAAGTACAGGATCAGAATAGGACACTGGAAGCCACTGGGTCTCCTTTACCAAAAACTCCGGTTCTTCCCAGCTCTAAATCTTTTGGACTTGTGACTAAAAGACAAAAGGGATTATGTGCCCAGGAGGGAGCAGGCACTCCCAGTATCCCAGTGGTTTAGCTTGGTAGCGGCAGCTTCTAAGTTATTGATTTATTGTTGGACAGCTCCAGTTTTAGGTATCAACCTTAACAACAATCCACACTTAGTTCATCCCCTAAAATTTGCAATATACTTTCCTCACAATAACTTTGTGAACCAGTGAGTGCATAGAGGAAAAATGGGGGAGGGGGTGATAAAAGAGTACAAGTGACTTGCTCAAGGTCACACAACTAGAATATATTAGATGCAGAGCCCTGAATTCCAAGTCCCTTACTGTTTTCACTATACTATATTAACATTAATGCACCTTTTCCTCATCTAATTTGATCACCATAATACCTTTGTGAGGTAGCCAGTCCGGGCAAACATTACTAGTCCTATTTTACAGATGAGGAAAACAAGGCAGAGACTTGTTCCAGGTTTCAGAGCTAGGACTTAAATCAAAGCCCCGCCCCCCCCCCCCCCACGCGCGCATGCACACACACACACAAACCTGACTCCAAATCCAGTCACTCCAAACTACACTCCAGCTCCTCATAGTGAGCCGAAATAGTCATATGACCTTGATCCAGTAACTTCCCCTTTCAGGGTTTCCACCTCCATAAAATGCAAGGACTGGATTTCACCACTAAGCCACCCTGCCCGGCTCCCCTGTAACTTCCACATTCCGGAGCACAGCTGAACAAGTCTAAGCCTGCTTCCCACATGGCAGCCCTGCAGCTATTTGCACTTCAGAATCTCCAGTGAACCCAGCCTATGGCTCTCATAGATAGATAGAGGTTCCTGTGAATTAATCTCTCTAGGTGGGTTGCCATATAATTCCCACCTGAACAATTAGAAAGGAGTTTCAGCCCATTATCTCATGAGCATCATGACAGCCTGTGAAGTGGGCTGCAGGGATTCTCCCCATCTCACGGGTCAGAAAACTACAGCCCTTTGGAAGAGAGGGAGTGACTTGGCTGGAGCTGTCCAGCTCGATGAGTGGTAACCCGCTGCTCTTCCTCCTGGTTCCTGAAGAGCACTGAGAAATGGTGGAGGGGCCCCTTGGGCTGTGCTGAGGAGGCCAGTCCCTCCTCCTAGCCCTCTCTGGTGTGGTTTGGCATCCCAGGTGGGCTAGTCCAGAAATGCCATTTCATCAACTCGCACAGTAGGGAACCAGATCCTGAGGAATTCCGTCACACTCACCATGCTCACAAGCGACTGATTTATAAACCAAGCAACCAATTTATTAATTTGCAGTGAGTGATGCTTCCTTCAGACAGCCTGGGCACTCAGGCATCTCATTCTCTTCTCAGTGGGGAAACCTACTTAGGAGAGCAAAGTAAAGTGGCAAAGTTGTTGGATGAATACAGGATAAACAGTTAGGGAGTTTTATGAGATATTTCCATCAAGTCAGGATCCTGCATCTAGAGCTGAGAGGGATTTCAGAGACCATTGAATCCAAGGGACTCTGAGGGAGAAACTGAGGCTCAAGGAGGGGAAGGGACTTACACAAGATCAGACACAGATCCAGAACTGGAAGGGATGCCAGATCTTAACTGCTCCAACCTGCTCATTTTATAAAGGGAGAAACTGAGGCTCAGAGAAAGGAAAGGACTTGCCCAAGGTCATAGAGAGAGTTACATGGCAGGGCTGAGAATCCAATCATGTTCCCTGACTTTGAATTCACCACTCTTTCCTCTGTTTCTGATTTCATAGCTCCCTTTGGCCTTCTGTCTTCTGTTTTGCTCCTACTAAGAAGATTGACTGTGAGCTGAGGCATACTTGAGGTTGAGCAGAAACCAAATCTGAGACAGAAGCATGACCTGTATTTGTACCAATGTCATTTTCTACCAAGAAGAAGATTAAGTTGGCTAGTCTGCTTTCCTTCTCCCGTGGATAAGAGTACACAAAACAAAGCTGAGCTGGGGAGGAGAACAAGGAGCAGGCATAGCCATCCTTTTGTAACCCTGGGAAAGTCATTTCAGCTCTGGCTCATTTTCCTCATCTCTTAAGTCAAAATAACAACATCATATTCTCCCCAGGGTTGTTATGAAGATCAAGGTGAATAATATTAGTAAAGCACTTAGCACAGTACCTGGCACAAAATGGGTGCTTAAGAAATGCTTGTCACCTCTCCCCACTTCCCCTTATTACAAAATGAAAAAAATTTAAAGAATCAATGTAACATTAAGAAGGAGGGAAGGGGGGCAGCTAGGTGGCTTGGTGGATTGAGAGTCAGGCCTAGAAATGAGAGGACCTGGGTTCAAATCTGGTCTCAGACACTTCGGACCCTGGGCAAGTCACTTAACCCCCATTGCCTAGCCCCTACTTATCTTCTGTCTTGGAATCAATACTTAGACAGAAAATAAGCATTTTTTAAAAGGAGAGAAAGAAAATCAGCCCAAGGTGGAGATGAGCAAATGTGGGGATGGTATGCCACCTTCTTGCATTTTCTCCCTAACTAGCCTTTGTTCCCAAGCAGCCTCTCCATCTTCCCCCTACCCTACTCTGCAATGAAATGCTGATTCCACTGCGATGGATCCAAGGGGCTAATGGAATTCATACTTGGAGCTGCTGATCTAAAGGAAATGTCCTAGATGAACTGTTATGACATGCCTAGACAGCTGTGGGAGAGCTCCTGCTTGAATTCATGATCAAAGCTGTCCACAAACCAGAGGACAATGTGCCCTCTTTCCCTAGCCAATTTTATAATGTGTTAGTGTGGAGAGCCCTAATGTAACCCCCCTCCCTTCCCTCTCCAAAGTTTAGAACACAGGATCTCCCCGAAAAGGATTAGCAGTGTTTCTTCTAGAAAGGTACTCAATATGCAAAATAGATCAGGTATAGGACAGCTATTTATTTCCTCTGCCACAAAAGAGATGCTTCAAATACAAAAGACTCATTTAAGGAGCAAGCCAGAAACTTGGAATACAACATGTTAGGAGGCAAAGGATATAGGCTTAAAGCCAAGAATAACCTACCCAATATAATTTTACCAGGGTAGGGGGGCAGGGGAAAGAATGGATTTTAATGAAATAGAGGATGAAAATGACAGTGAATGGAACAAGAGCTGGGGGAAGTGTCATGCTCATTGTTGGGCAGAGCTTCTCACCTCCTCTATCAGAGCTCCTTAAAGTAGCTCCCATCTATTAGGCTCTCTCCTGGCTGCCCAGAGCTCTCCACTGTGTCCACTGCTATCAAGGATAACAATGAAAGATAGAGCACAGTGCACTCCCAAACAGAAGGTAACTGGAGGACTGAGTTCACTCTGCATGGCCAGTACATAGAAACATGCATACAGCCAAGGAAAGCTAGTCCATAGATCTTCATTCCAGCTCAACGTGGCCCTCATTCTCTGCTTTCCTTTTCTCAGATCTGTCCATTAACTCGGAAAATGTTGAGGATTCGCCCCTCTTCTTAACCTTGTAGTTCAACTTTCTAAGGACTGGAGGAATCAGCTCCCCATCCCAGAGACCCAAAGCCTCTGACCCAGACCCTCCTGAAAGAGTGCAAAAGGGCCCAGAAAGTGTTTTCACTTAATCATTCTGCACCTTAGATTCTTTATCTGCAAAATGGGAATAAAAGAGCCTAATCTCCCATGGTCATTATGAGGATCAAATAAGTTCCTAACAAACTTTAGAATGCTGCAGAAGTGCACCAGCCATATTAAAATGAGTTTCCAATGATTTGCTCAAGGGTACATGGTTATAAAATCCTGTGGCCCAAGAGAGAACGTTGGGATGCTATTTCCTTTTAAAGGGCTCCAATGTGAGGTTCACACAGACCAAAAGCAGTCCTGAAGGAACCTGGCATCTAGAATGAGAACACTTCTTTTCCTCATTTTCTCTGGTTCATTACTCTCTCACCCATAAGTGAACCTTGAGGAGAAACTCTTAAACAAAGTGTAGGGTCTCCCCAGAAAGGATTAGCAGTGTTTCTTCTAGAAAGGTACTCAATATGCAAAGTAGAACAGGTATAGGACAGCTATTTATTTCCTCTGCCACAAAAGAGATGCTTTAAATAAAAGACTCATGAGCACATATTTGAGAAGCAGGAGGCTGGGAATACAACATGCTATAAGGCAAAAGATAAAGGCTTAAAGGCAATAATAACTTACCTAGCAAAACAGAGTATAATCTTTCCGGGGAAAAATGGATCTTTAATGAAATAGAGAATTTCTAAACATTCCTGATGAGGAGACCAGAACTGAGCAGAACATTTAAAATGCAAATAAGAGTCAAGAGACATGTGAGAAGGTAAACATGAATAAATAATCATGAGAGATTTATTTAAAGGATAAATTGCTTGTATGTTGATATGGGGAGATAATAGCCTATCATCATCAAGGGCAATAGAGGGTGTTTAATTAGACAGAAGACCTGAGAGTGGTTCTGTTCTTTTTTTTAATAAACCCTCACCTTCCGTCTTAGAAGCAATACTAGGTATTGGTACTGAAACAGAAGAGTGGTAAGGGCTAGGCAATGAGGGTCAAGTGACTTGCCCAGGGTCACACAGATAGGTAGTGTCTGAGTCCAGATTTGAACCCAGGACCTTCTGTCTCTAGGCCTGACTCTCAATCCACTGAGCCACCCAGCTGCCCCCTATTCTATGTTTTAATAAAATAATGGAAAGGGAGAGTGAAAGGAATTCACTGGGGGCAGGGAGGGATCAAGAGAAAAGCAAAGTTAGGGGAAATTGTCTCATATAATTGATATGGGGGTATGGGCTTCCCCTAGACACCCCCAAACCCCAAAGGTATCCCAGGTCAAAAAGCACAAGGAATTCCTTTTTCCTTGCATTCCTGCAGTGCTGAGGGAAGGTGACTTTGAGTAACAGAAGTCAAATGATAAGAAAGGATTTCTGAGAGAGTTTTTTGATGAACAGAAATAGGCACCTCCCAGTTTGCTTCTGATAAGCATCTCTTTGTACCTCTGATAAGTCACCCTCCTCTTCTTTCTTCAAGGCACAAAGCATCAACCCATGACCCATCCCTGGTAATGTAGTAACATCACCCATCAACTCATCTCTGGTCATGTAAACCCTGTTGTCAAAAGGTTATAAAAATCCTAGACTCCATTTCCTCTAGGAGGTAGTATTCTACCTGTACCTGCCTCCCAGCTATTCAACTCAATAATTCCACTTGCACTCAACTTAATAAATCTTTCCATTTTTAATGTAATCATTGTAGCCTGTCATTGCTGACATGAGTGCCCTTCCCAGCCCAGGTATTCTCTCCAGCTCTCTCACAACATAACTGGGTACAAAGAAATATCTATATAAATGAGGAGGAGGGAATAGGAGGGTGGCTGACACTTGAAACCCAGTCCCATCAAAACTGGTTCAAGGAAGGGGGCAGCTAGGTGGCTCAGTGGAATGAGAGCTAGGCCTAGAAATGGGAGGTCCTAGGTTCAAATCTGGCCTCAGGCACTTCCTAGATGTGTTACCCTAGGCAAGTCACCTAACCGCCATTGCCTAGCTCTTACATAGTAATGATTCGAAGAAGGTAAGGGTTTAAAAAAACTAAAAGAACTGGTTCAAGGACAGAAAAACACACACACATCCTGACACCCACCTGCACACACACATACACACCCCACAGTTGGCTATAGAAATGTACTTCACTCAACAGGAAAATAGCAGAGAAAAGGGAGAAATGAGAGGGGGGAAATTACATAAAAGGTAGACTAAGGGAGGGATCAGTCTTAAGCAAAACAAACTCTAATGATGTATAAAAATATTTATAGCAGTTCCTTTTATGGTACCAGAGAATTAGAAACGAAGGAGATGCTCAACAATTGGACAATGCCTAAAGAAGTTGTGGCATATGGATGGATGGAATATCATGGAGGAGGAATGGAGCAAGGTTACCTGAGCCAGAGCTGGCAAGCTGTCAGGACCTTGGGACAGAACCCTTATTGCCTCACCTTAGTTATAGTACTTTGCAGGGGACAGCTCCCATTTCTAGAACGCTTCACCTCTTGCAAAGTGTTTTCTTTAACACATCTCTGTGACATCACAAACTGTTCTAGTTCCAATTTGTAGAGGTGGGCACTGACTCTCGGGGAAGTGGCAAAGGCAGGCTTTCTGACTCTAGGGCTACTTTCACCATCCCACTGCAGCCTTTCAAAGGTAGCATGAGATGAAAAAGAAGGAGCTGGAAGGTCAGAATGAGCAGGAGGAAGAGGGGAGCTATTGGAGGGAAATTTCCATATTGGTCAAATCCCAACGTGGGTAAATAATCAATGCTACTCAACATTTTTTGGTCTGGACTATTGGCCCAGGGAAATCTTGATGAGAAAACTCTCTCTACCAATGCAAATCCATAACCACTTGGGATTTATGGTCTTTGGGAGAGCGTTGTACATCGTACAATGATCAGCCATGAAAGACTTAGTGACTCTCAGTGATGGGAGACAATCTGAAGAGACTTGGGACATCGAATGCTATCCATCTCCAGAGGAAGAATCGTTGGAGTCTGGTGCAGATCAAAGCAGACTACTTTTCACTTTAGTTTCTTTGGGGTTTCATTTGGGAATTTTTGGTTATATATGAGTATTCTCTTATAATAATGAACAAAATACGGGGATAGGATTTTCATGATAGTACATATATAATAACCCAGATCAATTTGCTTGCCAGTCAGGAAAGGGAGGGAGGGAGACAATTTGGATCTTATAATTTCAGAAAATGTATGTTAAAATTGTTATTACATGTAATTAGGAAAATAAAATATCTTTGAATAAAAAAGAAGAAAGAAATTTTTGGTTTAATAGTTACTCTGATGTACTTACAAGTTAAATGAGTTCCCCAGGGTCACATAGCTAATAAAATTAACCTTTATATAGTGCTTCCAGATTGTCCAAGTGCTTTACTTAGATTATATCTTTTGATCTTCCCAGCAACTGTGTAAGGTAGATATTATTTTCCCTGAGCTGAGGCAGAGAGAGGTTAAGTGACTCACCTGAGGTCACATAAATAGTGTCTGAGGCACAATTTGAACTCAGGTCTTCCTACCTCCAAGTCCAGTCCTCATATGCTGTGCCACCTAGCTACCTCTTCTGTCATACTGACTCTGAAGTCAGCTTTCTATCCACTCTACCCCACTGCCTCTGTCTTGAAAAAAATTCAGCATATACAAATATGTTAGTCCAGTGATTGTGAACCTTTTAGAGACTAAGTGCCCAAACTGCAACCCTCATACTGCATGTGATCCCCCAACCTTACCCCAGACAGGGGAAGGAGGAAACATTCCCATTGGACTGCTAGGCAGAGGGGTGGATCATGTGAGAAATGTCCCCAGGTACACGTGGAAAGAGGGAAGGAAACATCCCCCTCTGGCACACACCAGCACAAGTGCCATAGGTTTGCCAACATAGTGTTAGTCCATTTGCTTTATCTTAGCTAGCTAGCTAGATGTATGTGAACCATCTCCTTCCCTAAACTACCATTACCAATTTATACTGACACTCATGGGTATAAAGCCTGAGGCACCCTCTGACAATAATATACAGTATTTAAGGGAAAGGTGGGTCCAAACTTAGAGGACATGTATGACAAAGGAGAGCTCCTGCCTCCTAGCACTGCCCAGCCTGGAAGTCTCCTATCGAGCCTTTCCACTGTTCCCTTTAGGTGGAGTATCTCTGCTAGGCTTCCAGGGTTTGCTCCTTTCTTGAATATACAGCCAGCATTCTTCTCTGCTGCAATGGGTGATGTATAAAGTTGCTTCCTCCCTTCTAGCTTCTTTCTGTGTCTGTCCTCAGGTTCACATCTCTACTCCTGGCTAGATATATTGCCTCCAGGAGCTCTGACAACATGGCTGATGTGGGGAGGAGAGAAAGTTGCCTCTTCTTTCCACTTGGGAATCCCCAACAAAATGCTCCAAAGCCTGGACTCTTGTCAACTCCAGAATGGGAATTAGAACTGCTGAACTTCATCCAGCAATTTAAAGCCCCCAGAGGCATGGCTAGCTTGTTTATTTAGCCCTCTTGACCCAATCAAAGAGGTCCCCACCTCATAAAGGGATCCCAGACAGCTTGTTTACACAGAACCTCATGACTCACATGAGACCAAATTTTGTGATTGAATCAGCCTTGCTGGGGAGAGGGCAGAACCACATCCCTGCTTCCCTTACATATACATATACATACACACACATGTGCATTTCAAAGAGATCTCATTTTACAGGGTAGAACTTCCATTTAGGCATGGATTTTATTAGACTAATACAGCAGAACAGACTTTGGTATGAGTTTATAAAAGCTCTAGGGACCAGTTATTAGGAGAAGTTGGAAAACTAGGAAAAGTAGAAGAGACCCATAGAAGTTCTATGTGATAATAGAGCACATAATGTTTTTAAGGCACTTTAAAAAATACTAGCTCATTTCATCCTCAGAATAAGCTTAGGTGTGATTATTATTCCCATACTACAGATGAAGAAACTGGGGCTTGATGAGAGATTAAGTGATTGACCCAAGGTCCTATGGCTAATACGTGTCTGGAGCCAAATTTTGACTTGGGTTTTCTAAAAGCAAATAAACTGTCATTAGAAATGTTTATGCACCTGCCAAGGGTAGTATGTAGCAAAGGAGTACATTCTCTTTATTCATTGACTCTTTTGGCAGTCCCATGTAGCCTGTAGAGCTCTTTTCTGGATGTTTTAATACATTAAACAAAACCTACAGGATTATCAAGGAAATGAAAGTTTAGTGAAAATAGTGATGCTGAGGCATCTGGGTGACTCAGTGGATTAAGAGCCAGATCCAGAGACAGGAGGTCTTAGGTTCCAATTTGGCCTCAGATACTTCCTGACTGTGTGATCCTGGGCAAGTCACTTAACCCCCATTGCCTAGCTGTTACCGTTCTTCTTCTGCCTTGGAACTGATACACAATATTGATTCTAAGACAGAAGGTGAAGGTTTAAAATAATAACAATAATTTTGGAGTCACAAGATGGCTTAGGGGTTAGGAAGCTAAGCCTAGAGATGGGAGGACCTGGGTTCAAATGTGACTTCAGACATATCCTAGCTTTTGGAATCTGGCTAAGTCACTTAACCCCCACTGCCTAGAGCAGTGATGGTGAATGTTTTAGAGACTGAGTGACCAAATTGCACCCCCACCTTACCCCAGACAGTGGAGGGAGGAATTGTTCCCATTGGGCTACTGGGCAGAGGGGTAGGTCATGTGAGAAATGTCGTCAGGTGTGGTGGAAAGGGGGAGGGGAGCAGCCCCCTCCAGCACTCGTGCTATAGGTTCACCAACATGAGTCTAGGCCTTGCTCCTCTTCTGACTTAGAGTTGATACTAAGACAGAAAGTAAAGGTTTTAAAATAATAATAATAGTTCAAGGGCAGCTAGATGGCTCAGTGGATAGACAGCCAGGCCTGGAGGTCAGAGGTCCTGGGTTCCAATCTAGCCTTAGACATTTCCTAGCTGCGTGACCCTGGGCAAGTCACTTCATCACCATTGTTTAGCCCTTACTGTTCTTCTGTCTTGGAAGTGATGCCCAGTATTGATTTTCTAAGACAGAAGGTAAGAGTTTAAGATAATAATATTAAATTGGGAGCATCTGTGTGGCTTAGTGGATAGAAAGCCAAGCCTGGAGATGAGAGGTCCTGGGTTCAAATTTTACCTCAGCCACTCCCTAGCCATGTCACTTAACCACAGTTGCCTAGCCCTTACTGCTCTCTTACCTTGAAACCAAGACTGAGTATCAGTTCTAAGATAGAAAGAAAGGATTAAGTGGGGGAGCATTTCAGGGAGACTCAAAAACCCTGAAAATCAAACAGCTTTGTGGCTCGGAGTTCTTGCTATAATTTGGGCAATCAAAAATCCTGTACGTCTGCTATGCAAACCAATTTGAACAAACACAAAAGATCACTTGAGAAGCTGAGGAAATGGAAGAAATTCCTGTATTGTGGCGGGCTAGTTTTCTGGACATGGAACCAGCCCCACGTACATAAAAATGTCCTAATGAGGACGGCAGTCCAGAAGTGGATCAGCCATCTCCTTAGTAGTTTCTCAGTCCCCTGTAGTGGTGCCTACCAGCAGCATGATCTTGGTGGCCATTTGCTGAGAATGTTGTTCAAAACGTGATTGTGTTCCATCTAGAACTGTCCAGTTCTAGACTGGATCTCTAACTCTGAGACTCCATAATGTGAGGTTTGCCGAGATTGACAGCTCTCTCCTCAGGCCCGACCACTCCAAGGCAGCTTCCAGTGGATTGCCCCAGAGGCTGGCTGGGGAGAGCCAGGTGGTAAAATTCAGAAACTGGCAAATGCCAAAAATTGGGTCTTCCTTCATGGTTTTGTTCATTGCCCAGACTCAAGAGATAGCAAGTGTAAATGATGCAGATTAAACTTGGGCGTGTTTTCAGAGAGCTGATTGTTAAACATTTACCAGCACACCTAGATAACCTGAGATAAAAGAACTCTAACATTTTAATCAATGAATTGGGAAAAGGCACACATGCCGTGATTAGCTGGGGCTTGGGGATGGGGAATCAAAACACCCTAGAGAACAGGATGAGGCATATTTTGGTGAGCCAGAATATTGGGCTGAATCTATAGAGAAATCCATTTAAAGTTCCATACTTGAATATCAAAAAATCTATTTCATAAGACAAGTGGCCTGTGGATCCTGCCACATGTCGGAAAAAGGATCTGTGGGGTTTAGTGTTTGCAATGTGATAGGATAGCCAAAGCTATCAAAGCAGGAAATGCTTCTGGGACCTAGAAATTGATTGTATCATCCCATCGTCATGAATGTTGAGTTCAGTACTGGACACCATTTAGGAAAGCTGGAGAGTATCCAAAGGAGGGGGGCTGTCAGAATCCCACAGAACTTCTTTGATCATTCCTTTAAACCTCCTGGCTGACAGTTTTTATTTGCTTTTATCTTTCTGAAAAGAAGCAGCTGTGGTTCAGTGGCTAAGAGCACTGGGCCTGGAATTAGGAAGACCTAAAATTAAATCCAGCCCCAGACACTTCTCAGCTGTGTGACCCTAGCCAAGTCACTTAACCTCTGTATACCTAGGAAGCAGCTAGGTGGCTCAGTGGATAGTGTTGAGTCTGGAATCAGGAAGACCTAAAATCAAATCCAGCCTCAGACACTTCTTGGCTGTGTGACCCTGGCCAAGTCACTTAACCTCTGTATGCCTAGGAAGCAGCTAGGTGGCTCAGTGGATAGTGTTGAGTCTGGAATCAGGAAGACCTGAGTTCAGATCCAGCCTTAGATACTTTCTAGCTGCGTGACCCTGACCAAGTCACTTAACCTCTGATTGCCTGACAAAGGGATCCATTGTATCTAAGGGTGAAGGAAATGGCAATCCACTCCAGTATCCTGGCCAAGAAAACCTTATGGATAGCTTTAGTCCATGGGATCACATAGTGCTGAACAAGACTGAATGGCCCAATAATAACACCCAAAGGAGGGCAACCAGGGTGGTGGGAAGAGCCTTTATTGCATGCCATTAGGAGGATGGGTTGAAGGAAATGGGGATATTTAACCTGAAAAAGCAAAAGACTTGGATGGGAGATGTCTTGAAGTATTTTGGGCATGGGCTATTCCGGGGTAGAGGGATTAGCCTTGTTCTGCTTGGCCCCAAAGGGCAGAACCCAAAACAATGGGTGGAAGTTGAGAACAGGCCAATTTAGACTTGGTGCCAGGAAAAATCACTTAGCAATTAGAGCTGTGATGAAGTGCAAGGAGCTGCCCCTCACTGGAGGGCTCTGAGCACAGGCTTGTCAAGGTCAGCACTGAGGTCTCTCCCACTTTCAGAAATCTGAGATTCCGAGACTACTTGGAATCCATATTGATTTGGGGCAGCAGAAATGGACATCTTTACCTTTTGAGCAAATTGGGCAAGGATAGTCTCATCTTGGGAGTTGGGGGTCCTTGATGGCCGACTCCAAAGGACCCTAGGAATCTCTTTTAATCAAAATCTTTTCCCTCTATCCCCCCTCCCCACTGCCTCCACCTCCCACCTTGGGGCAAGAGTCCTAAAAGATGAAAAAGGGATCTTGAATGGTAAAGGAGAATTGGATGATCCCCCAGCAGAGAATTGTGGGAATATCTTGAAAGTAGTATCTCTTGGAAAGCTGCTAGTAAAATGAAGCAGAGGTGGGCAAGAAACTCTCTGGCTGGAGGGTTCATGAAATGAATTGGGCCTGAATTTGGTTGAAACTAAAAACAACTAATCAGTGTAATTCAGGGAAAGATGGAAACCAACATACAGAGGAGGTACCTACCATTTAATATACAGTGAATTCTCTTCCTTTCCAATCCACAATCTCCCTTGACTACCACTATTAAAGGACCTGAGGACAATGTCCCATCTCACCAAGTACTTTTTCTGGTGGCTCTCCAAACTCTTTTTGGTGGGCTGTGCTAAAGATAGTTTCTTAAGGTCTTGAGGAAGAGGAGACACCCAGAGCACGTGATAGTAAAAGAACAATGGATTTGTAGTCAGAGAAGAGAGGGGGCTTCCAATCTTTTTTAGGAATGAGGAAACTGAGGCTTCAAAAGAGTTTATTAAACTCACACTTAGAAGAACCCAACTGAGACTTATTCCAAATCCATCACACCCCCAACTGCCCAGGATTCAAATCTCATTTCTGCCACTTAATAAGTGTGTAATCTCAGCCAAGCTGCTCTCTGTTAGACATTAGAGCTATACTGAGATAACTGACGAGTCCTCTTAGGGGTTTGGGGGACCTTCAGGAATTGGCTCCCCCCATCTGGGCCTCAGTTTCCCTCTCACTTCAATAACCTTTTAGTATCCAATGCTGTAGGAGCAATATTGATGAAACTGACATAAGGTGGAGGGAAAGGAAAAAGGAAGATTATATTACTAAGGAGGGAAGAGTTGGGGGGAAAGCATGGACTTCCTTTTGTCCATGTTGACTTGAATATGCCCATAGATCATTCTGATGAGGTGGCCAGCAGGCAGGTGGTGGCTCTTCGAGACTGGTGCTCAGGAGAGAGATTGGGGTGAATTTGGAGATTTGGGGGATATCTCCATGGAAATGATCATTGAACTTGATGTGAGCTGCTAAGATCAACAAGTGAAAGAGAAAGTAGAAAAAAGACCAGAAGAGAGCTTGGCTCTGCCAGGTTGGAAGGGAGAAGAATCAAGATTAGTGTTACAAAAAGAAAAAGATTAGCAGTCATTAGCATGAATAGCAACAGAGAGGGAGGAGCTGTCCACTCAGAGGGAGGGGCCCCAAGGACAGAGGGTTCTTCCCAGGTGTGAGTTCCAAAACCAAAATGATGTTCCAGAATGATGAGGTTTCTAGGTCACAATGGAGAAAGCCAGAGGAATACAATCTTGTAGGAAACACTCCTTTCTAGACATTTGACTGTGAAAGGGGGAAGAGATATGAGACTATTAGTTGTGGGGATAATAGGGTCTGTTGAAGGATGATTATTGCTTGATATGGGAGTGGACTAGAAGGGTTTGTAGACTTTAGAGAAAGACTCAAACCTGGAGACAGGAGGTCCTGGGTTCAGGTGTAGCCTCAGACACTTCCTAGCTGTGTGACCCTGGACAAGTCACTTAACCCCCTATTGCCTAGCTCTACTGTTTTTCTGTCTTAGAATTGATACTAAGAGGGGCAGCTACATGACTCAGTGGACTGAGAGCCAGGTCTAGAGATGGAAGGTCTTGGGTTCAAATGTAGACTCAGATACTTCCTAGCTGTGTGACCCTGGAAAAGTCACTTAACTCCAGTCACTTAGCCTTTACCACTCTTCTGCCTTGGAACTAATAAACAGTATGGATTCTAAGACAGAAGTTAAGGGTTTAAAACAAACAAATATGACAGAGGATGAAGTACCCCTAGTAAGTAGGCCATGCTTAGGGCAGACATTTAGCTCCCCATCTCTGAGTCCTAAGAAGTAAAGATCCCCTCAGTCTCAGGGAGCATTTAAGGGTCTCCTTCAAAGCAAAACGAGGTAACTAGACCCGCTGGTCTATTCATAAGATTCCTCCCAGTTCCAAATTCTCTAATTCACTCATTTCTCAGAGGGGAGGAACAGGGACGTGTCCTGCTTTAGAACGAGGCCGTAAAAGCTCTCATATGATGGATTTTTCTCCTTGCTAGGCCCCAAACAAGGCCACCTCTGAGCCCAAAATTGTTTTTCTATTTAAGAATGTTTCTCAGGGACAGTGAGAAAATGAAACAAAAGGACTGGGGGGGGGATTTGTAAATTAAGCCATTTACTAATCATTTATCAAGCACATGAATGTTGGGCGATGGGGGAGACAAATAAGATCTAGCCCGAACCTTCAGGACCTTATAGTTTCCTCCAAGGGACAAGATGCACCCAGATCATTATAATGCAAAATGGACTGTGGCAAGTGTAATAGACTGGTGAAAACAAAGGCCTGGGAGTGCTGCTTCAAGGGGCTGTCATCTGAGTTAGGTTCACCTTGAAAGATGATTGAGACTTCAATAGGTTGAAAAGAGGAGAGAGGGGGCAGCCAGGTGGCTCAGTGGATGGAAGTCCTGGGTTCAAATCTGGCTTCAGACACTTCCTAGCTTGGCAATTCTGGGAAAGTCACTTTACCCCCATTGCCAGACCTTACTGCTCTTCTGCTTTGGAACCAATACCCAGTATGGATTCTAAGACAGAAGGTGAGGGTTAAAAAAAAGGAAAAGAGGGAGAAAGAAGATGACAGGTGGGGTGAGCAAATGCCCATAGGTTAGAAGGAATGGCCCATCATAGTATAGACTTTTCTAGGCTTTAATACTTACAAACTGGACCCGTTTTATAGATGAAAAGACTGAGGACTGGAGAAGTCAGAGATTTGAACCCAAGTCTTCCTGACAACAGATCAATTGTTTTTTCCCCTGTAATAGTTAAAATTAAATTATGAGGCTGCTAGTAGCTTTAATAGCTTTATTACATCAAAGTAGTAATAGTAAAGAGAGGGAAAGGTAGGACAGAGGTAGAGAGTTGTTTAGCTTACTACTCTATTGGCCACCATGATGAATTGAAGATCACCACTGAAAAGGGTTTTTTCAGATTCCAAGTTCCAACCAGAAAAAAAAATGCTTACTTACTGCTGGGTGTCCCATTATAAACAGTTTTCTCCTCCCACTAATTCTCAGATGTGTAAAGATTAAAATTTAGGGGAGACTGAGGCAGGTAGAAATTAGTTTCTCTCTACAAGGAGTATTATATTTTTAGAGGTTTATTAAAAGTTAAGGATTAAAAAGAAAATACAGGATAAGGAAAACGTGCCTAGGCCAGGGAGGCCTAGACAAGAGCTCACCTACATTATGGAAAGAGCCACGTCTGCCCCAAAACGGAAGTCCAAAAGAGACCCCGCCTATGGGGAAGACCCTTTAAATAAAATTTTGTTCTCGTCCCAGGTGAGAATTCAGTGAGATTAGAGGGCATTCTGGAAGCTAGCAAAGACTCCTGGGGAATGGAGTCCAGAGTTCAAATCTCAATTTTACACATGTCACATCTCAGGAACCAACCATAGTTTCTTAATTTTCCTGGAACCAACCAGGGAGTCAGTGCCTGTAGAATCAGTTTCCCATCTCACTGGTCTCAACTTCCTTTCTCTAAGGGTTTGTCTATACCTGCACATCTCAGTGGTAAATGACCCTCAGGTCAATGAGAGGTGACTTAAAACAAAGGGACGTTAATAGAAAGAAATTCTCTTCCAACAATCCCCTCTGTGATTCACTGGGGAGATGAGGCATGTTAATCTTCCCAAACTCTCAATTGAGGAGATTTCAACATGCTTGTCTCCTAATAGAATCACAGGGAGGATTGTTAGAAGAGAATTTCTCTTTCTATTAACGTCCCTTTGTTTTAAGTCACCTCTGAGTGATACCCCATAACACTTTTCTACATGATGAATAATCCAACTTGCCTAGAGTATAAAGTGTGTGAGAGAGAGTGCTGGGAAATTAGGCTGAAAATGAGGGCCTTGAATGTCAAGATAAAGAATTCATTATTTGGAAGGCAGTAGAGAACTACCAAAGGGTTGGGAGCAAAGGTGATGGCAGTGGAAGGGAAGGAGAGAGCTCTAGATTGTGCAACATTTTTCTAGTCTTATTTTGAACTATATCTTGCTGTGTACTCTACGGCAAGTTATTTCCCTCTCTGAGTCTCCTTTTATTCATATGTAAAATAAGGTGGTGGTAGTGGTGGTGGTGAAAAGGCATTCTATGTCTTGAGATCTCTTATGTTTCTACCATTCTATAAAAGAATAGAAATATATGGTAGAAATATGAAAGTGGGGAGAAGACAGTTTTGGCCACAGATGAAAACGTGATTTGATGGAAAGAGTTATTGGCTTCCAGTCAAATGGCATGGGCTCAAATGTTGGCTTTCCTAGTATATATATATATATATATCCCAGGCAGTATATCATTCCATGCAGTATTTGATTCAGAGAGTGACTGGATGTCAGAGTTGGTAGAGACACCCTAGACATTGAGGAGTTCTTAGGGAGCCAATGGGAGGGTCAGTCAGACCCCAGCTTCATTGTGGATCTTGTTTCACCTAACCCAGGGTTTAGGCTTCCTGGAAAACTGGGTTTAGCCATACTAATGACAGAGACAGATTGTTGACTTACCTGTGCAATGGTGAGTCTTTTAGAGAGGCAGGTGATGTAAGAAATGTCCTCAGGTGAGGGGGATGGAAGCAGCCTGGTCTCACATCCCTCTGGTTTTCTGGTAATGAACTCTGGCAAACTCTTTGCTATGGCAATAGCACATGTGCCCACAGAGAGGGCTCTGAGTGCCTCTTCTGACACATGTGCTATAGTTTCACCACCATGGTCCTAAGGGTTGCCTATCTAGTAGTCTCAAATTTGGAAATCTCTGGCCTTGAAGCAATTAGGTGGTATGGTAGATAGAGCACTAGGTGAGAATTCAGGAAAACCCAGGTTCAAATATGGCCTCAGAAATATACTGTGTGACCTTTAGGAAAGTCACTTAATCTTTGTCTACTTCAGTTTCCTCAGTTGTAAAATGGGGATAATAACAATGGTTATTTCCTAGGATTGCATGAGGATCAAATGAGAAAATACTTGTTAAAGCATTTAGCATAGTACCTGGCACATAGTAGGTCCTATATAAATGTTCATTCTCTTCCCTCCCCTTCCCCTTCTAGCCAGAAAAGAGGAATTTCCTGGGAAACAGAATCCTGTCATGAGTAACATTCCACTGTGTTGGGAAGACCAAAGTAACATTAGGAATGAACTTAGGGCACCCCAGGAGCCGTGTTGAGGAGGGTGGCAATAATATGGGGAAAAAGTACAAGAGGATTTGATATTCAACCTAATTTCACTGCATTACCAGTTAGTCTATTTCATTAAATGTCTGCTTCAAATTTCAGGCATTAGGTCTGAAACATCAGGAGTAAAGGAAACATCAGTGGGGACTCAAGACTGGGTACCAGAGACCTAGTTTTAGCTGGGAAAAGCCCCAGCAGAGGAATCCTTTGGGCTATTATTTGTCAGGCCTTCACCTGAAATACATACTTTTTTGGTTCCTATAGAATAGCAGGGATCAAGTAAAGATTCTCTTTGTTTTCTCATTCCTTTTTGTAGGCCATGGTTGGAATTGTACAGTTTTCCAACTTGACTTCTTCCAGTAAGTCTAGTTGATTTAAAAATAGTTTAAATGGCATGTTCCAGAATGGAGGAAAGCCTGGGTTCTTGATGGTCTAGACCCAGCAATGGTGAATCTTTTAGGGAGGTGGTTGATATGAGAAATGTTCTCAGGTGTGCAGGGAGAGGGGGAGGGGACCAACCTGGCCCCACTTCCCTCTGGCTTTCTAGGAATGAACTCTGATGAACTCTGTGCTGGGACAACAGCGTGTGTGCCCACAATGAGGGCTCTGAGTGCCCCCTCTGGCATGTGTGCCATAGATTCCCTACCATGAGCCTAGACTGTTCTACTTTTCTCTTTTTTTAACTACTACTAAATGGGCTTAATAATTATGGTATTATAATACACTTTGAAGTTGGAAGAATGAGATTCTCCCTTTTATTCCTTCTCCAACCCAATATTTCTTCTAGATTTTTCATTCTTCCAAGTGAACTTTGTTATTACTTTGTTTATTTCTATAATAATAGTAGTCTGATGTGCCTTTTAGATTTACTCCATCCTGCTTAGTCTTTAGAATTCTAGCAACCAGGAATGTCTACACCCCCACTTAAGGATTAAGTATTGAGGAGGATGGCCTTTGACCAACATGTGCTAGCAAGTGACAAATCAGAAACAACTGACAGACCCCCTGGGCTGTCCTGAGCCAAGCTTAAGCTACCATTGGTACATGTGAGATGCAGGGAAGTGATGTAAAGAACTGCCTATATATTTCATGTCACTTCCTGTAAGCTCTCTCTTGGTGGTGTTGGTAGCTCTTGGTGGCTTTGGGAACTTTGGTGGCATTTGGCATTTGCGGCTTGGCGGTAAGATTACTGGGAGAAGCTTTGTAGTGTGGTTTAGGTGGGGCATCTTCCCTGAGCAACCTTGGTGAGTAAACTAAGGCTGAGTCCTCCTTTCCTAGACCTCCTGAAAGGCACTATCTCCAAGGAGGCCCCTCATCTTGGAGGAGGTCTTGTGGCTGGAAACTGAGCTAGCTTTAATCTTCTAAGAAGGCCCCTTGGCTGAGGCCTCTGAACTTCCCCTGGCTTAGGCTAGGCCGGAGAAAATCCAATTCCCTTTCCTCTTCTCCTTTTTAATTTCTTCCTCCTAGTGTAATTAAACCACCATAAATCCCAAACTGACTTGAGTATTATATTGGGATTGAATTTAAATACCTGGCAACCACTAAAATGATATATTCAGTCAACAACCCTAATTTTACCCTTAACACTGATTGGTATGTAAATTGCCTTTGATAATATTTTAACCATATTGGTATAGTGAAACCATGACTATCTAATGTACCTCTAATGATTTGTTTCCCTTTGCACATTTATTTCTGATAGGCAACATAGCACAGTAGATATATGTATCTATATGGCCTTGGAACCAGAATGGAAGGAAGGAAGGAAGGAAGGAAGGAAGGAAGGAAGGAAGGAAGGAAGGAAGGAAGGAAGGAAGGAGGAAGGGAGGGAAGGAATGAGGGAAGGAGGGAAGGAAGGAGGGAAGGAAAGAAGGAAGGAAGGAGGGAAGAAAGGAAATAGGGAAGGAAAAAGGAAGGGAGGATGGGAGGAAGGAAGGAAAGGATAAAGCGAAGAAGGGAGGGAGGAAAGGAGAAAGGGAGAAAGGGAGGGAGGAAGAAAAGGAGGAAGGAAGGAAGGGAGGGAGGGAAGGAGGGAGGAAAGAAGGAAGGAAGGAAGGAAGGAAGGAAGGAAGGAAGGAAGGAAGGAAGGAAGGAAGGAAGGAAGGAAGGAAGGAAGGAATGAGGGAGGGAGGGAAGAAAGAGGGAGGGAGGGAAGGAAGGAGAGAAGGAAGGAGGGAAGGAAAGAAGGAAGGAAGGAGAGAAGGAAGGAGGGAAGGAAAGAGGGAAGGAAGGAAAGAGGGAAGGAAAAAGGAAGGGAGGATGGGAGGAAGGAAGGAAAGGATAAAGCGAAGAAGGGAGGGAGGAAAGGATAAAGGGAGAAAGGGAGGGAGGAAGAAAATGAGGAAGGGAGGAAGGAAGGGAGGGAGGGAAGGAGGAAGAAAGGAAGAAAGGAAGGAAGGAAGGAAGGAAGGAAGGAAGGAAGGAAGGAGGGAAGGAGGGAAGGAGGGAAGGAGGGAAAGAGAAGGAGGGAAAGAGGGAAGGAGGGAAGGAGGGACAGAAAGAGAGAAAGAAAAAGGAAGGGAGAATGGGAAGAAGGAAGGAAAGGATAAAGGGAAGAAGGGAAGGAGGAAGGAAAGGATAAAGAGAGGAAGGGAGGGAGGAAGAAAAGGAGGGAGGGAGGGAGGAAGGAAGGAAGGAAGGGAGGGAGGGAGGATGGATGGCCGCCAGGGAGATAGGAGCTGCAGTACTGGCAGAAGCACTTGCCAGGTTGTATCTCCACAAGTGTGGTTCTTCTGAACAATGGCTTCAGGAGTAAGGCTAAAAAGCAAGACAGGTGACCTAGGAGGTATGGCTCTTACCAGGACTCTTGGGTGCAGGGTCCTGGTCTGTCTCTACCTAATATCTGGTGGCCTTGATTGGCCTGCCTTGCCCATGCTACCCTTCCCTGTCTCTCCTTCAAGATACCTTGCTGCTCCAGCCAGGTTGTTTTGCCTGCCCCGTCGGTGGTGGTGACAGTGGGGGACAACAGACCCTTTCTCTGAAAAGGCTTCCCATTCCTCCTCTGACTGATGACTTTTGTGGGTTTATTTTACAACCTGCTGCTCTGCTGAAGTTAACACTGATTAATTTTTGCCTTGAATCCCTGTGATTCTCTAAGTAAACCATCACAATGTTTGCAGAGATAATTTTGCCGCATCTTTGCCAGCACTTATCCTTTTAATTCTATTCTTGTCATTCTTATAGCTGGGATTTCTTACCACATTCTTGGTGGGAAAGTTTGTAGTGTATCTTCAATACAAATAACCCCAGCACTTACTTAGATCCATCTGCCATTAATCATACTAAGAGAAGGTCGATTTCTATTTGTTTTCAGGTTCTGCATCTGAATGAATGCCATATTTTGTGAAAGGTATTTCCTGTATCTACTGATATTTTGTTATTGATTACTGATTGTTACTGATACTGATACTTTTTTATTAATATCATCATCATCAGACATTTATTATGGGTTTTTGAGGAGCAGCTAAGAGGCTCAGTGGATAGACAGCCAGGTCTAGAGAAAAAAGGTTCTGGATTTGAAATAAGTCTCAGAGACTTCCAAGCTGTGTGACTTTGGGCAAGTCACTTAACCCCAATTACCTAGCCCTTACCGATCTTCTGGCTTGGAACCTATACTTAGTATCAAATATAAGACAGAAGTTAAATGTTTAAGAGAGAAAGAGAGTTGGGGAAGGAGAGGAGAGAGAGGGAGAGAAATAGAGAGAGAAGGAAAGACAGGAGAGGGAGAGAGAGAGGGAAGGAAGAAGAGAGGAAGAGGAGAGACAGACAGAGACAGAAACAGAGAGTTAAAGCCCTGGAGTCTACAAAGAAAGGCAAAGACATTCACATTCTTTTTTTAAACAACAGCAAACAACATTGATTCCAGGTTTTTAGCCCTCATGCTCTCTGTTTTCTTATTTTACACATTGACATAATAATAATAAGCCAAATCATCTCTTTCCACTTCATCCAGGTCTACCTCAGTGGAATATTTTTAGTAGCAGAGACAAGGATCACACTGAAAAGGAGCCTTCCTGAGCGTTTCAGAAGTGAGGACAAAGCATTCCAATTCTAATGAGGGAAGGGGGATATCATGCAAACCACTATGTACATCTAAGATATTTACAGTGTTAGTGGGAGGTAATCTCTGAGGGAAGGTACTAGCTGTGGAAGGCTGAGAAAGACCTCTTGCAGAAGCTGGAATTTGAATGGAGTTTGGAAGGAAGCCAGGGGAACCAGGAGTCAGAGATGAGGAAGGAGAACATTCTGGAAATGGGTAAAGCCAATGCAAAGGCACGGAGATGGGAAATCTAGAAACATCAAAGAAGCCAGTGTCATGAGGACATTGTGTTTATTATTGTTGTTGTTTACAGTTTTATTTTTTAGAATATTTTCTCATGTTTCCATGACTCATGTTCTTTCCCTCCTCCCTCCCAGAGCCGACAAGCAATTCTACTGGGCTGTACAAATGTTGTCACTTGGTACCAATTTTCATACTATTCATTTATGCTATAGAGGGATCTTTTAAAGCCTGAACCCCAAATCACATCCCCATATAGACATGTGATGAGTGATGTCATGGGTTTTGCTTTTGCATTTCTACTCCCAGAGTTCTTTCTCATTCTTTCTCATAAGTCCTTCAGGAGCATCCTGGTTTGTTGCATTGCTACTAGTAGCAAAGTCCATTACATTGGATTGTTCCACAATGTTTTACTTTCTGTGTTCTCCTGGTGCTGCTCCTCTCACTCTGCATCAGTTCATTGAGGTTCTCCCTGTTCATATGGAAAGCCTCTGATCATCAATCCTTTCAGCCCAATAGTATACCGTCACCAACATATACCACAATGTGTTCAGTCATTCCCCAATTGATGGGCATCCCCTCATTTTCCAATTTTTGCCGCCACAAAGAATGCAGCTATGAATATTCTTGTACAAGTCTTTTTGTCCATTAACTCTTTGGGGTACAGACCCAGCAGTGGTATGACTGGATCAAAGGGCAGACAGTCTTTTAGCATCCTTTGGGCATAGTTCCAAATTGCCCTCCAGAATGGCTGGATTGATTCACAACCCCACCAGCAATATATTAGTGTCCCGATTTTTGCCACATCCTCTCCAACATTTATTATTTTCCTTTATTGTCATACTGGCCAGTCTGCTAGGTTGAAGTAGTACCTCAGTGTTGTTTTGATTTGAATTTCTCTAATTATGAGAGATTTAGAACACTTTTTCATGTGCTTATTGATAGTTTTGATTTCTTTGTCTGAAAATGGCCTATTCATACCCCTTGACCATTTGTCAATTGGGGAATGGCTTGCTTTTTTTGTACAATTGACTTAGTTCCTTATAAATTTGAGAAATGAAACCTTTGTCAGAAGTTTTTGTTATAAAATTTTTTTCCCAATTTGTTGCTTTCCTTCTAATTTTGGTTGCATTGGTTTTATTTGTACAGAAACTTTTTAATTTAATATGATCCAAATTATTCATTTTATATTTTGTAGTGTTCTCTATCTCCTGCTTAGTCTTAAATTCCTTCCTTTCCCACAGATCTGACAGATAGACTAGTTCATTATGTTTATATATGTGGAGGGGGTATGTTACCCTGGTAGGTTATATGTGTTCACGTGAATCTGTCTAGATGTGCTTCAAAGGGTGTCATGAATAGAATCTCTAGAATTTCCTCTACCCACCCTTCTCCAAAGGAGACGTTGATTTCTGCCCACAGAGAAGCAAGAAAATAGGACACAAACCTGGCCAGGAGAATGGCCAGAGACTGGTCACTCAGCTCTTCTCAGAGAAAAGCTACCTGGCTAGAATTATATTTTTCTGCTAATTAAACTGATTTGTATGAAGGACCCTGCAGGTACCCGAGTTCCTATGGAGCCCAGCCTGCTCTGAGAGCCTGTATACTCCCCACTTGCTATATTTAAGCTTTTATTGGGGGAAAACATGGAAAGAATCCTTAATTTTAGTGCCAACATGAATCTCTTGTCATTTTGTAAAAAATACTTCACTAATTAGCCAAAAGAAGGATTCTTCTCCTTCTCCTCCTCCTCCTTCTCCTCCTCCTTTTCCTCTTTCTCCTCCTCCTTCTCCTCCTCCTTCTCCTCCTTCTCCTCCTCCTCCTTTCATTTCATGGATGCTGCAAACAATGGGCCAAGAGAAAAGAGCAGAGGAAGGAAGTGCCCTGCGAATGGCCCCAGTTCCTGCTAGAAAGGTAGCAACAGCAGCTGCAGCAGCCTGGGCCAGGCTGAATGGCTCAGTGAGAGCTGTTGCTAGGCCTCAGCCCTTTCCTAGCAACCGCTTCTCTGATTCCTTGGCTCTGGACCTGGCCTCCTCGCTAGTCTAGGGAAGATAATGTTTAGGTTCAAACTGTACCCTTGATAATTGCAGTGAACATGACATACATATTAGCAATGAAATAGTTAGTGGATTTTATTACAATTGCTGGCTTAAAACACAGAGAATAGGCAAAGGTAAACAGACTCTTCAAAGCATTTCCCCTGCCCCCTTGAGGAAGACATCAGGCTATCCACCTTTCTGAAGAGAGAGAGAGTAGGGAAAGGGGGAGACAAGGCAGGAAGATTCACCAAGTGCAGACCCAAGAGTCCAACCTTCGCGTCTTGGGCATGCTTTGGTCTTAATTAATGCCTTGCCTTCAGGAGCCCGTCACTGAAGAACTTACAGATGTTACCCAAATCCGGAGATGGATGGGAGTAAGCCTATTGATCAAAGTCAAGCTCTCCATCAGTCCCAAGCTCAGGGCTCCTCGAGCAATCAAAGAGGGGGAAACATCCAGCATCATGACCTGCTTGGCCATATTTGGAGGGGAATAATTCATGTGAAATATTATTGGAATGGTAAACTAGAACAAGAATATGGAAGGGTCTTGAATGTCAGGATGAGGAGTTTGTATTGTTAGAAGTCAATCAAGGGGATTGAGGAAAAAAGGGATGGTAGCATGGTAGAAAAATACTGGCTGGCTGGCTGGATTAGTATGGAGAGAGGAGGCTATTGTAATGGCCCAGGTAAAAAGAATGAGAGATCCTACTAGGGTATCGAAAGTAAGAGTGGGGGGCAGCTGGGTAGCTCAGTGGATAGAGAGCCAGGCCTAGAGACGGGAGGTCCTGGGTTCCAATGTGGCCTCAGACACTTCCCAGCTGTGTGACCCTGGACAAGTCACTTCACCCCCATTGCCTAACCCTTACCACTCTTCTGCCTTGGAACCGATACACAGTATTGATTCTAAAGCAGACAGTGAGGGTTAAAAAAAAAAGAAAGCAAGAGTGAAAAGATAACAGAAGTAAAATGTAAGGGTGATGTCAAAACCATCCCATCTGAGCTCTGATACCTTAATTAGGTAGCACTACTCTTTTATGATAGGAACTGAGTAGGGGCAAAGACTGTAGTCCTCCTTGAATCAGTCATTGTGTGAGAGACTGGCTCATGCCCTAAGCAACTTGGGTAAGAGGAAGCAGTGTCAGCCTGAAATCTAGAGGGCTACCAAAGTAGCCACTTTAAGGGTCTTTAATCTAGGGGAGAAGATTGCAATCCAGGGCATCTCATAGCACCAAAGTACCGGAGTGCCCATGAGGATCAGAAAAGACAGCATTTAAATGCACTTCCACAATGAATGGATGCAAAGTGAAGTGAGCAGAACCAGGAGAACAGTGTGTGCAATAACAATAGCTTTGTACAGTGATCAACTGGGGATGACAGTTCCAAAGAACTCAGTGAAGAATGCTGATGGAGTCTGAATGCAGATCAAAGCAGACTATTTTTCACTTTCTTTCTTTCTTTCTTTTTGTTTGTTTTCTTTTTCTTTTATATGCGTCTTCTTTCACAACACGACCAATATGAAAATAAAATCGAAAATTAGTCATAGTCACGTTGACAAAAAGCTGGAGATAATAAACTTATGCTAAACAAATAGGAGCTGCATTCGCACTGATGGACAAGAAAGAACCTGGGTTAGCTGGAGTAGTTCTAGACTTCTTCTGGATCAATAAAATAAAACAGTTCATGTAAATAGATGGATAGATGATATGCATGAGTGGATGAGTAGATACATGGATCGCCTTCAACAGAGAGATGAGTTCCAGAGGATTCAACTGTGGTATGAAATAGCTATAGGCTGGGGAGATTGGGAAGTGATAACACCTGGTCAGGACAAAGGCCTACAACCAGTTTATTGATTGCTTTTTTAAAGCCAGACAGCTCAAGAGGGAGTTTGTAGCTCTGATTAAGGTCGGCTCATCCTTAGCTGCTTTCAACAGAAGCTACCTCGGAATTTGAGGCAGAGATTCTGAAGGCCTGGACTTCCGTGGCTGGAGCATTTCCAGTAAACCTTCTGAGGAGCAAAGTGAGGCCTGAGTTGTGGCAGAGAAGGGAGATGTGGAGGAGCAGAGGACCTTGGCTGGCTGAGGAAAGTCTCAAGAAAAGGTCAGCTCTCTCCCTATCATCCCTTCCTTCTGCCTGTCTATCTGCAGACACTGTAAAAGAATCTGTGGCTTCATTAGCCTCAAATTTCTAGTAAACCAAATTTTGCCTCCACTTTCAGCCACAAAGAAGTCACAGGTCAACTAGAGATAGATATACATGTAAGGTTATATGCCCATATGACGATTTCCTTTCTTATCTTGGGGGCATTAATTTTGTCTGTGCAGAAGTTTTTCAGTTTCAAGTAAAGTTATCTATCTTATCTTTTGTAATTGACTATCTCTTGTTCAGTTAAGAATACAGAGGTATATGAAGTGCTTGAATATTTTTGAATAGAGTATCAGCATTAATATTAAGGCTGTGTGTGGATTTGGAAGGCATTGGTATAAGGTGTTAGTCTAAACTTAATTTTTGCCAGATTGCTTTCTGGTTTTCCCAGTAGTTTTTTCCTGGATAATTTGTTTCCCACTTTATTGAACTCTACATTACTGAGTCACATTTTTTTTCTCATTGTCCTTTGTCTAGTCACTTCCATTGATCTGATTTTTAGCCATTGCCAGATAGGTTTGATGACTGCTGCTTTATAATATAGTTTGAAGTATGAAAGTGTTATGCCTCCTTCATGTCTGTCTCTTTTCATTATTTTCCATAATAATGTGGCTCTTTTGTTTTGCCAAATGATTAGTTATTACTTTATTAAGTTCCATAAAGTATTCCCTTGGTAATTTGATTGGAATAGCATTAAAAAGTAGATATATTAACTTTAGGAGTATTGTTGTTTTTATTGCGTTGGCACAGCCTAGCCATGAGCATTGAATATTCCTCCAGTTATTTAATTTCTTTATTTTTATGAGACATTTGTAATTGAATCTATACAAGTCTATTATGTAATTTAGTAGATTCATTCCCATCTATTTCATGGATTTTGTATTTATTTGGAATGACATTTCCCTTTCTATTTTTGCTTCTTGGATTTTATTATAGAAACACAGTTGATTTTTTGAGGGTTTATTTTGTAACCTGCAATTTTGCTTGAAGCTATTATTTGTCTCAATTCTTAACTTTGCTGATTCTCAAGGATCTTCCAAATATACCATCATCTTATAAGCAAATAGGCAAAGAAATAAAACTATTCCGATCTTATGCCTTTAATTTCCTTTTCTTATCTTATTGTTGTTGCTAGCATTTCCACAACTATATCAAATGATAGTGAGAAGAGTGGGCATCCTTTGTTGGAAAAGTTTCACGTGTATCCCCATTTTAGGTGATATTTACTTTTGGCTGTAGAATTGTTTATTTGTTTTTATCATAAATGAGTGTTATAATTTGTCAAAGGCTTTTCTCTATTTTCTCTATTTATTGAGATAATCATGTAGTTTTGGATGTTTGGATTTTAATATGATTTAATTACATTGTTTTATGAATGTTAAATCATCCTTGGATTCCTAGTATAAATCCCAGGTGGCCATATGGAATGACTTCTTGAATAAACCACTGTGGTCTTTTTGACAGAATTTTTGAGTCAATATTCATTAATGATATTGGCTTATAGTTTTCCTTCTGTGTTTTTTTATCTTTCCTTGGTTTAGGTATTAGGATTATATTTCTCATAAAAAGGATTTTGGTAGAATGCTTTCCTCGTCTTCAAGAATAATTTGTGAAATATAGGTACTAATTGTTCTTTTAGAGTTTGATACAATTCTCTTTTGAATCCTTGGGGACCAGGAGTTCATTTTTTTTCCCCTAAAACTAGTTCAAGTTCCTTTTCTAAGACTGGATTATTTAAGATCTCTTTCTGGTCTGATCATTTGAGTATTGTACTTTTTTGAAGGTATTTCTTTTGTGTCTACAGTTTGGTTAGCATATAACTGTGTATTCTAATACTTTATATTCTGGTTTCACTGTGATTTCATCTTGTTCAATTTTTTATTGATTTAACTTTTCATCATTTTCTTTTTAATCATCTGAGCTAAAGGTCTAGCCATTTTATTAGTTTTTAAAGAACTGGTTTGTTTTTGTTTTGTTTTTTTAGTTTTCTTTTTATGGGAGTTTGTTTCCAAATTATTTCTCTTCTAATTTTTAATAGCCCCTTTTTGTACTTTGGTTTTATTTGTTGACTTTCTAATTTCTTAATGCCTATTCAGCTCATTAATAGTTTCTTTTTCTATTTTTTAAATGTTTATTAGGAATATAATTTCACCCCTGAGGACTACTTTGGCTTCATTCCAGAAATGTGGATATATTTTTCATCATCATTTTCTTTCATGTAATTATGGCTTCTAGGATTTCTTTCTTTGACCCACACATTATTTAGAATTTCATTGTTAAATCTCTATTTGGGTCCCTGAACTTTTGCATTGTGGTCTAAAAAGAATGTATTTCCTGCTGTTTCCCACCTGTTTGGCCTAATACACAGTCAATTTTTGTAAAAGTTTTATGTGATGTGTTGCCTTTTGCAATCCCATTTAGAACACAAAGAAAAATGTACACCTACAGGTCGAGAACTAATAGACTCAGATTGCAGTTTGGAAACATTTTTTCCTTTTATCTTGCTTTTTGTTTCCTGGAAGTTGACAAATCAGAAATGTTTTGTGTGATTTTATATATAATGAACATTTCTTTAATGGTTAGGGGAGGAGACAGAGGGAAGAGAATTTAGAACTGAAAATAATTTCTCTAAAAATAGAAAATAGAAATTGTTAGGCTCTAGTTTTTCTAGTAATTCATTTATTTTCCATTTTATTTGTTAGATTTTTCCAATATGGAGAGAGAGTCATTGAAGTCTCTGTCATGATTGTGTTGCTGTTTGTCTTCTTGTAGTTCAGTTGTTTCTTTTACCAATTAGGATGCTAAGGTGTTTGGGGTGGATACATTTGTTACTAATAGTGGTTTGTTTATGCTTTTTTTATTTCTCTTGGGCAGATGTCACAAGGATACATCATAATGGCCCAGGTCAATTTCTCCAAGATTACCTCCACCTTCATACGTTTCTATGTCCATTTAGAAAGAAGTCTCTCCCTGGTCTCTTTTGTGTCACTATTGCTATTGCTGTCCTTGGCTGCTGTGTTCACCCTGGCCTGCATCCTGCACACCATCACTCCTTGGAAAACCTTCTTCTATTCCCTTCTTAGTTTTCTGATGGGTAGAGAACAGTTTTCTTTTAGTCAGATTTTCTCTTTGTATTTGAAGGTCTTGGATGTTTGCTCAAAGAATTTGTTGTTTCTGAATGAAATTGTTAAATTGAACAACTATGTGTCTTAGAGTTTCAGCCTTGAGTTTTTTTGGGGGGAGGGGCAGAACGCTCACACTTTTTCCATTGACATTTCCTCTGTTTTCAGAAGTTCTGAGCAGTTAAATTTTTGCATTCTGCTATTCAGGGTCTTTTTTACTACTTGTGTTCTTCTGGGAGATGTATGTGTTCTGTCTTTAAAATAAAAATTTGTGGGGGGGGGGCAGCTGGGTAGCTCAGTGGATTGAGAGCCAGGCCCAGAGATGGGAGGTCCTGGGTTCAAATCTGGTCTCAGATGCTTCCCAGCTGTGTGACCCTGGGCAAGTCACTTAACCCCATTGCCTGGCCCTTACTGCTCTTCTGCCTTGGAGCCAATATATAGTATTGATTCCAAGATGGAAGGTGAGGGTTTAAAAACACTTTTTGCTTGAATTGAAAGCATGTTTCCTTTTAATGAAATTACTTTTGGCTTTTTTCTGTCTTTGTTCTTCCTTTCCAAGTATTTGTATTTGCAATCACTTGTCCTCTCTTCTGTTTCTCTGGTGAGACTTGTCACTGCAGATTTATGTGTTCTACCAATTATTTTTGCTATGCAGGTTATAAATGTGGCCCTCGTAATTTTCATTTCTCTTTTCATCACTCAGGGAACAATGTGTTATAGTTTTATGTTATCCTCATATTCAAAATCCTTTGTCTCATCAAATGTTGAGTCATTTTCTTTTGTCTTACAGTATTTATTTATAGTCTTGAACTCATTTATTAGATTTAGAGACCACATTTCCTTCTGCTAGTAACATTTTCTTGTTGATTTATTTGCCTATGGTCAAGGTCTTTGAGTTTTCTTTCTCTTGATATCTTTAACAATTTGTCATATTGGGGGCAGCTGGGTAGCTCAGTGGATGGAGAGCCAGGCCTAGAGATGGGAGGTCCTGGGTTCAAATCTGGCCTCAGACGCTTCCCAGCTGTGTGACCCTGGGCAAGTCACTTAACCCCATTGCCTAGCCCTTACTGCTCTTCTGCCTTAGAACCAATACACAGCCTTGATTCCAAGACAGAAGGTGGGGATTAAAAAAATTTGTCATCTCCCCTCTTCTTTTCTCTTATTGCTTAATCTCTGACTCCCTCCCCTTTGAGTGTTCTCTGGGGTATAGCTCTCAAACCATTTCAGTTGCCTCCTTTGCTATGCTATTTCTAGTTCCTCTGGTTAGGTCTCTGCTCCAAGAGACTCTTGGGGGCATAGAAATGGATCCAACTGGATGCTAAGCTCCTTAAGGCGTAGTGGAGTGCCACGTAACTCTGTATAGGGCCCTTCACACACAGTGTGTCCTGTCCTCTTCCCTCTTGTCCTCAGTTCCCTGGAAAGTTCAGAGCACTTTGACACTCATGCAGTTGCAGCAAGGGTTTGTAGCTGTCATTTGGAGTCTGTATCTCGGAGGAAGAGGAGGTAGAGAAAGGGGTTGAGCTCTATTTCAAGCTCCGATACATGTTCCTCTATTCCTCCACTCTACTGGATAGATCTTTTATAGTATGGTAGGCAGTGGAGAATGAGATGATGAGTTAACTCAGAGTAGGTATTAGTTCATGGATCTTACTTTGGGTTCCTGGTGTCCTAGGAGGGGTCAAAGACATGGTCCATAACCCTCCCAAGTACAATGAGCCAGATTAAAATGTTACTGGGAAATACTTAACAAAATACAATGAAACAAATATTAACATGTGACTCTAAGTTAATATGGGGTCAACAAGGATCTTTATGTATACTTTAGTAACCCCTATTTCTATTGGAGTTTGACACCAACATCTTAGACAATTGACACAAATGGAGTTGCTTCTTTCTGGAATATCATTTCTGTTTTGGAGCAGTCTGAGGGGTCATGAAGATCACAAAGTGTCAAGTTCTCCACCTTCTTGGTCACATGACCTCGAAGTCCTCTCTCCTGTTATTTCATGAGGTTTTAAAAAAATAAATCTTTACCTTCCATCTTAGAATCAATGCTAAGTATTAGTTACAAGGTAGAACAGTGGTAAGGGCTAGGCAATGGGAATTAAATGACTTGCCTAGGATCTCACAGCTAAGAAGAGTCTGAGACCAGATTGGAAAGCAGAACCTCCTGTCTCTAGGCCTGGCTCTCTATCCACTGAGACACATAGCTGCCCTTTTGGGGGCTTTTTTTAGCTTTTCAAGACGTTTCCATTTACTACTTTTGTGGATTCGACCATAGTTATGCCATACTTGTCTCAATTCCTCTTTTTTTGAGGTTTTTTGATTGCTGAAGATTGTGGAAAAACAACTATTTATCTATCTTGTCTGTCATCTCATTTACCTAGTCAGACAGTCTGAATAGTCAAGAGGTAGCTTGGTGAAGGATATAAAGTCAGTTTTGGAATCATATAGTGGCACTGTAGTGGCACGTGTGCCAGAGGAGATTGCTCTCCTCCCCTTCTCCGTGTGCATCTGATGACATTACTCCCATCATCCACCCCTCTGCCCAGCAGCCCAATGAGAATGTTTCTTCCCTTCCCTGTCTGGGGTAAAATGAGGGGTTCACACAAGTCATGAGGGTTGCACTTTGGGTACTCAGTCTCCAAAAGGTTCACCATCACTGCTAGAGTGAAGTACTTCTTAGCTTTATGACTCTGGGAAAGTTATTTAATCTCTTAGCACTTTAGGCAAGAGGGAAGCTAGATGGCTCAGTGGATAGAACACCAGGCCTGGTGTTAGGAAGACCTGAGTTCAAATCTGGCCTCAAATATTTACTAGTTGTGTGATCACCTCACCTCAAGAGTTTTTTCTTTCTGCATTTTTTTTCTGCATTCTGAATCTTTCATTTCTGCAAAATGGGTATGATAGTACCTATAATATGTGCCTCTTGTTAAAGGTAAATTAAAACTCTGGTCCTTAATTTCCATAGTTTTAAAATATTTACTTGAGTAAAAGAAGGCAGACAATTAGAGAGAGACCCTATTTCTAACTAGCCACGTGGGTGCTTCTCCACAGGGCTCTCTCCTCCACCTTCCTTTCACTGACACATCCAAGGGAATAGAGACATAGGAGTTCCTGGAACTCCCTCTTTTATATTTTCTCCTTTACCCCCATATCCTAACCTAAAGCCTAGGTCGGTATCCTGTGACCCATGCTGGAGCGCACTCATGTGATGTACACCCGGACACAGGTAGGACCCCAGTCCGTGATCCTGGGAGGCAGTTCCCTTCACACACTCTCATGGAATTGTTATAAAGATACAATGAAACCAAATATATAATGCATTTTGCAAATCACCCATATCGTAGACTTCTAAGTCTAGACCTGGAAGGGACCTTGAAGGCCAGCTAGTTTAACCTCCTCATTTTATAGAGGAGGAAACTGAGGCCCAAAGAGGGGAAGGAACTTGGCCAAGGTCATACATAGAATCCTAGGTCTAGAGCTGGTAGGGGCTTCAGAGGTCATCTAGTCAAACCTCATTTTCCAGAGAGGAAAATGGAGGCCCGGGGAGGGGCAGGGCCTAGAGTCACATAAACAATAAGCCACAGAGATGAAATGTGAACTCATGAAACCTAAATGTGGAGCCAATGCCCTTTCCATGGCGCCATGTTGCCTACCTAAAAATGTCAGCTCTTTCTGATTTAGCCTCTTCAAATGCTGCAAGCTGCTTTGGGCAGTCAGGAGTCCATCAGGGGCTCAACCTAAAGGCTTACTGCTACTGGGGGCTCTTAGCTTTGGTTTGAATATTTTACAGTGATTCCCTATTCGTGGCCTCAGACCCCCCAGTCTCTGCAAGCTGATGGCTCCAGGTTAAAGGGACGGGTTTCTAGTGGAGTGCCCCAAGGCTCTGCTTGGCCCTGTATTATCTAACAGTTTTACCAATGACTTGGATGAAGGTCTACAGGATAGGCGTGTCAAATTGGCAAATGGAACAGGGAGAACTAACCCAATAGACAGCACAATCAGGATCCCAAAGGACTTGGGTGGGGTGAGGTGGGAGTCGGGTACTCTATTCCAGTCCTTGAAGAACTGTCAAGAATTACTCTTGTTCTGTTTGGACCCAGAGGGTGAAGAGGAGCAGTAGTGGGAAGGGACAGAGAGGTCAGTTGGGTTGTTGGAGGTCCTCAAGCAGAGACCAAGACCAAGGGAGAGTGGAATTTCCTTTTGCTTATTGATTGGGCCAGATGGCCACTGAGGCCCCTTTCAACTGTCATTCCGTGATCTAGCAGCAAAGGTAGGATCTCATTGCCAAGGTCAGCTTCTCTTTTTTGTGCTCTTGATGCCAATAAATGAATGCTTTTTAACCCCTTACCTTCCATCTTAGAATTGATACTGCGTATTGGTTCCACAGTGGAAGAATGGTAAGGACTCCATAATGGGGGCTAAGTGACTTGTCCAAGGTCATAAAGCTAGGAAGTATCTGAGGCCAGATTTGAAGCCAGGAGCTCCTATCTCTAGGCCTGGCTCTCAATCCACTGAACAAATTTTGGAGCAAATTCTCCATCTATTTTTACCATTTAGTCCTTTTGGCTGGTCCCTGCCACAAAGGGTTGGGTTCCTAGATCATGAAAGCCATAGTCATACTTCCACAGGCCTCTGTGACTAGCAGCTCTCTGATTTCATTAGAGTATTTATGGTGTGAGAGAATGAGAAATGTTTTCCAACAACGGTTCTATTACTGAGAAACTGGCCCCATGTCAAGGCAATGTAGGTGGGCATCTATTATGTAGTGGGCATACTATTATTTGCAGTCACATGGATGGGTCCTGCTATTTTCTTCTCTTCTTTCTCTCATTGTATAGACTTTAGAATGGAACTTTTTAGCATTCTATTAATGCCCCTGGTGTTGAGTGGTTCATTTTCTCCCATGACATAAGGAATTTGATCCATCAGGAACACCCAAATCTCTTGTTTCTAGCTATGTTTTGGGTTTCTGAAACCATGCTGGGGTGTAGATCATTTTAGAGGAATGGAGCTGATCTCTATCCGAGTCCTCAGAACTTTTCTCTCCTCCCCTACTTACTCATTCCCATTCTTCCTCTGCTTTCCCACATTTTGTGCTCCTGGAATGACCCAAATCAAGATTTTTGTGAGGAGGAGGAAGAAGGCAGGCGGCAGATGTTTGCTGGGACTAGCTCAAACCAGCTCCGGAGAGTGGACTGTGAAATTTCCATCCTAAGTATTCACCCTTTGGAATTGACATTTGTCGGGGTGTAAGTTATGGAGAAAATGTTAATAGTGCAGATTAAGTTCAGTGTATCCTGTATCAAAAGTTTTCCTTTGAAAGCTGATGAGTAAATATTTACCAGCACATTTCTAAAGGAAGTTTACCTTTTTTGAACCCTCACCTTTCATCTTAGAATCAATACTGTGTACTGATTCCAAGACAGAAGAGCGGTAAGGGCTAGGCAATGGGGGTCAGGTGACTTGCCCAGGGTCACACAACTGGGAAGTGTCTGAGGCCATATTTGAGCCCAGGGCCTCTAATCTCCAGGTCCGACTCTCAATCCAATGAGCCACCTACCTGCATCCAATCTACTCTTTATTTTTGCAGAAAAGGAAACTGAGTTCAAGGTCACACCCATCTAGGTGGTAGAAGGGCCAGCTTGTTGTAGAAATAGCCAGATACTTCATTTTATAGAAGGGGGGGGACTAAGACCCAAGGAAGAGACATGGCATGTCTAAGATCACATATAAGAGAATAGAGACCCTGAAGGGACTGCGACCATGCAGGCCAACCTCTTTTCTACAAATAGGGAAACTGAGGGCCAAGGAGGCCAAGTGTCTTACACTAGGTTACACAGGTGGTAGTGATTCAAATTTTGGATTTGAACAGAGGCCTCTTGTTTTGAAATTGGTGCTCTTTCCCTGTACCAAGAATGATCTTTTTGTTCCTTTCTCCAACACCAATCAGCCACATAGGAGCAGAGGCTCAGAGGTCAGCTATGTCATGGCTCTTGACGTGCATGAATATCTTGGGCCTTTGTCGTGTGTTCCCTGTACAGAGCCCCAAACCACTGTTCTCTGGCAGTGGGGGAATGACACTAGGGAGAGGATGTTCTCTAGTACTAACAAAAGAGACACTTTCCTTTGAATTCTATTCAACAAACATTTATTAAGCACCTCTGTGTCGGGCACAGTGCTAGGTGCTGTGGACACGAAGACAAAAAATGAGACAATCCCTGCCCTCAGGGAGCTTACATTCTACTTGCTTGTCCAAAAGCAAATGCTTTATTTCCAAAAGTGAGCTAGGCTGGTTCTTAAGCAAGAGTTCTATCGGGTTAAAGTTAAGGCAGTAGGGGAGAGGGGTGGTGGGGAGCCCATCTTCCAAAGATCTTGTGGATTTGGCTGGAGAGTCTGCACCTTTAGTCCTCGGCAAACTCTGCTGGGCAGGAGTATGGGGGTAGGGGTGGTGTGAGAAGGAGCCGGTTGGGCAGGCTGGCCTTGGGAATGCTGCTTGTGCCATTGAGATGCTTGGACTCCATACCTGTAGCTGAAGAGAGCCTCCAGTTGGCTGACCTAGTCCCCACCCCTTGGTTGACTATGTGAAGCACCCGTATGGCCCCCTTCTGTTCAACCTTTGGCCCTCTTTCCTTTTCCTTATTAGAGCCTCACCTCCCCCCTTCTCAGGAGCCCTTTGGCCCTTACCAGGTCCACTACTGGTCTTGCCTAGGAATTCTTTCCAGAAAACTGCTCTGTGCAACCCTTGATATGCTAGAGGTATGTCACCATTCTAGTATCGAGAACTGGAAGGCCCCACCCTTAGAGGCCACCTAGGCCAACTGCCTCACTTTATAGAAGGGGAAACTGAGTTGTAAAGAAGGGAAACTACTTGCCCAGGACCATACAGCAAAGCCAAGTCTGACTCTGAATAATGCTGGTCCTCTGACTGCACCATACTACCCTCTAAGCGATCTCAGCGGGCAGGGATCGAACCTCACGGATTCTCTCACAAATTCACTCTCTCAGCCTCAGTGGGGATACTTGGGGTGGTTTTACTGAGAGGTTAGTGAAGGAACTGAGGCCGTTCAGCCTGGAGAAGAAGATTGAGTTGGAGCTAGAATATGACCTCCTTCTTCCAAGTCTTCGAAGGGCAGCCCCCGAAGAGCTGCACCGGGAGGGGTGGGCAGAATGCCTGGGAAAACTTCCTCCCGATGCCAGCCAGCCAGGGCTAGAGACTGGACCGGGGTTTTCACTGGCATAGGGAACTAACTCCCTCTGCCTATACACATTAGCACCTTCTCTGCAATGGAGAGTCTTACAGAGTTGCCTGGGGCACTGAGAAACCAAGTGACCTAGCTAGAGTGGGATCTGAACCCAAGTCTTCCTGACTCTGGGATCAGTTCCTTTGTCCAAACGTGGAATGGGCTATCTATGGATTTAGTAAACCACATCTCCCCTTCTGCCCCTCAGTAGATGGGTTCAAGGGAAGCCTGGATAATCCTAGGATCCAAGAACTGGAGCTTGGAGGACCATTTAGGCCAACTCCTTCACTTTATAGAGGAGGAAATTGAGGCCAGAGGAGAGGGGAAGGGACTTACCCTAGGTCACACATAGGATGTAAGAGCTGACCCAAACATTAGAGGCCACCACATCCTACCCTCTCATTTTACAGGGGAGAAAACCAAGGCCCAGGGAGGAAAGTGACTTGTCCCAAGGTAACATAGAAGTAAGCATCCAAGGTCCAATTTAATCCCAGTACCAGTGTTCTTGATGCTGTCCTGAACTGCTTCTGAGAATATGGTAGAGAGGATTCCCACTCAAAGGCTGAACTAGTCTAGACTTGGATCTTCCTTTGGGGATTTCTCAGTAGCTTCAACTAGGCTCAGACCCCCTACTGAGTGAGGGCTGGCTCCCTCAAGTCTGATGTGACTCGCAGTCTAAATCATTCCTTCAAGTGCCATCAGTTTCACTCAGAGCATCTTGACTCTAAAATTGAAAGGGACTTTGGAGTCCAACAGCTGGGGAAACTGAGGGTTCCAAAGCCTCAGAGGTTCAGTGACTTGTTCAAGGCCAAGGAGCTGAACCAAGATTTAAACTTGAGTCATCCTGACTCCAGAGTTGGTGCTCTATCCACTGAGCCATCCAGCTGCCCTCCCAAGACCTTGAATGGTTGGACCATGGACATGGTTAACTTCCCAATAGGTTTCCTTGGTTACCACCAGAAATGCCCCAGTAATGTTAGCACAAAAGTTGCTTGGAACTGGGTGAGCACCCCTGAAGCTCAGAGATGCCACCATATGCTATCTATAATATGCTGCCCAGTGAGTACCACTGCCAATCTCTGCTGGCTAGAAGAAAGGCAAAAAAGGTCATTGCCCCACCTTGAACAACCTTAGGGCAGGGACTGTTGGGCATCATCCTATCCTGAGAACAAGGTAGGCCAAAGTACCAGAGAGTCACGCAAGCAGCTTTCTTGGGCTGGGCCTGGGGAGGTGATGGGGAATGGGACTGGGAGAGGCAGGGACTGAGAAACGTTTACTCCCCAGAACCATAAGCCGCCATGTTAAATTGCCTTTGGCGGGCCTACGAAGGATCAGGGGATCCTTCCCTAGCGGAGGGATTTCACGAACAGCTAAGAAAAAAGGGCTAATGCCCAGAAGCCATGCACACATAGGGCAGGATATGCCTGAGTTAGAGCAAGTGGAGTTATGTACGTACACAGGAACGTTCTAATCTAGGTGTGAATAAGATTAGGTCCGGGAACGGGTTAATAATTAGTAAGAAAAGTACCGAAGTACCAAACTGAAACTGAATCTATGGGACCCCTGGGTGCAGGGCAAAGCTAACGTTTTAAGTCAACAAAGGCCCCCTGCTAGACTGGGAGGGGGGAAGACCCTCCACGTTGTGGGAGGCTTTCTTTTGTCTCTCGCGAGACTTCCTAGAGGATCTGGGTTCCGATCCGAGAATCGTTGAAGCTGGCAGGGCTTTGAAAATTGATAACGATATTTCAGTCTTTGTAATCCTATGTTTTTAAACATGTGGCTCTGAAAAGGGGGTCCACAAGCTTCACTCTGCTGCCAAAGGGGCCCATGTCATACGGGGAACGGGAAGACCCCCGAGTCGCTGGGGAGGATGGAGGTAAGGTGCCAGAGGAAGTAGCCTGAATCCGACATTGGAAATCCGTTTTTGCAGCTGTGCTTGTATCTCCCCCTACCTACCATCCATCCCAAGAACCCCATCCCTCCAGAGGAGGGATGGATGGGCTGGAGGAACTCTTTCAGACATGCTTTAAAATCCTATTCCTCTCATTTCTTCTGGAAAGAAGCTGTTGAGAGGAAAACAGAAGGAGGCTTACAGGCATCAGCAGCAGAACGGTGGGTGGGTTTGGTGGTATTTTTGTTTGCAACTGTTTCCAAAACACTCATGCAGAAAAAGCTGGCAAAGGATCCAGAGAGAGGGCAACTCTTGTCGGGCCTCCCCCTATCAGTTGTGCTTGGGGTGACCCATGGCTGCCAGCTTACAAATGAGGAAACCACCCAGCGGAAGGTTTCCTCTACAAGGCAAATGTCCAGACACATGCAACTAACTGCCCCTGCTTATGCTAGGGCTATAACTAAATAATGCCTGGGAAAAAGAATGAATCTGGGTGACAAAGGCCCAAGAGTCGGGGCACCTGTTCCAACTCCATCAGAGCTCAGCAGCCCTCGAAGGCAGAATCCCTGGGGGCTCAGGCTCTAGAGAAAAGTCCAGTCCTGGGCACCCCGACTTTGCCTCCGATGGCTCAGAGTCTAAATGGAAGGAGGTGGCTCTCCCCTCTGCCCTAGGGGATATGAGCCCAAAGGGGAAAATGAGACATGTCCAGGGAGTCCCCCTAATTCTACAGTTTCCTGGAGTCTTCATAGCCAGGGTTCCAGCAGGGAGCTGCCTTTCAGCCCAGGGGTTCTGAGCACACAAGAGTTTTGAGGGAGCCCTTTCAGAAGCATGGAGTCATCTGGGACCGGCCAGGATTCCTAGAAACTGGAACCAAGAGAGAAGCTCTGATCAGCACATCTTCTGGAACTTGGGTTCAAGCTTTTGCTGCTACTAAGCTGCCATCATGACTCTGTCCCCGTCTTCTGGCCCTTGGGAATGACTTCAGAAGTCCAGAGAGCTGGCTCTTCACAAAGGCCTGGCCACTGGAGCTCCCAAGGTCTTCTAGGCCTGATTTGCTCTGTCCCCTAGACAAGTTGTGTATTTACCTTCCATGGGCCTCAATTTCTCTCTGCTGATCGGGGTGGGGAGGGTTAGAAAAACCTAACCTATCTGTAAGGCATTAGCAGGAAGGGGACAAAGCATCAGACTCCAGGTCTGATAACTTTCAATCTAGGCTCCTAAATCCCAGTTTCCATGGCACTGTCAATCCCTAGGAATTAGGAACTCTCAAAGAAAATATCTTACATCATAATATTAGGAAAGTATGGAAGCGGGAAGGCCATCTCCAGTTTGACTCCCTCATTTTATGGATGAGGAAACTCGGGCCCAGATGGATGACTCATCCAAGGTCTCATTGACATAAGATCCTAGAGCTGGAAGGGACCCCATAGACCACTGAGTCTAATCCTTCATATTGTAGAGAGGGAAACTGAGGTCCAGGGAGGAGAAGGGTCTTGTCCCAAGTCACACAAAAGATCCAGGCCATCGAGTCCAATCCCTCATTTTACAGAGGGGGAAACTGAGGCCTAGGGAGAAGACACTTGTCCAAAATCACCCAGTTTGCAATACATTTTTGTTTTAATTTAATTTTGTTTTAATTAATTTAGACTATTTTTCCATGGTTCCATGATTCATGTTCTTTTCCTCCCCTCCTGTAGCCAATGAGCAATTCCACTGGGTTTTATGTGTGTCATTGATCAAGACCTATTTCCATATTGTAATATTTGCACTAGAGTGATTGTTTAGAGTCAACTTCCCCAGTCATATCCCCGTCGACCCATGTGATCAGGGAAATGATGGTGCTCCTGTTACATAAGGCTCTGCACGTATCTAAAGCAAACATTAAGGGACATAAGACTCTTTCAGGAAGGTAATTTGAAGATCCCCAAATGGGACCAAATGAAGAATACTGACGAGATACTAGGGAGAGAATTCTGAAGGCAACCATTACTGTGATGCCATTTTAATGCTAGGAGTTGCCCCTCCAAGTCACTACTAAGAGGATGTCTGAAGAAAATTTCAGACCCGAAACGGAAGGTCCTTCCCTGTTCCTAAATCTATGACTCGGGTCCTCTTGTCTCATCTTCCTCTTAGGACCCAACAGTGACCCAGGATTCTGGAAGACTGTGGGGCAGGAGAATACAAGCTCTGGTCATCACTGCCAAGCTAACAAGACAACAAGGACAGGCCAACTCTAGCTGTTGCTCAGGAACCAGGAGAATCAATATTAGAAGGGGGCCAACAGGGCCATATCCAGCCATAGAACTTCATGAAGGCCATTTGGAGTCATTTGGTTGTGTATCAGTAGAGGGAACATCTACAGTGAATCGCAGAATCATGGAATTTGAGAGTTGGATGGGACTGTTGTAACCACTGAGTCTAATCCGGACTTGCATGAAAGGAATTCTACTATGACATACCCTGTAAGTATTTATCTAGCTTCTGCTTGGAGGCTCTGATTATTTCACAGATCCCTCAAGGACCAACCCAGGACAAAAGGAAGATATTGGAAGGAGACTTCTAGATTGTTCCCCCCAGGACTTCTTTGGGACCTTCTGTGTATTACAGCCCTCATGACTCTGATCTAGTAGGACCGACCTAAACTAGGTAAGATCCCAAAGCCAGAGATAAGGGACTACATACATACCTTGGACCTCAGCTCTCATCCCCAGCGAGTCTTCCTTGTGGAGATGAGGAACTACATGGGAAAGAGAAGCAAAATCTCAATGAGGAAGATCCCAGAACGTCTAGAGTAGGAACGGGAAGGAGGAGAATGGAGGGCTATGAAGAGACGGCTCTCTTGGACCACAGAGAGAGTCCACGGTATTCTGATTCCTCCTTAAAAATGTCCATCTAGACCTGCTATGTGATATGGATCTCTGTTAGGCAAGCTATCTGCTAAGGGTGAGCACAACTTTGACCTTGGGACAGAAGAGGCTTCACTGCTCTTCTTACCCTCCAGGGCCATACCAGGGAATAATGTTGGGGCTCACTTAATTTAAGGTACCTTGAGGAGTTTGGTTTGGACCCAACAAGAGGGCAACTAGGTGGCTCAGTGGATTGAGTCAGGCCTAGAGACAGGTCTTAGTTTCCAATGTAATCTCAGACACGAGCTGTGACCCTAGGTAAGTCACTTAACCCCCATTGCCTAGCAGTAAGGACTGCTCTTCTGCCTTGGAAGTCAATTGTAAGATGGAAGCTAGAGGTTGTTTTCAAAAAAGCCCAAAGAGAACGGTCTAGAAGAGTTGAAGCACAACGATCTTCCGGTCACAGAAGGAAAGTAGACAATAGGGGATGTTGTAGAAGGGTGGTTATTTGGATGAGAGACTTGGAGAGGAAGTCTGGCTCAGGTAGAAGCTGGAGCAGGTGTCTTCGGAAGACTCTTAGGTGCCAGGGGAAGCCTGTAGGCAGCCAATATGAGAGACCACAGAAGGCCCCCATAGCTTGTGTCTATCAGGACAGAAGGGAACAATGTATGAAAGAGGGAGCTGACTGATGCTACCTCCTCCATTACATCTGAAGACTGGCTAATGTTGTCTATTCTCTCCTCGGGTCAAGTCTAAGGAGTGATCTGGGGAATTGCCTACCCTGGGAGAGCCATAGCATCCAAGACTGAACCCTAAAATGCAGGGAGGAGTCTCGGGTGTCAATAAGAGACCCAACCTGGGCCTCCTAGGAGTTCTTTATACTACGGATGATGCTCCGAGGTGTGGACTCTTTTTACCCCACATCAATTCTGCAGGGGTTGCATCCCCATTTCTGTCCCCTTCCATTGTAAGTATACAACTCCTTAAGGACTGAGGAACACAGTGTATGGAAGAACTGAATCCTTTGCCTCCTGGGGAGAAACAGAGAGCTTTTTCAGTCCCTGCAGGGCTCTTTGTAAGGGCTCTCTGTGAGTCGATAAATATTTCATAGCTCACCATCTCAGAACCAGGACTAGAAGGCATCTTGAAGGCCTTCTGGTCCAACCTCTTCATTTTACAGAGGAGGAAACTGAGGCTCATGGAGAAGATGTGCCCAGGGTCACACATAGACACCTAGAGTCAGAAGGGACCTCAAAGGCCATCTGGTCCAACCTCTTCATTTTACAGAGGAGGAAACTGAGGCTCATGGAGAAGATGTGCCCAGGGTCACACATGGACACCTAGAGTCAGAAGGGACCTCAAAGGCCATCTGGTCCAGGACTCTCATTTTACAGAGGAGGAAACTGAGGCCCAGGGAGGAGAAGGGACTTGCCCAGGATCACACAGCTAGTTCGTGTCTGAGCTAAGGTTTGAAGCCAGTCTTCTTAAGTCCAAGTCTGGTGACCTCTCCAATGTAACGCTGCTACCTCATTGGGAATTGGTGCTGGAGAGAAGGGAAAATCCTTGTAGGGAGGGAGTCTGTATCTCTTATTACCTTCCAGTCTTCCGAGAAGCTGTTTCAAAGAATCGGGTCCGGCAAGCCACCCTGCAGAGAGAAGCAGACTGTTGGCCCAATTGGCTAGAAAACAAAACACTCGGCATTATCCAAATGCCGTAATGTCTGTGACCTCATAGGTTGCTCCCACTAACTAGACTCTGGGTTAGTTACTCGTCAGTAACGCCAGAACCAAGAACTTTCTCATTTAAATTTCACAAATAAAGGCAAGGTAGCTGAGTGTATGGTTTGTACGGATTGTGCAAGGCCAGGGGGCCAAATTCCACTTCTGTGTGCTTGGAACCTCACGCTTTACTACCAGGGCCTCTTTCCAGTGCTGCACAGTATGCTGTGTGCGCTGTCAGCAGCAGGCACTTCTTCAGGGCTTTAGCGTTGCAGCTAACGCGACTTTTACTCGGGGAGTTGTTTTTTGCCTCTATTAGCTCGAGATAACCTCACACTTGTTCCACCAGAAGATAACGCAGCATAATTGATGCACTCTTAGCAGGTCCCAGAGTTCCCGGGGATCCTAGCAGCCACACCTTTTAGGGAGAGGTCCTTGGATGGACAAGCCACCTGGCCCTCAGCCGCTCAGTCAATGATCTATAGATCATTGCTCTGACTACCTGCAAGGAGTGGTGTTGAGCACTCCCATCTAGTCTAGAGCTGGGCCAGCTTGGAAGGACCAGCCACCTCATTCTCCATCAAAGCCCAGGGCTGGAAGAAGGCCTCATTGGAGGAAGCAAAGTATTCTTATTCCCCATTTTCTAACCAGAGGTGAGGTGACCTATCCAAGGCCCACAGCTGGCTTCAAGGCCAGGTCTTCTTTCTCTAAATCTGAGGCACTTCCCACTTGACCGCACTAGGTCTGGGCCCCTACATCAAACAAGGGCCATCAAATCCGTGGTCAAGGACTGTCACAAACAGTACGTGCTTAAGAAACCTTGCCCTGGACTGTTGATTGGATAAAGTAGGAGGGGTCCCATTGGATATTTTCTTTTGGAAAGAACTGCCTGGACTCTTGCTTAGGAGAAACCTCAATCTCTGAAGACACCCCCCCCCCAAGACTGGCAACAGCTGGGGAAGTCTAGACCTGGATGGCTCTGAGTCCCAGTTTGCTCTGAGAGCCTGTATACTCCCCACTGGCTATATTTAAGCTTTTATTGGGGGAAAACATGGAAAGAATCCTTGATTTTGGTGCCAACATGAATCTCTTGTCATTTTGTAAAAAACACTTCACTAATTAGCCAAAAGGAGGACCTTTTCCCCCTTCTTCTTCTTTCATTTCATGGATGCTGCAAATAATAAACCAAGAGAGAGGAGCAGAGGAAGGAAGTGCCCTGCAAATGGCCCCAGTTCCTGCTGGAAAGGCAGCAACAGCAGCTGCAGCAGCCTGGGCCAGGCTGGATGGCTCAGTGAGAGCTGTTGCTAGGCCTCAGCCCTTTCCTAGCAACTGCTTCTCTGATTCCTTGGCTCTGGACCTGGCCTCCGGAGGGCCTGCCAGCCTGGATCTGGTCCTCCACCAAAAGCCTCTCTGGAAAACTTTATTCCATTTGATGGAATTAAATTACTTGAAAATCTAGTGGTAATAATAACAAAAATCAAAACATTTCAGAATCAAGAGAGCATGAAACCAGCTGGCTAACTTCATCTTCCCAAAGGGGGAAAGAGAAACTGAGAAAGAGTTCTCCCTCTCTCTCTGCTCCCCTCCCAACCCACCCCCCTCCTCTTCTCTTCTCTCTCTCTCTTTCTTTCTCCCATCTTCTCTACCTCTCTCTGATCATGGCTGAAGGCCCCCCACTTAGGCCCTGACAGAATGGGACCTCAAAGCTGAGTTTCAGCAACTGCCTTTGTCCAGCCTCACACAATGGATGCTGCCTTTGATTTCTCCCAGGATCCAGAAAGAAGATGGCTTTGGCTACGTACACAGAGGGCATGGTTTCCTGGGTTCCTCCAGCCATGGGATCTGGCTTGGGCTCTGGCTTCTGGGGCATGATTGCCCGGCACGGGGGATCAGGAGGGCGCACAGGAGGCCGAGTAATTGCTGGTTTTTCTCCTGGGGAGCGTACTTTACTGAAGCTGTCATAGTCACCTAGAAGTGGGCAAATGTAGGTTGTCAGAGGTTCAAAGATGGCAGGAGGGTTCAAATAAAGGAATAATGATGAAATACTATCTTTAGGGGTCCCTTGGCAGAAACTGGCTGCCATATCACCCCCACCCCTATTCAGTTATTCTTTCTTTGTAAAGTTTCTTATATCTGCTCCTTTGTGGTCCTTCCAGCTCCCTAGCTCAGGTCTTTCTTATTCCTCACCCAGATGCTATAACAGCCATCTGACCCATGGAACCTCTAGCCTCAGCCCCCTTCCAGTTCATCTTGTATACATTGCCAGAGTAGCTTTTCTCTTTTTTTCCTTTTCTTTAAAGTTTTTAATTAATTAAGAATATTTTTCCATGGTTACATGAATCATGGTCTTCCCCCCCCCCTCCCATAGCCAACGTACAATTCCACTGGGTTTTACGTGTGTCCTTGATCAAGACCCATTTCCATATTATTAACATTTGCCCTGGGGTGATCATTTAGAGTCTACATCCCCAATCCTATCCCCATCAACCCAGGTGATCAAGCAGTTGTTTTTCTTCTGCGTTTCTGCTCCCACAGTTCTTCCTCTGGATGTGGAGAGCATCTTTCTCATAAGTCCCTCAGAATTGGCCTGGGTCACTGCATTGCTGCCAGTAGAGAAGTCCATTACGTTCGATTGTGCCACAGAGTATCCGTCTCTGTGTATAATGTTCTCCTGGTTCTGCTCCTTTCACAGAGTAATTTTTCTAACCTACAGTTCTGCAGCCATCGCTCCCTCTGTAGAAACACCATTGAGGGCTCCCTACTACCAAGCTATTAAGGTTTAAAACCTTTCACGCATTGGTCCCCACATGACTTTCCTGCATCAGGGCCTTTTACTCCAGGTAGGCCAGGATCTTCACTGACAAAAGATGCCCTCAATTTTCTCTATTCCCTAAAGTAGATCCACTTAAGCTCCTACCTGAAGGCCCAGTCAGGTTCAGGGGCCAATATGATCTAATGGGAATGAGAAACCTAAGGCCCTCAGGATCTATAGATCTCATCAAGTCCCACTGTGTTAAAACTTCCTATTTGTGTGACAATAAAGAGAGGAGCAAAGCTTGAGATTCATTGAGATGAGGTGAAAGAAATGACTTGTCCAGGGTCATACAAACTGCTAAGTTTTGGAACCCAAGTCTTATGTCCTTTTCTCTATCCTAGCTACTTTCTGCTATGGGTCAAATAACTCAAATCTTGATCCTTGTGCTAAAGCAGCTTCTCACCTTGTATTTGACTTCAACTATTTGAACCTGCCTTATTCTGGCATGTTTCCCAGATATATGCCCCAGGGTTTCAAAGACAGAGACCTTGACTTCTACTGTCCTCTCCAATCTAACCTCTGTATCACTGCCAAACTGATATTTCTAAACCATATCACTTTCCCCCTCAAGAAGCTTCAAGAACTCCCTATTATGTCAATTACCCATTGTTCTATTTGCCACTAACAACTCCAATTTGGCCTTGTTTGATTCAGTACTTTCCTTGCTGGACTCAAGCCAGAGCCTCCTATTTTCACTTTCTGCCCCTTTGTACAGATTGACCCCAGTTTCCTTATCAGTAAAATGGAGATGATAATAGTACCTACCTAGGGTTATCTGAGGGTCAAATGCTTTGGAAACACTGAGTTGCTAAATAAATTCTACTTGTGGTTATTTCTTAAAGTAGGGACAGGGAGGAAACTCCTCCCAGGTTAACAACTCTGGGTCACAGGTCAGTCTTATTCCTGTCTATATGTTCTCTGGGCCACGTAAGTGCAGGCTTTCCCTCTACCCTTTCTATCTCTGCTTGTTACCTTTCCATTCTGTCTCTCCCCTGTTTTTTTCATCTTTTTTTCTTTATCTTTCTGTTTCTCCCTCTTCTTTCCTTCTTCCTTTCCCTCATTTCTCTTGTTTTTTTTTCTCTCTCCTTTTTGGACGAGGGGGAAGATTTCCCATATGTCTTTTATATTGGAGAGAGATTGAAAGATACAAGGAAGGGGACAGCTGGGTAGCTCTATGGATTAAGAACTAGGCCTAGAGATGGGAGGTCCTAGGTTCAAATCTGGCCTCAGACACTTCCCAGCTGTGTGACCATGGGCAAGTCACTTGACCCCCATTGCCTAGCCCTCACCACTCTTCTGCCTTGGAACAAATACAAAGTATTGATTCCAAGATGGAAGGTGAGGGTTTAAAAAAAAGATACAAGGTAAAGAGAAAAAAGTAAGAGCAAAAAGAAATAGAGTAGAGAAAAACCACTATCTTCTCTTATAAAGGAGGAGAGACTGTTAGAGGAAAGGAGAGAAGGGTGGAGAAGAAAATAAACAAAAGAAGAGAATAGGAGAGAAATAGGGAGGGAGAGATAAGAAAACAGGATAGAGGAGAAAAGAGGATATGATAGAAGACAAGATAATCTAGAGGAGAGAAGAGACAGAAAAAGAATATGGGAGAAAAAAGAGGAGACAATATGATGGGGAGAAAAGAGATATGACGGAGGAGAGAAAAATAGAGAATAGGAGAGAAGAGGGCTCACTGTGTTCTAACTGCTATTTAATCATTTATCTATTTTATATTTTTTCTATCTGTGTTTTCTATCCATCTAACTTCTGTGCCTGTGTTAGATATTTTCTATATATCCATCAATGTGTTTTGTTCTAACTCTTCCATCTGTTTTATATATTTTACCTGTTCTGTGATCTATTCTATCTATTCTATGTTTTTGTCCTATGCTATCTTTAGTATCCATATGTTCTATTTGATCTCTGTTCTATCCATTCTATATGTTCCATCTCTTCTATATGCCCTACTTCTTATATCTAACTGTACTATTATCTATCTTTTGTATGTGTGTTCTATCTGTTCTCTGAGCTCTTTCTCTGTCAATTTATACTATCTATTCATCTTGATATTCTGTCTGTTCCATATAGTCTATCTGCTCTGTCAGCTCTCTCTTCCATTTCTGTGTTCTATCTCTTCTAGGTGTTCTTTATATTCTTTCCACCAATTTCAGTATTTATTTGTTCTATTTCATCTCTCTGTCCTAACCAGTCTATGTGTTCTGTTTTGTGTCTAATTTATCTGTTTTATGAGCTCCATCTATTCTATCTGTTATGTTATATCTTCTGTATGTGTTGTATTCTCTCTGTTCTATCTATCCATTCTACATGTTCTAACTATTGTATGTGTTCTACCTGTTCCTTTTATTCCATCTGTTCTGTGTTCAATTTCTTCCATCTATTCTAACTGTTTTATTATCTGTGTTCCATTTATTCTACATGTTCTATCTAGTCAATGTTCTATCTATTCTGCCTGTTCTGTATTCTACCTTTTTCATCTATTCTAACTGTTCTATCTTTTGTGTCCGTGTTCTGTCTCTTCGATGGGTTATTGCTATTCTATCCATATATCTTGACTATCTATATTTCTATCTGATCTCTCTGTTCTAACCATTCTATCTATACTATGTGCCCTACCTCTTCCATCGATTCTGTTATATCTTTTGTATGTGTTGTATTCTCTCTGTTCTATCTATCCATTCTACATGAGCTAACTATTGTATGTGTTCTACCTGCTCCTTTTATTCTATCTCTTCTGTGTTCAATTTCTTCCATCTATTCTAACTGTTCTATCTGTGTTCCATTTATTCTACATGTTCTATCTAGTCAGTATTCTATCTATTCTTCCTGTTCGGTATTCTACCTTTTTCATCTATTCTAACTGTTCCATCCTTTGTGTCTGTGTTCTATCTGTTCTTTGAGTTCTATCTCTATTTCATGTGTTCCATCTATTGTTATCTGTTGTGTGAACTCACTCTCTTCCATCTCCTTGTTCTCTCTCTTCTATGGGTTCTTCCTATTTTATCCATCTATCTTGAGTATCAATATTTCTATCTGATCTCTCTGTTCTAACCATTCAATCTATTCTATGTGCTCTCTCTGTTCCATCAGTTCTGTTATATCTTTTGTATGTGTTGAATTCTCTCTGTTCTATCTATCCATTCTACATGATCTAACTATTGTATGTGTTCTACCTGCTCCTTTTATTCTATCTCTTCTGTGTTCAATTTCTTCCATCTTTTCTAACTATTCTATTTGTGTTCCATTTATTCTACATGTTCTATCTAGTCAATGTTCTATCTATTCTGCCTGTTCTGTATTCTAACTTTTTCATCTATTCTAACTGTTCTATCTATTGTGTCTGTGTTTTATCTGTTCTTTGAGTTCTATCTCTATTTCATGTGTTCCATCTATTGTTATCTGTTGTGTGAACTCACTCTCTTCCATCACCTTGTTCTCTCTCTTCTATGGTTTCTTCCTATTCTATCCATCTATCTTAAGTATCTAAATTTCTATCTGATCTCTCTGTTCTAACCATTCTATCTATTCTATGTGCTCTCTGTGTTCCATGTGCTCTACCTCTTCCATCTATTCTGTCATATCTTCTGTATGTGTTGTATTCTTTTTTCTATCTAACCATTCTATATGTTCTATCTATTTTATTTGTTCTAACTGCTCCTTTTATTCTATCTGTTCTGTGTTCAACTCTTCCATCTATTCTTACTGTTCTGTGTTCCATTTATTCTACATGTTCTATCTAGTCAATGTTCTATCTATTCTGCCTGTTCTGTGTTCTACCTTTTTCATGTATTCTAACTGCTCTATCTTTTGTGCCTGTGTTCTATCGGTTCTTTGAGTTCTATCTCTATTTCATGTGTTCCATCTATTGTTATCTGTTGTGTGAGCTCACTCTCTTCCATATCAGTGTTCTATCTCTTCTATGGGTTCTTCCTATTTTATCCATCTATCTTGAGTATCTATATTTCTATCTGATCTCTCTGTTCTAACCATTTTATCTATTCTATGTGCCCTACCTCTTCCATCGATTCTGTTATATCTTTTGTATGTATTGTATTCGCTCTGTCCTATCTATCCATTTTACATGTTCTAACTATTCTATTTGTTCTACCTGCTCCTTTTATTCTATCTGTTCTGTGTTCAACTCTTCTATCTATTCTTACTGTTCTATCTGTGTTCCATTTATTCTACATGTTCTATCTAGTCAACGTTCTATCTATTCCGCCTGCTCTGTGTTCTACCTTTTTCATCTATTCTTACTGTTCTATCTTTTGTGTCCATATTCTATCTCTTCTATGGGTTCCTAGTCTATCCATCTATCTTGACTATCTATATTTCTATCTGATCTCTCTGTTCTAACCATTTTATCTATTCTATGTGCCCTACCTCTTCCATCGATTCTGTTATATCTTTTGTATGTATTGTATTCGCTCTGTCTTATCTATCCATTTTACATGTTCTAACTATTCTATTTGTTCTACCTGCTCCTTTTATTCTATCTGTTCTGTGTTCAACTCTTCCATCTATTCTTACTGTTCTATCTGTGTTCCATTTATTCTATATGTTCTATCTAGTCAACGTTCTATCTATTCCGCCTGCTCTGTGTTCTACCTTTTTCATCTATTCTTACTGTTCTATCTTTTGTGTCCATATTCTATCTCTTCTATTGGTTCCTAGTCTATCCATCTATCTTGACTATCTATATTTCTATCTGATCTCTCTGTTCTAACAATTCTATCTATTCTATGTGCCCTACCTCTTCCAGATATCGGTTCTGTTATATATTTTGTATGTGTTGAATTCTCTCTTTTCTATCTATCCATTCTACATGATCTAACTATTGTATGTGTTCTACCTGCTCCTTTTATTCTATCTTTTCTGTGTTCAATTTCTTCCATCTTTTCTAACTGTTCTATCTGTGTTCCATTTATTCTACATGTTCTATCTAGTCAATGTTCTATCTATTCAGCCTGTTCTGTGTTCTACCTTTTTCATCTATTCTAACTGTTCTATCTTTTGTGTCTGTGTTCTATCTGTTCTTTGAGTTCTATCTCTATTTCATGTGTTCCATCTATTGTTATCTGTTGTGTGAACTCACTCTCTTCCATCTCCTTGTTCTCTCTCTTCTATGGTTTCTTCCTATTCTATCCATCTATCTTAAGTATCTAAATTTCTATCTGATCTGTCTTTTCTAACCATTCAATCTATTCTATGTGCTCTCTCTGTTCCATGTGTTCTACCTCTTCCATCTATTCTGTCATATCTTCTGTATGTGTTGTATTCTCTTTTTTCTTTCTATCCATTCTACATGTTCTAACTATTGTATGTGTTCTACCTGTTCATTGTATTCCATCTGTGCTATGTTCAATTTATTCCATCTATTCTAACTGTTTCGTGTTCCATTTATTCTACATGTTCTCTCTAGTCAATTTTCTATCTATTCTGCCTGTTCTGTATTCTACCTTTTTCATCTATTCTAACTGTTCTATCTTTTGTGTCTGTGTTCTAAAGGTTCTTTGAGTTCTATCTCTATTTCATGTGTTCCATCTATTGTTATCTGTTGTGTGAGCTCACTCTCTTCCATCCCTTGTTCTCTCTCTTCTATGGTTTCTTCCTATTCTATCCATCTATCTTAAGTATCTAAATTTCTATCTGATCTCTCTGTTCTAACCATTCTATCTATCCTATGTGCTCTCTCTGTTCCATGGGCTCTACCTCTTCCATCAATTCTATCATATCTTCTGTATGGGTTGTATTCTCTTTTTTCTTTCTATCCATTCTACATGTTCTAACTATTGTATATGTTCTACCTGTTCATTTTATTCCTTCTTTGCTGTGTTCAATTTCTTCCATATATTCTAACTGTTCTATCTGTGTTCCATTTATTCTACATGTTCTCTCTAGTCAATGTTCTATCTATTCTGCCTGTTCTGTATTCTACCTTTGTCATCTATTCTAACTGTTCTATCTTTTGTGTCTGTGTTCTAAAGGTTCTTTGAGTTCTATCTCTATTTCATGTGTTCCATCTATTGTTATCTGTTGTGTGAGCTCACTCTCTTCCATCCCTTGTTCTCTCTCTTCTATGGTTTCTTCCTATTCTATCCATCTATCTTAAGTATCTAAATTTCTATCTGATCTCTCTGTTCTAACCATTCTATCTATTCTATGTGCTCTCTCTGTTCCATGGGCTCTACCTCTTCCATCAATTCTATCATATCTTCTGTATGGGTTGTATTCTCTTTTTTCTTTCTATCCATTCTACATGTTCTAACTATTGTATATGTTCTACCTGTTCATTTTATTCCTTCTTTGCTGTGTTCAATTTCTTCCATATATTCTAACTGTTCTGTGTTCCATTTATTCTACATGTTCTATCTAGTCAATGTTCTATCTATTCTGCCTGTTCTGTATTCTACCTTTTTCATCTATTCTAAATGTTCTATCTTTTGTGTCTGTGTTCTATCGGTTCTTTGAGTTCTATCTCTATATCATGTGTTCCATCTATTGTTATCTGTTGTGTGAGCTCACTCTCTTCCATATCAGTGTTCTATCTCTTCTATGGGTTCTTCCTATTTTATCCATGTATGTTGAGTATCTATATTTCTATCTGATCTCTCTGTTCTAACCATTTTATCTATTCTATGTGCCCTACGTCTTCATCGATTCTGTCATATCTTCTGTATGTGTTGTATTCTCTTTTTTTCTATCTATCCATTCTACATGTTCTAACTATTCCATTTGTTCTACCTGCTACTTTTATTCTATCTGTTCTGTTTTCAACTCTTCCCTCTATTCTTATTGTTCTATCTGTGTTCAATTTATTCTGCATATTCTATCTAGTCAATGTTCTATCTGTTCTACCTGTTTTGGATTCTACCCTTTTCATCTATTCTAACTGTTCTATCTTTTGTGTCTGTGTTCTATCTCTATTTCATGTTTTCCATCTATTGTTATCGGTTGTGTGAGCTCACTCTCTTCCATCTCCATTTTCTATCTCTTCTATGGGTTCTTCCTATTTTATCCATCTATTTTGAGTATCTATATTTCTATCTGATCTCTCTGTTCTAACCATTCTATCTATTCTATGTGCTCTCTCTGTTCCATGTGCTCTACCTCTTCCATCTATTCTGTCATATCTTCTGTATGTATTGTATTCTTTTTTCTATCTATCCATTCTACATGATCTAACTATTTTATTTGTTCTACCTGCTCCTTTTATTCTATCTGTTCTGTGTTCAACTCTTCCATCTATTCTTACTGTTCTATCTGTGTTCCATTTATTCTACATGTTCTATCTAGTCAATGTTCTATCTATTCTGCCTGTTCTGTGTTCCACTTTTTTCATCTATTCTAACTGTTCTATCATTTGTGTCTGTTTTTTATCTGTTCTTTGTGTTCTATCTCTATTTCATGTGTTCCATCTATTGTTATCTGTTGTGTGAACTCACTCTCTTGCATCACCTTGTTCTCTCTCTTCTATGGTTTCTTCCTATTTTATCCATCTATCTTAAGTATCTAAATTTCTATCTGATCTCTCTGTTCTAACCATTCTATCTATTCTATGTGCTCTCTTTGTTCCATAGGCTCTACCTCTTCCATCGATTCTGTCATATCTTCTGTATGTGTTGTATTTTCTTTTTTCTTTCTATCCATTCTACATGTTCTAACTATTGTATGTGTTCTACCTGTTCACTTTATTCCATCTGTGCTGTGTTCAATTTCTTCCATCTATTCTAACTGTTCTATCTGTGTTCCATTTATTCTACATATTCTATCTAGTCAATGTTCAATCTATTCTGCCTGTTCTGTATTCTACGTTTTTCATCTATTCTAACTGTTCTATCTTTTGTGTCTGTGTTCTATCTGTTCTTTGAGTTCTATCTCTATTTCAAATGTGTTTCATCTATTGGTATTGGTTGTGTGATCTCAGTCTCTTCCATCTCCATTTTCTATCTCTTCTATGGGTTCTTCCTATTTTATCCATCTATCTTGAGTATCTATATTTCTATCTTATCTCTCTGTTCTAACCATTCTATCTATTCTATGTGCCCTACCTCTTCCATCGATTCTGTTATATCTTTTGTATGTATTGTATTCGCTCTGTTCTATCTATCCATTCTACATGTTCTAACTATTGTATTTGTTCTACCTGCTCCTTTTATTCTATCTGTTCTGTGTTCAACTCTTCCATCTCTTCTTACTGTTCTATGTGTGTTCCATTTATTCTACATGTTCTATCTAGTCAATGTTCTATCTATTCTGCTTCTTCTGTGTTCTACCTTTTTCATCTATTCTAACTGTTCTGTCTATTGTGTCCGTATTCTATCTCTTCTATCGGTTCCTATTCTATCCATCTATCTTGACTATCTATATTTCTATCTGATCTCTCTTTTCTAACCATTCTATCTATTCTATGTGCCCTACCTCTTCCATCGGTTCTGTTATATCTTTTGTATGTGTTGAATTCTCTCTGTTCTATCTATCCATTCTACATGATCTATCTATTGTATGTGTTTTACCTACTCCTTTTTTTCTATCTCTTCTGTGTTCAATTTCTTCCATCTATTCTAATTGTTCTATCTGTGTTCCATTTATTCTACATGTTCTATCTAGTCAGTATTCTATCTATTCTTCCTGTTCGGTATTCTACCTTTTTCATCTATTCTAACTGTTCTATCTTTTGTGTCTGTGTTCTATCTGTTCTTTGAGTTCTATCTCTATTTCAAATGTATTCCATCTATTGTTATCTGTTGTGTGACCTCACTCTTTTCCATCTCCATGTTCTATCTCTTCAAATGGTTCTTCCTATTTTATCCATCTATCTTGAGTATCTATATTTCTATCTGATCTCTCTGTTCTAACCATTCTATCTATTCTATGTGCCCTAACTGTACCATCGAGTCTGTTATATCTTTTGTATGTGTTGTATTCTCTCTGTTCTATCTATCCATTCTACATGATCTAAGTATTGTATGTGTTCTACCTGCTCGTTTTATTCTATCTCTTCTGTGTTCAATTTCTTGTATCTATTTTAACTGTTTCGTGTTCCATTTATTCTACATGTTCTATCTAGTCAATGTTCTATCTCTTCTGCTTGTTCTGTATAATTGGACTACCAGAAAACCAGGACAAAAATAAAAGCTTGGACATAATACTAGAGGAAATTATCCAGGAAAACTGTCCCGAGATCCTTGAACAATAGGGGAAAGTGGAGATTGAAAGAATCCACAGATCTCCCCCTGTATTTAATCCCCAACTGACAACACCAAGAAATGTTATAGCCAAATTCAAAAACAATCAGATGAAAGAAAAGATATTACAAGCTGCCAAGAAGAAGCCATTCAGATACCATGGAAACACGGTGAGGTTAACACAGGATCTGGCTGTATCCACACTGAAGTACCGAAAGGCATGGAATATCATATTCCAGAAAGCAAGGGAACTAGGTCTGCAACCAAGAATCAACTACCCAGCAAAACTGACTATATTCTTACAGGGGAAAGTATGGTCATTTAACACAACAGAAGAGTTCCAAGCATTCATAAATAAAAGACCAGACCTGAACAGAAAATCTGATGTCCAACCACAGAACTCAAGAGAATCATCAAAAGGTAATTAAAAAAGAGGGGGGAAAAAACCCAAAACAACAACAAAAATTTGATAAGAGACTCAATAAGTTAAAATGATATGTTTCCCTATAAGAAAAGAGGTCATTGGTAACTGTTAAAAACTGTTGCTATCACCTGAGCAGCTAGAAGAATTATACTCAGAGGGAACAGTGACAAACTGTATAGGATGAAAGGAAACGACATAAATAGGTATATAGATATATGCATACATAAATACATATACATGTGTATGTATATATATATATGTACATGACTGAAGCTAAAAAAGAAAAGAGGTTATGATTAAAAGAAACGGGAAAAGAAACAAATGGGGGTAAATTTATATGTCACAAAGAATCTTATGGCGGGAGCGGGGAGAACATCGATACACTGGAAGGGTAAAGAGGTTGGAGATAGGAAATACTCAACTCTTACGTACTTTGAAACTGACCCAAAGAGGGAAGAACAACGCAATCCATTGGGGAAGAGAATAGATTTGTGCCCTATAGGGGAGCAGAAGGGTAAAAAACTGACTGGTGGGGAGAGGGTGGGGGGGGTAATTTAAAAAAGACTACAGGGGAAAATAAGGGAAGTAAAATAAGGGAGGGAACGGGGGCGGGGGCTGACTATAAACAAACATTGGTATAGGAGGAAATAGTGAAAGAAGAAAAGGCAGGACCACCAGGAATAGAAATCAAAATGCTGGGAAACACACAACTAGTAATCATAACTCTGAATGCGAATGGAATGAACTCACCCATAAAATGCAAGCAGAGTGGATTAGAATCCAAACCCTACCATATGCTGTCTGCAAGAAACACACATGAGGAAGGTAGATACGCATAGGGTGAAAGTAAGAGGATGGAGCCAAACCTATTGGTCATCAAATGATAAAAAGAAGGCAGGAGTAGCAATCATGATATTGGACAAAGCCAAAGTAAAAATAAATCTAGTTAAAAGAGATAGGGAAGGTAATTACATCCTGATAAAAGGCAGTATAGACAACGAGGAAATATCTGTACTCAATATGTATGCACCGAATGGTAGAGCATCCAAATTTTAAAGGAGAAACTAGAGGAGCTCAAGGATGAAATAGATAGTAAACTGATACTAGTGGGAGATCTGAACATTCCCCTATCTGAACTAGATAAATCAAATAAAAAATAAATAAGAGGTGAGAGAAGCAAATGAAATCTTAGAAAAATTAGAGTTAGTAGACATATGGAGAAAAATAGGGACAAAAAGGAATACACATTCTTTTCAGCACCACATGGCACATTCACAAAAATTGACCATGTACTAGGGCACAAAATAATTGCAAACAAGTGCAAAAGGGCAGAAATAATAAATGCAACCTTCTCAGACCAAAGTGCAAAAAAATATAATTAGTAAGGGTACATGGATAGATAAATCAAAAATTAATTGGAATTTAAAAAATATGATTCTCCAAAACCAGCTAGTTAAAGAACAAATCGTAGAAACAACAACTTCATTGAAGAAAATGACAATGGTGAGACATCCTTTCAAAACCTATGGGGTGCAGCCAAACCAGTACTCAGGGAGAAATTTATATCCTTGAGTTCATATATAAACAAATGAAGAAGGGCAGAGGTCAATGAAATGGGCATGCAAACTAAAAAACTAGAAAGTGAACAAATTAAAAATCCTCAGATGAAGACTAAATTAGAGATCCTAAAAATCAAAGGAGAAATTAATAAAATTGAACGTCAAAGAACTATTGATTTAATAAATCCGACTAGAAGGTGGTACTTTAAAAAAACAAATAAAATTGACAAAGTACTAGTCAGTCTAATTAAAAAAAGGAATGAGAAAAACCAAATTCACAGTATCCAAGATGAAAAGGGACACCTCACCTCTAATGAAGAGGAAATCAAGGCAATCATTAAAAACTACTATGCCCAATTATATGGCAAAAATATGGCGATCTAAGTGATATGGATGAATACTTACAAAAATATAAATTGCCTAGACTAAAAGAAGAAGAAATAAATTACCTAAACAACCCCATATTAGAAAAAGAAAATGAACAAGCCATCAAAGAACTCCCTAAGAAAAATCCCCAGGTCCAGATGGATTCACAAAAGAATTCTATCAAATATTCAAAGAACAGCTACCCAATACTATACAAACTATTTGACAGAATAAGCCAAGAAGGGGTTCTACCAAATTCTTTTTATGACACAAACATGGTACTGATCCCAAAGCCAGGCAGGTTAAAAACAGAGAAAGAAAACTATAGGCCAATCTCCCTAATGAATATAGATGCAAAAATCTTAAATAGGATACTAGCAAAAAGACTCCAGCAGGTCATCACAAGGGTTATCCACTACGATCACGTAGGATTCATTCCAGGAATGCAAGTATGGTTCAATATTAGGAAAACCATCCACATAATTGACCATATAAACAAGCAAACTGACAAAAATCACATGCTTATTTCAATAGATGCAGAAAAAGCCTTTGACAAGATACAACACCCATACCTATTGAAAACACTAGAAAGTATAGGAATAGAAGGGCCTTTCCTAAAAATAATAAACAGTATATACCTAAAACCATCAGCAAACATCATCTGCAATGGGGGGAAAACTCAAAGCCTTCCCAATAAGATCAGGAGTCAAACAAGGATGCCCATTATCACCTATATTATTTAATATTGTACTAGAAACACTAGCAGTAGCAATTAGAGAAGAAAAAGAAATTGAAGGTATTAAAATTGGCAATGAGGAGACCAAGCTGTCACTCTTTGTGGATGATATGATGATTTACTTAAAGAATCCCAGGGAATCACCAAAAAGCTAATCGAAATAATGAACAACTTAGCAAACTTGCAGGATACAAAATAAACCCACATAAGTCATCAGCATTTCTATATATCTCCAACCCAGTTCAGCAGCAAGAATTAGGAAGAAAATTTCCATTTAAAGTCACCCAAGACAATATAAAATACTTAGGAATCTATCTGCCAAGACAAACACAGGAACTATATGAATAGAACTACAAAACACTCTCCACACAACTAAAACTAGATCTAAACAATTGGAAAAACATTGATTGCTCATGGGTGGGACGAGCTAACATAATAAAAATGACCATCCTACCCAAACTTAACTATTTAGTGCCATACCCATTGAACTACCAAAAAACTATTTTACTGAATTAGAGAAAACCATAACAAAGTTCATTTGGAAGAATAAAGGATCAAGGATATCCAGGGAAATAATGAAAAAATACAAAGGAAGATGGCCTTGCAGTTCCAGATCTCAAACTATATTACAAAGCAGCAGTCATCAAAACAATTTGGTACTGGCAAAGAGACAGAAAGGAGGATCAGTGGAATAGACTTGGGGTAAATGACCTCAGTAAGACAGTCTTTGACAAACCCAAATACCCCAGCTTTTGGGACGAAAATCCAGTATTTGATAAAAACTGCTGGGAAAATTGGAAGACAGTGTGGGAGAGATTAGGTTTGGATCAACACCTAACATCCTACACCAAGATAAACTCAGATTGGACGAATGACTTGAATATAAAGAAGGAAACCATAAGTAAATTAGTATACATGTCAGAACTTTGGGAAGGGAAAAATTTTAAAACCAAGCAAGACTTAGAGTCACAAAATGCAAAATAAATAATTTTGACTACATCAAATTAAAAAGGTTTTGTACAAACAAAACCAATATAACTAAAATTAGAAGGAAAGCAACAAATTGGGAAACAATCTTCATAACAAAAACCTCTGACAAAGGTCTAATTACTCAAATCTATAAAGAGCTAAACCAGTAGTACAAAAAATCAAACCATTCTCCTATTGATAAATGGGCAAGGGCCATGAATAGGCAATTTTCAGTTAAAGAAATCAAGACTATTAATAAGCACATGAAAAAGTGTTCTAGATCTCTTATAATCAGAGAGATGCAAATCAAAACAACTTTGAGGTATCACCTCACGCCTAGCAGATTGTTCAACATGACAGCAAAGGAAAGCAGTGAATGCTGGAAGGGATGTGGCAAAGTAGGGACATTAATGCATTGCTGGTGGAGTTGTGAATTGATCCAACCATTCTGGAGGGCAATTTGGAACTATGCCCAAAGGGTGCTAAAAGACTGTCTGCCCTTTAATCCAGCCATAGCACTGCTGGGTTTGTACCCCAAAGAGATAATAAGGAAAAAGACTTGTGCAAGAATATTCATAGCTGCGCTCTTTGTGGTAGCCAAAAATTGGAAAATGAGGGGATGCCCTTCAATTGGGGAATGGCTGAACAAATTGTGGTATATGTTGGTGATGGAATACTATTGTGCTCAAAGGAATAATAAAGTGGAGGAATTCCATGGAGACTGGAACAACCTCCAGGAAGTGATGCAGAGTGAGAGGAGCAGAACCAGGAGAACATTGTACACAGAGACTGACACATTGTGGTATAAGAAAACGTAATGGACTTCTCCAGTAATGGCTTTACAATGTCCCTGAACAACCTGCAGTGATCTACGAGAAAAAAAAAACAAACTAAACTATCCTCAAGCAGAGGACAAACTGAGGGAGTAAAAACACTGAAGAAAAGCAACTGCTTCATTACAGAGGTTTAGGGGACATGATCGATTAGAAACGCTAAATGAGCACCCTAATGCAAATACCAAGGACCAGGAAATGAGTTCAGAGCAAGGACACATGTGATACCCAGACGAATCGTGCATCGGCTAGGGAAGGGATGGGGGGTTGGGGGGAGGAAAAGAAAATGATCTGTTTCCAGTGAACAATGTATGAAAATGACCAAATAAAATGTTAAAAAAAACTATTTTACCCAATTATATGGCAATAAATATGGCAAACTAGGTGATATGGATGAATATTTATAAAAAACATAATACTTAAATAAACCAATATCAGAAAAAGAAATTGAACAAGCCATCAAAGAACACCCTAAGAAAAAATCCCCAGGGCCTGATGGATTCACAAATGAATTCTATCAAACATTCAAAGAACAACTAGTCCCAATACTATATAAATTATTTGACATAATAAGCAAAGAAAGAGTTCTACCAAATTTGTTTTATGACATAAATATGGTACTGATTCCAAAGCCAGGTAGATAAAAAACAGAGAAAGAAAACTACAGATCAATCTCCTTAATGAACATAGATGCAAAAATCTTAAATAGGATACTAGCAAAAAGAGTCCAGCAAGTGATCAAGAGGGTTATTCACTATGACCAGGTGGGATTTATACCAGGAATGCAAGGATGCTTTAATATTAGGAAAACCATCCATATAATTGACCATATCAACAAGCAAACCAACAAAAATCACATGATTATCTCAATAGATGCAGAAAAACCCTTTGACAAAATACAACACTCATTCCTATTGAAAACACTAGAAAGTATAGGAATAGAAGGGCCTTTTTAAAAACTAAACAGTATTTATCTAAAACCATCAGCAAGCATCATGTGCAATGGGGATAAATTAGAAGCCTTCCCAATAAGATCAGGAGTGAAACAAGGATGCCCATTATCACTTCTATTATTAACATTGTACTAGAAACATGTAATAATTAGAGAAGAAAAAGAAATTGAAGGTATTAAAATAGGCAATGAAGAGGCCAAACTATCACTCTTTGCCAATGATATGATGGTTTACTTAAGGAATCCTACAGACTCAACCAAAAAGCTAGTGGAAATAATCAACAACTTTAGCTAAGTTGCAGGATACAAAATAAACCCATATAAGTCATCAGCATTTCTATATATCCCCAACTCATCCCAGCAGCAAGAATTAAAAAGAGAAATTCTCTTTAAAATCGCCCTAGACAATATAAAATACTTAGGAATCTATTTGCCAAGGCCAACACAGGAACTATATGAACACAACTACAAAACACTCTCCACACAATTAAAACTAGATCTAAACAATTGGAAAAATATAGATTGCTCATGGGTAGGATGAGCTAATATAATAAAAAAGACCATCCTATGCAAACTAATTTACTTATTTAGTGCCATATCTATCAGACAACCATGAAACTTTTTTACCGAATTAGAAAAAATAATTAAAAAGTTTATTTGGAAGAACAAAAGATCAAGAATATCAAGGGAAATAATGAAAAAAATGTGAAGGAAAGTGGCCTAGTGGTACCAGATCTTAAACTGTACCATAAAGCAGTGGTCATCAAAACAATATGGTACTGGCAAAGAGACAGAAAGGAGGATCAGTGGAATAGACTTGGAGTAAGTGACCTCAGCAAGACAGCCTATGATAAGCCCAAAGATCCCAGCTTTGGGGACAAAAAATCCACTATTTGATGAAAACTGCTGAGAAAATTGGAAAACAGTGTGGGAGAGATTAGGTTTGGATCAACATCTCACACCCTACACCAAGATAAACTCAGAGTGGGTGAATGACTTTAATATAAAGAAGGAAACTATAAGTAAATTAGGTGAACCCAGAATAGTATACTTGTCAGATGTTTGGGAAAGGAAAATTTTTAAGACCGAGCAAAAGTTAGAAAAAATTACAAAATGCAACATAAATAATTTTGATTACATTAAATTAAAAAGTTTTTTATATAAAAAACCAAATCAGAACCAAAATCAGAAGGGAAGCAACAACTTGGGAAATGATCTTTATAACAAAAACTCTGACAAAGATCTAATTAATCCAATTCATAAGGAGCTAAATCAATTGTACCAAAAATTAAGCCATTCTCCAATTGAAAAATGGGCAAGGGACATGAACAGGCAATTTTCAGTTAAAGAAATCAAAACTATTAATGAGCACATCAAAAAATGCTCTAAATCTCTTATAACTTATAACTAGCTTATAACTAGAGTGCAAATCAAAACAACTCTGAGGTATCACCTCACACCTAAAAGATTGGCTAACATCATAGCAAAGGAAAGTAATGAATGCTGGAGGGGATGTGGCAAAGTAGGGACACTAATTCATTACTGGTGGAGTTGTGACCTGATCCAACCATTCTGGAGGGCAATTTGGAACTATGCCCAAAGGGCAATAAAAGACTGTCTGCCCTTTGATCCAGCCATAGCACTGCTGGGTTTGTACCCCAAAGAGATAATAAGGAAAAAGACTTGTACAAGAATATTCATAGCTGCGCTCTTTGTGGTGGCAAAAAATTGGAAAATGAGGGGATGCCCTTCAATTGGGGAATGGCTGAGCAAATTGTGGTATATGTTGGTGATGGAATACTATTGTGCTCAAAGGAATAATAAAGTGGAGGAATTCCATGGAGACTGGAACGACCTCCAGGAAGTGATGCAGAGCGAGAGGAGCAGAACCAGGAGAACATTGTACACAGAGACTGATACATTGTGGTACAAGAGAACATAATGGACTTCTCTACTAGCAGCAGTGCAATGATCCAGAACTATTTGGAGGGACTTATGAGAAAGAAGTGTGGGAAAAGAAACACAGAAGAAAAACAACTGCTTGATCACATGGGTTGATGGGGATATGATTGGGGATATAGACCCTAAAGGATCATGCTAGTGCAAATATCAATAATATGGAAATAGGTCTTGATCAATGACACATGGAAAACTCAGTAGAATTGTGCACCAGCTATGGAAGGGGGTTGGGGGAGGGGAGGGAAAGAACACGAATCTTGTAACCATGGAAAAATATTCTAAATCATCTAATTAAATAAAAATTTCAAAATAAAGGAAAAAAACCCTAACCTAACCTTCCCTAGCCATCCTTAAAAATTACCTCAAATGCCACAGAGTTGTTGGCAGGCTGTGGAGAGCTTGAAATACCAAACAGAGGCATTTGTGCTTTTTCCATAGAGGCGATTGGTTCTAGCAGGGAAGTGATGTAATTGCACCAGACCTACACTAGTGTCACAAGGTTTCCTGGCTTCCTCAGGCTTTAGTGTCTCAGTATCATTGGTCACTTGGACAGCCAGGGACTCAGGACAGATGGTGCCCTATGTGTGCTACAGAGGCTAGAAGGCAGCTGCCCCGGTACATGTGAACCGAAAGAGAGGCAGAGTTGCCGCCCTAGTCTGGAACTTCCTGCTTCCTTGGGGAGGTAGCAGGGTCTTAGTCACCTTGATGACCCTGCTGGTTTAGAGCAGAGGCCAGAGAGCAGCTTAGTGGCAAACAGGCCTGCTCTGAGTACCAGGGAGAAGACTGATCTATCCAACTAGCTCATCAAGGTGGCCCTCAGAGCACCCTCTACTTGGGTGATTGATGCTAGGAGAGAGATTTGCAGCAGCCAGTCTAGAAGTATTACAAGTGGATTCGTTCTTTCAATAATGGCTCATACTGTGGTTTTTATAAATGGGCCATGACTGTCCATTAGCCACATTTCCTCGTTTAGACTCATTATGTTTTAACAATCCACCATGGCTGGTTTTCATGCTTTCCCAGAGTAGACCGCTGAATTGTTCTATGGGGACAATTAATTGCTGAGAGAGAGAGTAAGTCTGGACGTGTGGTTTCAGGAGGAGGCGCTTTGTGGTTGGGGGAAAAGGGAAAGAAGATGATTCTCGAACACTCTAAGAGGCCACGAGGGTAAAGAACAGCCCTGATCCAGGAGAAGTACTGGGGAAAGGAGGATCACATCATGGAAAGACTTGGATTCTAGGCCCCATGGCACCACTCAGTAGCTCTGCAACCTCAGGCAAGTTACTTAACTCCCCTGTGACACTATTGTTCTAGGAAGGTTGGGTCATTTTTCAGTTGTGTCTGATTCATCATGAGCCCATTTGTGGTTTTCTTGGGAGTGATATTGGAGTGGTTTGCCATTTTCTTCCCCAGGCCACTTGACAGATGAGGAAACTGAGGCCAAGGGTGAAGTGACTTGTCCAGGGTTCCATAGTTAGTAAGTATCTGAGGCTGGATTTGAATTCAGGAAGATGAGTGACCTGGTGTCATTCAGCTGCCCAGGAACAGAGGAGAGAATGATAGAATTTCAGACCAGAGTAGGCCAGGATCCAGAGGCAAGAAAAAATGGGGAGCGCTGAGGTTGCATTTACAGAATCAAAGAATATAATTAGATTCTTTGAAATTCTTAAAGGGCGTTAGAGACCGTCAATAGTCCAACACTCTCATTTTACAGAGGAGGAAACTGAGGCCTGCCCAAAGTCAAACAGCTAGGAAGAAGCAGCCGAAGTAGTATTGTCAATGTGGAATCTAGAGGTCCCCAGATTTGTAGCTTGGAGGTATTTGGTGATCCCCAGTTTATTTAGTTTGGAGGTAGAAACCTCCCGGGGGACTTCCTTCCTGAGGGAAGGTCCTACTTCACTGGTCTCTGGCTAATAATAGACCTTGAGTTAGTTCTGAGTGGGGATGGCTAATCCCATCAGATGCCTCTCTTTGCCTTAGAAGGCTCTCCCATTGTACCTCATCCCCCTTTCAAGGGCCTTGGGCTTATGAGGCTGACAGGCTACCTCCTACGCTATAACTCAGTGTCTACTGTTAGCCTGAGACCAGTGAAGTAGGACCTTCCCTCAGGGAGGAAGTCTCCTGTGACCAGGCCAAAACCTGGGGTTTCTGCCTCCAAACTAAATAAACTGGGGATCGCCAAATCCCTCCAAGCTACACGTCCGGGGACCTCTAGCTTCCACGCTGACAGACGGCAAATCCAGGTCCTGCCAAATCTTTTCACCCTCTCTTACGTACTTCCAAAATCTAGGCTGAGGCCTACAGGAGAGGCTGGGAGAGGCTTGAAAGGGGAGGAAGGGAAGCCCATTAATATTCTGCAACTATCAAGAAGTTCTGAGTTCTGAAAACCACAATCCAGACCTCCAGGGAAGAGATTTTCCCGTCCCCACAGAAGCCAAATCCTGGGCTGGGGACAGAGGGAGGGGGGAGGAACAATTGCTGTAATCGGATTATTGTCAAATTCTCTCTTTCGGAGCCAGTCCAAGGCCTTCATTGTCCACAAAGCTTCAAAAGCCTGGACACTTCCTTTTCTTTGGTCATAGACTGTTCCCTCTTTTGCATGTAAATGAAAAACAGCAATTATGTGTGTATACATAAGAGCCTCTGATTATAGAAGCCTTTAAACCAGAAAAGGAAGTGGGTTGGCAATGCAAGAAGGAGACCATAATCGAGGGACCATCTGAATAGCCACACCACAAGGCAAGAACCAGAGGAAGGTCTACAGTGTTGCATATTCTATGGAGGGGAAGCAGACAACATGCTGAATGTTCCTTTGAAACTGGGAATCATGGGCCCTGAGGCTGAATCCTGCTTCTGCCACTCAGCCAGGTCCTGGAGCCTCAGTTTCCTTCACTGAAAAATGGAGGATTTGAACTAGATGGCCTCAGAGGCCAATCTCTGAATACATTCTGAAAAGGGGACACAGGATGGAAAGAGAAGGAAGGAGGCAGGACCTGGTGTCTGTCTCCCTTTGGGGAGAGTAGCCACACCAACTGGGTCACAGAACTATTCAAGTATTGATATACACACATCTGTCTCCTCACCTAGACTATAAGAATAAGGGCAGTCCATAACCCCAAGAAAGCCTAGCATAGCAGCAGTACTCATAGACTAGTGTTCAATATATGCCTGTGGGACAGCTGGGTGGCTCAGTGGCTAGAGAGCCAGGCCTAGAGTTCAGATTCGGCCTCAGAAATTTCTTTAGCTGTGTGACCCTGGGCAAGTCACTTGACTCCCATTGCCTAACCTTTACCACTCCTGCCTTGGAACCAATACACAGTATTGATTCTAAGACAGAAGGTCAGGGTTTTAAATAAATACATGCTTGTGCTTCTTTTACTTGGATGTCAGTGTCTGTTAGCAGTCCTCTGGTGGGGTAGGGTGAAGGGGGGCAGGGTGTCATCTTGCTTCAGATGAGCCAACTAAGGTCTTGTACTAGAGGACTGCTAAGGCTGGGGAACACCAGTCTATATAGCTGGAAAGGACCTTAGAGACTGGCCTGACACAGGATCCTGATTCTAGAGCTGGAAGGCTCTTTAGAAGCCTCCTAGTAATACCACAACCTCATCTTACAGGTCAGGAAACTGAGATCTAAAGAGATAAAGGGACTAGGCCCAAGATGCATAGTAATTAAGTGGCTGCAACAGGGCTAGAACCCAGGTCTCTTGCTTCTCAGTCTAGGGGGTTACTCTACCATACCACTTAGCCAATACAGAAGGGGCGATGGTGCTCCGCTGACGTCTTTAGATCTCAGTTTCTTCCTCTATAAAATGAGGGAGTAGACTCAATGGTCTCTTTCAGCTCTAGATCTCTAATCCTATGGCAGCATCTTAGCCAAGTCCCTTCCCCTCTTTGGGCTTCCGTTTCCTTCTCTGTAAGTGAGGAAGTTGGCTTCTGAAGTCCCCCCCAGCTCAAAATCTGCACATATAAAGAGGAAGACAAGGAAACTGAATTGAGTTTAGAAACACTGAAAAGAAAGCAGGGGAAATTAAGCTGCTCCCAAGCAGAGCTGGCAGAATTTAGAGAAAGGAACCAACTAACTAGTCAGGTGAGAGGCTGGAAAGTTCCCTCCGGGCCTAAATTCTGTGACCCTAAAACATCCAAGACAATTGGACACTACCTACTAAATCCCATCCAAATCATGGCCCAGGGAAGAGAGGGAAGGGATGAGAGAGAAGTCGCTGAGTCAGGTAGCACCCACTGCTTTCCTGGCCTTGCCACTGGCTGTAAAGCCTCAGTGGGCTCAAAGTGAAGAGACAGCAGGGGTCTTTACAAGGCCTGAGGTGATATAAGGCCCTCCTCACCTCCCCCCCAACTAGCCATGCAGGGATGGGCTGAGGTGAAGGCATCTGAGGCTAAGCTTCTCATGATTGCTCTTCCTCCACTCCACCCCTCCCTCGCCCCTGGTAAAGCCCGGAGACCCTTGAGTATTGGCGAGTACATGGTAATTCTAGGCCTGTTACTAATGGCAGAACCAGACTGTGCTGATCCAAAATACTTGAGTCTGTCTGGCTGAGACGTGGGGGCAGGGAGGGGGAGCAGGGTCAGCTCAGTCCCTTCACATCACCCAGGGACACCTGAGGAAGGAGAAGCAAAGCAAAACAGTGAAGAACTTGGCAGCACCTGAGACGGGCAGCTGAATGCATCAATAAGAAAAAGAAAACACCTGGGGGGCATTGTACATTAGTGGCAAAGTGCCCTCAGCTTTAAGGCTGGCTCTTTGCAAACCCACTCTATTTCAGTGGAGCCCGTCCTCGGCAAAGTCTCTTAAAGGCTGGCACACAATAGGCCAGACATGATGTTTGACTGCTTCCATCTGAACAACAGACAGGGATGTAGCTACACAAAATCCCATTGGCAAAGCCAGTGTGGTTTGTTGAGGCCACGGGCAAAGTTTATATTCCTGGCTTCCAGATGTACACCTCAATATATTCAAAGAGCCAAGATTTCCATGATACATTATATATAGACTTCCTAGGAAAGAGTCAAATGAGCTATTAATGGCCGCCATCTTGTATCTGCCTCGACTGGGCACTGGATGACAGATTGAATGAAAAATGGGGAAGTCAGTCCCTGGGCCTTCACTAGCCAGAGGGCAGCACTACAAGTGGTTTTTAGTAGAGATAGCATTTCTTAAGGTAACCAGTAATCAAGGGTCTCTAGGGTTCACTAGTGGCAAGGAGGGGTAGAATGGAGAAAGGAATCTTAGATACCTTCACCTCAGCCCATCTCTGCATGGCTAGCATAGGGGTATGAATTAGGAAGGCCTCTTCTTTAAGTAGGGGCAGCTGGGTGGTAGAGAGCCAGGCCCAGAGACTGGAGGTCCTGGGTTCAGGTCTGGCCTCAGACACTTCCTAGATGGGTGTCCCTGGGCAAGTCACTTAGGGTAAGCCCTCATTGCTTAGCACCATGTTGGGAAACCTATGGCACATGTACCAGAGGGCGTTGTTCCCCCTCACCTGAAGACATTTCTCACATGACTTGCCCCCTCTGCCCAGCAGCTCAATGGGAGCGCTTCCTCCCTCCCCTGTCTGGGATAAGGTGGGCAAGGGTGGGGTTCACATATAGAGTGAAGGTGAAGTTTGGGCACTTGGTCTCTAAAAGGTTTGCCATCACTGGCTTAGCCCTTACTGTTCTTCTGTCTAAGCATTGGTTCCAAGACAGAAAGTAAGGATTTAAAAAATGAATAAATAAAAATAATATATTGTAGGTAGGCAAAGTAGATAGAGTCAGGCCTGGAGATGGGAGGTCCTGGGTTCAAATATGACTTCAGACACTTCCTAGCCAGGTGACCCTGGGCAAGTCACTTAACACCAAGAGCCCTTACCACTCTTCTGCCTTGGAACAGACACTTGGTATTGATTCTAAAGTAAGAATTTATGAAAAAGAGAGGGGCCCTGAACTTGGCTGGCCAGGGCCTTGGGAAAAGCCTCTGGGCCTTCTTCCCACTTGCCAAGTCCTAACCTCCTAATGTGCCTCTAAGTGTTGAGATCCAACTCATGTTTGCATAGAGACAGCAACATTGTCATTTTCCAATGTTTTTTTTTAAACCCTTACCTTCTGTCTTGGAGTCAATACTGTGTATTTGGCTCCAAGGCAGAAGAGTGGTAAGGGCTAGGCAATGGGGGTGAAGTGACTTGCCCAGGGTCACACATCTGGGAAGTGTCTGAGGCCAGATTTGAACCCAGGACCTCCCATCTCTAGGCCTGGCTCTCAATCCACTGAGCTACCCAGCTGCCCCCTATTTTCCAATGTTTTCAGAAACTCAAGGTCCTGCCCAATGTGGCTTCTGTTAAGCTGGAAAGTAGCGGTTTATGGAGCCAAACTTTCTCAACTTCCTCCTGTGTCTCACATCCAGCTAACTAGAAAAGGACTCACTCCACTTTCACTAACCTCAGAGCAATCCGGGAGACACATTCACAAGGAAGGCAGTGGTTTGCCTCCATTCTGAGTCATGAACCATCATCCCCTATCCCCACTCCCACCCCCCAAATATGCACTTACCCTCCTTGTTGTGAGCCACAGGCCTGGGAGCTGGCCTTTTCACGTGAAGAGAAGGAGCCCTAGCCGGCCCAGGGCCCATCATCAGACCATTGGCCACTTTGGTGAGGGGCTTGGGTCCCCCGTCCTGCAGCCTGGACACCAGCTTGCCCACGTCCACCTCAGGGCATGGCTCCAACTTGCCATCAGAACCTGGACGGCTTGGGGATCTCCTTCCAGGCTCGGTTTCCCCACTTCTCTGCACAGGCAACCTGTGGTGTGGCAGAGGTTTGGGACTTTCCAAACTGTCAATGATGGGGCCATTAAGGGTTTCATCTAGAAGAGAACAAAAGGGAAATGGGGATCACTGGCAGGTCTGAGGGCAAGGAATAATGTTACCCTCTTGGGCAGCCCTTCAGAAATACATGACTGCTTCAAATCAACATCAGCTCCAAAACCCTGAGAGGTGACAGTACCAATAGACACATGCACTCCCCCAAAGAGGGCATGGGAATAATATGCTTTTGATTGAACTCAGCATCACCAGAGTCGAGGCTGAATACATATGACCCTGGGTCAGTCACTTCCCCAACTTGAGCCTCAGTTTCCTTCTCTGTAAAAACAGGTTCAAGAGCCTTGGAGTTTCAATGGTTTCTTCATGTCACTATCATAATATAGCAAAGTTCCACAAGGCAGATTCTTTAAGAGATTATAATTCAAAGGTCCCAAGGCAACTGAGCCCCTATTTTTATAGGTTGGAAATGGGCTGCCTCCCACCCCATCCCCTGCAACCGTGAGGTGGGGGGTAGAAGAGTTAGGAAATACAACCTGGGAGCTGGGTACTACCCACTCACAGATGAAGAGAATGAGGTTAAGAGTGGAAAGAACACTGAGCTTTGGAAGCAGGAGGACCTGAGTAGAAACCCAGCCTCAGACACTTGCTGGCAGTATGACCCGAAGCAAGTCTCTTCACCTAGGTCTCCTTCAGTTTCTTCAACTGTAAAATGGGGATAAAGTACCACCTACCTCCCAGGGCTGTGGTGAGGATCAAATGAGAAACCTAATTGTGAAGTACTTAGCCTAATAGTGCCTGGCACATAATAAGTACTTAAAAATCATTCCTTCCAACTTCCGGTCAAAATGGCGGCTTAGAGAAAGCTAAAGTTCAGATCTCTGGAAACTCTTCCCTACCGAACTCAAACTATATGCTCCTAAGGCACTGAAATTCAAAACGAACAACAGCATAGACCCCGGGAATCCTCCTCCTGGACCTGGACCTGGATCAAAAGGTACGGCCCCCCAAAAAGCCAGAACCCGAGATCACTCGGACCTAAGAGTAGGCAGAAGGAAGGTCCCAGGACCCATCCCCCCAACCCAGAGCTCTGAGTCTGAGGCAGCAGAGGGAACCTCAGAGCCTCAGGGCCGGCTATTCGGAAGGCCACATCCTGAAAACAACCTGACCCAGTCGCTGGGGCACCCAGACAGCAGGGAAACAGAGAGAGGAGGGGATGCCCATCAATTGGGGAATGGCTGAACAAATTGTGGTATATGTTGTTGATGGAATATTATTGTGCAAAAAGGAATAATAAAGTGGAGGAATTCCATGGAGACTGGAACAACCTCCAGGAAGTGATGCAGAGTGAAAGGAGCAGAACCAGAAGAACATTGTACACAGAGACTGATACACTGTGGCACAATTGAAGGTAAAGAACTTCTCTATTAGTGGTGGTGTAATGTCCCTGAACAATCTGCAGGGATCTAGGAGAAAAAACACTATTCATAAGCAGAGGACAAACTGTGGGAGTAGAAACACCGAGGAAAAGCAACTGCCTGACTACAGTGGTTGAGGGGACATGACAAAGGAGAGACTCTAAACAAACACTCTAATGCAAGTACTAACAACATGACAATGGGTTCGAATCAAGAACACATGTGATACCCAGTGGAATCCCACGCCGGCTATGGGGGGTGGGGGGGAGGAAAAGAAAATGATCTTTGTCTTTAATGAATAATGCTTGGAAATGATCAAATAAAATATTATAAAATTAAAAAAAAACCTAAAAAAAAATCCTTCCTTCCTTCCTCCCTCCCTCTCTTCCTTTCTTTCCTTCCTTCCTTCCTTCCTTCCTTCCTTCCTTCCTTCCTTCCTTCCTTCCTCCCTTTCTTTCCTTCCTCAGGATCACATAGCCAGTCAATTCCAGAGTCAAGATGCAAGCCCAGGTCCCCTCATCAAATGCCCTTTTCCAGCCATCATAAAAATAACAATATTCCATCATTTCTAGATAGCACAGTTGCCTGGGCCCTGCTATCCAAACCAACTCAGCAAGCATCTGTTAGGTAACTACTGTGTATTGAGCACTGTCCTAGGCACTGAGGACAGATACAAAGACACCAAACACAACCATCCCTGTCCTCAAGGAGCTTACATTCTATCAAGGGAGTCAACCTGGAATATCCATTTAGATATAAAATATGAGCAAAGTAAATGTAACATTCACTGGGGGGGGGGAGGGCGGCAGGGAAAATCAAGCCATGGCCAATCTTGTGATGAGTCTCTTGGAACTGAGCTGAGTCAGTCCTTGGACAACAGACACTCAGCCCTTACATGGGGCCACATGAAGCCTTCCTTGCCAGCTTGGTGGGACATACCAAAGCTTCCACTCTCTGGACATGGCTGCTAATTCCTCAGTCACTACCAACCCATGATACAGTAATATGAAGTCATTAATAAAAATTGAGGCAGACAATATGATGTATTGGATGGTACAAGGGAGGAGAGTCAAACCTTGGAGTCAGGAAGAACTGAGTTCAAGTCCTGTCTTTGTGTGACTGGGTACTTCTCGGGCAGCCCTTTAAGATATAGTAGGGGCTGGTTTGCCTTAGTAAAGAGTTTCCTGATCCACACAATCTTTATACCCATGAAATCCCAGGCCGAGCCCAAATAAGAATATAAACCCACTGATGGGTCAATCAATGGGTAAAAGCCACAACAGTAACCATCACAGTATGGCATCTCCTATCTGGGCCTTTGCACTGGCTGCTCCCCATACCTTGAATGTTCTCCTACCCAACTTCCAACTCTTAGGCCCCTTGGCTTCCTTTATCACTCCACCCCCTCCAAGAGGCCTTTCTTGGCCCCCCAACAGCTCATGCCTTTCTTCTCAAAGGTTACCTTCCATTGACTCTGTGTGTATCTTGTGTGTTCTCATCTAGAGATGCTGTCTCCCCCTATCCCTCATTAGATTGGAAGTTCCTTGAGGGCAAGAACTCCTTAGGGTTTTTTATTTTTCTGGCACACAGTAGGGGCTAAAGTAACACTTGTTGGTTCATTGATGGTGGTGATAATAACATTGACAGAGATCTTTAGGACAATCCTGTGAAGTAGCTGGCCCATTTCACAGAGGGAACATGGATCAGAGAAGAGTCCAAGACAGGTTGCAAACTCAGGTCTTTCTTCTGACTCCCTAGACTGATGTTCTTTGTTTTTGGCCACACTCTCCAGCCCTGCTCTTCTACCAAAACTGGTGTGTCCAAATTCCAACATTTTTGGTTCCTCATTTCAAGATGGTGAGGACAATCTCTACATTATTATTATTTTGTCATTTTTCAATCATGCTTGATTCTCCATGACCCAATTTGGAATTTTCTTGGCAAAGATACTGGAGTGGTTTGCCATTTCCTTCTCCAGTTCATTTTTATAGATGAAGCCAAAAAGGTGAAGTGACTTGCCCAGGGACACACAGCTAGTGTGTACCTGAGGTCATCTTTGAACCCAGAAAGACGAGTCTTCTTGACTCGTGGTCAGGTGCCAAGGTCTGGCACCTCTATACACTGCAGTGCTACCCAAGTGCCCCTAATTCCTATGTAGCGAACCTCTAAGATCCCATACCACAAACTTTCTTTTCCTGTCAATTCCTAAATGGAATCGACTGGGGATTTCCTGCAGGACGCCACATTGAGAAGGTGTTGGTAATACCTGCAACCCTTTTATAACCTAAAAACAACAGAACTCAGTGCCTAGCTTGCAAGAATGGGGTAGGATAGGGCCCGTAATTTCACTGGTGAAGGAATTCCCAGATGAGGAAACACCTCCTACCAATGGAAGTCAGTCTCTTGTCAGACTGATTGTGTGGGTTCTATGATCCACAACTCCTTCTCATTATGACATTCTGTGATGTCACCTGAAGCCTTAACTCCTTCACTAAAAAATGGGCTGCTTTCCTGTCTCGGGGGTGTTACAAAGTCAGGAACAAGTCACAATGGATCAGCCTGGAAAACGTAGGCTCTAGGGAAACAAGGGGGCTCTCTGTCTCAGGATAGAAGTCAGTAACGACCCCTGGTAGGTACCATGTCCCACGGCCTTTTTCTGAGCCATGGTCTGAAGTCAGATCTCCACCACAGATACAGCCCATGACCCCAAAAGAACATTGCCGCGTACACAAAAAGATGATTTTATATGAAACCACAAGTCTTCGTTTCCTACTCTGCCTTTTTTAAGTGCATAAGAAATTATGCCCGTGGTTTTCAAAATTGTCCAGCTTGGGTGATGCTTCCTTCTGAATTTCCTTCTGTTTGCTGCATTTGCTAAAAGCATCAATGAATTCCTTTTTCTGACAACAATATTGCTGAACCCTCACCGCATTAAAAAGGAAAAAAAAACCCTTATAACCGATAAGTATGTTTAAGCCATAGTGATCACGTCCAAAAATGTATGCCCCTTTCTGTACGCTGGGGCCATCACCTCTTTCTTAGAAAGTAGAACAGGGGCTAGTCATCACACTGACCAGAGGTCTTATATCTTTCTTCCTTTCTTTTAAAAATATCATTAAATCCACAAGCAGAGGATAAACTGTGGGAGTAAAAACACCAAGGAAAAGCAACTGCTTGACTACAGGGGGGAAGGGGATACGACTGAGGAGAGACTCTAAATGAACACTCTAATGCAAATACCAACAACAGGGAAATGGGTTCGAATCAAGAACACCTGTGATACCCAGTGGAATCATGCATCGGCTATGGGAGAGGTGGTGGGAAGGGGGTGGGGGGAAGGAAAAGAAAATGATCTTTGTTTCCAATGAATAATGTTTGGAAATGACCAAATAAAATAATGTTTAAAGTGAAAAAAAAAGTCAAATGAGATAATATAAGTAAAGCATTTTGCAAACCTTAAAAAAATATCATTAATTTCCATTTTAGAATCAATACTAAGTATCATTCCAAGACATAAGAATGGGAAGGTCTCTGAAATTGGGGTTGTGACTTGCCCAGGGTCACACAGCTAGGAAGTATCCAAGGCCAAATTTGAAGCTAGGACTTCCTGTTTGTAGACCTGGCTCTCTTTCCACTGAGCCACCTACCTGTCCCAGTCTTACCTCTTTCAAAGTTGTATTTAAAAAAAAACCCTATCTTCCATCTTAGAATCAGTATTGCATATTGGTTCCCAGGTAGAAGAGTGGTAAGGGTTAGGAAGTGGAGGCTAGGCAATGGGGAACTCACCCAGGGTCACACAGTGAGGAAGTATCTGAGGCCACATTTGAACCTAGGACCCTCATTTCTAGTCCTGGCTCTCAATCCACTGAGCCATCCTGCTGCCCCCACAGAACAGAGTTGTCTTTCTTTACTAGGTTCTGTTGCCCTGATTTAACACACTTCACTCTGCATCTGTTCCTACTACTCAGGATTCTTTGAAATCATCTCATTTCATTATTTTCTTACTACACAATTATATTCCATAACAGTCATTCACATGTAAATCTGTTCAGTCATTCCCCAGCTCTTCTGAGGCTATCCAAGATATCCCCAATTGGATTTTAGTTTGTTCTTTTTTCTCCTTTTAATCACTCCCTTCCAGATCAGAATTTCACCATCTCTCTTAACTATCCCTCTCACTCTCATCCCCAATTGTTTCCCTGTTGAATTCAAGATATTGGCTGTCCCCAAAGTCCTCCTACCATTTAAGGGTGTATTTTAAGAGAGTCAACTCTCTTTTGTATATTTCATGCAAAAGTATGGTTCACCTATTGCCCACTGCCCTCACACCTTCCGCCATGTTTTTTTCTCCCCTTCCTCTTCCTTTCTACATTGGCATATTCCTTTTACCCTCCCTTCTGTTTTCCCTCTTCAAATGCTCAGAAAATACTCATTTGACCCCTAATCTACCCCCATTTGAAAGCTTTGGAAGGAACACTTGTTTCTTTTCCCCCATAGGGTGCCAACTCTACCCAACTGCTCAAATAAATCTCTCTTTCTAGATTTCTCTAAATTTGTTTTTCAAAGGTCTGATTTAGCTCTGGTCTTTTCATGAGGAAAAATGTTTGAAAGTCCTCTATTGTACTGAAGTTTCATTTTCCCCTGTAGGATAATACTCAGCCTTACAGCTAAATTATTGATCATAAGCCTATCTCTTTGACTTTTGAAATACCATATTACTACTAATAATAGCTAGTCTTTCCATGCTAAGCACTTAACATTTGATCCTCACAACAACCCTGGGAGGCAGATGCTATTAGTATCCTCATTTTACAGTTGAGGAAACTCAGACAAAAGTTAAGTAATATGTGCAGGGTCATATAACTAGTAAGTGCCTGAGGCGGAATTTAAACTCAGGTCTTCCAGACTCCAAGCCACTATTGGTGGTGATCTGCCTTGGCAAAGAGATCACCCTACCATCAGGGAAATCACAGCTTGATCTAAAAAAATTACCTCTTATTGAAATAAACAAAACTGAGATGGGGGATGGAGAGAAGGCACAGGGAAGTTGTGGTCCCCCAAAATTAAAGATAGAAAAGAGCTGCCTCAGAAGTTAGGATTCAACTTCCGGTCCTACCTCACTAGTCCCAAGATCTAGGAAAAGTCATAAATGATCCTATGATCTATTTGTCTATTTCTTTAGGGTTATGTGCCTCAGTTTCCCCCTCTGTAAAGTAAGTGTGTGTGGGGGTAAAATAGATGGTCTCCAAGGCCATCTTAAGAGTTATAGATCTTTTTCCTTCCCTCTGTCATATTTTACTCCTTTCAGAATACAATTCAGTGACACCAGCCTTTTTGCTGTTTCTCTCATGAGACAGACTTTTAACTCAGTTCTTCCTGACTCCAGGCCCAGCATTCTATCTACTCTGCAATGCCACCCTACCTTCTATCTTAGAATTGATACTAAGGAGGAGAGCTAGGTGGTTCAGTGGATTGACAGTCAGGCCTACAGGCAGGTGGTCCTGGGTACAAATCTGGCCTCAAGTCACTTCCTAGCTTTGTGTCCTTGGGCCAGTCACTTAACCCCAATTGATTAGCCCCTATCGCTCTTCTGTCTTGAAACTGATACTTAATAGCAATTCTAAGACACAAGGTAAGGGTTTTTTTTAAATCGCAGCAGGAAGCTATACAAGGCTTGTTCCTATTTAAAACAATGGCTAACTATGATAATATGATGACTGAAACCTCAGGTCTGATGCCCACAGGGCCCAGTCCCCACTGTTCGAGGTCACAGCCACATATTGAAGCAGATGGTTCCTGACCCCAGCAAGTCATCTTACAAATGTGTACTGTGAACTTTAAAACTACTCCACCCTACGCAGACTATACTTTGTAACAATGGAGATACTTGGTCTAACAGAATCAGGAATGTCTTGGGAACTTTACAATCCTCCACCCTACTTAGTCTAACAAGGTCAGGAATATCTGCACCCATACTTAAGGATTAAGTATCTAGGATAGATACTTTGATAGATATGTGCAGAAACAGCTGACAGACCCCTGGGCTGTCCTAAGTCAAGCTAAGCTACCATTGGTACAGATAAGATGCAGGAAAGTGACATAAAACTGTCTATATAGGGCACATCACTTCCTCTCTTCACTCTCTTTCCCCAGAGAGGTGGATCTGGTTGATCACTTCCTGTGAGCAGCCTGGACACCAGTTCGATCCTGGAACTCGAGCCTGGAGGAGCTCTCTCAGACAGCTTTCTTGAGACGGTCTCGTGGTGAGTGATAAGACTGACTTCCTTTTCCCTTGGGCTCAGGGGAGGCCCCTTTGGCCAAGGCCTTTAACTCCTGCCTGGCTCTGCCTCAGCTGTAGCAGTTTGAATTAACTCTTTCCCCTCTCTCTCTCTCTCTCTCTCTCTCTCTCTCTTTCTCTCTCTCTCTCTCTCTCTCTCTCTCTCCCCTCCTTAATTCATTCTCTCTATATTAATTAAAGTCACCATAATTTCCAGCTGACTTGGATATTTTATTATTTGGGATATCCCATGGTGACCAATAATTAATTTAGATATTAAGTCACAACTATGAAATTATTCTTACAGTGCTCTTAGTCACAGGCTCTATTATCATAGGCCCATACTCCCTTGAGAAGCAGAAAACTTGAAAAGACACTTTGAGTCATACAGAGAATCACAAAATATCAGAGGCACCATAAACCCGATAAAATTTAAGCAGGAAGAATCTTTGAGGCCCCCTGAATCCAATCGAGGCCCAGAGAATTCTTTGTCCAAGTTCATATAGTCAGGAGAGTCTCTGAACTCCCAACAAGTTCATCCTTCATTTCAATAGTCTGGCATTGTGATTTCTTCCCAGTAAGGAAACTCCCCCAGAACTTTTTTCTAACCCTCACCTTCTATCTTACAATCAATATTAAGTATCGGTTCCAAGGCAGAAGAGCGGCAAGGACTAGGAAGTGGGGGTTAAGTGATTGGCCCAGGGTCATGAAGCTAATAAGTATCTAAGGTCAAATTTTAACCCAGGACCTCCCATCTCCAGGCCTGGTTCTCTATCCACTGAACCACTAGCTTCCCTCCCCACATTTTTCTAAATCCTTACGTTCTATCTTAGAATCAATACTACATCTTGGTTCCAAGGCAGAAGAGTAGAAAGGGCTAGGCAGTGGGGTTAAGGGACTCATCCAGGGTCACACAGTTAAGAAGGGTAAGAGGTTGGATTTGAAATCAGGTCTTCCTGCCCCCATACATGGCACTCTCTAGTCATGGGCCACCTAGCTGCCCAACTAAGCCCAGCTCCCCTTCAACATTTTAAAACCACAAGATAAGCACCAAAGAAAATACACAATGAGGGGGAAAGAAAGAAATCATTGTAGAAGAAAGCCAGCAAAGATGCTGAACAAATAAATGGACTGGACATTACATTGCATAGAAATGCAAGGACCTTCCTTTTAATGATCAAAAACATTTAGTGAATATCAAAAGGCAGCAGTATTTGTAATAGATAAATACTGGAAGCTTTCCCAAGAAGATAGGGATGAAGCCTGTTTTCATTATTATTTGGCACAGAACAAGAAATATTAACTCTATCAGATAAGAACAAGATCTTAAGGAAATATATATTAGCAAAGAGGCAAAATTATCTTTATCTGCAGATGACTTACTAAGAGAACCTCAGAGAATAATGAAAAAACTAATCAAAACAATTTATTGCTTCAGCCAAGTAGCAGAATTCAAAACAAATCTGCAAAAATAATCAACATTTCTACACATTACTTAAAAAAAGGAAAAAGCCAGTAAAAAGAGAAAATCACTTTAAAGTTGCTATTAACATGCATGACCTAACTGTGATACAGAAAGGCTCATAAATATAACTATAAAATAATATGTACAGAAGTAATAGAAGATCTAAATATTTGGAGTGAATTTCAGTGTACATGGCTGGGTCACATTAACAGTGCTCTGCTAAACCAATTAGGACAATGTATGTAAAAAACAATAAAATATAGTGAATATCAAGGGAAGGAATGAAAAAAGTAAGAATAATGTAGACAGAATTACTGGATCTCAAATTATATCATAAAGTATTAATGATCAAAACTATTTGTTTCTAAAATCAGGAGAAGAATTTACACAGTAACTGCACTAATGTGAGAATGATCAATGATAAAAGACTTAGTGACTCTGATCAAGACAATGATCCAAGATAATTCCAAAGCATCTGTGACAAAAAATGCTATCTACCTTCAGAGAGAGAATTGATGACCTCTGAGTGTGGTAGATTGAAGCATCTTGTTTTTTACTTTATTTTTCTTCCCTTTTTTGCAGCATAGTTAATAAGGAAATGTATTCATATGTGAGATGGGTATTATATTGCTTGCCATATCAAGGGTTTGGAGGGAGGGAGAAAATTTGGAACTCAAAAACATTTTTTAAATGCTAAAAAAGTAAATGAATAATGGAAATATATATTTTTTAAAAACCCTATTTGTTACTGGTTAAAAAATATAAGAGCAGATCAGTAGCATGGAATAGATAAAGAAGACCTAAAAGCAAAAATTACAGTAACAGTAGCCTTTTGTTAAATAAATAAGAATACCAACCATATCTTTTATCTAGGGACAGTTAGGTGGTTCTGAAGTGGATAGAGTACCAGGCCTGTAAGCAGGAAAACTCATCTTCCTGAGTTTGAATTCTGTCTCTGATACTTCCTAGTTGTGTGATCCTGGGCAAGTCACTTTACTCTATTTTTTTAAACCCTTACCTTCCATCTTGGAGTCAATACTGTGTATTGGCTCCAAGGCAGAAGAGTGGTAAGGGCTAGGCAATGGGGGGTCAAGTGACTTGCCCAGGGTCACACAGCTGGGAAGTGTCTGAGGCCAGATTTGAACCTAGGACCTCCCATCTCTAGGCCTGGCTCTCAATCCACTGAGCTACCCAGCTGCCCCCGTCACTTTATTCTATTAGCCTCAGTTTCCTTATCTGTAAAATGAGCTAAAGAAGGAAATGGAAAACCATTCCAGTATTCTCACCAAGAAAATCCCAAATGAGAGTTGGACACAACTGAAATGACTGAACAAACAAAACCCTTGATCTAATAAAAAATACTGGAAAAATTGGAAAGCTGTTTGGCAGAAAATAAGTTTAGACTAGCATCTAATACCATGAACCACAAAAATTCCAAACAGATCAGCAATCAAAATATTAGAATTCACATTACAAAAAAAAAACTGGAGAAAAATGGAAGGCTATACCATCCACAACTATGGATAGCAGAATTCCTAAACAGCCACGTGATGGAAGAATCATAAAAGCCAAAATATACAATTTTGAGTACATAAAATTAGATGGTAGTATAAGAAACTTAGAGCTAGAAGAGACCACGGGAATCATTTAGTCCAACCTTCTCATTTTACAAATAAAAAACTTGAGGCCAGAGAGGTTTAAGTGACTTGTCCAAGCACACAGAAGTAGAAGTCAAAGGCAGGATTTAAGCCAGGCCCTCTGATTCAAAATCTAGTGTGCTCTCAAGGCTTTTGCATGAACAAAATCAATTTCTCCAAAACAAGAAGAAATGATGAACATTAGAAAAAACACTTTTTATTGAACTTTTCTTTTTTTTTTTAAACCCTTACCTTCCGTCTTGGAGTCAATACTGTGTATTGGCTCCAAGGCAGAAGAGTGGTAAGGGTAGGCAATGGGGGTCAAGTGACTTGCCCAGGGTCACACAGCTAGGAAGTGGCTGAGGCTGGATTTGAACCTAGGACCTCCTGTCTCTAGGCCTGGCACTCAATCCACTGAGCTACCCAGCTGCCCCCTTATTGAACTTTTCTAATGGAAGTCTGACATCCAAAATCTATAGGAAATTGACACAAATCTAGGAGACAGCCATTTCCCAATAGATAGTCAAAGAAATGAACAGTTTTTGTTTTTTAAACCCTTACCTTCTATCTTAGTAACAATTCCAAGACATAAGAGTGGCAAGGGCTTGGCAATTGGGGTCAAGTGACTTGCTCAGGATCATACAGCTAGGAAGTTATCTAAGGCCAGATTTGAACCTAGATTCTCCTGACTCCAGGCCTGGTGCTCTATCCATTGTGCTACCTAGGTGCCCCCTGCAATGAAGTTTTTTTTTAATCCTTACCTTCCATCTTGGAGTCAATACTGTGTATTGGCTCCAAGGCAGAAGAATGGTAAGGGTTAGGCAATGGGGGTCAAGTGACTTTCCCAGGGTCACACAGCTGGGAAGTGTCTAAGGCCAGATTTGAACCCAGGACCTCCCGTCTCTAGGCTTTACTCTCAATCCACTGAGCTACCCAGCTGCCCCCTTGCAATGAAGTTTTAAAAAGAAGAAATGCAAACGATCAACAATAATATGAAAAAGGGTTCAAAAGTACTGATCATAAAAATCAAAACTTAAACAACTGTTAGTTGTAAAGTTTGCTCACATAAAATTATCAAGATTGGTAAAAGACAAATATTGGAGGGACAATGTAAAAGCAGACATACCAATCTACTCCTGGTGGAGCTTAAGTTGGTCTTTGAGTTCTGGAGAACAATTTTAAAAAAAGCAAGAAAAGCACCAAATTGTTCATACCCTTTGATTCCACAACTTTATTTTTGGTTTTATAGACCAACAAAAGCAATGAAAGAAAGAAAAATCCCACACATACTTAGAAGAATCTTTTCTAATTGCAAAAAGTTAGAACCAAATGATATGCCAATCAAATGGAGAATGGTTGAACAAATTGTTATTTATGAACATAATGTAATATTACTGCATTATGAGTAATTCAGAGAAACTTGAGAATACTGATGAAATGATGTAGACAAAATTAAGCACAAACAGGAGAATAATACAAGAAAACCATTGATCATTTAAGTCCAGCATTTGTGAAAGTTTTCAAGTTCACATGCCCAAACTGTCTGTGAGACCCGCCCTCCCCCCCAATTACCTGAGAGAGCATGGTGGAAGTTATTGCTTTAGTTGGTTGGACAGAGGGGTGGGACATGCAAAGAATGTTCTCCAGTGCTGGGAAGAAGGGGTACAGAGCAGTGCCAATATTTTGCCAATGCTGATATAAGTTGTCAGCATAAAAAGGCAACAAGACATGGGTTGAACCATTCTGAATGGCAATTTGGAACTCTTCCTGCCCTTTGACCTAGCTATACCCTGCTGGGTTTATACCCCAAAGAGATCATAAGGAAAAAGACTTGTACAAGAACATTCATAGCTGCGCTCTTTGTGGTGGCAAAAAATTTGGAAAATGAGGGGATGCCCTTCAATTGGGCTGAAGAAATTGTGGCATATGATGGTGATGGAATACTGTTGGGTTCAAAGGAATGATGAACTGGAGGGATTCCATGTGAACTGGAACAACCTCCACGAATGGATGCAGAGTAAAAGGAGAACATTGTACACAGACACTGTGGCACAATCCAATGTAATGGACTTCTCCATTAGTGGCAATGCAATGACCCAGAACAATTCTGAAGGACTCATGAAAAAGAACACTATTCACATCCAGAGAAAGAACTGTGGGAGCAGAAACGCAGAGGAAAAACAACTGCTTGATCACATGGTTCAATGGGGATATGATTGGGGATGTAGGCTCTAAATGACCACCCTAGTGTAAATATTAATAATATCAAAATAGGTTTTGATCAATGACACATGTAAAACCCAGTGGAATTATGCATTAGCTAAGGGAGGGGGGTGGGAGGAGGGGAGGGAAAGAACATGAATCATGGAACCATGGAAAAGATATTCTAAATTAATTAAATAAAAATTTCCAAATAAACAAAATTTTTAATTAAAAAAAACAAGACCTGGGTCAAATCCCTGCTTCTGATAAGAAATATTAAATTACAAAAATGGAAAGTTGCATATACTGTTGGTTGTCATCATTCTATTATATGCTTTGGCTTGGTTTTTTTTTTAATCGAGTTTTTTTTTTAATATTTTTCCATGATTCCATGATTCATGTTGTCTCCCTGCCCTCTTCCCTCCCCCCTTCTGGTGCTGACAAGCAATTACACTGGGTTATACATATATTATCACCTGATACCTATTTCTGTATTATTCATATTTGTAACAGTCACCTTTCAAAACCAAACCCCCAAATCATATATCCATACAAGTGATAAATCATATGCACTTCTACTAGTAGCAAAGCCCATTACACTGGATTGTTCCACAGTGTTTTACTTTCTGTGTACAATGTTTTCCTGGTTCTGCTCATTTCACTCTGCATCAGTTCATGGAGGTCTTTCCAGTTCCTATAGAAAGCAAACTGTTCATCACTCCTTTCAGCACAATAGTGTTCTGTCACCAACAGATACCACACTTTGTTCAGCCATTCCCCAATCGAGGGACACCCAGTCATTTTCCAATTTTTTACCACCACAAAAAGGGTGACTGAATATTTTGTACAAACATTTTTATGTCTTTGTGGTACAAACCTAGTAGTGGTATTACTGGATCAAAGGACAGGAATTCTTTTAAATGCCTTTGGACATAATTCCAAATTGTTTGGCTGATCTTTTTATGGAAAGGAGCTATATTTGTGTGGTCAGGGAGTGGGAGTATTAATAGTGGTGGGCACTTTACTAAGTCTCAGGCCCTCTACCCGTCTCTCTCTCTCTCTCTCTCTCTCTCTCTCTCTCTCTCTCTCTCTCTCTCTCTCTCTCTCTCTCTCTCTCTCTCTCTCTCATGTTTTTTGAAAACCCTTACCTTCTATCTATCTTAGAATTGATACTAAGGATTGATTCCAAGGCAGAAGAGCTGAAAGGGCTAGGTGACTTGAGTCAAGTGACTTGCCCAGGGTCACACAGTTAGGAATCATCTGAGGCTAGATTTGAATCTAAGTCCTACTGACTTCTATGCCTGGTGCTCTAACCACTGAGAAATCTAGCAGCTCCTCTAATTTGTTTTACTATGTTACAGGCACCAGCCTGTCAAGATATCAAATCCTTAACTGGCCTCTGGAGAAAGAACAGCAGGTTCAATTCTGTCACAGAGGTGGCTGGCTGTCTTACTAGGCCTTCTGAGAGTCAAGTTGGACTATGAACTTCTGACACTTCTTTTGTTGTTTTAGGAACAGGAGAAATAAGTAGTTCCCTCTGCTTGGCCAAAGAAGGCCAGTCACTGCTCAGAAGCTGCTGGTACTGACCTTCATTTTCTTCCACTGAAGAAGTATAGAAAACGGTCCTTTCCCTCAGTGGGCGCTTAGAAATAGTGATGGGCTTGTGTCTTCTTGCTGTCACCCTGGGAGGAGGCACCGGGGGTGCAGCATTATCTTCTGGTGGGCCCGAATAGATCTGTGGGGTAAAAAGATCCAGGAACCATTGAGAAAGGTTTTGATTCATAGAACTGTTTAGAACTGGACTTCAGAAACTACCATTTTACAAGCCGAATTATTGGAAAGATCTTCTTTACTAGTAAGCCAGAATCTGGGTCTCTGAACTTTCCCCAGTATATCTGAAACTTGTTTGGTGGCTGCCCTGAAAGAAAGGTGAAGGAAGACCGTGGTCACAGGCATCAGGCATATGGCACACAGCTGAATCTAATTGTTCAATCTGTTACCCAGTGTCAGGATTGGTGCCAAATGTTCCCCTAGCACCAGACAGACCCAAATGGAGGCAAGGCCACTCCCACCAGTTCACACCATCAAGACCCACCCTTTGGTTGGTTGATTGATTAAGTAAGCAAAGCCCCCGGAGAACCACAGGGAATGAACTCATAGATCCCTGACACCATGCCTCAAAGACTGCTTCTACCAAAAGGCATCATTCTCCAATGGGGAAAATCTAGAAGTCTTCCCACCAAGATCAGTGATAAAACAAAGCTGGCCACTGTCCCCACTATAACTCAATATAGTTACGAAAGGGCTGGCTGTGACAGTAAGACAAGAAAAAAGGGATTGAAGGAATGAGCAGACATTGAAGACAAAAGTCTCCTTTGATAAGGGACAATCTTATCAATTTTTGCAGAAAGTATGATATTTTACTTAGAGAAGCCTAGCAATTCAACTAAAAATTGATAGAAATCATTAAGTAGGAGGATATAAAATAAACCCAGTAGCGGATCATCGTCCTTTTTATTCTGACAGAGAGAAATGCATCTATATCCAGCAGTCATAAAAAATTTCACTCAAAATAGCTAGAGATTATATAAAATATCTGGGAGTCTACCAACAAGGCACCTACGGGAGTATGCGATGTATAGAATATATGTGGAATATGACTATAACTGTAAGTGCTTTTTTACTGAAATAAAGGAAGATTTAGTCATCGAAGAGTCATTGATTGCCTGGTACATGGTGGGCACTTAATAAATGTTTATTAAACTAGACTAAGATGAATTGATTCATCATGGTTGGGTCATGCTAATATAATCAAAATGATAATATTACCTGTTTGTGCAAAATAACCAAAGGATTCATTAGAAAGGATACATGAAATAATAACAGAACTCATCTGGAGAATCAAAAGGTCAAAGAATCTCAAATGAATAATCCAAAGAGGTAGGAATCAAGAGTATCTAGAAATATTAAATCTTGAACCGCAATACAGAGTAGTAATCAGCAAAACAATTTGGTACTGGCTAAGAAAAAAAGTTGACCAGTGTTAAAAGTTGATTAGATACTTCCTAGTTGTATGACCCTGGGCAAGTCATTTAACCACAACTGCTCTTCTACATTGGAAAACCAGTATTTGTTTCGATTCTACGACAGAAGGTAAGGGTTTAAAAAAAGTTCATCAGTGGAATAGATTAGGTTGGCAAGACTCAGAAGCAAGTGAATGCAATAGCATGATAGTCAATAAACACAAAGACACCAATTATTGGGCAAAGAACTTTGTATTTGACAAAAATTCCCCATAAAAATTGATCTAAGAGAAATTAGGCAAAAACCAGCATGTCATAGCTACACCACAATCAGCTCTAAACGGATATGTGATCTTGATAGGAAAGGTCGCTTCATAGACAAATTAGGGGGGTAGGGAAGGAGATATAAAGTCCAGACAGGAAATTCCAAGACTAAAAAGGGTCAGAGAGGATCATAGGAGATAAGTTAGATAATCTGGATGGTATAAAATTGAAAAGCTTTGGCCCAACAGGACCAATGATGTCAGAATCAGAAGAGAAACAGTTATCTGGGGGAGAACGAAGCCTTTTGTAGTAAAATTCTCTGAAAAAGGTCCTGTATCAAAAATATATATCATCAATCAGAATTTATTATGAGTCTACCATGTGCCAGGAACTGTGCTAAGTGCTAGGGAGACAAAAAGTGGCAAAAGACAGTCCCTGCCCTCAAGGAGCTCCCAATCTAATGGAGGAGACAACAAACAAACCTACCTCACATCTACATCATAGCTTGGTGGAGGTGACCATTAATTTCCTTTGTGAAAAATAGACTCGAATACAGGACTACAATCCCCATGAGCCTTTGCTCCACTTCCCCAGAATGCCTTGTAATCTCACCTGGGCCGAGATCGAGAAGGGATTTAAGCTCATTCAAGGCTTTTGAGAAGGCTCTTGGCTTCTTTTGGATTTGCGTTTTGGAGCAGGCGCGTCTCTTGCGTGATGTGAGGTTATTTTGTCTAGGCCTCTGGCCTAGGCACATGTTTCTTACTTGTATATTCTTTAATCTTTAACCTTTAATAAACCTCTAAAAAATATAATACTCCTTGCAGAGAGAAACTAATTTCCACCTGCCTCAGATGCCTCAGTCTCCCTATCTCCCCTAAATTTTAATCTTTACACCTTGAAGATCCAGCAATGCCCCTAGTAGGCAGAGAGTATGAAGAGAGAAAAGAGAGGGAAAGGACCATTTCATGATCTAGGGGGTGTAGCAATAGAGCACCAGCCTTGGAGTCAAGTCGATCTGAGTTCAAATTCTGCCTCACATATTTAATTCCCAGCTATGTGACCCTTAAGCAAATCAGTTACAATTTCTGGATTGTATTTTTTTTACCTGTAAGATAGTGTTTGTTGGGTAAAGATCCCTCTCTGGCTCCAAGGCTCTAATCCTAGGATCTACATCTATGAAATATTTCCAGTAGCACCTCTGCTGTGGCAAAGAACTGGCAGCAAAGTGGGGTGCCCATTGACTGTGGAATGGCTGAACAAACGAAGACACCTGAGTATGATGGGATACTATGGAGCCATAAGAAAAGAGGAAAAGCAGATTCAGAGAAACCTAGGAAGGTTCCCTATGAACGGGGTCAGAATCGGGAGAACAATGTAGATGATAACAGCATTTCAGAGCCAAGCAACTCGGAAAGACTAAAGAACTCTGATCAAAGCCACCCAATGCCAGGACTCCAGAAGCCAGCCCCCGTCTTCTGAAAGAGAAGCGATCTCTTGCTTGACTATACATATTTAAACCGATGGCTCAAAAGACCCCCAGAGCTAGAGCTAGAAGGGGCATCAAAGACCATCTCATCTAGCCCCCTCATTCAACAGAGGAGGAAACTGAGGCTCAAAAGGGGAAGGGATTTTCTGAAGGCCATATGTAAAAAGCATCAGAGGCAGGTTTTGAACCCTGTTCCTCTGATTGCAGATCCAATGCTCTTCCCACTATACTTCCCTCCTCTCTCATCCAGGGAAGACTTTACAAGGCAAGGTTTTTATTTGGGGAGAGAAGGGCATGTTCTGGGTGATAGTGATGACTCTCAATGAAAAATTTAAACAACACAGAGAAGAGAGCAGGAAAGAAAAGATAACATGGTAAATTTGATATATACTTTTAAAAAAGCTAAATGTAGAAGTAACTAGGTAACAAAGTGGATAGAATACCAGGTCTGCAATCAGAAGGGCCTGGGTTCAAATTTGACCTCAGATACTTCCTAGCTGTATGACCTTGGGCAAATCATTTCATCCCCAATTCCCAGCCCTTACCACTTTTTTGCCCTGGAACCAATACATAGTATTGATTCTAAGATGGAAGGTGAGGATTTAAAAGAAATCTAGAAGGCAGGTAGGTGGCTCAGTGGATAGAAAGCCAGGCCTAGAGACAGGAGGACTTGGGTTCGAATCGAGTTGTCTCTCCCACCAGTGTATTTATGGCTTTATTTGGGGGTTTTGATTATGTGTGCTCTTACAACAATGACCAATGCGGAAGTGTGTTTTGTACGACAATAAAAATTAAATATAAAAAAATGAGCACAAGGAGCTCAGAAAAACCTGGAAAGATGTTTATGAACGGAAGCAGAGTAAAATGAGCAGAACCAGGAGAACATTGAATACAGTGACAAGGATACAATGAAAACTGTGAATGACTGAGGGGGGAGAGGGTGACCCAATGCAGCAATCCAAAACAATCCCAAAGGGTTCATGACAAAAAAGGCCATTCAATTCCAGAGAAGGAACTGACGGAGTCTGAAACTTTTTTCACTTTATTTTTGTTTGCATTTCCTTCACATAAGGATTAATATGGGAAAATGTTTTACAGGATTATACATTTAAAATCTATATGAAACTGCTTACCATCTTGGAGGCAGGGAAAAGGAGGGAGAGAATGTGAGGTTCAAAATTCTTTTTAAAATGCTGGAAGCTGCTTTTACAAGTAATTAAAAAAAATAAAATGAAGACACTAAAAAATGAAATGAGAAAATCTGGCCTCAGACACTTCCCAGCTGTGTGACCTTGGGCAAGTCATTTGACCCCCCTCATCTAGCCCTTACTGTCCTTCTGCCTTGGAACCAATACCCAGTACTGATTCTAAGACAGAAAGTGAGGGGTTTTTTTAAAGCTACACATGGTAGATTCCCAGTTTCAGTCCTTCTTTGCAAATAGAGATGTTTGTATCTGTTGATGTCTTGCAATTTCATAATAAAAAATTAATATTCCAAAAAGGAATACTCTCAGCCTTTCTTCCATGAGAAGTGCTCTGCTCATTACCTCTTTGTAAGCCCAGAGGAGGAGTGAGATAATTTCCAAATCGCCTGCATCCTTATCCTTTTGGAAACCATATTAATGAGGCCTTGGCTAGTCGCTGCCCCTTCCAAAGTAACCTTCCCTAGATGCGGTTTTTTAAGTTTTCTTTTCTTTGCTATTTTCTCCCTTTCCTCTGCCAGGACCAAATATAAATGCCTAGAATCGTAACCTGAGGCACGTGCAGATTCCAGTTGTGGGCTTTAGAATTTTCCAGGTGATTTGTTGGCTTACTGCCTCCCTAGTCCCCTCTGGGACTTTTTGTTGTTTGGTCATTTCGATCAGGTCTAACTCTTCATGACTCTCTTTTTGAGTTTTCTTGGCAAAGACACTAGAGCGATTTGCCATTTCCTTTTCCAAATGAGAAAACTGAGGTCAACAAGGTGAAGTGACTTGCCCAGGGTCACACAGCTTGAAAGTGTCTGAGGCCAGATTAGAATTCAGGTCTCCCTAACTCTATTCACTTTGCCTTCCAGGTGTCCTGTGATTTCCAGTCCACTTATCGACTGCCAAAAGGGCACAGTGATCTTCCAATAGGAAGAGAGAGGTAGGATGAGATGCCAAAAAGAATACTCAATTGGGTACCCAAAGGTACGGATTCTCGCCCCAGCTCAAACACTAGCTATGAATGGGTTGGACGAAAGTGTTCTGGAAAGCCCCCTCTGGCTGTGATACTATAACATTTCATGGTCTAACATCTGGGTCTTGCCTAATATCTATACTGAAAGGAATCAATTAAAAGATTAAATACCTACAATGTGCCAAGTACCTAGACCTAAAATACAAAAATGAGAGTTCCTGAAACTTTCAAGGGAGGAACTAAGAAGTTCTACTAGGAAGACAAAACACATAGAGAGGATTGGTATCCGGGGAAGGGAGTCCTGGTTTGGGGAATTACAGAAATGATGAAGAGAGCTTCCAAGCAGGACAGCTAGACAGCTCAGTGGATCGAGAGCCAGACTTGGACATGGAAAGTCCTGGGTTCAAATCCAACCAATTCTAAATATCAATTCTAAGACAGAAGTTAAGGGTTTAAGAAAAAGGGGAGAGAGAGAGCTTTAGGGAAACAGATGTTTTCAGTAGCAATGATTATTCTGATATGATTATTCTTCTCAGAGCAAGAAGGGGAAATTGGAAGCAGGGGTGGAGAAGATGGGGTGGGGAGAAGAGTTTAAAATCCTCAGAATACAGAGGTCCAATTCAACTGTGATACTCTCTACATTTTAAGGTCCCACTTAGCTGTGAAATTCTAGGTTTACATTTATTTGATGTTTTATGGTTTACAAAGCACTTTCCAGGGTTTCTGGGAGAATCACATGAGATAATATAAAGCCCCTTCCAAACTTTTGAGCTCTATATAAATGTAAGATGTTATTATTTACCCACTAGTTGGAAGAGCTCATATATAAACACAAGAAAAATTAAGTTGTTAAATAATGAGACAGGAGATAAACAACAGATGATATCATAAGGCAGCACAGGGCTGTGTCTCTGCAGATGACTCCCAAATTGCCATCTCCCACCCTCTTCTTTCCTCAGAGTTGAAGTCCTGTATCACCAACTGCCTCTTAGATATCTCCAACTGCATATCCCCTGGGTTCTTCCAACTCAAGTATGTCTAAAACAGGATTCATCATCTCTCTATGAAAGCCTCATTAGTAATATGGGAATTAGGGGAACCCCCAATTTCTGTATTACTATTGAGAGGGCAAGCACCCTTCCAGTTGCCCAGGTTCACAAACCTGGTGTTCTCTGTTGTCATCGTCATTGTCATCGTCATTGTCATTCTGCTTTCACTTGCATCCTTCCTATTTTCCCACTCACACCATAAGCATCTAAATTCAACTCTTTTCACTGGGGAACAATGCATTGTCCTCTTCACTGGTTTCTCAGCTTCTAGGCTTCTTCTTTGTTATGAAATTGATTTGCCTACAGCACAGGTCTTATCCCCCTTCACTCAAAAATTCTGCTGACTCCTCCAAGGATCCCCATATCTAGACCTGGCTTTCAGTCTACTGAATCACCTAACTGTCCCCCAGGAGAATTCTTAATAACTTTCTCCTGGAGATGGTTCATGGATAGTGGCAAATAAAAGAAAAACTATTCATGTATTTTTAACACCTCACATTCCATCTTAGAATTAATACCATGTATCAGCTCCAAGGCAGAAGAGTGGTAAGGGCTAGGCAATGGAGGTTCAGTGACTGTCCCAGGGTCACACAAGCTAGGAAGTGTCTGAGGCCAGATTGGGATCCAGAACCACCTGTTTCTAGGCCTGGCTCTCTATCCACTGAGCCACCCAGCTGCCTCCCAAATCTCTCATATTAATTTCAACCCTTTTGGAAACCGCAGCTGCACAAAGCACACATTCCAGCTGCCATTCACTGCTGCAGAGCCTGTCCTCCAATTAGTCTAAGTATTGAAACAATTGTTGAAATGAAGAAGGGCGACAACTCTTTGACTCTCCGATATTAAATTCTCAAGGAGGGATTTTCCCTCTGAGATAATCCCTCGAGGGAAAGAATTCTTCAAAGAAAACCCCCAAAGCACACAGAACAAACAGATGGAGGATTGTAGGAATCTGAAGTCCAAACACTGCTTCTCCTCATCAAGAAGCAAACAAAGAAGATGCTGGTAATTGAGCAAAAATGGACATCTGCTATTAGCTCAACTTCTGTTTGTCAGTTAATGGCCAATAAATAAATGTATGTGTATATTTTCATTTGAATGAAGAGTTCTTCTTTCCTTTCTTTTCCAAGCCCAGATGAAAACTGGAAAAATAAAAAAGGCCCAACAGGCATGGAAGGATCCCCAGTGCTCTCTGTTTGCACCTAAAGGAGGCTTATTTCAAAGGGCAAGAGAAACTCTCTGTTGCCTAGAGGCAAATTTGACAAGGAATTTTAAAAATAGATAGATTTGGGGGCAGCAAGGTGGCTCAGTGAATAGAGAGTCAGGTCTGGAGCCTGAAGGCTCCAATCTGGCCTCAGACACTTCCCAGCTGGGTGACCCTGGGCAAGTCACTTAACCTCTACTGCTCTTCTGCCTTGGAGCCAATACACAGTATTGATTCTAAGATAGAAGATAAGGGGTTTTAAAAAAGGTGGAAATAGTTCCAAGCTGAGGAACCCCTCTCCAGATGCTGGAAATTTGAGGCTATCCGAAGACTGCTTCCAGCTAGTTCAAAGTGGGTTTAGGGATATCTTTTCCCATCAGGCTATGCAACAGAACTGCATGGTTCTTGATGGCTTGCCCCACAAGGGAAAGAAAGCATTGTTCTGTGGATAGCTCTGGGGCCAAGCAATAGATCAAGTCCCTGCCAGAGACCAGGAAAGCTGACCTTCCTGGAGCTTCGGAAGGAGTGGGTGGGAACCCTGGGAAAGCAGAGCTCAGGGACTGCTGGGAAAGACGGTTTTGGAAAGGTAACTGATGGGGGATCCATTCTCGCGGAGCCACAATCTTTCCTTAGATCAGGAATTGGCAGGATAGTGAGTCAGCTGTCGCCCCCCCCCCCCCAGTATCAGACCTAGCTGAGGGCAAGCCCAGCTTAGTCGGGTCAGGGTAGCTAAGGCTCACACGCCCCCAACTGCTCCAGACAGAATGTAGCCCTGAGGCTAAATCAAAGAAATAAGTATCTAAAGCATGATTCAAATTTATAAAGAGCCCTGTCGGCAGCCCGAGCCAAGAAAGAGCTGAATTTACAGCCCGATGACTCGACTGGGATTCGGGCTGCTGCTGTGGGACTGGGCAAGTGTCTTAACCTCTCTGGGCTTCAAAATGGCGGAAGATGGCTTTTTGGGTGCTATTCTGAGGGCTGAGATCTAGAAGTGAGTGGCCTGAGGGATGATCTAGGGCTCTGCGTCCACTAAGCACAAGGCCTTGAAGGTTACAGCTGCTGGGAAGCACATCATTGGTGCTTTCTTTGGAAGACCATTAGTGATGTGACCAGACCTTTGTCCAGTTGCCACTAAGCAGAGAACGGATGGAAGCTTAGTAACGGAGTACAAAGTACTGGACTGGAGAGGAGTGGGAGGCACGGAAGTGTACAAAGAAGAATAAAACTGAACACAAGCCCTGCCCTCAGTGTTCACTGAGCTGATCTCAGGGGCTTCATGGAGAAATAACCCCTGGAATCTTCATGATTTATATTTTTGGTGGGAAGACCTGGGATTAAATGCTCCCTCTAGCATTGCTACCTGTATGACCTTAGATTAGTCCCTTCCCCTCCCTTGGGCCTCAGTTTCTTCCTTTGTAAAACAAGAGAGTTGGACTCAATGATTTCTGAGGCCCCTCAGCTTTAGAGCCAATATTCTATGTGTGATCTTGGGCAGGTCATTCTCCTCTTTGGACCTCAAGTTTCCTCCTCTATAAAGAGAGAGGGGTTCAACACAATGGCCTTTATGGGTCTTTTTTGCCCCTCACCTTCCATCTTAAAATCAACACTGTATGTGGGTTTGAAGGCTGAAGAGTGGTCAGGGCTAGGCAGTGGGAATTCAGTGACTTGCCCAGGGCCACCCAGCTAGGAAGTGTCCAAGGCCAGATTTGAAGCCTTTCATCTCTGGGCCGGGCTCTCCATCCATGGAGCCACCCAACTGCTCCCTTTATGGGTCTTTTTAGCTCTAGAACCAGGTTATAAAAACAAACTCTTGGATCAAGATGGCACAGAAGAAGAGTGCCAGTTTTTCCCCCATGGGAGGAGAGAGAAGAGGAACACACCTCTGGGCTTTCCTTGGCCCAAGGAGGGACACCTTGGGCCTCTTTACCTCTGACAATAACCTCTGAAAGGGTCCTTGCAGGTTCTCACATCACCCTCTCATCAAGAGATCTACACACCTAGAGGATCAATACTAGGTTGGAAAGAGAAAGCCATATCCCAGGATCCATCTTGTGCTGCTGGGGTGTTAACCTCACCTTCCATCTTAGTCACTACTGGGTATTGGTTCCAAGGCAGAACACTGGTCAGGGCTAGGCCATGGGAGTCAAGTGACTTGTCCAGGACAACCCAGCTGGGGAGTGTCTGAAGATACATTTGAATCCAGGACTTCTGGCTCTAGGCCTGACTCTCAATCCACTGAGCTACCCAGTGGCCCCAACCCACCACAACTGATTCTTAAAGAAAGCTATTGACTTGAAAGGTGGGAGGCTGGGGGAGAGGCAGGTGAAGGCAGAATATCATATAGTATACAGAGGATGCCAGCCTTACTGGAGAAAGAGGAATAAATGAGGGCAGGGAGAGAATGAGGCTGTGTATCCATATGGGTGCGTCTACACTTGGGGGGTGAACAGAACAGGAAGTGCTTCAAGTGAGTCTGACAAATTTCAACTGGATAGGCTAAGGAGTCCCTATTGAGCAGCTGAATGCCTTTTCTTTTCTTTCTTTCCTTCTTTCTTTCTTTTTCTCTTTCCTTCTTTCTCTTTCTCTCTCCTTCTTTGTTCTCTTTTTCTTTTTCTCTTTCCTTCTTTCTCTTTCTCTCTCCTTCTTTGTTCTCTTTTTCTGTTTCTCTCTTTCTCATTGTTTCTTTCTTTGTTTCTTTCTCTCTTTCCTTCTTTCCTTTTTTTGTTCTCTTTTTCTTTCTTTCTCTCTTTCTCATTGTTTCTTTGTTTCTTTTTCTCTTTCTCTCTTTCCTTCTTTCTCTTTCCTTCTTTCTTTCCTTCTTTTGTTCTCTTTTTCTTTCTTTCTCTCTTTCTTTCTCATTGTTTGTTTTTTCTCTTTCCTTCTTTCTCTTTCTCTCTCTTTCCTTCTTTCTTTCCTTCCTTTGTTCTCTTTTTCTTTCTTTCTCTCTTTCTCATTGTTTCTTTCTTTGTTTCTTTTTCTCTTTCCTTCTTTCTCTCTGTTCTTCTTTATTTCCTTCTTTTGTTCTCTTTTTCTTTCTTTCTCATTGTTTCTTTCTCTCTTTGTTTCATTCTTTTTCTTTCTGTTTTTCTTTCTCTTTCTTTCTTCCCCTTCCTTCCTTCCTTCCTTCCTTCCTTCCTTCCTTCCTTCCTTCCTTCCTTCCTTCCTTCCTTCCTTCCTTCCTTCCTTCCTTCCTTCCTTCCTTCCTTCCTTCCTTCCTTCCTTCCTTCCTTCCTCTCTCTCTCTCCCTTTCTTTCTCTCTCTTCCCCCCTCTCAAATAACCCTTACCTTCTATCTGAGAATCACTACTATCTATTGGTTCCATGGCAGAAGAGCTTTAAGTAGGCTAGGCAATGGGGGTTAAGTGCCATGCCCAGGGTAATTCAGCTAGGAAGAGCCTGAGGCCAAGTGCGAATCCAGGATCTCCTGTCTCTCTCTACCCATTGAGCCATCTAGCTGCCCTTGGCTGGATTTTGATTTTAGCCTTGCACTTTCCTTCTAATCTCTGCCTTGGTAACAGCTTAGCCTGCAGACATCCTCTATGAGAGGATCAAGGAAGAAAACGAGGCCGACACGCCACTCACAATCCCAGGAGGAATCCCTCTTTAGGCTAGAATCCCCATTTTTAGTTCAGATTGGACTCAGAGAGGTTTAGCCCTGACAGTCCCTCTCAGCTCTCCTGTAGGGCCACCAACAGCACTAAAGCCAATGAAGCACTGAGTTGGGGTCTAGGTCAGAGCTGGGGGGGGGAAACATGTCCCCTCTTGGTGGTCCTGAGGGTCTCTTTACTTCAGGCAGGAGCATTTCAAGCTCCTTTGGAACCATCCCCACTCTTGAAAGCCAGGGGTGTCTTGAGTAGTCAGCTAGTTCTCCCCAAAAGCCTATTTCAAGGCTGAAATATTGGATTTTCAAAAATAAGCCTCAGGGGCAGCTGGGCAGCTCAGTGGATAGAGCTCCAGGCCTAGAGACAGGAGGTCCTGGGTTCAAATCTGACCTCTGACACTTCCCAACTGTGTGACCTGGGCAAGTCACTTAGCCCCCATAGCCTGGCCCTTACCACTTAGTACACAGTATTGATTCCAAGACAGAAGGTGACGGTTTTTTTAAAAGTAAAAATAATAAAAAACAAGCCTCAAATGACTATAAATCTAAGCAGCAGGACTCAAGCCAGGAAGTCCCACTTGCACTCTGGTCAAGGACCCACTTAGCCATCCGGACTCACAGAATCACCAAGTCTGTCTTTAAAAAGAAACGTGTGGGAGCACCAAGGTGCCTCAGTAGATAGTTTGGCCTGCAGAGAGGAGGCCCTGGGTTCCAATATAGCCTCAGACCCTTCCCAGCTGTGTGCTCCTGGACAAGTCACTTCATTCTCATTGCCCAGCCCTGACCACTCTTCTGCCTTGGAACTAATACTCGGCGATTCTAAGACAGAAGGAAAGAGTTAAAAAAAAAACCCAGCTGCACAAGATGGATCCTTGGATATGGATTTCTTTACCCAGTTGCCTTGACCTACCACTCTTCTGTCTTGGAACTTATAATTTGTATCAATTCTAGGATAGAAGGTAAGGATTAAAAAAGAATCTAGGGGGTGGTTGGGTGGCTTGGTGGACAGAGAGACAGGCCTTGAGCCAGGAGGTCCTGGATTCAAGTTTGGTCTGAGTGAGACATGTCCTAGCTGGGTGACCCTGGGCAAGTCACTTTACCCCACTGCCTAGCCCTTACCAGTCTTCTGCCTTGGAACCAATGCTTAGTATGAATTCTAAGACAGAAGGTGAGAGGAAGGAAGGAAGGAAGGAAGGAAGGAAGGAAGGAAGGAAGGAAGGAAGGAAGGAAGGAAGGAAGGAAGGAAGGAAGGAAGGAAGGAAGGAAGGAAGGAAGGAAGGAAGGAAGGAAGGAAGGAAGGAAGGGAGGGAGGGAGGGAGGGAGGGAGGGAGGGAGGGAGGGAGGGAGGGAGGGAGGGAGGGAGGGAGGGAGGAAGGAAGGAAGGAAGGAAGGAAGGAAGGAAGGAAGGAAGGAAGGAAGGAAGGAAGGAAGGAAGGAAGGAAGGAAGGAAGGAAGGAAGGAAGGAAGGAAGGAAGGAAGGAAGGAAGGAAGGAAGGAAGGAAGGAAGGAAGGAAGGAAGGAAGGAAGGAAGGGAGGGAGGGAGGGAGGGAGGGAGGGAGGGAGGGAGGGAGGGAGGGAGGAAGGAAGGAAGGAAGGAAGGAAGGAAGGAAGGAAGGAAGGAAGGAATGTATGCATAGAGGTCCTTTGGATTATTCACTCTGTTACAGAATTTTCTTTTGCTTTGGGGGAGAGAGAGGAGAGTCAAACAAAGAAAACATCCTTTCTCCATGACATTGGCCACAAAAGGCCTGCTAAGAAAAGAATCTTAGTGTTTCAAACTGCTCAAAAAAAAGGCGTGATGGGCTCAATTAAGGTAACATGGCAAATGTATGTATCAAGAGCTTATTGGGTGCCAGATGGGAGGGTTAAGAGCAGGAAGCCCCTAATATTTGTCAGAGAAACTCCACTTTCGAATCCACTATCACCCAGTTTGGCAGGAAGTAGCAGAAGCTAGGTGGCGCTGCAATGGACAGAGCACTGGCCCTGAAGTCAGGAAGATTCCTCTTCCCAAATGTAAATCTGGCTTCAAACATTTACTCAACTGTGTAACCCTGGGCAAGTCACTTCAACCTGCTTGCCTCAGTTTCCTCATCTGTCAAATGAGCTAGAGAAAGGAAATGGCCAACCACTCTAGTATCTCTGCCAAGAAAACTCCAAATGGGGTCACCAAGAGTTGGACATGACTGAACAACAATAACCAATAAGGCTTCAAACATTTACTAGCTGTGTGACCCTGGATGAGTCACTTTCACCCTGCTTGCCTCCGTTTCCTCATCTATAAAAATGAATTGAAGAAGGAAATGGCAAACCACTCTAGAATCTCTGCCAAGGAAACCCAAATGAGGCCACCAAAGTTAGAAAAGACTGAAAACCTACTGAACAATGATAAAATCAACATTATTAGATAGTCATATTTGTACCAACACTGATGTTCTAGAGTCTGCAGAGAAAGGAGGAGTGAGAGAGCTGAGGCCAACAAGTTCACTGTTTCACCTCCCTGGTCCTTAGCTACATTTCCAAGGTATCTGACCTTCTCTGATATTAACCCAAGCTGATCTCACCTCATATCTGCCTTCTAAGACCTGGGAATGCCCAAGTCTCTGATTCTTCCCCTTCTTCCTCGATTTTGGATTATCCCAAAGAGGCAGTTTAATACAAAGAACTGAGCACCAATTGAAGTCAAAGAACTCAGATTCAAATCCTACCACTGACATATAACTGTGTGGCAAATCACCTCACCTCCTGAGGCCTCAGTTTCCTTCTCTGTAATAAAACCAGGGGGTTGGACCAGTTTCCTTTTAGCTCTAAATCTACTTTGCCACAAGAGTTTCCTGTAGGCCAACCACAGCTTTTCAAAAGGCATAATTGTGAAGTTTCTATGCCCTAGTATGTGGTCAGTCTTTGTATATGTACCACGTGCTGCTGAAAAGAAGGTGTATTCCTTTTGTCCCTATTCCATTTTCTCCCTATATCTATTAGCTCTAACTTTTCTAACATTTCATTCACTTTCCTTACTTCTCACTTATTTATATTTTGTTTAGATTTACCTAGTTCTGACAGGGGAAGGTTGAGGTCTCCCACTACTATGACCTTTTCCTTCCATTTCCTCCTTGAACGCCTTTAATTTTTCCTGTGCCATTTAGTGCATATACATTAAGTACTGATATTACTCCATTGTCTATACTACCTTTTATCCAGATGTAATTTTCTCCTTCATCTCTTTTAATCAGATCTGTTTTTGCTTTAGCTTTGTCTGAGATCATGACTGCTACTCCTGCTTTTTTGCCTCAGTTGAAGCCCAATAGATTCTGCTCCAGTCTCTTACAGGCTCGTACCTTGAGAACATTATGGAGTCTTACTTGCCAAAGTAAGGCTATGCTTTCTCTTGGTCAAGCTGCTTTGGGATCAGGGTGTCAGGAAGAGACACAACGAATTCCAATCCTCTAGAGAATGCCTCCACCCACTCACAGTGGGAAAGCAAGTGACCAAACCCAGGAAGGATTAGGGAATGCCATCGCTCAAAGGCCATACCTTGTTCTCCACTAACCCCAGGGAGTAGTGACCCTGTTTTCAACATGACTTGTATTGGAAAGAGTCAGAGGGCCTGGGTTTGAATCCTGCCTTGTTCCATGACCTGGGGCAACTTTCTGGACCTCCTTATGGGAAAAATGAAGAAGGCTGGCCCCAATGGTCTCTCAGGGCCTCGCCAGATCTAAATATTCCAACCAGGGATGAGAGAAGGGGAAGAATTCCCCTTCTCTGAACAACTCCCTTCTGACCACCATGATCTGCATACTCCCCATCATCAGAGACATAACTCATGTTTCCTGGAACTTTATGGCTTAAGGAGAATGTGGGAAGTTAACTGAGTTAGGATTGAAAATTTCAAGCTATCTTCTCTAAGGTTCACGGTGACTAACGAACCCTCGGCAACATTTCTGTCTTAATAATCTACCACTTTATAGTCATTTGATGCAGACTCATTTCAAAGGTTTGCTGAATCCCAGGCTAAATCTGTACTAGCCTATGAGAATGTAGAGACTAATCGAATGCTACTTTTAATATATTTGGGCTTAACCTTAGCACCCCAGAAATTAAAGGCAAAGAAGGGAAGATCTGGATTAATTAGGTGCCCTTTCTCTCTCTCCCTCACGCTCTGTAGACACAGAGATGGCTGTGTCTTGATATAGCTCTATTATCGGTAGCTAGCAAGCTGTCATTGCAGAAAGAGCTGGCACACAAAGGTTGGCATGTCCCATCATTGCCCTCTGCTGGTTGGAAACAGCCCAATGGAAGCTGGACTTCAGACCAAGGTCAGAGCTTGCCAGGGAGAGATGGGGCTGAGTCTAGAAGAATCATCTCCCTAAGATTAGGAGCAGGACCAAAGGATCATAGGCTAGACTGCTGAATGGGGCGTTCAGTGCTCCTCCACCTGGACCCCCAGCCCTTCTTTCCATAGATGAGCACACTGAGGCTCAGAGACACTAAGCAACTTGTCCGAGGCCACCCGGATTAGAAGTAGCATTGTCTCCTCATGCTGGGTGTCTTTAAAAGGAAAAAATTCATTGCAGGCAGAACTAAAAACTCAACTAAAAGAGACCTCAGAGGGGATCTAGGCCCACCAGGCCTCGGGCAATCAGGGCCTCCGGAGCACCCCCGGCCAGTGAGCATCCTACCACCATTGGCTAGGAAACTGACTCCCCCTGCAGATAACCCAGGCCAATTCTGAGTACTGTTGCTACGCTGGAATTTTCCTCTACGCAGTTTCACTGCATTCAATTTGAAGCATTTGTTAGAATGAGCAGCACTAGAGTTCTTCACAAGGCCCATATTTTGAGCCAACAAGTATGTGTCTCTCCCTTTTCTCTCTATCTCCTATTCTTCCCCCCCCACACTTTATCTCTTTACCTCTCCCACCCTCTCTTTCCCTCTTTTCCCTTCCTCCTCCCCTTCTTTTTTCTCTTTCCTGTTCTCTCTTTTATCTCTTCTCTCCTTTTCCCTCTCTTCTCTATTTCTCTCTCCCTTCCTTCTCCCCTTTTCCTCTCTGTTTTCTTCTATTTCTCTCTCTTATTCTTTTTCCCCACTTCATCTCTCTTTCTGTCTCTCTCTCCCTCTCCTCTATTTCTCTCTCTCCTTCTCTCCTATTTTCTCATGCTCTCTCCCCTCTATCTCTCCTTCCCTCTTCGCTTCTCCCTCTGTTCTTCCCTTTCTCTCTTTTACTCTCTATTCTCTCTCTTGCCTACTCCCCCTCTCACACCCTCCTCTACTATTTCTCTCTCCTTCCCTCCTTCTCTCCCTCTTCTTTCTCTCTCTCCCTTCCCTTTCCCTCCCACTTGTCTCATTTCTCTCTTTGCTTTATCTCTCCTCCTCTCCCTGTCTCTTCACTATCTTCTATTTGTGTCTTCTCTATTTCTCTTGCATTCTCTCTCATTCCCCCCTCTCCTTTCCCTCCCTCTCTCTTTTCTTCTATTTCTCATTCTCTTATTCTTTCTCCCCATTTCATCTCCCTTTCTGTCTCCCTCTCTCTTCTTGAATTCCTTCCTATTCCTTCAGTTCTCTTCTCCCCCTGTATCTCTTTTCCCCTACCTTCCTTGTCCCTTCTTCCCTCCCACTTTCTCCCTCTTTTTCTCTTTCCTATTCTCTCACCCCTCTTAATCTCTCTCTTCTTCTCTTCCCCCCTCCTCTCCCTTCCTATTTCTTTCCCTTTCTGTCTCTATTATTATGTCTTACTCCATGTCCTCCCTATCCCTCTCTTATTCTTTCCCTCCTTCCCTACCTCCCTCATTCTCACCCCTCAGCTCCTGGTCACTCTCTCCCCCACTGATTATGTGGGTGGGGGGAAAGGGGGAAGCATCTAGCCCCTCCATTTTCCTTTCCCACCCATGTCAGTCAACAAGACTGGCTCCCTTGGCCAGCTCTTCCCCTTAAGTTCTTTGTCACTCATTTTCATACCTAAGAATAAGCTTTTGCCCTCTCTAATTGCCTTAGGTGACAAGCCTCATTTTACTGAAAGCAGAATCTTGATGAAATTAAAGTGAGTCTCTCTTAAGAGAGCTGGTGAAGAAAACCCTAGCTGCAGAGTCCATATGGAGCTCCGGAAGACCCTTTAGGCCCTTTACGAACCAGGATCAGAAAAAATAGGCAGAAAATTTGAAAACTCCCAAAGCTCAGTAAAGCTACAGTCGTCTCTCTGAGCCCAGAGGCTGCCCAACGAAGCCTCCGGAGCCCCTCGAAATCCAAAAAATAAAACCCCAAGGAGCACAAAGGAAATCAACTCGATTGAAATAGAGATGAACTCTTTCCGTCCAAGTTCACTGATCCCCTCCAAGTTCTCCATGGACCGCTCTGATTTAGAACAATCCACTTGCTTTCTGGAGGAAGGAGGGAAGGAAGAAAGAATTCATTATACTCCTATGGTGTGCCTGGCACCGTGCTAAGCAAATTACAAATACTATCTCATTTGATCCTTAAAATAACCCTGGAAGGTAGGTGCTTTCAGAGGTTAAGTGACTTGCCCAAGATCACTCAGCTAGTAAGTGTCCGAGGCTGAATTTGAATTTGGGTCTTCCTGACCTAAGGCCTAGAGGGGGTAAAGTTCCTGCCAGGTCACCCAGCTCTAAGTAGAAGAACAAGTATTCCACTCCTGGGCACTCTTTCTGCCATAGCACCAACATCACCGAGATAGAACAAACGCCCAAAAGGTTGGCGCCTCGGGCCTAGTCAACAGGGCCACTCAGATATTACAGCCTGCTGTCATTAGAACCCGAATGATGCAGGTTCTCCTGGTGTTGACATACAGCCTCTTCCCAACTACATTATGCCCTTGAAGAAGGATCCGGCTCTTCTGGCCCAGGAATTTGCTCATGAATTAGGGGCATGAAAGCGATCGTGTATGATGTTCTCCTCACCCTCCAGCAGCTCTGACATTGCCTGTTCTAAGGCCCTTCCCAGCCCTGCCATTTGATATTCCCAAGTGTCCTTTAGCTTTATCATTCCAAGTTCTAAGCTCTCTCCAAACTCCAACAGTTTCGGTTCTACATCTTAAAGTCCCTCCCAGCTTGCAAGTTCTATGTTCAAAGGTTCTCTCAGTCTTGACATTCTGTGGGTGGAATGAGTGGGTCCAGCCAGGGGATGCAGGCAACGCTGCATGTGCCCTATTCTAGCTTCCTTTGTGCTGGCCGATTCTAGTTTCACGTCTACTTCCTATGCTCCAAGGTCTTCCAGGCATCAAGGCGTGGAGGGCTGAACTGGGAGCCAGGAAGACCTGGGTTCCAATTCCATCTCAGACATACGTGGACTAAGAGACCTTGGACAAGCCACTTAATTTACTGTAGGACAGCAGGTAGTGGAGGAGGCACTGCCTGCCCTAAGCTGCTGCAGTTTCCTAGACTGATGAAATGGCAGCTTTGGGTGGTTTTTGGTTGGTTGTTGGTTCTATTTCTTTAAGGGTCCTCTTGGCTCTAACATTCGAAGCTCTGATGGATTGGAGGGAGCAGAAATCTGTGAAACGGGGTGAAAAGAAGACTGGTTTGGGAACTCTAGTCATGGGCAAGCTCTGGAGCTCCGAGGAGGTCCCTCAGTTCCCCTGTCTAGGAGAGCTGGCTCATGGAGTGGACCAAGGTCCAGACTTGGAGAGGAAGCATGAATCATGCCTCCCACTTACTGGCTGGCTGAGTTTCTCTCAGGCTCGCTCAGTCCCTTCATCTGTCAAATGGAGGTGATAATAGCACCCACCTCCCAGGGCTGTTGTGAGTGAGGCTCAAAGGAAGTAATAACCATAAAGTACGCTGCAAACCTTAAAAGCCGCTACATAAAAAGGAGATAATCACCTCTGTTCTCCCTACCTCAAAGAGCAGAAGGAATGGGCGGCCGAGAACAAGGGCAGTGACTGGGTTCAAGTCATGCTTATTAACTCTTGTAAATTGGCCACATCATTTCCCTTCTCAGAGCCTTGGTTTCCCAAGCTCTGAAATGAGGCATTAGGACGATCTGGCCACTAAAATTCTTTCTAGCTCGAAAATTCGAAGCCTCTAATGGATGTAAAATGGCTTCCAAAAGCCCCGGCTATGGAACTATGGACTCGGATCATTACCAGAAAGGCTCTTAAGGACCCATTAGAGTTTCCTCTACCTGCATTTCAATTCATAAAGTCAGTGGCCATTAAAAAAGGGATTTGTTATAACACGAGTGGGATTTGGCCATCAGCTTCCTGAGTGGAATGAAGGCAAAAGCTAGGAGCCCCTATGGGAGCAGCCGGAGGGGCCCTGCAGGGACGGAGTCGGGGACTGGACTGGGGAAGGGGCCACGAGGGTACAGCACATACCTTGTCGAAGTGCTCAATCAGGATTTCCACGACGATGTTCTGGAATTTGATATTCATCATGGCAGCCACAGTATCCTCCTGAGCCCTCATCAGGGTGGGCCCAAATATCACTCCCATGTTCGAGGGAGACATCAGGTTCTCTCGGCTGTGCTCGCACACACTGTGGGAAGGAGAGACAACGGAGAAGTGAGCTGCTCCGTGCCGGGCTGGGAACAGGAGGGGGAAAGATAAGGAAGTCTGGGGTAGGGTGCAATGCATTTGGGAGACAAGACCAACAATGTCGAAATAATACAAGGCCAAAGACCACAAGGGCTGGATTTCTCTAGTAGAAAGGCCACTGTTTGTGAGTGTATGCCAGGGGGAAGTTAGGTGATTCAGTGGACTGAAAACCAGGCCTGGAGATAGATGATCCTGGGCAACTTACTGCACCCCATTGCCTAGCCTTTATTACTCTTCTGTCTTAGAACTGATACTAAGAAGGGTAGCTGGGTAGCTCAGTGGATGGAGAACCAGGCCTAGAGATGGGAGGTCCTGCTTCCAATTTGGCCTCAGACACTTCCCAGCTGGGTGACCCTGGGCAAGTCATTTAACTCCCATTGCTAGCCCTTACCGCTCTTCTGCCTTGGAGCCAATACACAGTATTGATTCCAAGATGGAAGGTAAGGGTTTAGTTTTTTTTTAATTAAATAAACATGTGCCAAAAGCTTTTCATTTCAGTCAATGTCCCATCATTCACTAGCTGCTGATTGTGGGGAAGTATGACTCCCTTTCTTGGACTACAAAATGAAGGCTAGTGACTTAGAATTCAGACAGCTCGTTGACTGCTTGTTATAGCCAAAAGAAATCTTCATTGTTGTTGTTTAGTTGCATCCAACTCTTTGTGAAGCTGGAGTGGTTGGCCATTTCCTTCTCTAGTTCATTTGACAGAGGAGGAAACTGAGGCAAGTTGAGTTAAGTGACTTGCCCAGGGTCACACAGCTAGGCTATATCTGAGGTTAGATTTGAACTCAGGTCATTGTTTACTCCAGGCCTAGTGTTCCAGCATTTGGTACATACTCATCCTTTAATCAGTGTTTGTTGACTGAGGTCCCTCTTAATTCTTGCTCTGGGTGCAAGATCTTTGGGGGTTCTTTCCCCTCCTCTGGCCTCAGTTTCCTCTACTTTATTCTATCCCATTCAAATGCTAATGCAGAAGGAGGACAAAGGGGATGGAAGCCATCCCAAGCAGAAGAGACTGCTTAAGAAAGGCAATCCCTTGCCTCATAGGCCAAGGAGAAGATGGGGACTGAGTAAGGATGAGGGCAGGGCAAAGCCTGGGGCCCCAGGTAGGGGGCAATCTGTCACCCAGCTCCAGGAGCCTGTTTCCCACCCCCACTCCCACTCCTCTTGCCAGCTGCAAACACCTGAGCTGCCCAAGTGAGAGGTGGGCCGCCCAGGGGTGACTGCTTAGAAGGGCAGCACCCCCAAAATCCCTCTGGAGGAGCTGGGCCCAGATGGCCTCCTAAGGCCACAGCAAGCCAGACAGGCCCAGGGGAGGGCCTGATGTCCAAGGGGTGGATCCTGCCCAGTGCAGGCAAGTTGTCCCAACTGGGGGCCCAAAGGTAAGAGACAAGTTCATTGACCTTAACACAAAAGAGCTGAAATACTAGCTGAGTGCCGTCATTCGCTCCTTTGAGCCTTCCAGCTGGTGCCTCTCAATGCTGGGCCGCCTCAGCAACCAGCCCTTTGTCTTGGCCTCCCCAGATTTCTGGAGGCTTTGCTGCCCCCCTGTGGTAGGCTGGCCTGGCACTCAGGAACCAGGGACCACAGCTTCCCGGCTTTTGTGGCCAGTTATTAAGTGCCTGCTGGGTGCAGAGGGATACAAACCAGAGCAGGAGAGGAGAGGAAGAGGAGGGAGGGAGACAGAGACAGACAGACCAAAGCAGCAGCCTGAAGGCTGTGGGGGGACGGGGGTGTTTGGACAAATCCCTCCACTTCTCAGCTCTCCCAGCTAAGAAAGAGCAGGGCTAGGACTTGGAAGCATCAGGAGAGGAGAGGAATCCAGAAAGGCCCTGCACACAGTAGGAGCTTAAGAAATGCTGGCTCCCTTTCCGGCCTTTCTAGCTCTAGAAATGGACAATAGTCATCCAATCCAACTGCCGTATTTTGCAGAGGGGGAAACTGAGGTCCATAGAGGGGCCATGACTTGCCCAAGATCACATTCCTTGAAACACCACCAGAGACAGGATTGGAACTCACATCCTCCCATTCCTAAACTCCTGTTCCTTTGACTCCAACACCACTGTTCTTTCAAAGCTAACATTCCTTTTGGCAAAATAGGGCCAGTGATCATAGCTGGGCCCATCCCAGGGGGCTGTTTACAGAGATCAGCTTGGACTGAGAATGTTCTGAGCTTGACTCGGGTGAAATATTGCAAAGAAGATGATCCATGCCCTCCAGGAGTGGAAGGAGACAAAAGCCATGTGCACAAATAATTACAATACATACTCAAATCTCCTAAGTAAAGGCAGAGGAATATAGAAGCTGAAGAGGAGAACGAGAGAGAGAGAAAGATAGTTTCATGAGAAAGGAGGGTGGAGAAAGGGTATAAAAAGTCTCCCATGCCATCCTTAAATGTTATATAGAAAGAGCCTCCCCAAACCAACTCTGTCAAAAAGAGTAGCACCTTAGTTGTGCCTTAAAAACCAAGAGCTGTGACTCTGTGGTCAGAGTGCCTGGGTTCAAATCTTGCTGCAGTCATTCACCAGTTGTGTGACCTTGGGTAAGTCCCTTCCCCTTCCTGGACCTCAGTTTCCTCATTTGTAAAATGAGGTTGAACTAGATCCCCAACACAAAGATTCCTTTCTTAGACAAGATACATCGCTGGGGGAGGCTGTGAGTTTCCTACACAGGCTCCTGGCTCTTCTCTCTCCTCCTGAATTTCTGGGAAGCACCAGAAGGATCTGTGTTCCTTGGGAAGAAAAGGTGGGTCTGACATCTTCTCCTTCCTGGTACGGGCAGAACAGATGGGATCAAGGCCTGAGAGCCTCAGGTTACGTAGTCTTATCTTGGTGAGCTTCAGTTTCCCCATTTTCATATCTTTAAAATAAGAACACTTGTTCTTGCTGTAGTAACCTCACAGGGTTCTTGAAATGCTACAATGAGTGTTCCTCTCCTGTTTATATGTCCTTAAGGGGTCTTAACATGTATTATTATGCATAATGTACAGAGCTTGATATCAGAAAGACTTGGGTTCAAATTCTGATACTAATACTAACTAGCTCTGGAACTTTTGTTGGCCAAGTTGTAGGATCCTGGATCTTGGTCTGGAAGGGGCCTCTGAGGTCATCAAGTATAATTCCCTTTTTTTAGAGGAGGAAACTGAGGTTTAGAGAGGTCAAGTGACTTGTTCAAAGTCACACAGATAGTAATCATCAGAGTGAGATGTGAATCTAGACCCTCTTGACTCCAAAGCCAATGACCCTTCCATTGAGCCTTGGGTGCCTCACCCGTGAAATGGCACCAATGTCATAGGCTTATTTTGAGAATTAAATTGAGATAATTACACAAAATACTTTGCATACCTTAAAGCTGCAATATAAATGTTAGCTGTTATTCTGATTGATAAGGCCCAGGTCAAGTAGTCAATCCACAAACATTTGTGAAACATCTACTATGTGCCACATACACAAAAGGGAAGTAAACACAAAATATACATCATACAAAGAAATTGGGGTAGCTGGGAAGATCTAGAAAGGCTTCATGTAGAAGACAGTGATGATGCTAAGCCCAGAAGGAAGGTAGCAGAACCTATATGGTGGAGGCAAGTCAGGAAGACAATGTAAGCTCAGGGGAACTGAGGCCCAGAGACAAGAAATGAGATGTTATGTATGAAGAACAGCAAGTAGGCCACTCTAATCCATCTTGCCTAGAAAGGAAGGCCAGAGCCAGATGGGGGAGAGTTGGGATTTTTAAGCAGAGGCATCTCCCACTACTCAAAAAGTCGACTTGACCCAGCCTTCCCTCCAAGCTCCATCTCTTTTTCCTTTCATAAGCAAACATTTAGAAAGGGTCATCTACACTCATGGCCCGCATTTCAGTTTCCTCAACAGTAAAATAGATATAATATTTGTACTTCTTTTACTCCCAAAGGGTCACTGTGAGAAAAGTGCTTTGTCAAATGTGAGATGCTAGATAAATGTGTTATTATTTCCAGTCTAAAAATCCACAGAATTATACATGGCCAGAGCCAGAAGGACCCTTAGGAGGCAGAATGTTGGAGCAAGGAACATCTTAGAACAGGGAATGTCAGAGTCAGGAAAATTCATAAAACTGAGAATGTCAGAGCTGGGAGGATCTTGAGTCAGAGAATTTCAGAGCTGGAAGGGCCTTAGAACATGGAATGTCAGGGCTGAAGGCAGGGACAGGTGATGAGAGAATCCAAAAGTTAAGTGTTCAAAAAGACCTTTAAGATCATCTGGACCTCATTATCAGATATGGAAACTGAGGCCAAGAAAGTCATTTGGAGCTTTCCAAGCTACTTTCCTCACAATGGCTCGCCATCACATCATCCTCAATAGCTGAGCTGAGCTGAGCCATAAGCCCATGTCCTCTGGGTCTTTGCAGCCTGGTGCTCTAATTAAGAGTGCCACAGGACCTCTCAAAGAGAAGAGGTGGCCAAGCTCAGCCCTGGTCCCAGAGCTGTCCCCATACCACTCCCTTCCCTCAGTGAAGGAGCTATAGCATCCCTGCTTAGCTCTTGGGCCACCAAGCCAAGAAATAATTAGCCAAAGGAGTTTATAAAGTGAATGCCAAAGTGGGCATTTTCTCACCTATGGCATCATTTGTTCTTGGCAACAATCCCTCAAAGGAGGTTGGAAAAGTGCTACTCGACATTTTCTAGATGAGGAAACTGAGGCTGAGAGAGGAAAAGACTAGCCTACAAAATAAATAGCAAAGCTTGGACTCCAATCCAGGTCTAAAAACTCCTACAGCTAGTGTCCTCCCAAAGAAGCTTCCTAGGGAAGTGGACACACCCAGAGACTTTAGAGTTCCATGTCCTAAGTTCAAATTCTAGCTCTACCATTTACAAGTTATCTGCTTTGAGGTAACTCATCTCCTCCCTTTCAGACTCGGTTTCTTCTTCATTTGAAAAATAGGAAGATACTTGAACTCCCTCCCTGACAGGGGTCACTGTAGACCTTCATTTCTAGGGTTCGAGAATGTCTTTTTAAAAAATGTTTACCTTCCATCTTGGAATCAATAGTGTATATTAGTTCCAAGGCAGAATAGTAAGTGCCGGGCAGTGGAGGTTAAGTGACTTGGCCAGGGTCACATTAGGGTTAGAGAATTTCTAAAAGCTTATAGATGAGAAATGACAGTAGTAGCTGCTGCTAGGATTACTGCCACAGCATTCCAGCCCACAGAGATTCAGGCCAAGCCCTTGGGCAGCGCCTCTCAGAGGAGACCTCCATACCAGATACGTACTTGACCAGGTGTCTTATGAGGAGTTCCAGCATATCGCGATTCTTATTGGGAAGCTTATAGACCAGAGCGTGGATGGCCCCCAGCCTGTAATCCAGGTTTTCGGACTCTGAGGGAAAATAACAAGAGATAAACATGGGTTATTCACTTGACCTTTGGGAGTAGAGGACTCTGGGAGCTGGAGACCCAGAACACAGCCACATTTGTGAGCAGAGAAGAACGGGGACAGAGACGTAGAGGAGGGAGAGAGCCCCGGAGAGAAAGAGGAGAGGAGGGAAACAAAGAGATGGAGAAAGGGCGAGACAGAAAGACAGAAGGGGAAATGCCCCAATATAGGCCCAGAGGCTGGGACCTTGTAGTCCCACAGGGATTATTGGTTCTAAATGGGGAGGGATCATGGGATTCTAGGCTAGAAGAGACTTTAGAAATCATCTAATTCTATCCCCTCAACTTTACAGATTGGGAAACAAACAGAGAGAGGAAATGAGTGGGCCAGGGTCACTTGGGCAAGAATGCAGCTGAGCTAGGATAGGAAACCAAGTCTTCTGACCCCAAATCCAGGGCTCCTGCTGGAGATCTGAAATGGGAATTTTTGGTTTCTCCACAAGATCAGCTCCCTTTCCCATGCTCCTCTCCCCAAAACAGGGCCTGCTGGGTCCTTCAAGGTCAGTCACTGCACCCAGAATCATCCTGAGAATCAACACTGGGGTCCAGGGCTAAGAGCTACTCAGGTTCTGAACCTCCAGGCTTTACAGTGAGGAAGAGGAATGGAAGTTGCCTGTAGGCAAACCAATGGCTGAACAGCAGCCTAAAAAGGCCAAGGGCAATGTGCTGGATCAGAAAACAGCCCTGGGCTTCAGTGGCAGGAGATCTGGATAGGAAGCCTAGCTCTGACCTTTACTGGCCTTGTGATGCTGGATGAATCATTTTCCCTCTTTGAGGCTCTATTGCTTCCCTATAAAATGGGGACAACAAGGGGGGGGGCAGCTGGGTAGCTCAGTGGATAGAGCCAGGCCTAGAGATGGGAGGTCCTGGGTTCCAATCTAGCCTCAGACACTTCCCAGCTGTGTGACCCTGGGCAAGTCACTTACCCCCCACTGCCCAGCCCTTACCGCTCTTCTGCCTCGGAACCAATACACAGTGTTGACTCTAAAGTGGAAGGGGAGGAGTTTTATTTTTTTATAATGGGGCCAAAAAACAATGCTTGAACTAACTCATGCTGTAAATTTTAGAATGCTGGGAAAATGGTAGCTAATGGGAGAGAGGGAGAACTAAGCATTTATCAAACACCTATTATGTACCAGACACTGGGCTAAATGCTTTACCAATTTGACCTTATTTGATTCTTACAACAACCCCAAGAGGTAGGTGCTATTATTGTCCCCATTTTTCTGTTGAGGAAACTGAAGCAAACAGAAGTTAAGTGACTTGCCCAGGGTCACACAGGTACGAAGTGTCTGAGGCTGGGAATGAACTCAGCTCTTCCTGCCTCTTGGCCCAGTGCTCTGAGCTACTTAGCCACCTAATTCATATTCTAAGTACTTCATGTGCCTGATCTACGTGCCTCAGTTTCTCTGTCTATAAATTTGGATGCTGCTATAGGAGGACTGATTCAGAATGCAGCTGAAGACGAACAATCCTGATGAAAAAAGCTGCCATCTCTGGCCTGGTCTTTGATGGGCACGAAGCCACTTGTTTCTAAAGAAGAGACAAAGTGGCCTCCTACAGAGGGTTATGCAATCTAAGCTCTAGAGCCAGAGAAGGGGAAACTGAAGCCCGGAGAGGGGATGTGACAAGTCTAAGGTCACATGGAGGATCCTGGCTCTACAACAAGAAGGAACCTCAGAGGCCATCTATGCCAACCCCGTTATTTTTAAAAAGAAGGAAACTGAGGCCCAAGGAGGCAGGGGAAGTAATTGACCCACGGCAGCTCATAGATTGGGACCTAAGAGACCATCTGGGCTGTCTGTCATTTTACAAAGGAGGGAAATGAGGAATAGGGAGGGGAAAGGACATGCTCAAGATGACACAAATAGTAATAAGGAGAGGTAGGATTTGAACCCAAGCCTCCAAAGCCAGTGCTTTTCACCTTGTCTCTCCTACTCCGTCTCCTAAACTCAGGAGATAGGATGCTTACAGGACTTTTGAAGTACAGAACAAATAGGCCTGTCCTATATTCTAAGGCAGAAACAAAGGGTCTCCTTTGGGCCCCTTCTTGTTTTCCTCCTCCTGGCTGCTGGTCTCTGTAATGGAAGCTTGCTTATTTAAAAGCTGAGCAAAGTAGCCCGGTGGTGCCATGGGAGAGCCCTTGGAGGGAGTCTAAGGACCTGGGGTTCAAAGCTGTCTCTGCTGCTTCCTAACCCGGTGGCTTTGGGTAAGTGAATTCCCCTCCGTAGGCCTCGGTTCCCTCCTCTGGAAAATAAAGAAGGTAGAGAAGAGGATTAGCCAGACACAAACCAGTTAACCTAGTCAGTGTGAGCAAAACTTGGAGTGCCAGCTCAGGATGGGCTAAAGGATACTAGGGATGGAACCTTCAGAGCAGCCCGGAATAGTGAGCAGAAGAAGGCTGGCCTCAGGGCCCTGGGTTCAAAACCTGCCTCTGACAGGCACTCATCATGGCGCAGGCAACTGCCCTAGACCAAGGCTCAGAGGAGGGCCTCATCTGCCTCGGGGAAGAGGCTCTCTGAAGCAATGAAATCACAGAAGAAGGAAACCAAATCTTTATACACACTTACAGAGCAGTTCTCTCAGGCAGAAGTGAGTCAGTGCCCAGTCCCCCCTTTCATCTCTCCTTCATTCCTGTCTCTATCTCTTTCCTCTTTCGGTCTCTCCTCGCACCCAACCCATCTCTCCATCTCTGACTCTCTCCTGTCTTCTTCATTCCACTCACCGTCTCTTTCTGCTGGTAACTCCTCTTATAGAATTCAGAGCTGGAAAGGGCTTTAGACATCACCTAGTCCACCCCTCTCTTGCTCAAGACCATCGGGATCCTCCAAATATGTCTCCCCACTAGGATGTCTACTCTCTGGGGGCAGGGCCCATTTGGGGCCTTCTGTCTATCCCTTGTGCTCAGCATAGTACCCGACACCCAGGAATTGAATAATAAATGCTTGTGAATTTTGCCAAGGGATGGAGCCAGGATTTGAACCCAGAGCTCTGGACTCTGAACCCAATATTCTCACTATATGGACCAATGTGGCTCCTTCCCCTCAGCACATTGCGATTTTGTCCAAGGAAGGGGAAACATGACAAAATGGTTAGGACTTACTTACTGGCGGCAGAGACCAGTTCTTTGTGGAGCTTAAATGTCATAACGGGTTCTGAAAGATTCCTAAAACAAAAAATCAAGGGAGAGGACAGAGAGTTACTTTAGGAGGGGAGGGGGCGGCAAGGGAATTCTCCTGCTGTAGAGGGAAGGCAGTTCTTCGAAGCTGATAGCTGCCCCTCCTGCCCTCCCCACCCCCAGGGCAATCTCTGGCTCCCTTGTGCTCCCACACCAGCCTTCTCTGCCACCCAACGTCCTCACTATCAACCCCATTTATCCCTCAGCCGCCAGTTGCTAAGGAATAACAGAAGGATGATACAGACCAAAGATGCACCCCACAATCTAGAAAAGAGATCCCAAAGTCTAGGAAATGCCCCCGCATTTTGCCCTGTGGTCAGGCCCCACCAGGCCAGGCCTTTAAGGAGCATTGCTAAGGAAGAAGCACGAGCAGTCTGGGGACAAGAAAGAAAAGGAAAAGCTCAGCTAGTGGTTCTTGACCGCCTCCTGGCATGCATGACAAAAGGCCCAGGGCCTGGCCAATACAGCCTGTACTTTGGCACTCAGACAGCTCTCCTTGCCTCTGTTCTGGTGGGCTCAGGATCACGAGTAAACATTCCCTTTTCCCTAAAGCTAACAAGAGCCCTCTCCGTGCTCGTGTCTCCACCTAGGTCCCACCAGGGACGGTCGAACCAAGATCCATCACCTCCTCTCCATTCTGGGTGCTGGCATACTGGCACAGGCCCTGCCCCCAAAGCTGGGCTGGGATCATGACCTATTCATGGACTTCGTGGCCTTGTTCCCTGCTCCCCAGAGCCCATGGGGCTAGGAGAAATAATGGGTAAAGAATTCCATCGTCCAACTGAAATATTATTCCTAAAAGAAAGAGTAGCGTCAGGGGAACAATATTGTTCTGGACTGAATGGTTTTCTTTAGGAAAAAATATTGATCTATATTTTATACATATATATAATCAATTATAAATAAATTTATTTAATCTGTTTATTTCATATGTATACTGAGATTTGTTTAACATAACTTATTTAATTATAATGAATAAAATACATAATAAAGCATACGTTTATATCCATCTTATTTTATGAAGTCCAAGAAAGTTTTATATTCTATTCTAATTACATATTAATCTATCTTATTTTATTTCTCTTGAGGAGCACATAAATGGTCAGTTCTAGAAAGGTTTACTGGAGGCCAGCGGGTACAGAGACCAAAAAGGATTGGGAACCCCTTCTCTTTATTCATCCTTCATACTGCTGACATCTCTTATGCTCAGAAAGTCATCGGTGGCTCACAATTACCTACCAAGTAGAGTTTAACTCCTTGAACCAGCATTGAAGGCGAACCACAACCCAGCAGCACTGTCACCTTGGACTGAACTGTGCCTCTCCATGTACCAGCCACACTGGAAAGCCCTCTGCCACGTCACATGCCTCAGGGGGTTCCCAATACCAGAGATATACTGCACTTCCCAGCCGAACTCAGATGGCCCCTCTTGAAGGAAGCATTCTCTACTATTCCAAAGCTCTCCATGCTGATGTATTCTCCCATATCTAGACCGTATGTACGTGATGCCCACAAGGGCCAAGACCAGCTAAGTGCTGTAACTCCCCTGGGGTTTTGCAAAGGATCCTACACATACTATCGACTTAATCGGTGTTTGTAGTAAACATATCAGACCTCTTTCCCATCTAGTTTAGCCCCATCTCCCCCCAGCTCCACAGGCTCCCACAAATGCTAACCACCATGTGCTCTAATCTTCTTGGCCAACCAGAAATACCTGAGGTAGAATTTCAAGGAACTGGTGATTGTCTTAATATCCCAGTCACTATTCTGCAAATCGACATCTCCTGGGCATTTGGGATCTGGAAAAGAAAAAGAAGAAAATGGAGGCTCTCCCAACAGTATTCTTCCCACTTTTTAAAAATAAAAAGCATAAAAAATACAAAGAAAAAGAAAATGCATCATTTAAAAAGCATTCATTCTAGTTTTCACTTTAGTTTATTTGTGCTTTTATTTGGGGATTGGGGGTTTATCTGAGTATTTGTTTACAAAATTGACCAACATGGAAGTATGTTTTGCATGATAACACATGTATAACCCAGATGGAGTGACTTACCAGCTCCAGGAAGAGGGAGGAAAGGAATTTGGAATTTTGGAAAATATATGTTGAGAATTTTTATTACATGTCATTGGGAAAATAAAATATGAAAAACGTTGGCTTATCAACAACACAAAACCTTAGCTTAAGCCCCCATCAGTACACTCCTCTAACAAACTGTACAAGACACACATGACTCTTCAAAACAAAAGGAATTAATATAGAATGGGACCATTAGAAACAGGAACGTGGAGCGTATATGCATATACAAAAGACGGATATTTCCAGATTCAAATTCCCCTTTAATCACTCAGTTTTCTGTTGTTTGAAAACATGAACACAGTTCACCCAAACTCAGGAGCAATGGCAAAGTGAAAGGTTTAGTGGTCTTGCTTCTTGAGTATCTATTCCCTCAGACTCAATGGGGCAAGAGAGAGACATGAGGGCCTCAGAATTAAATGATTTCAGAAACTCTTCCTTGTGGTTCTGGAATTATCATGCAAGGGTCAGGCAGGCAGTGTGGCTACCAGTTCTATCTCCTATGGATCTTGGAGCCTCACTGGTGGCTTTTCCCATTTTCTCACACCTAGAACTTGGATGATATTCACATGGCTGGTTCCATTTATTAATGCCTGCTATCTTCTTCATCCAAGTCCACGCTCTCTCTCTTTCCAAATGGCTGCTAACTTCTTCCCATTTCATACTTCCCCACATCCTCTTATGCCATGTGGCTACTACCTCCTCATTTCCAAGTCAATTGGGTACAATTCTGCATCCAGGTGCAAAGCACTCTGGGATGTACGGGTCCCAGAACTTTCTTCAATGTTGAGATTGGGACCAGCTCAAGGTATACTCACAGGCTTGAGTTAAGGGCAGTGTCAGTCTCCACTCATCAGAAAAGACCTTATACATAATAAGACACTTAATAAGAGTTCCATTGAATCAATTAATTTCCCAATGGAACAAATGCAAAATTTAAAGAGATACCAAAATATTTATAGCAGCACTTTTTGTGACAGCAAAGGATCAGAAACAAAGTGGATACCCAGCGACTGGGAAATGGCTAACTAAATTGTGGCCCACAAATGCAATGAAATATTACTGTGGTGTAAGAGTGTAGAGAAGCCCGGAAAGATCTCGATGAACGGATGAGGGAAATAAGTACGGTCAAGAAAACATATACACAGTAACTATAACAATGGAAATGGAAAGAGCAGTAACACAAGAAAAAAATCAAGTGATTGTTGCAAAATGACAAAGAATGAGCATGACCCCAGGGAAGAAACAGAAAACCACTTCCCAGACTCCTTTGTAGAGGCAGGAGATCCATAGATGAGAAATATTACATAGATTTTCACATTTTTTTAAATGTATTGACCAGTTCTGCTTATTTTTGCTCTTCTTTTTCTTTTTTTTTAACCTTTACCTTCCATCTTAGAATCAATACTGTGTATTGGTAAGGGCTAGGCAATGGGAGTTAAGTGACTTGCCCAGGGTCACACAACAGTCTGAGGCCAGATTTGAACCCAGGACCTCCCATCTCCAGGCCTGGCTCTCTATCCACTGAGCTACCCAGCTGCCCCCTTCTCTTCTTTTTCTTAAAAAAATTCCTTATAATATGGACATAATATAATATTATATATATATATGTACATATGATTTAATGTAATATGACATTGCCTTTTGGAAGACTGACTTCAATGTAAAATCAAATTATGTCAATAAAATTTGTTTAAAATTTTAAAATAATCAATACATCTAAGAGCAGATAGGTACCTCAGTGGATAGAGCCAAGCATCGAGATGTGAGGTACTGGGTTCAAATCTGTCCTCAGATACACCCTGTGTGACTTTGGACAAGTCACTTAACCCCCATTGCCTAGCCCTTATGGCACTTCAGTCTTGGAACTGGTATTGATTCTAAAACAAAAACTAAAGGTTCTTTTTAATCAATACATCTAGACTCAGAAGAAGAAATATGGATTAAGGAAAAGTCTTTCCATTAAATCTCCCTGACAAAAGTTTGGCATCCAAAATCTATAGGGATCTGATAGTTAGTTAGTGGTAGTCTCTCAGTGACTGAGATGATAATGATAAAAAGAACCACTACCCAATAGAGAAGTGGGAAAGGGACATGAAGAGTTTTCAAAAGATGAAATACAATTAAAAGCTACCACAAAAATGCAAAATGAAACAATCCTGCATTGTCGTCTTATACCCATCAAGCTAAACAAGATGCTACAAGATGGGAAAACTCATGGCTGGAAAGGCTACAGGAAGATGGCACTGGAGGGTGGAGCTGGAAGATGGTGAAAACATTCTGGGAAACTACTTGGATTAAGCCATAAAAAGGGCCCATTCATCCCACTGAACCAAGGAGTTTCACTATTGCATGTCTATGCTAAAAAGGTTATTTTGTAAAAACCCTAACATTCTGTCTTGGAAAAGATATGATGTATTGTTACAAGGCAGAAGAACAGGAAGGGCTAGGCTATGGGGCTGTTAAGTGACTTGGCCAGGGTCACACAGTTAGGAAGTAAATGAGGCTAGATTTGAACTCAGGAGCTCCCATCTCTAGGCCTGGTTCTCAATCCACTGAGCCACTGAGCTGCCCCCTAAAGAGTCTGTTGATACCAAGAAAATACCCCAATACAGTTCATAGCTATATTGTTTGTGGTATCAGAACCCTGAAAACAAATTATGTACTAAGAATCATAAAATGACAGACCAAAGTCTGTTATGAATGTATCCTGATGTGGATACTGCATTGGAAGGGAATGGCAGAATAAGAAAAGTTCAGAAGAATTTGGGAAGACTGGTTTGAACTGATGCAGAATGGAGAACTCATGACCAAACAAACAGCTTACATGGCACCTCTAACAATGTCAAGTCAATCTGAAGAGGCAAAAGGGTTGCGTCATGCCGAAAGGAAATTCGGCAAATTCTGTACTGGCCCACTGAGAGGACACAGCCCTTCTTTCTTTCAATAGTCAAGAAAGGGGGGGATTTGGAGTGGGGAGAGGAGGAGGTTATTTTAGAAAGGGGTTCCTGAAGCAGCCGGGTTGTGCCAAAACATGATGATTTAGCAAAGCTTTTGACAAAAAGCACCAGGAAGGTGATGGGATCAGAGGATCTCAAAGATCCATCCAACAAATTCGAACACTGTTCTGTGTTTGAAGACACTGGATCCTGGACATGAAGCACTAGTCCTAATCACTGTGGGTACATCCTCCTGGGGAAGTACATCCACTTTGGGCAATGATGGACCCAGGCAAACAAAAGCAACACTATAACATGACAACTTTACTCCAACTAAAAGCCATGATTCTTTCCAACCAGGCATGTGAAGGATTTCAAACTGGAGGTGGCCCACCATGGTGGGAGCACAACAGGGCTCTCTGGGAGGGTTCTGGGAAGGGGATTTAGGTTTCACTATAGGGACAAGAACCCAGCATTCATGAGACTACAGTGGCTTTTGGCTTTTATCCCTCTATTGGAATGTAAATCCCTTGAGGGGAGCCACTATCTCAATCCTGATCAAGCTGATGAACCTAGAATGGTAACTGAGGGAAGGAAGGCAACCTGCCACCCTTGCCTTCATGCCAGAGGGTCTAGGTGGGCTCATGACTCACATGAGTAGGATCAGTGGGCTTTTCAAGGGAATGATTTCAATTGGGAGTGAAAGAATCTTGGTGACCAGGGAAAAAGGGCAGAAAATCAGACGTGTCTCAGCATTGTTCAAATTGATTAAGTACAACATAATAGATGGTTGGATAAGAACCTGCTTTGAGAACTTGATTATCTGTTATTCTGTGTCGGGAAGGAATTTCTGAGTGGCGAGACAGCGAGGGAGAAATTCCTCCAGTCATTTCAATTAAAAAAAAACAGAGAAAATCTTTTCCAAAACACTGTGATGGAAAGACATGAAAACATTTCCACAAAAAAGAGAGATTTTGACAGAAACTCTCCGGAAATAAAAGTTGTGGGAATAACCCTAAACCAAACCCTAAGCAAGGGAAAACTGAGTTACTTACATCTACAGCTCTGTAACTCAAAGTTCTAAAGACCCAGCATTGACACTCTTTGTTGTGAGACCCCTCCCAGCATTCTCACTCCCAATTCTGAGGCCCCACCCAGCATAAAACCTCCCTATTCTGAGGCCCCTCCCAGCATTGACACTCCCTGTTCTGAGGCCCCTCCCAGCACTGACACACACAATTCTGAGGCCCCTCCCAGGATTGACACTCCCTGTTTAAGACCCCTCCCAGCATTGTCACTCCCTCTTCTGAGGCCCCTCCCAGCATTGACACTCCCTGTTCTAAGGCCCCTCCCAGCACTGACACTCCTTCTTTAAGGCTCCTCCTAGCACTGAAACTCCCTGTTCTGAGGCCCCTCCCAGCAGTGTCACTCCTAATTCTGGGGCCCCTCCTAGCACTGACACTCCCTGTTTAACTCCCCTCCCAGCATTAACACTCCCTGTTTTAGGCCCCTCCCAGCATTGACAATCCCAGTTTAAGGCTCCTCCCATCATTGAAACTCCCTCTTCTGAGGCCCCTTCCAGCATTATCACTCACAATTTTGAGGCCCCTCCCAGCACTGTCACTCCCAGTTTAAGGCCCCTCCCAGCACTGACACTCCCTATTCTTAGGCCCCTCCCTCCATTGTCACCCCCTGTTCTAAGGCCCCTCCCAGCATTAACACTCCCTCTTCTAAGGCCCCCCCCAGCATTGTCACTCCCTATTCTGAGGCCCCTCCCAGCATTGACACTCCCTGTTTAAGGCTCCTCCCAGCATTAACACTCCCTGTTCTGAGGCCCCACCCATCATTGAAACTCCCTCTTCTGAGGCCCCTCCCAGCATTATCACTCACAATTTTGAGGCCCCTCCCAGCACTGTCACTCCCAGTTTAAGGCCCCTCCCAGCACTGACACTCCCGATTCTTAGGCCCCTCCCTCCATTGACACTCCCTGTTTAAAGCCCCTCCCAGCATTGACATTCCCAGTTCTGAGGCCCCTCCCAGCATTGACACTCCCTCTTCTGTGGCCCCTCCCAGCATTAACACTCCCTGTTCTGAGGCCCCTCCCAGCAGTGTCACTCCCTATTCTGAGGCTCCTCCCAGCATTTTTACTCCCAATTCTGAGGCCCCTCCCAGCATTATCACTCACAATTTTGAGGCCCCTCCCACCACTGTCACTCCCAGTTTAAGGCCCCTCCCAGCACTGACACCCCCTATTCTGAGGCCCCTCCCTCCAATATCACCCCCTGTTCTGAGGCCCCTACCAGCATTAAAACTCCCTGTTCTGAGGCCCCTCCCAGCATTTACACTCCCTCTTCTGTGGCCCCTCCCAGCATTGACACTCCCAATTCAGAGGCCCCTCCCAGCATTGTCACTCCCTCTTTTAAGGATCCTCCCAGCATTGACACTCCCTATTCTGAGGTCCCGCCCAGAATTGTCACTCCCAATTCTGAGGACACTCCCAGCATTGACACTCCCTGTTCTGTGTCCCCTCCCAGCATTGACACTCCCTCTTCTGAGGCCCCTCCCAGCATTGACACCCCCAATTCTGAGGCCCCTCCCAGCATTGACACTCCCTATTCTGAGGTCCCTCCCAGAATTGTCACTCCCTGTTCTGTGGCCCCTCCCAGGATTGACACTCCCTGTTCTGAGGCCCCTCCCAGCTTTGACACACCCTCTTCTGTGGCCCCTCCCAGCATTCACACTCCCTGTTCTGAGGCTCCTCCCATCATTGTCACTCCCTGTTCTGAGGCCCCTCCCAGCTTTGACACACCCTCTTCTGTGGCCCCTCCCAGCATTCACACTCCCTGTTCTGTGGCCCCTCCCAGGATTGACACTCCCTGTTCGGTGGCCCCTCCTAGTATTGACACTCCCTGTTCTGTGGCCCCTCCCAGCATTAACACACCCTGCTCTGAGGCCCCTCCCAGCATTGTGACCCCCTCTTCTGAGGCCCCTCCCAGCATTAACACTCCCTGTTCTGAGGCCCCTCCCAGCATTGTCACTCCCTGTTTAAGGCCCCTCCCAGCTTGTCACTCCCAATTCTGAGGCCCCTCCCAGCATTGTCACTCCCTGTTTAAGGCCCCCCCCAGCTGGGCCCCTCCCAGCATTGACACTCCCTGTTTAAGGCCCCTCCAAGCATTGACACTCCCTGTTCTGAGGCCCCTCCCAGCATTGACACTCTTTGTTCTGAGGCCACTCCCAGCATTGACACTCCCTGTTTAAGGCCCCTCCAAGCATTCACACTCCCTGTTCTGTGGCCCCTCCCAGCATTCACACTCCCTGTTCTGTGGCCCCTCTCAGCATTGACACTCCCTGTTTAAGGCCTCTCCCAGCATTAACACACCCTGTTCTGAGGCCCCTCCCAGCATTAACACACCCTGCTCTGAGGACCCTCCCAGCATTGTGACTCCCTGTAATGAGACCCCTCCCAGCATTGTCACTCCCAATTCAGAGGCCCCTCGCAGCATTGACACTCACTGTTTAAGGCCCCTCCCAGCATTGTCACTCTCAATTCTCAGCCCCTCCCAGCATTGTCACTCCCTGTTTAAGGCCCCACCCAGCTGGGCCCCTCCCAGCATTGTCACTCCCTGTTTCAGGCCCCTCCCAGCATTGACACTCCCTGTTCTGAGGCCTGTCCTAGCATTGACACTCCCTGTTTAAGGCCCCTCCCAGCATTGACACTCCCTGTTCTGAGGCCCCTCCCAGCATTGTCACTCCCTGTTTAATGCCCCTCCCAGCATTGACACTCCCTGCTCTGAGGCCCCTCCCAGCATTGACACTCCCTATTTAAGGCCCTTCCCAGCATTGTCACTCCCTGTTTAAGGCCCCTCCCAGCATTGACACTCCCTGCTCTGAGGCCCCTCCCAGCATTGACACTCCCTATTTAAGGCCCTTCCCAGCATTGTCACTCCCTGTTTAAGGCCCCTCCCAGCATTGACACTCCCTGTTCTGAGGCCCCTCCCAGCATTGACACTCCCTGTTCTGTGGCCCCTCCCAGCATTGACACTCCCTGTTCTGTGGCCCCTCCCAGCATTGACACTCCCTGTTCTGAGGGCCCTCCCAGCATGAACACACCCTGTTCTGAGGCCCCTCCCAGCATTAACACACCCTGCTCTGAGGCCCCTCCCAGCATTGTGACTCCCTGTAATGAGGCCCCTCCCAGCATTGTCACTCCCAATTCTGAGGCCCCTTCAAGCATTGTCACTCACAGTTCTGAGGCCCCTCCCAGCTTGTCACTCCTTATTCTTAGGCCCCTCCCAGCATTGTCACTCCTTCTTCTGAGGCCACTCCCCGCACTGACACTCCCTGTTTAAGGCCCCTCCCAGCATTGACACACCCTGTTCTGTGGCCCCTCCCAGCATTCACACTCCCTGTTCTGAGGCTCCTCCCATCATTGTCACTCCCTGTTCTGAGGCCCCTCCCAGCTTTGACACACCCTCTTCTGTGGCCCCTCCCAGCATTCACACTCCCTGTTCTGTGGCCCCTCCCAGGATTGACACTCCCTGTTCGGTGGCCCCTCCTAGTATTGACACTCCCTGTTCTGTGGCCCCTCCCAGCATTAACACACCCTGCTCTGAGGCCCCTCCCAGCATTGTGACCCCCTCTTCTGAGGCCCCTCCCAGCATTAACACTCCCTGTTCTGAGGCCCCTCCCAGCATTGTCACTCCCTGTTTAAGGCCCCTCCCAGCTTGTCACTCCCAATTCTGAGGCCCCTCCCAGCATTGTCACTCCCTGTTTAAGGCCCCCCCCAGCTGGGCCCCTCCCAGCATTGACACTCCCTGTTTAAGTCCCCTCCAAGCATTGACACTCCCTGTTCTGAGGCCCCTCCCAGCATTGACACTCTTTGTTCTGAGGCCACTCCCAGCATTGACACTCCCTGTTTAAGGCCCCTCCCAGCTTGTCACTCCCAATTCTCAGCCCCTCCCAGCATTGTCACTCCCTGTTTAAGGCCCAACCCAGCTGGGCCCCTCCCAGCATTGTCACTCCCTGTTTAAGGCCCCTCTTAGCATTGATACTCCCTGTTCTGAGACCCCTCCCAGCATTGACACCCCGTTTTCTGAGGCCCCTCCCAGCATTGACACTCCCTGTTTAAGGCCCCTCCCAGCATTGACACTCCCTGTTCTGAGGCCCCTCCCAGCATTGACACTCCCTGTTCTGAGGCCCCTCCCAGCATTGACACTCCCTGTACTGTGGCCCCTCCTAGTATTGACACTCCCTGTTCTGTGGCCCGTCCCATCATTGACACTCCCTGTTCTGAGGCCCCACCCAGCATTAACACACCCTGCTCTGAGGCCCCTCCCAGCATTGACATTCCCTGTTCTCAGGCCCCTCCCAGCATTGACACTCCCTGTTCTGCGGCCCCTCCCAGCATTAACACACCCTGCTCTGAGGCCCCTCCCAGCATTGACACACCCTGTTCTGTGGCCCCTCCCAGCATTGTCACTCCCAATTCAGAGGCCCCTCCCAGCATTAACACTCCCTGTTTAAGGCCCCTCCCAGCTTGTCACTCCCAATTCTAAGGCCCCTTCAAGCATTGTCACTCACAGTTCAGAGGCCCCTCCCAGCTTGTCACTCCTTATTCTGAGGCCCCTCCCAGCATTGTCACTCCTTCTTCTGAGGCCCCTCCCCGCACTGACACTCCCTGTTTAAGGCCCCTCCCAGCATTGTCACGCCCTGTTCTGAGGCTCCTCCCAGCATTGTCACTCCCTGTTCTGAGGCCCCTCCCAGCTTTGGCACACCCTGTTCTGTGGCTCCTCCCAGCATTGACACTCCCTGTTCTGTGGCCCCTCCCAGCATTCACACTCCCTGTTCTGTGGGCCCTCCCAGCATTCACACTCCCTGTTCTGTGGCCCCTCCCAGCATTCACACTCCCTGTTCTGTGGCCCCTCCCAGCATTAACACACCCTGTTCTGAGGCCCCTCCCAGCATTGTCACTCCCAATTCAGAGGCCCCTCCCAGCATTAACACTCCCTGTTTAAGGCCCCTCCCAGCTTGTCACTCCCAATTCTAAGGCCCCTTCAAGCATTGTCACTCACAGTTCTGAGGCCCCTCCCAGCATTGTCACTCCTTCTTCTGAGGCCCCTCCCCGCACTGACACTCCCTGTTTAAGGCCCCTCCCAGCATTGTCACTCCCTGTTCTGAGGCTCCTCCCATCATTGTCACTCCCTGTTCTGAGGCCCCTCCCAGTTTTGACACACCCTGTTCTGTTGCCCCTCCCAGCATTCACACTCCCTGTTCTGTGGCCCCTCCCAGCATTCAAACTCCCTGTTCTGTGGCCCCTCCCAGCATTGTCACACCCTGTTCTGAGGCCCCTCCCAACATTAACACTCCCTGTTCTGAGGCCCCTCCCAGCATTGTCACTCCCTGTTTAAGGCCCCTCCCAGCTTGTCACTCCCAATTCTGAGGCCCCTCCCAGCATTGTCACTCCTTGTTTAAGGCCCCCCCCAGCTGGGCCCCTTCCAGCATTGTCACTCCCTGTTTAAGGCCCCTCCAAGCATTGACACTTCCTGTTCTGAGGCCCCTCCCAGCATTGACACTCTCTGTTCTGAGGCCCCTCCCAGCATTGACACTCCCTGTTCTGTGGCCCCTCCTAGTATTGACACTCCCTGTTCTGTGGCCCCTCACAGCATTGACACAGCCTGTTCTGTGGCCCCTCCTAGTATTGACACTCCCTGTTCTGTGGCCCCTCCCAGCATTCACACTCCCTGTTCTGTGTCCCCTCCCAGCATTCACACTCCCTGTTCTGAGGCCCCTCCCAGCATTGACATTCCCTGTTCTCAGGCCCCACGCAGCATTGACACACCCTGTTCTGTGGCCCCTCCCAGCATTGACACTCCCTGTTCTGAGGCCCCTCCGAGCATTAATACACCCTGCTCTGAGGCCCCTCCCAGCATTTTGACTCCTTCTTCTGAGGCCCCTCCCAGCTTTGACACACCCTGTTCTTTGGCCCCTCCCAGCATTGACACTCCCTGTTCTGTGGCCCCTCCTAGTATTGACACTCCCTGTTCTGTGGCCCCTCCTAGTATTGACACTCCCTGTTCTGTGGCCCCTCCCAGCATTGACACTCGATGTTCTGTGGCCCGTCTCAGCATTCACACTCCCTGTTCTGTGGCCCCTCCCAGCTTTGTCACTCCCTGTTCTGTGGCCCCTCCTAGTATTGACACTCCCTGTTCTGTGGCCCCTCCCAGCATTGACACTCCCTGTTCTGTGGCCCCTCCCAGCATTGACACTCCCTGTTCTGAGGCCCCTTCCAGCATTGACACTCCCTGTTCTGAGGCCCCTCCCAGCATTGACATTCCCTGTTCTCAGGCCCCTCCCAGCATTCACAACCTGTTCTGTGGCCCGTCCCAGCATTGACACTCCCTGTTCTGTGGCCCCTCCCATCATTGACACTCCCTGTTCTGAGGCCCCTCCCAGCATTGACACTCCCTGTTCTGTGGCTCCTCCCAGCATTAACACACCCTGCTCTGAGGCCCCTCCCAGCATTCACATTCCCTCTTCTGAGGCCCCTCCCAGCAGTATCACTCCCAATTCTGAGGCCCCTCTGAGCATGGTCACTCCCTATTATGAGGCTCCTTCCAGAATTATCACTCCCTCTTCTGAGGCCCCTCCTAGCATTATCACTCACAATTATGAGGCCCCTCCCACCATTGTCACTCCCAGTTTAAGGCCCCTCCCAGCATTGACACTTCAAATTAAGAGGCCCCTCCCAGCATTGTCATTCCCTGTTGAAGACCCATCCCAGCATTGTCACTCCCTGTTCTGTGTCCCCTCCCAGCATTGACACTCCCTGCTCTGTGGCCCCTCCCAGCATTCACACTCCCTGTTCTGTGGCCCCTCACAGCTTTGTCACTCCCTGTTCTGTGGCCCCTCCTAGTATTGACACTCCCTGTTCTGTGGCCCCTCCCAGCATTGACACTCCCTGTTCTGTGGCCCCTCCCAGCATTGACACTCCCTGTTCTGAGGCCCCTTCCAGCATTGACACTCCCTGTTCTGAGGCCCCTACCAGCCTTGACATTCCCTGTTCTCAGGCCCCTCCCAGCATTCACAACCTGTTCTGTGCCCCTCCCAGCATTGACATTCCCTGTTCTGTGGCCCCTCCCAGCATTGACACATCCTGTTCTGTGGCCCCTCCCAGCATTGACACTCCCTGTTCTGCGGCCCCTCCCAGCATTAACACACCCTGCTCTGAGGCCCCTCCCAGCATTGACACACCCTTTTCTGTGGCCCCTCCCAGCATTGTCACTCCGAATTCAGAGGCCCCTCCCAGCATTAACACTTCCTGTTTAAGGGCCCTCCCAGCTTGTCACTCCCAATTCTAAGGCCCTTTCAAGCATTGTCACTCACAGTTCTGAGGCCCCTCCCAGCTTGTCACTCCTTATTCTGAGGCCACTCCCAGCATTGTCACTCCTTCTTCTGAGGCCCCTCCCCGCACTGACACTCCCTGTTTAAGGCCCCTCCCAGCATTGTCACTCCCTGTTCTGTGGCACCTCCCAGCATTCACACTCCCTGTTCTGTGGGCCCTCCCAGCATTCACACTCCCTGTTCTGTGGCCCCTCCCAGCATTCACACTCCCTGTTCTGTGGCCCCTCCCAGCATTGTCACTCCCTGTTCTGAGGCCACTCCCAGCATTGACACTCCCTGTTCTGAGGCGCCTCCCTGCATTGACACTCCCTGTTCTGAGGCCCCTCCCAGCATTGACACTCCCTGTTCTGTGGCCCCTCCTAATTTTGACACTCCCTGTTCTGTGGCCCCTCCCAGCATTGACACTCCCTGTTCTGTGGCCCCTCCTAGTATTGACACTCCCTGTTCTGTGGCCCGTCCCAGCATTGACACTCCCTGTTCTGTGGCCCCTCCCATCATTGACACTCCCTGTTCTGAGGCCCTTCCCAGCATTGTCACTCCCTGTTCTGGGGCCCCTCCCAGCATTAACACACCCTGCTCTGAGGCCCCTCCCAGCATTGACATTCCCTGTTCTCAGGCCCCTCCCAGCATTGACACTCCCTGTTCTGCGGCCCCTCCCAGCATTAACACTCCCTGTTTAAGGCCCCTCCCAGCTTGTCACTCCCAATTCTAAGGCCCCTTCAAGCATTCTCACTCACAGTTCTGAGGCCCCACCCAGCTTGTCACTCCTTATTCTGAGGCCCCTCCCAGCATTGTCACTCCTTCTTCTGAGGCCCCTCCCCGCACTGACACTCCCTGTTTAAGGCCCCTCCCAGCATTGTCACTCCCTGTTCTGTGGCTCCTCCCAGCATTGACACTCCCTGTTCTGTGGCCCCTCCCAGCATTCACACTCCCTGTTCTGTGGGCCCTCCCAGCATTCACACTCCCTGTTCTGTGGCCCCTCCCAGCATTCACACTCCCTGTTCTGTGGCCCCTCCCAGCATTGTCACTCCCTGTTCTGAGGCCCCTCTCAGCATTAACACACCCTGTTCTGAGGCCCCTCCCAGCATTAACACACCCTGCTCTGAGGCCCCTCCCAGCATTGTCACTCCCAATTCAGAGGCCCCTCCCAGCATTAACACTCCCTGTTTAAGGCCCCTCCCAGCTTGTCACTCCCAATTCTAAGGCCCCTTCAAGCATTGTCACTCACAGTTCTGAGGCCCCTCCCAGCTTGTCACTCCTTATTCTGAGGCCCCTCCCAGCATTGTCACTCCTTCTTCTGAGGCCCCTCCCCGCACTGACACTCCCTATTTAAGGCCCCTCCCAGCATTGTCACTCCCTGTTCTGAGGCTCCTCCCAGCATTGTCATTCCCTGTTCTGAGGCCCCTCCCAGCTTTGGCACACCCTGTTCTGTGGCTCCTCCCAGCATTGACACTCCCTGTTCTGTGGCCCCTCCCAGCATTCACACTCCCTGTTCTGTGGGCCCTCCCAGCATTCACACTCCCTGTTCTGTGGCCCCTCCCAGCATTCACACTCCCTGTTCTGTGGCCCCTCCCAGCATTGTCACTCCCTGTTCTGAGGCCCCTCCCAGCATTAACACACCCTGCTCTGAGGCCCCTCCCAGCATTGTCACTCCCAATTCAGAGGCCCCTCCCAGCATTCACACTCCCTGTTCTGTGGCCCCTCCCAGCATTAACACTCCCTGTTCTGAGGCCCCTCCCAGCATTGTCACTCCCTGTTTAAGGCTCCTCCCAGCTTGTCACTCCCAATTCTGAGGCCCCTCCCAGCATTGTCACTCCCTGTTTAAGGCCCCCCCCAGCTGGGCCCCTCCCAGCATTGACACTCCCTGTTTAAGGCCCCTCTAAGCATTGACACTCCCTGTTTAAGGCCCCTCCCAGCATTGACACTCCCTGTTTAAGGCCCCTCCCAGCTTGTCACTCCCAATTCTCAGCCCCTCCCAGCATTGTCACTCCCTGTTTAAGGCCCAACCCAGCTGGGCCCCTCCCAGCATTGTCACTCCCTGTTTAAGGCCCAACCCAGCTGGGCCCCTCCCAGCATTGTCACTCCCTGTTCTGAGGCCCCTCTCAGCATTAACACACCCTGTTCTGAGACCCGTCCCAGCATTGACACCCCGTTTTCTGAGGCCCCTCCCAGCATTGACACTCCCTGTTTAAGGCCCCTCCCAGCATTGACACTCCCTGTTCTGAGGCCCCTCCCAGCATTGACACTCCCTGTTCTGAGGCCCCTCCCAGCATTGACACTCCCTGTTCTGTGGCCCCTCCTAGTATTGACACTCCCTGTTCTGTGGCCCGTCCCAGCATTGACACTCCCTGTTCTGTGGCCCCTCCCATCATTGACACTCCCTGTTCTGAGGCCCTTCCCAGCATTGTCACTCCCTGTTCTGTGGCCCCTCCCAGCATTAACACACCCTGCTCTGAGGCCCCTCCCAATATTCACACTCCCTGTTCTGTGGCCCCTTCCAGCATTCACACTCCCTGTTCTGTGGCCCCTCCCAGCATTGTCACTCCCTGTTCTGAGGCCCCTCTCAGCATTAACACACCCTGTTCTGAGGCCCCTCCCAGCATTAACACACCCTGCTCTGAGGCCCCTCCCAGCATTGTCACTCCCAATTCAGAGGCCCCTCCCAGCATTAACACTCCCTGTTTAAGGCCCCTCCCAGCTTGTCACTCCCAATTCTAAGGCCCCTTCAAGCATTGTCACTCACAGTTCTGAGGCCCCTCCCAGCATTGTCACTCCTTCTTCTGAGGCCCCTCCCCGCACTGACACTCCCTGTTTAAGGCCCCTCCCAGCATTGTCACTCCCTGTTCTGAGGCTCCTCCCAACATTAACACTCCCTGTTCTGAGGCCCCTCCCAGCATTGTCACTCCCTGTTTAAGGCCCCTCCCAGCTTGTCACTCCCAATTCTGAGGCCCCTCCCAGCATTGTTACTCCTTGTTTAAGGCCCCCCCCCAGCTGGGCCCCTTCCAGCATTGTCACTCCCTGTTTAAGGCCCCTCCAAGCATTGACACTTCCTGTTCTGAGGCCCCTCCCAGCATTGACACTCTCTGTTCTGAGGCCCCTCCCAGCATTGACACTCCCTGTTCTGTGGCCCCTCCTAATATTGACACTCCCTGTTCTGTGGCCCCTCACAGCATTGACATAGCCTGTTCTGTGGCCCCTCCTAGTATTGACACTCCCTGTTCTGTGGCCCCTCCCAGCATTCACACTCCCTGTTCTGTGGACCCTCCCAGCATTCACACTCCCTGTTCTGTGGCCCCTCCCAGCTTTGTCACTCCCTGTTCTGAGGCCCCTCCCAGCATTGACACTCCGTGTTCTGAGGCCCCTCCCAGCATTGACATTCCCTGTTCTCAGGCCCCTCCCAGCATTGACACACCCTGTTCTGTGGCCCCTCCCAGCATTGACACTCCCTGTTCTGAGGCCCCTCCGAGCATTAACACACCCTGCTCTGAGGCCCCTCCCAGCATTTTGACTCCTTCTTCTGAGGCCCCTCCCAGCTTTGTCACACCCTGTTCTGTGGCCCCTCCCAGCATTGACACTCCCTGTTCTGTGGCCCCTCCTAGTATTGACACTCCCTGTTCTGTGGCCCCTCCTAGTATTGACACTCCCTGTTCTGTGGCCCCTCCCAGCATTGACACTCCCTGTTCTGTGGCCCGTCTCAGCATTCACACTCCCTGTTCTGTGGCCCCTCCCAGCTTTGTCACTCCCTGTTCTGTGGCCCCTCCTAGTATTGACACTCCCTGTTCTGTGGCCCCTCCCAGCATTGACACTCCCTGTTCTGTGGCCCCTCCCAGCATTGACACTCCCTGTTCTGAGGCCCCTTCCAGCTTTGACACTCCCTGTTCTGAGGCACCTCCCAGCATTGACATTCCCTGTTCTCAGGCCCCTCCCAGCATTCACAACCTGTTCTGTGGCCCGTCCCAGCATTGACACTCCCTGTTCTGTGGCCCCTCCCATCATTGACACTCCCTGTTCTGAGGCCCCTCCCAGCATTGTCACTCCCTGTTCTGTGGCTCCTCCCAGCATTAACACACCCTGCTCTGAGGCCCCTCCCAGCATTGACATTCCCTCTTCTGAGGCCCCTCCCAGCAGTGTCACTCCCAATTCTGAAGCCCCTCCGAGCATGGTCACTCCCTATTATGAGGCTCCTTCCAGAATTATCACTCCCTGTTCTGAGGCCCCTCCTAGCATTATCACTCACAATTATGAGGCCCCTCCCACCATTGTCACTCCCAGTTTAAGGCCCCTCCCAGCACTGACACTTCAAATTAAGAGGCCCCTCCCAGCATTGTCATTCCCTGTTGAAGACCCATCCCAGCATTGTCACTCCCTGTTCTGTGTCCCCTCCCAGCATTGACACTCCCTGCTCTGTGGCCCCTCCCAGCTTTCACACTCCCTGTTCTGTGGCCCCTCACAGCTTTGTCACTCCCTGTTCTGTGGCCCCTCCTAGTATTGACACTCCCTGTTCTGTGGCCCCTCCCAGCATTGACACTCCCTGTTCTGTGGCCCCTCCCAGCATTGAGACTCCCTGTTCTGAGGCCCCTTCCAGCATTGACACTCCCTGTTCTGAGGCCCCTCCCAGCCTTGACATTCCCTGTTCTCAGGCCCCTCCCAGCATTCACAACCTGTTCTTTGCCCCTCCCAGCATTGACATTCCCTGTTCTGTGGCCCCTCCCAGCATTGACACATCCTGTTCTGTGGCCCCTCCCAGCATTGACACTCCCTGTTCTGCGGCCCCTCCCAGCATTAACACACCCTGCTCTGAGGCCCCTCCCAGCATTGACACACCCTTTTCTGTGGCCCCTCCCAGCATTGTCACTCCGAATTCAGAGGCCCCTCCCAGCATTAACACTTCCTGTTTAAGGGCCCTCCCAGCTTGTCACTCCCAATTCTAAGGCCCTTTCAAGCATTGTCACTCACAGTTCTGAGGCCCCTCCCAGCTTGTCACTCCTTATTCTGAGGCCACTCCCAGCATTGTCACTCCTTCTTCTGAGGCCCCTCCCCGCACTGACACTCCCTGTTTAAGGCCCCTCCCAGCATTGTCACTCCCTGTTCTGAGGCTCCTCCCAGCATTGTAACTCCCTGTTCTGAAGCCCCTCCCAGCTTTGACACACCCTGTTCTGTGGCACCTCCCAGCATTCACACTCCCTGTTCTGTGGGCCCTCCCAGCATTCACACTCCCTGTTCTGTGGCCCCTCCCAGCATTCACACTCCCTGTTCTGTGGCCCCTCCCAGCATTGTCACTCCCTGTTCTGAGGCCACTCCCAGCATTGACACTCCCTGTTCTGAGGCGCCTCCCTGCATTGACACTCCCTGTTCTGAGGCCCCTCCCAGCATTGACACTCCCTGTTCTGTGGCCCCTCCTAATTTTGACACTCTCTGTTCTGTGGCCCCTCCCAGCATTGACACTCCCTGTTCTGTGGCCCCTCCTAGTATTGACACTCCCTGTTCTGTGGTCTGTCCCAGCATTGACACTCCCTGTTCTGTGGCCCCTCCCATCATTGACACTCCCTGTTCTGAGGCCCTTCCCAGCATTGTCACTCCCTCTTCTGTGGCCCCTCCCAGCATTAACACACCCTGCTCTGAGGCCCCTCCCAGCATTGACATTCCCTGTTCTCAGGCCCCTCCCAGCATTGACACACCCTGTTCTGTGGCCCCTCCCAGCATTGTCACTCCCAATTCAGAGTCCCCTCCCAGCATTAACACTCCCTGTTTAAGGCCCCTCCCAGCTTGTCACTCCCAATTCTAAGGCCCCTTCAAGCATTGTCACTCACAGTTCTGAGGCCCCTCCCAGCTTGTCACTCCTTCTTCTGAGGCCCCTCCCCGCACTGACACTCCCTGTTTAAGGCCCCTCCCAGCATTGTCACTCCCCGTTCTGAGGCTCCTCCCAGCATTGTCACTCCCTGTTCTGAGGCCCCTCCCAGCTTTGGCACACCCTGTTCTGTGGCTCCTCCCAGCATTGACACTCCCTGTTCTGTGGCCCCTCCCAGCATTCACACTCCCTGTTCTGTGGGCCCTCCCAGCATTCACACTCCCTGTTCTGTGGCCCCTCCCAGCATTCACACTCCCTGTTCTGTGGCCCCTCCCAGCATTGTCACTCCCTGTTCTGAGGCCCCTCTCAGCATTAACACACCCTGTTCTGAGGCCCCTCCCAGCATTAACACACCCTGCTCTGAGGCCCCTCCCAGCATTGTCACTCCCAATTCAGAGGCCCCTCCCAGCATTAACACTCCCTGTTTAAGGCCCCTCCCAGCTTGTCACTCCCAATTCTAAGGCCCCTTCAAGCATTGTCACTCACAGTTCTGAGGCTCCTCCCATCATTGTCACTCCCTGTTCTGAGGCCCCTCCCAGTTTTGACACACCCTGTTCTGTTGCCCCTCCCAGCATTCAAACTCCCTGTTCTGTGGCCCCTCCCAGCATTGTCACACCCTGTTCTGAGGCCCCTCCCAACATTAACACTCCCTGTTCTGAGGCCCCTCCCAGCATTGTCACTCCCTGTTTAAGGCCCCTCCCAGCTTGTCACTCCCAATTCTGAGGCCCCTCCCAGCATTGTCACTCCCTGTTAAAGGCCCCCCCCAGCTGGGCCCCTCCCAGCATTGACACTCCCTGTTTAAGGCCCCTCCAAGCATTGACACTCCCTGTTCTGAGGCCCCTCCCAGCATTGACACTCTTTGTTCTGAGGCCACTCCCAGCATTGACACTCCCTGTTTAAGGCCCCTCCCAGCATTGACACTCTCTGTTCTGAGGCCCCTCCCAGCATTGACACTCCCAGTTTAAGGCCCCTCCCAGCTTGTCACTCCCAATTCTCAGCCCCTCCCAGCATTGTCACTCCCTGTTTAAGGCCCCTCCCAGCATTGACACCCTGTTTTCTGAGGCCCCTCCCCGCATTGACACTCCCTGTTTAAGGCCCCTCCCAGCATTGACACTCCCTGTTCTGAGGCCCCTCCCAGCATTGACACTCCCTGTTCTGAGGCCCCTCCCAGCATTGACACTCCCTGTTCTGTGGCCCCTCCTAGTATTGACACTCCCTGTTCTGTGGCCCGTCCAGCATTGACACTCCCTGTTCTGTGGCCCCTCCCATCATTGACACTCCCTGTTCTGAGGCCCTTCCCAGCATTGTCACTCCCTGTTCTGTGGCCCCTCCCAGCATTAACACTCCCTGCTCTGAGGCCCCTCCCAGCATTGACATTCCCTGTTCTCAGGCCCCTCCCAGCATTGACACTCCCTGTTCTGCGGCCCCTCCCAGCATTAACACACCCTGCTCTGAGGTCCCTCCCAGCATTGACACACCCTGTTCTGTGGCCCCTCCCAGCATTGACACTCTCTGTTCTGAGGCCCCTCCCAGCATTGACACTCCCTGTTCTGTGGCCCCTCCTAATATTGACACTCCCTGTTCTGTGGCCCCTCACAGCATTGACATAGCCTGTTCTGTGGCCCCTCCTAGTATTGACACTCCCTGTTCTGTGGCCCCTCCCAGCATTCACACTCCCTGTCCTGTGGCCCCTCCCAGCATTCACACTCCCTGTTCTGTGGCCCCTCCCAGCTTTGTCACTCCCTGTTATGAGGCCCCTCCCAGCATTGACACTCCGTGTTCTGAGGCCCCTCCCAGCATTGACATTCCCTGTTCTCAGGCCCCTCCCAGCATTGACACACCCTGTTCTGTGGCCCCTCCCAGCATTGACACTCCCTGTTCTGAGGCCCCTCCAAGCATTAACACACCCTGCTCTGAGGCCCCTCCCAGGATTTTGACTCCTTCTTCTGAGGCCCCTCCCAGCTTTGACACACCCTGTTCTGTGGCCCCTCCCAGCATTGACACTCCCTGTTCTGTGGCCCCTCCTAGTATTGACACTCCCTGTTCTGTGGCCCCTCCTAGTATTGACACTCCCTGTTCTGTGGCCCCTCCCAGCATTGACACTCCCTGTTCTGTGGCCCGTCTCAGCATTCACACTCCCTGTTCTGTGGCCCCTCCCAGCTTTGTCACTCCCTGTTCTGTGGCCCCTCCTAGTATTGACACTCCCTGTTCTGTGGCCCCTCCCAGCATTGACACTCCCTGTTCTGTGGACCCTCCCAGCATTGACACTCCCTGTTCTGAGGCCCCTTCCAGCTTTGACACTCCCTGTTCTGAGGCCCCTCCCAGCATTGACATTCCCTGTTCTCAGGCTCCTCCCAGCATTCACAACCTGTTCTGTGGCCCGTCCCAGCATTGACACTCCCTGTTCTGTGGCCCCTCCCATCATTGACACTCGCTGTTCTGAGGCCCCTCCCAGCATTGTCACTCCCTGTTCTGTGGCTCCTCCCAGCATTAACACACCCTGCTCTGAGGCCCCTCCCAGCATTGACATTCCCTCTTCTGAGGCCCCTCCCAGCAGTGTCACTCCCAATTCTGAAGCCCCTCCCAGCATTGACACTTCAAATTAAGAGGCCCCTCCCAGCATTGTCATTCCCTGTTGAAGACCCATCCCAGCATTGTCACTCCCTGTTCTGTGTCCCCTCCCAGCATTGACACTCCCTGCTCTGTGGCCCCTCCCAGCATTCACACTCCCTGTTCTGTGGCCCCTCACAGCTTTGTCACTCCCTGTTCTGTGGCCCCTCCTAGTATTGACACTCCCTGTTCTGTGGCCCCTCCCAGCATTGACACTCCCTGTTCTGTGGCCCCTCCCAGCATTGACACTCCCTGTTCTGAGGCCCCTTCCAGCATTGACACTCCCTGTTCTGAGGCCCCTCCCAGCCTTGACATTCCCTGTTCTCAGGCCCCTCCCAGCATTCACAACCTGTTCTGTGCCCCTCCCAGCATTGACATTCCCTGTTCTGTGGCCCCTCCCAGCATTGACACATCCTGTTCTGTGGCCCCTCCCAGCATTGACACTCCCTGTTCTGCGGCCCCTCCCAGCATTAACACACCCTGCTCTGAGGCCCCTCCCAGCATTGACACACCCTTTTCTGTGGCCCCTCCCAGCTTGTCACTCCTTATTCTGAGGCCACTCCCAGCATTGTCACTCCTTCTTCTGAGGCCCCTCCCCGCACTGACACTCCCTGTTTAAGGCCCCTCCCAGCATTGTCACTCCCTGTTCTGAGGCTCCTCCCAGCATTGTAACTCCCTGTTCTGAAGCCCCTCCCAGCTTTGACACACCCTGTTCTGTGGCACCTCCCAGCATTCACACTCCCTGTTCTGTGGGCCCTCCCAGCATTCACACTCCCTGTTCTGTGGCCCCTCCCAGCATTCACACTCCCTGTTCTGTGGCCCCTCCCAGCATTGTCACTCCCTGTTCTGAGGCCACTCCCAGCATTGACACTCCCTGTTCTGAGGCGCCTCCCTGCATTGACACTCCCTGTTCTGAGGCCCCTCCCAGCATTGACACTCCCTGTTCTGTGGCCCCTCCTAATTTTGACACTCCCTGTTCTGTGGCCCCTCCCAGCATTGACACTCCCTGTTCTGTGACCCCTCCTAGTATTGACACTCCCTGTTCTGTGGCCTGTCCCAGCATTGACACTCCCTGTTCTGTGGCCCCTCCCATCATTGACACTCCCTGTTCTGAGGCCCTTCCCAGCATTGTCACTTCCTGTTCTGTGGCCCCTCCCAGCATTAACACACCCTGCTCTGAGGCCCCTCCCAGCATTGACATTCCCTGTTCTCAGGCCCCTCCCAGCATTGACACTCCCTGTTCTGCGGCCCCTCCCAGCATTAACACACCCTGCTCTGAGGCCCCTCCCAGCATTGACACACCCTGTTCTGTGGCCCCTCCCAGCATTGTCACTCCCAATTCAGAGGCCCCTCCCAGCATTAACACTCCCTGTTTAAGGCCCCTCCCAGCTTGTCACTCCCAATTCTAAGGCCCCTTCAAGCATTGTCACTCACAGTTCTGAGGCCCCTCCCAGCTTGTCACTCCTTATTCTGAGGCCCCTCCCAGCATTGTCACTCCTTCTTCTGAGGCCCCTCCCCGCACTGACACTCCCTGTTTAAGGCCCCTCCCAGCATTGTCACTCCCTGTTCTGAGGCTCCTCCCAGCATTGTCACTCCCTGTTCTGAGGCCCCTCCCAGCTTTGGCACACCCTGTTCTGTGGCTCCTCCCAGCATTGACACTCCCTGTTCTGTGGCCCCTCCCAGCATTCACACTCCCTGTTCTGTGGGCCCTCCCAGCATTCACACTCCCTGTTCTGTGGCCCCTCCCAGCATTCACACTCCCTGTTCTGTGGCCCCTCCCAGCATTGTCACTCCCTGTTCTGAGGCCCCTCTCAGCATTAACACACCCTGTTCTGAGGCCCCTCCCAGCATTAACACACCCTGCTCTGAGGCCCCTCCCAGCATTGTCACTCCCAATTCAGAGGCCCCTCCCAGCATTAACACTCCCTGTTTAAGGCCCCTCCCAGCTTGTCACTCCCAATTCTAAGGCCCCTTCAAGCATTGTCACTCACAGTTCTGAGGCTCCTCCCACCATTGTCACTCCCTGTTCTGAGGCCCCTCCCAGTTTTGACACACCCTGTTCTGTTGCCCCTCCCAGCATTCAAACTCCCTGTTCTGTGGCCCCTCCCAGCATTGTCACACCCTGTTCTGAGGCCCCTCCCAACATTAACACTCCCTGTTCTGAGGCCCCTCCCAGCATTGTCACTCCCTGTTTAAGGCCCCTCCCAGCTGGTCACTCCCAATTCTGAGGCCCCTCCCAGCATTGTCACTCCCTGTTTAAGGCCCCCCCCAGCTGGGCCCCTCCCAGCATTGACACTCCCTATTTAAGGCCCCTCCCAGCATTGACACTCCCTGTTTAAGGCCCCTCCAAGCATTCACACTCCCTGTTCTGTGGCCCCTCCCAGCTTTGTCACTCCCTGTTCTGAGGCCCCTCCCAGCATTGACACTCCGTGTTCTGAGGCCCCTCCCAGCATTGACATTCCCTGTTCTCAGGCCCCTCCCAGCATTGACACACCCTGTTCTGTGGCCCCTCCCAGCATTGACACTCCCTGTTCTGAGGCCCCTCCGAGCAATAACACTCCCTGTTCTGAGGCCCCTCCCAGCATTGACACTCCGTGTTCTGAGGCCCCTCCCAGCATTGACATTCCCTGTTCTCAGGCCCCTCCCAGCATTGACACACCCTGTTCTGTGGCCCCTCCCAGCATTGACACTCCCTGTTCTGTGGCCCCTCCTAGTATTGACACTCCCTGTTCTGTGGCCCCTCCTAGTATTGACACTCCCTGTTCTGTGGCCACTCCCAGCATTGACACTCCCTGTTCTGTGGCCCGTCTCAGCATTCACACTCCCTGTTCTGTGGCCCCTCCAAGCTTTGTCACTCCCTGTTCTGTGGCCCCTCCTAGTATTGACACTCCCTGTTCTGTGGCCCCTCCCAGCATTGACACTCCCTGTTCTGTGGCCCCTCCCAGCATTGACACTCCCTGTTCTGAGGCCCCTTCCAGCATTGACACTCCCTGTTCTTAGGCCCCTCCCAGCATTGACATTCCCTGTTCTCAGGCCCCTCCCAGCATTCACAACCTGTTCTGTGGCCCGTCCCAGCATTGACACTCCCTGTTCTGTGGCCCCTCCCATCATTGACACTCCCTGTTCTGAGGCCCCTCCCAGCATTGTCACTCCCTGTTCTGTGGCTCCTCCCAGCATTAACACACCCTGCTCTGAGGCCCCTCCCAGCATTGACATTCCCTCTTCTAAGGCCCCTCCCAGCAGTGTCACTCCCAATTCTGAGGCCCCTCCGAGCATGGTCACTCCCTATTATGAGGCTCCTTCCAGAATTATCACTCCCTGTTCTGAGGCCCCTCCTAGCATTATCACTCACAATTATGAGGCCCCTCCCACCATTGTCACTCCCTGTTTAAGGCCCCTCCCAGCTTGTCACTCCCAATTCTGAGGCCCCTCCCAGCATTGTCACTCCCTGTTTAAGGCCCCCCCCAGCTGGGCCCCTCCCAGCATTGACACTCCCTGTTTAAGGCCCCTCCAAGCATTGACACTCCCTGTTTAAGGCCCCTCCCAGCATTGACACTCTCTGTTCTGAGGCCCCTCCCAGCATTGACACTCCCTGTTTAAGGCCCCTCCCAGCTTGTCACTCCCAATTCTCAGCCCCTCCCAGCATTGTCACTCCCTGTTTAAGGCCCAACCCAGCTGGGCCCCTCCCAGCATTGTCACTCCCTGTTTAAGGCCCCTCTTAGCATTGATACTCCCTGTTCTGAGACCCCTCCCTGCATTGACACCCCGTTTTCTGAGGCCCCTCCCATCATTGACACTCCCTGTTTAAGGCCCCTCCCAGCATTGACACTCCCTGTTCTGAGGCCCCTCCCAGCATTGACACTCCCTGTTCTGAGGCCCCTCCCAGCATTGACACTCCCTGTTCTGTGGCCCCTCCTAGTATTGACACTCCCTGTTCTGTGGCCCGTCCCAGCATTGACACTCCCTGTTCTGTGGCCCCTCCCATCATTGACACTCCCTGTTCTGAGGCCCTTCCCAGCATTGTCACTCCCTGTTCTGTGGCCCCTCCCAGCATTAACACACCCTGCTCTGAGGCCCCTCCCAGCATTGACATTCCCTGTTCTCAGGCCCCTCCCAGCATTGACAATCCCTGTTCTGCGGCCCCTCCCAGCATTAACACACCCTGCTCTGAGGCCCCTCCCAGCATTGACACACCCTCTTCTGTCACCCCTCCCAGCATTCACACTCCCTGTTCTGTGGCCCCTCCCAGGATTGACACTCCCTGTTTGGTGGCCCCTCCTAGTATTGACACTCCCTGTTCTGTGGCCCCTCCAAGCATTCACACTCCCTGTTCTGTGGCCCCTCCCAGCTTTCAAACTCCCTGTTCTGTGGCCGCTCCCAGCATTATGACTTCCTGTTCTGAGGCCCCTCCCAGCATTGTGACCCCCTCTTCTGAGGCCCCTCCCAGCATTAACACTCCCTGTTCTGAGGCCCCTCCCAGCATTGTCACTCCCTGTTTAAGGCCCCTCCCAGCTTGTCACTCCCAATTCTGAGGCCCCTCCCAGCATTAACACTTCCTGTTTAAGGCCCCTCCCAGCTTGTCACTCCCAATTCTAAGGCCCCTTCAAGCATTGTCACTCACAGTTCTGAGGCCCCTCCCAGCTTGTCACTCCTTCTTCTGAGGCCCCTCCCCGCACTGACACTCCCTGTTTAAGGCCCCTCCCAGCATTGTCACTCCCTGTTCTGAGGCCCCTCCCAGCTTTGGCACACCCTGTTCTGTGGCTCCTCCCAGCATTGACACTCCCTGTTCTGTGGCCCCTCCCAGCATTCACACTCCCTGTTCTGTGGGCCCTCCCAGCATTCACACTCCCTGTTCTGTGGCCCCTCCCAGCATTCACACTCCCTGTTCTGTGGCCCCTCCCAGCTTGTCACTCCCAATTCTGAGGCCCCTCCCAGCATTGTCACTCCTTGTTTAAGGCCCCCCCCAGCTGGGCCGCTCCCAGCATTGTCACTCCCTGTTTAAGGCCCCTCCAAGCATTGACACTTCCTGTTCTGAGGCCCCTCCCAGCATTGACACTCTCTGTTCTGAGGCCCCTCTCAGCATTGACACTCCCTGTTCTGTGGCCCCTCCTAGTATTGACACTCCCTGTTCTGAGGCCCCTCCCAGCATTGACACTCACTGTTCTGTGGCCCCCCCTAGTATTGACACTCCCTGTTCTGTGGCCCCTCACAGCATTGACACAGCCTGTTCTGTGGCCCCTCCTAGTATTGACACTCCCTGTTCTGTGGCCCCTCCCAGTATTCACACTCCCTGTTCTGTGGCCCCTCCCAGCATTCACACTCCCTGTTCTGTGGCCCCTCCCAGCATTCACACTTTCTGTTTTGTGGCCCCTCCCAGCATTGTCACTCCCTGTTCTGAGGCCCCTCTCAGCATTGACTCTCCCTGTTTAAGGCCCCTCCCACCTTGTCACTCCCAATTCTGAGGCACCTCCCAGCATTGACACCCCATTTTCTGAGGCCCCTCCCAGCATTGACTCTCCCTATTTAAGGCCCCTCCCAGCATTGACACTCCCTGTTCTGAGTCCCATCCCAGCATTGACACTCCCTGTTCTGAGGCCCCTCCCAGCATTGTCACTCCCTGTTCTGAGGCTCCACCCAGCATTGTCACTCCCTGTTCTGAGGCCCCTCCCAGCTTTGACACACCCTGTTCTGTGGCCCCTCCCAGCATTGACACTCCCTGTTCTGTGGCCCCTCCCCGCATTCACACTCCCTGGTCTGTGGCCCCTCCCAGCATTCACAATCCCTGTTTTGTGGCCCCTCCCAGCATTGTCACTCCCTGTTCTGAGGCCCCTCTCAGCATTGACAGTCCGTGTTTAAGGACCCTCCCAGCATTAACACACCCTCTTCTGAGGCCCCTCCCAGCATTAACACACCCTGCTCTGAGGCCCCTCCCAGCATTGTGACTCCCTGTAATGAGACCCCTCCCAGCATTGTCACTCCCAATTCAGAGGCCCCTCGCAGCATTGACACTCCCTGTTTAAGGCCCCACCCAGCTGGGCCCCTCCCAGCATTGTCACTCCCTGTTTAAGGCCCCCTTAGCATTGATACTCCCTGTTCTGAGACCCCTCCCAGCATTGACACCCCGTTTTCTGAGGCCCCTCCCAGCATTGACACTCCCTGTTTAAGACCCCTCCCAGCATTGACACTCCCTGTTTTGAGGCCCCTCCCAGCATTGACACTCCCTGTTCTGAGGCCCCTCCCAGCATTGACACTCCCTGTTCTGTGGCCCCTCCTAGTATTGACACTCCCTGTTCTGTGGCCCCTCCCAGCATTGACACACCCTGTTCTGTGGCCCCTCCTAGTATTGACACTCCCTGTTCTGTAGCCCCTCCCAGCATTGACACTCCCTGTTCTGTGGCCCCTCCCAGCATTCACACTCCCTGTTCTGTGGCCCCTCACAGCTTTGTCACTCCCTGTTCTGTGGACCCTCCTAGTATTGACACTCCCTGTTCTGTGGCCCCTCCCAGCATTGACACTCCCTGTTCTGTGGCCCCTCTCAGCATTGACACTCCCTGTTCTGAGGCCCCTTCCAGCATTGACACTCCCTGTTCTGTGGCCCCTCCCATCATTTACACTCCCTGTTCTGAGGCCCCTCCCAGCATTGACACTCCCTGTTCTGAGGCCCCTCCCAGAATTGTCACTCCCTGTTCTGTGGCCCCTCCCAGCATTAACACACCCTGTTCTGAGGCCCCTCCCAGCATTGACATTCCCTGTTCTGTGGCCCCTCCCAGCATTGACACACCCTGTTCTGCGGCCCCTCCCAGCATTAACACACCCTGCTCTGAGGCTCCTCCCAGCATTGACACACCCTGTTCTGTGGCCCCTCCCAGCATTGTCACTCCCAATTCAGAGGCCCCTCCCAGCATTAACACTCCCTGTTTAAGGCCCCTCCCAGCTTGTCACTCCCAATTCTAAGGCCCCTTCAAGCATTGTCACTCACAGTTCTGAGGCCCCTCCCAGCTTGTCACTCCTTCTTCTGAGGCCCCTCCCCTCACTGGCACTCCCTGTTTAAGACCCCTCCCAGCATTGTCACTCCCTGTTCTGAGGCTCCTCCCAGCATTGTCACTCCGATTTCTAAGGCCCCTTCAAGCATTGTCACTCACAGTTCTGAGGCCCCTCCCAGCTTGTCACTCCTTCTTCTGAGGCCCCTCCCCGCACTGACACTCCCTGTTTAAGGCCCCTCCCAGCATTGTCACTCCCTGTTCTGAGGCTCCTCCCAGCATTGTCACTCCCTGTTCTGTGGCCCCTCCCAGCATTGACACTCCCTGTTCTGTGGCCCCTCCCAGCATTCACACTCCCTGTTCTGTGGCCCCTCCCAGCATTCACACTCCCTGTTCTGTGGCCCCTCCCAGCATTCACACTCCCTTTTCTGTGGCCCCTCCCAGCATTGACACTCCCTGTTCTGAGGCCCCTTCCAGCATTGACACTCCCTGTTCTGAGGCCCCTCCCAGCCTTGACATTCCCTGTTCTCAGCCCCTCCCAGCATTCACAACCTGTTCTGTGCCCCTCCCAGCATTGACACTCCCTGTTTAAGGCCTCTCCCAGCATTAACACACCCTGTTCTGAGGCCCCTCCCAGCATTAACACACCCTGCTCTGAGGCCCCTCCCAGCATTGTCACTCTCAATTCTCAGCCCCTCCCAGCATTGTCACTCCCAATTCAGAGGCCCCTCGCAGCATTGACACTCCCTGTTTAAGGCCCCTCCCAGCATTGTCACTCTCAATTCTCAGCCCCTCCCAGCATTGACACTCCCTGTTCTGAGGCCCCTCCTAGCATTGACACTCCCTGTTTAAGGCCCCTCCCAGCATTGACACTCCCTGTTCTGTGGCCCCTCCCAGCATTGTCACTCCCTATTCTGAGGCCCCTCCCAGCATTGACACTCCCTGTTCTGAGGCCCCTCCCAGCATTGTCACTCCCTGTTTAAGGCCCCTCCCAGCATTGACACTCCCTGTTCTGATGCCCCTCCTAGCATTGTCACTCCCTGTTCTGTGGCCCCTCCCATCATTGACACTCCCTGTTCTGAGGCCCCTCCCAGCATTGACATTCCCTGTTCTCAGGCCCCTCCCAGCATTGACACACCCTGTTCTGTGGCCCCTCCCAGCATTGTCACTCCCAATTCAGAGGCCCCTCCCAGCATTAACAATCCCTGTTTAAGGCCCCTCCCAGCTTGTCACTCCCAATTCTAAGGCCCCTTCAAGCATTGTCACTCACAGTTCTGAGGCCCCTCCCAGCTTGTCACTCCTTCTTCTGAGGCCCCTCCCCGCACTGACACTCCCTGTTTAAGGTCCCTCCCAGCATTGTCACTCCCTGTTCTGAGGCTCCTCCCAGCATTGTCACTCCCTGTTCTGAGGCCCCTCCCAGCTTTGACACACCCTGTTCTGTGGCTCCTCCCAGCATTGACACTCCCTGTTCTGTGGCCCCTCCCAGCATTCACACTCCCTGTTCTGTGGGCCCTCCCAGCATTCACACTCCCTGTTCTGTGGCCCCTCCCAGCATTCACACTCCCTGTTCTGTGGCCCCTCCCAGCATTGTCACTCCCTGTTCTGAGGCCCCTCTCAGCATTAACACACCCTGTTCTGAGGCCCCTCCCAGCATTAACACACACTGCTCTGAGGCCCCTCCCAGCATTGTCACTCCCAATTCAGAGGCCCCTCCCAGCATTAACACTCCCTGTTTAAGGCCCCTCCCAGCTTGTCACTCCCAATTCTAAGGCCCCTTCAAGCATTGTCACTCACAGTTCTGAGGCCCCTCCCAGCTTGTCACTCCTTATTCTGAGGCCCCTCCCCGCACTGACACTCCCTGTTTAAGGCCCCTCCCAGCATTGTCACTCCCTGTTCTGAGGCTCCTCCCAGCATTGTCACTCCCTGTTCTGAGGCCCCTCCCAGCTTTGGCACACCCTGTTCTGTGGCTCCTCCCAGCATTGACACTCCCTGTTCTGTGGCCCCTCCCAGCATTCACACTCCCTGTTCTGTGGGCCCTCCCAGCATTCACACTCCCTGTTCTGTGGCCCCTCCCAGCATTCACACTCCCTGTTCTGTGGCCCCTCCCAGCATTGTCACTCCCTGTTCTGAGGCCCCTCTCAGCATTAACACACCATGTTCTGAGGCCCCTCCCAGCATTAACACACCCTGCTCTGAGGCCCCTCCCAGCATTGTCACTCCCAATTCAGAGGCCCCTCCCAGCATTAACACTCCCTGTTTAAGGCCCCTCCCAGCTTGTCACTCCCAATTCTAAGGCCCCTTCAAGCATTGTCACTCACAGTTCTGAGGCCCCTCCCAGCATTGTCACTCCTTCTTCTGTGGCCCCTCCCCGCACTGACACTCCCTGTTTAAGGCCCCTCCCAGCATTGTCACTCCCTGTTCTGAGGCTCCTCCCATCATTGTCACTCCCTGTTATGAGGCCCCTCCCAGTTTTGACACACCCTGTTCTGTTGCCCCTCCCAGCATTCACACTCCCTGTTCTGTGGCCCCTCCCAGCATTCAAACTCCCAGTTCTGTGGCCCCTCCCAGCATTGTCACACCCTGTTCTGAGGCCCCTCCCAACATTAACACTCCCTGTTCTGAGGCCCCTCCCAGCATTGTCACTCCCTGTTTAAGGCCCCTCCCAGCTTGTCACTCCCAATTCTGAGGCCCCTCCCAGCATTGTCACTCCTTGTTTAAGGCCCCCCCCAGCTGGGCCCCTTCCAGCATTGTCACTCCCTGTTTAAGGCCCCTCCAAGCATTGACACTTCCTGTTCTGAGGCCCCTCCCAGCATTGACACTCTCTGTTCTGAGGCCCCTCCCAGCATTGACACTCCCTGTTCTGTGGCCCCTCCTAGTATTGACACTCCCTGTTCTGTGGCCCCTCACAGCATTGACACAGCCTGTTCTGTGGCCCCTCCTAGTATTGACACTCCCTGTTCTGTGGCCCCTCCCAGCATTCACACTCCCTGTTCTGGGGCCCCTCCCAGCATTCACACTCCCTGTTCTGTGGCCCCTCCCAGCTTTGTCACTCCCTGTTCTGAGGCCCCTCCCAGCATTGACACTCCGTGTTCTGAGGCCCCTCCCAGCATTGACATTCCCTGTTCTCAGGCCCCTCCCAGCATTGACACACCCCGTTCTGTGGCCCCTCCCAGCATTGACACTCCCTGTTCTGAGGCCCCTCCCAGCATTAACACACCCTGCTCTGAGGCCCCTCCCAGCATTTTGACTCCTTCTTCTGAGGCCCCTCCCAGCTTTGACACACCCTGTTCTGTGGCCCCTCCCAGCATTGACACTCCCTGTTCTGTGGCCCCTCCTAATATTGACACTCCCTGTTCTGTGGCCCCTCCTAGTATTGACACTCCCTGTTCTGTGGCCCCTCCCAGCATTGACACTCCCTGTTCTGTGGCCCGTCTCAGCATTCACACTCCCTGTTCTGTGGCCCCTCACAGCTTTGTCACTCCCTGTTCTGTGGCCCCTCCTAGTATTGACACTCCCTGTTCTGTGGCCCCTCCCAGCATTGACACTCCCTGTTCTGTGGCCCCTCCCAGCATTGACACTCCCTGTTCTGAGGCCCCTTCCAGCTTTGACACTCCCTGTTCTGAGGCCCCTCCCAGCATTGACATTCCCTGTTCTCAGGCCCCTCCCAGCATTCACAACCTGTTCTGTGGCCCGTCCCAGCATTGACACTCCCTGTTCTGTGGCCCCTCCCATCATTGACACTCCCTGTTCTGTGGCCCCTCCCAGCATTCACACTCCCTGTTCTGTGGGCCCTCCCAGCATTCACACTCCCTGTTCTGTGGCCCCTCCCAGCATTCACACTCCCTGTTCTGTGGCCCCTCCCAGCTTGTCACTCCCAATTCTGAGGCCCCTCCCAGCATTGTCACTCCTTGTTTAAGGCCCCCCCCAGCTGGGCCGCTCCCAGCATTGTCACTCCCTGTTTAAGGCCCCTCCAAGCATTGACACTTCCTGTTCTGAGGCCCCTCCCAGCATTGACACTCTCTGTTCTGAGGCCCCTCTCAGCATTGACACTCCCTGTTCTGTGGCCCCTCCTAGTATTGACACTCCCTGTTCTGAGGCCCCTCCCAGCATTGACACTCCCTGTTCTGTGGCCCCCCCTAGTATTGACACTCCCTGTTCTGTGGCCCCTCACAGCATTGACACAGCCTGTTCTGTGGCCCCTCCTAGTATTGACACTCCCTGTTCTGTGGCCCCTCCCAGTATTCACACTCCCTGTTCTGTGGCCCCTCCCAGCATTCACACTCCCTGTTCTGTGGCCCCTCCCAGCATTCACACTTTCTGTTTTGTGGCCCCTCCCAGCATTGTCACTCCCTGTTCTGAGGCCCCTCTCAGCATTGACTCTCCCTGTTTAAGGCCCCTCCCACCTTGTCACTCCCAATTCTGAGGCACCTCCCAGCATTGACACCCCATTTTCTGAGGCCCCTCCCAGCATTGACTCTCCCTATTTAAGGCCCCTCCCAGCATTGACACTCCCTGTTCTGAGTCCCATCCCAGCATTGACACTCCCTGTTCTGAGGCCCCTCCCAGCATTGTCACTCCCTGTTCTGAGGCTCCACCCAGCATTGTCACTCCCTGTTCTGAGGCCCCTCCCAGCTTTGACACACCCTGTTCTGTGGCCCCTCCCAGCATTGACACTCCCTGTTCTGTGGCCCCTCCCCGCATTCACACTCCCTGGTCTGTGGCCCCTCCCAGCATTCACAATCCCTGTTTTGTGGCCCCTCCCAGCATTGTCACTCCCTGTTCTGAGGCCCCTCTCAGCATTGACAGTCCGTGTTTAAGGACCCTCCCAGCATTAACACACCCTCTTCTGAGGCCCCTCCCAGCATTAACACACCCTGCTCTGAGGCCCCTCCCAGCATTGTGACTCCCTGTAATGAGACCCCTCCCAGCATTGTCACTCCCAATTCAGAGGCCCCTCGCAGCATTGACACTCCCTGTTTAAGGCCCCACCCAGCTGGGCCCCTCCCAGCATTGTCACTCCCTGTTTAAGGCCCCCTTAGCATTGATACTCCCTGTTCTGAGACCCCTCCCAGCATTGACACCCCGTTTTCTGAGGCCCCTCCCAGCATTGACACTCCCTGTTTAAGACCCCTCCCAGCATTGACACTCCCTGTTTTGAGGCCCCTCCCAGCATTGACACTCCCTGTTCTGAGGCCCCTCCCAGCATTGACACTCCCTGTTCTGTGGCCCCTCCTAGTATTGACACTCCCTGTTCTGTGGCCCCTCCCAGCATTGACACACCCTGTTCTGTGGCCCCTCCTAGTATTGACACTCCCTGTTCTGTAGCCCCTCCCAGCATTGACACTCCCTGTTCTGTGGCCCCTCCCAGCATTCACACTCCCTGTTCTGTGGCCCCTCACAGCTTTGTCACTCCCTGTTCTGTGGACCCTCCTAGTATTGACACTCCCTGTTCTGTGGCCCCTCCCAGCATTGACACTCCCTGTTCTGTGGCCCCTCTCAGCATTGACACTCCCTGTTCTGAGGCCCCTTCCAGCATTGACACTCCCTGTTCTGTGGCCCCTCCCATCATTTACACTCCCTGTTCTGAGGCCCCTCCCAGCATTGACACTCCCTGTTCTGAGGCCCCTCCCAGAATTGTCACTCCCTGTTCTGTGGCCCCTCCCAGCATTAACACACCCTGTTCTGAGGCCCCTCCCAGCATTGACATTCCCTGTTCTGTGGCCCCTCCCAGCATTGACACACCCTGTTCTGCGGCCCCTCCCAGCATTAACACACCCTGCTCTGAGGCTCCTCCCAGCATTGACACACCCTGTTCTGTGGCCCCTCCCAGCATTGTCACTCCCAATTCAGAGGCCCCTCCCAGCATTAACACTCCCTGTTTAAGGCCCCTCCCAGCTTGTCACTCCCAATTCTAAGGCCCCTTCAAGCATTGTCACTCACAGTTCTGAGGCCCCTCCCAGCTTGTCACTCCTTCTTCTGAGGCCCCTCCCCTCACTGGCACTCCCTGTTTAAGACCCCTCCCAGCATTGTCACTCCCTGTTCTGAGGCTCCTCCCAGCATTGTCACTCCGATTTCTAAGGCCCCTTCAAGCATTGTCACTCACAGTTCTGAGGCCCCTCCCAGCTTGTCACTCCTTCTTCTGAGGCCCCTCCCCGCACTGACACTCCCTGTTTAAGGCCCCTCCCAGCATTGTCACTCCCTGTTCTGAGGCTCCTCCCAGCATTGTCACTCCCTGTTCTGTGGCCCCTCCCAGCATTGACACTCCCTGTTCTGTGGCCCCTCCCAGCATTCACACTCCCTGTTCTGTGGCCCCTCCCAGCATTCACACTCCCTGTTCTGTGGCCCCTCCCAGCATTCACACTCCCTTTTCTGTGGCCCCTCCCAGCATTGACACTCCCTGTTCTGAGGCCCCTTCCAGCATTGACACTCCCTGTTCTGAGGCCCCTCCCAGCCTTGACATTCCCTGTTCTCAGCCCCTCCCAGCATTCACAACCTGTTCTGTGCCCCTCCCAGCATTGACACTCCCTGTTTAAGGCCTCTCCCAGCATTAACACACCCTGTTCTGAGGCCCCTCCCAGCATTAACACACCCTGCTCTGAGGCCCCTCCCAGCATTGTCACTCTCAATTCTCAGCCCCTCCCAGCATTGTCACTCCCAATTCAGAGGCCCCTCGCAGCATTGACACTCCCTGTTTAAGGCCCCTCCCAGCATTGTCACTCTCAATTCTCAGCCCCTCCCAGCATTGACACTCCCTGTTCTGAGGCCCCTCCTAGCATTGACACTCCCTGTTTAAGGCCCCTCCCAGCATTGACACTCCCTGTTCTGTGGCCCCTCCCAGCATTGTCACTCCCTATTCTGAGGCCCCTCCCAGCATTGACACTCCCTGTTCTGAGGCCCCTCCCAGCATTGTCACTCCCTGTTTAAGGCCCCTCCCAGCATTGACACTCCCTGTTCTGATGCCCCTCCTAGCATTGTCACTCCCTGTTCTGTGGCCCCTCCCATCATTGACACTCCCTGTTCTGAGGCCCCTCCCAGCATTGACATTCCCTGTTCTCAGGCCCCTCCCAGCATTGACACACCCTGTTCTGTGGCCCCTCCCAGCATTGTCACTCCCAATTCAGAGGCCCCTCCCAGCATTAACAATCCCTGTTTAAGGCCCCTCCCAGCTTGTCACTCCCAATTCTAAGGCCCCTTCAAGCATTGTCACTCACAGTTCTGAGGCCCCTCCCAGCTTGTCACTCCTTCTTCTGAGGCCCCTCCCCGCACTGACACTCCCTGTTTAAGGTCCCTCCCAGCATTGTCACTCCCTGTTCTGAGGCTCCTCCCAGCATTGTCACTCCCTGTTCTGAGGCCCCTCCCAGCTTTGACACACCCTGTTCTGTGGCTCCTCCCAGCATTGACACTCCCTGTTCTGTGGCCCCTCCCAGCATTCACACTCCCTGTTCTGTGGGCCCTCCCAGCATTCACACTCCCTGTTCTGTGGCCCCTCCCAGCATTCACACTCCCTGTTCTGTGGCCCCTCCCAGCATTGTCACTCCCTGTTCTGAGGCCCCTCTCAGCATTAACACACCCTGTTCTGAGGCCCCTCCCAGCATTAACACACACTGCTCTGAGGCCCCTCCCAGCATTGTCACTCCCAATTCAGAGGCCCCTCCCAGCATTAACACTCCCTGTTTAAGGCCCCTCCCAGCTTGTCACTCCCAATTCTAAGGCCCCTTCAAGCATTGTCACTCACAGTTCTGAGGCCCCTCCCAGCTTGTCACTCCTTATTCTGAGGCCCCTCCCCGCACTGACACTCCCTGTTTAAGGCCCCTCCCAGCATTGTCACTCCCTGTTCTGAGGCTCCTCCCAGCATTGTCACTCCCTGTTCTGAGGCCCCTCCCAGCTTTGGCACACCCTGTTCTGTGGCTCCTCCCAGCATTGACACTCCCTGTTCTGTGGCCCCTCCCAGCATTCACACTCCCTGTTCTGTGGGCCCTCCCAGCATTCACACTCCCTGTTCTGTGGCCCCTCCCAGCATTCACACTCCCTGTTCTGTGGCCCCTCCCAGCATTGTCACTCCCTGTTCTGAGGCCCCTCTCAGCATTAACACACCATGTTCTGAGGCCCCTCCCAGCATTAACACACCCTGCTCTGAGGCCCCTCCCAGCATTGTCACTCCCAATTCAGAGGCCCCTCCCAGCATTAACACTCCCTGTTTAAGGCCCCTCCCAGCTTGTCACTCCCAATTCTAAGGCCCCTTCAAGCATTGTCACTCACAGTTCTGAGGCCCCTCCCAGCATTGTCACTCCTTCTTCTGTGGCCCCTCCCCGCACTGACACTCCCTGTTTAAGGCCCCTCCCAGCATTGTCACTCCCTGTTCTGAGGCTCCTCCCATCATTGTCACTCCCTGTTATGAGGCCCCTCCCAGTTTTGACACACCCTGTTCTGTTGCCCCTCCCAGCATTCACACTCCCTGTTCTGTGGCCCCTCCCAGCATTCAAACTCCCAGTTCTGTGGCCCCTCCCAGCATTGTCACACCCTGTTCTGAGGCCCCTCCCAACATTAACACTCCCTGTTCTGAGGCCCCTCCCAGCATTGTCACTCCCTGTTTAAGGCCCCTCCCAGCTTGTCACTCCCAATTCTGAGGCCCCTCCCAGCATTGTCACTCCTTGTTTAAGGCCCCCCCCAGCTGGGCCCCTTCCAGCATTGTCACTCCCTGTTTAAGGCCCCTCCAAGCATTGACACTTCCTGTTCTGAGGCCCCTCCCAGCATTGACACTCTCTGTTCTGAGGCCCCTCCCAGCATTGACACTCCCTGTTCTGTGGCCCCTCCTAGTATTGACACTCCCTGTTCTGTGGCCCCTCACAGCATTGACACAGCCTGTTCTGTGGCCCCTCCTAGTATTGACACTCCCTGTTCTGTGGCCCCTCCCAGCATTCACACTCCCTGTTCTGGGGCCCCTCCCAGCATTCACACTCCCTGTTCTGTGGCCCCTCCCAGCTTTGTCACTCCCTGTTCTGAGGCCCCTCCCAGCATTGACACTCCGTGTTCTGAGGCCCCTCCCAGCATTGACATTCCCTGTTCTCAGGCCCCTCCCAGCATTGACACACCCCGTTCTGTGGCCCCTCCCAGCATTGACACTCCCTGTTCTGAGGCCCCTCCCAGCATTAACACACCCTGCTCTGAGGCCCCTCCCAGCATTTTGACTCCTTCTTCTGAGGCCCCTCCCAGCTTTGACACACCCTGTTCTGTGGCCCCTCCCAGCATTGACACTCCCTGTTCTGTGGCCCCTCCTAATATTGACACTCCCTGTTCTGTGGCCCCTCCTAGTATTGACACTCCCTGTTCTGTGGCCCCTCCCAGCATTGACACTCCCTGTTCTGTGGCCCGTCTCAGCATTCACACTCCCTGTTCTGTGGCCCCTCACAGCTTTGTCACTCCCTGTTCTGTGGCCCCTCCTAGTATTGACACTCCCTGTTCTGTGGCCCCTCCCAGCATTGACACTCCCTGTTCTGTGGCCCCTCCCAGCATTGACACTCCCTGTTCTGAGGCCCCTTCCAGCTTTGACACTCCCTGTTCTGAGGCCCCTCCCAGCATTGACATTCCCTGTTCTCAGGCCCCTCCCAGCATTCACAACCTGTTCTGTGGCCCGTCCCAGCATTGACACTCCCTGTTCTGTGGCCCCTCCCATCATTGACACTCCCTGTTCTGAGGCCCCTCCCAGCATTGTCACTCCCTGTTCTGTGGCTCCTCCCAGCATTAACACACCCTGCTCTGAGGCCCCTCCCAGCATTGACATTCCCTCTTCTGAGGCCCCTCCCAGCAGTGTCACTCCCAATTCTGAAGCCCCTCCGAGCATGGTCACTCCCTATTATGAGGCTCCTTCCAGAATTATCACTCCCTGTTCTGAGGCCCCTCCTAGCATTATCACTCACAATTATGAGGCCCCTCCCACCATTGTCACTCCCAGTTTAAGGCCCCTCCCAGCATTGACACTTCAAATTAAGAGGCCCCTCCCAGCATTGTCATTCCCTGTTTAAGACCCATCCCAGCATTGTCACTCCCTGTTCTGTGTCCCCTCCCAGCATTGACACTCCCTGCTCTGTGGCCCCTCCCAGCATTCACACTCCCTGTTCTGTGGCCCCTCACAGCTTTGTCACTCCCTGTTCTGTGGCCCCTCCTAGTATTGACACTCCCTGTTCTGTGGCCCCTCCCAGCATTGACACTCCCTGTTCTGTGGCCCCTCCCAGCATTGACACTCCCTGTTCTGAGGCCCCTTCCAGCATTGACACTCCCTGTTCTGAGGCCCCTCCCAGCCTTGACATTCCCTGTTCTCAGGCCCCTCCCAGCATTCACAACCTGTTCTGTGCCCCTCCCAGCATTGACATTCCCTGTTCTGTGGCCCCTCCCAGCATTGACACATCCTGTTCTGTGGCCCCTCCCAGCATTGACACTCCCTGTTCTGCGGCCCCTCCCAGCATTAACACACCCTGCTCTGAGGCCCCTCCCAGCATTGACACACCCTTTTCTGTGGCCCCTCCCAGCATTGTCACTCCGAATTCAGAGGCCCATCCCAGCATTAACACTTCCTGTTTAAGGGCCCTCCCAGCTTGTCACTACCAATTCTAAGGCCCTTTCAAGCATTGTCACTCACAGTTCTGAGGCCCCTCCCAGCTTGTCACTCCTTCTTCTGAGGCCCCTCCCCGCACTGACACTCCCTGTTTAAGGCCCCTCCCAGCATTGTCACTCCCTGTTCTGAGGCTCCTCCCAGCATTGTAACTCCCTGTTCTGAAGCCCCTCCCAGCTTTGACACACCCTGTTCTGTGGCACCTCCCAGCATTCACACTCCCTGTTCTGTGGGCCCTCCCAGCATTCACACTCCCTGTTCTGTGGCCCCTCCCAGCATTCACACTCCCTGTTCTGTGGCCCCTCCCAGCATTGTCACTCCCTGTTCTGAGGCCACTCCCAGCATTGACACTCCCTGTTCTGTGGCCCCTCCTAATTTTGACACTCCCTGTTCTGTGGCCCCTCCCAGCATTGACACTCCCTGTTCTGTGGCCCCTCCTAGTATTGACACTCCCTGTTCTGTGGCCCGTCCCAGCATTGACACTCCCTGTTCTGTGGCCCCTCCCATAATTGACACTCCCTGTTCTGAGGCCCTTCCCAGCATTGTCACTCCCTGTTCTGTGGCCCCTCCCAGCATTAACACACCCTGCTCTGAGGCCCCTCCCAGCATTGACATTCCCTGTTCTCAGGCCCCTCCCAGCATTGACACTCCCTGTTCTGCGGCCCCTCCCAGCATTAACACACCCTGCTCTGAGGCCCCTCCCAGCATTGACACACCCTGTTCTGTGGCCCCTCCCAGCATTGTCACTCCCAATTCAGAGGCCCCTCCCAGCAATAACACTCCCTGTTTAAGGCCCCTCCCAGCTTGTCACTCCCAATTCTAAGGCCCCTTCAAGCATTGTCACTCACAGTTCTGAGGCCCCTCCCAGCTTGTCACTCCTTATTCTGAGGCCCCTCCCAGCATTGTCACTCCTTCTTCTGAGGCCCCTCCCCGCACTGACACTCCCTGTTTAAGGCCCCTCCCAGCATTGTCACTCCCTGTTCTGAGGCTCCTCCCAGCATTGTCACTCCCTGTTCTGAGGCCCCTCCCAGCTTTGGCACACCCTGTTCTGTGGCCCCTCCTAGTATTGACACTCCCTGTTCTGTGGCCCCTCCCAGCATTCACACTCCCTGTTCTGTGGCCCCTCCCAGCATTGTCACTCCCTGTTCTGAGGCCCCTCTCAGCATTAACACACCCTGCTCTGAGGCCCCTCCCAGCATTGTCACTCCCAATTCAGAGGCCCCTCCCAGCATTAACACTCCCTGTTTAAGGCCCCTCCCAGCTTGTCACTCCCAATTCTAAGGCCCCTTCAAGCATTGTCACTCACAGTTCTGAGGCCCCTCCCAGCATTGTCACTCCTTCTTCTGAGGCCCCTCCCCGCACTGACACTCCCTGTTTAAGGCCCCCCCAGCAATGTCACTCCCTGTTCTGAGGCTCCTCCCATCATTGTCACTTCCTGTTCTGTGGCCCCTCCTAGTATTGACACTCCCTGTTCTGTGGCCCCTCCCAGCATTCAAACTACCTGTTCTGTGGCCCCTCCCAGCATTGTCACACCCTGTTCTGAGGCCCCTCCCAACATTAACACTCCCTGTTCTGAGGCCCCTCCCAGCATTGTCACTCCCTGTTTAAGGCCCCTCCCAGCTTGTCACTCCCAATTCTGAGGCCCCTCCCAGCATTGTCACTCCTTGTTTAAGGCCCCCCCCAGCTGGGCCCCTTCCAGCATTGTCACTCCCTGTTTAAGGCCCCTCCAAGCATTGACACTTCCTGTTCTGAGGCCCCTCCCAGCATTGACACTCTCTGTTCTGAGGCCCCTCCCAGCATTGACACTCCCTGTTCTGTGGCCCCTCCTAGTATTGACACTCCCTGTTCTGTGGCCCCTCACAGCATTGACACAGCCTGTTCTGTGGCCCCTCCTAGTATTGATACTCCCTGTTCTGTGGCCCCTCCCAGCATTCACACTCCCTGTTCTGTGGCCCCTCCCAGCATTCACACTCCCTGTTCTGTGGCCCCTCCCAGCTTTGTCACTCCCTGTTCTGAGGCCCCTCCCAGCATTGACACTCCGTGTTCTGAGGCCCCTCCCAGCATTGACATTCCCTGTTCTCAGGCCCCTCCCAGCATTGACACACCCTGTTCTGTGGCCCCTCCCAGCATTGACACTCCCTGTTCTGAGGCCCCTCCGAGCATTAACACACCCTGCTCTGAGGCCCCTCCCAGCATTTTGACTCCTTCTTCTGAGGCCCCTCCCAGCTTTGACACACCCTGTTCTGTGGCCCCTCCCAGCATTGACACTCCCTGTTCTGTGGCCCCTCCTAGTATTGACACTCCCTGTTCTGTGGCCCCTCCTAATATTGACACTCCCTGTTCTGTGGCCCCTCCCAGCATTGACACTCCCTGTTCTGTGGCCCGTCTCAGCATTCACACTCCCTGTTCTGTGGCCCCTCCGAGCTTTGTCACTCCCTGTTCTGTGGCCCCTCCTAGTATTGACACTCCCTGTTCTGTGGCCCCTCCCAGCATTGACACTCCCTGTTCTGTGGCCCCTCCCAGCATTGACACTCCCTGTTCTGAGGCCCCTTCCAGCTTTGACACTCCCTGTTCTGAGGCCCCTCCCAGCATTGACATTCCCTGTTCTCAGGCCCCTCCCAGCATTCACAACCTGTTCTGTGGCCGGTCCCAGCATTGACACTCCCTGTTCTGTGGCCCCTCCCATCATTGACACTCCCTGTTCTGAGGCCCCTCCCAGCATTGACACTTCAAATTAAGAGGCCCCTCCCAGCATTGTCATTCCCTGTTTAAGACCCATCCCAGCATTGTCACTCCCTGTTCTGTGTCCCCTCCCAGCATTGACACTCCCTGCTCTGTGGCCCCTCCCAGCATTCACACTCCCTGTTCTGTGGCCCCTCACAGCTTTGTCACTTCCTGTTCTGTGGCCCCTCCTAGTATTGACACTCCCTGTTCTGTGGCCCCTCCCAGCATTGACACTCCCTGTTCTGTGGCCCCTCCCAGCATTGACACTCCCTGTTCTGAGGCCCCTTCCAGCATTGACACTCCCTGTTCTGAGGCCCCTCCCAGCCTTGACATTCCCTTTTCTCAGGCTCCTCCCAGCATTCACAACCTGTTCTGTGCCCCTCCCAGCATTGACATTCCCTGTTCTGTGGCCCCTCCCAGCATTGACACATCCTGTTCTGTGGCCCCTCCCAGCATTGACACTCCCTGTTCTGCGGCCCCTCCCAGCATTAACACACCCTGCTCTGAGGCCCCTCCCAGCATTGACACACCCTTTTCTGTGGCCCCTCCCAGCATTGTCACTCCGAATTCAGAGGCCCCTCCCAGCATTAACACTTCCTGTTTAAGGGCCCTCCCAGCTTGTCACTCCCAATTCTAAGGCCCTTTCAAGCATTGTCACTCACAGTTCTGAGGCCCCTCCCAGCTTGTCACTCCTTATTCTGAGGCCACTCCCAGCATTGTCACTCCTTCTTCTGAGGCCCCTCCCCGCACTGACACTCCCTGTTTAAGGCCCCTCCCAGCATTGTCACTCCCTGTTCTGAGGCTCCTCCCAGCATTGTAACTCCCTGTTCTGAAGCCCCTCCCAGCTTTGACACACCCTGTTCTGAGGCCCTTTCCAGCTTTGACACTCCCTGTTCTGAGGCCCCTCCCAGCATTGACATTCCCTGTTCTCAGGCCCCTCCCAGCATTCACACTCCCTGTTCTGTGGCCCCTCCCAGCATTGACACTCCCTGTTCTGTGGCCCCTCCCATCATTGACACTCCCTGTTCTGAGGCCCCTCCCAGCATTGTCACTCCCTGTTCTGTGGCTCCTCCCAGCATTAACACACCCTGCTCTGAGGCCCCTCCCAGTATTGACATTCCCTCTTCTGAGGCCCCTCCCAGCAGTGTCACTCCCAATTCTGAAGCCCCTCCGAGCATGGTCACTCCCTATTATGAGGCTCCTTCCAGAATTATCACTCCCTGTTCTGAGGCCCCTCCTAGCATTATCACTCACAATTATGAGGCCCCTCCCACCATTGTCACTCCCAGTTTAAGGCCCCTCCCAGCATTGACACTTCAAATTAAGAGGCCCCTCCCAGCATTGTCATTCCCTGTTTAAGACCCATCCCAGCATTGTCACTCCCTGTTCTGTGTCCCCTCCCAGCATTGACACTCCCTGCTCTGTGGCCCCTCCCAGCATTCACACTCCCTGTTCTGTGGCCCCTCACAGCTTTGTCACTCCCTGTTCTGTGGCCCCTCCTAGTACTGACACTCCCTGTTCTGTGGCCCCTCCCAGCATTGACACTCCCTGTTCTGTGGCCCCTCCCAGCATTGACACTCCCTGTTCTGAGGCCCCTTCCAGCATTGACACTCCCTGTTCTGAGGCCCCTCCCAGCCTTGACATTCCCTGTTCTCAGGCCCCTCCCAGCATTCACAACCTGTTCTGTGCCCCTCCCAGCATTGACATTCCCTGTTCTGTGGCCCCTCCCAGCATTGACACATCCTGTTCTGTGGCCCCTCCCAGCATTGACACTCCCTGTTCTGCGGCCCCTCCCAGCATTAACACACCCTGCTCTGAGGCCCCTCCCAGCATTGACACACCCTTTTCTGTGGCCCCTCCCAGCATTGTCACTCCGAATTCAGAGGCCCATCCCAGCATTAACACTTCCTGTTTAAGGGCCCTCCCAGCTTGTCACTCCCAATTCTAAGGCCCTTTCAAGCATTGTCACTCACAGTTCTGAGGCCCCTCCCAGCTTGTCACTCCTTATTCTGAGGCCACTCCCAGCATTGTCACTCCTTCTTCTGAGGCCCCTCCCCGCACTGACACTCCCTGTTTAAGGCCCCTCCCAGCATTGTCACTCCCTGTTCTGAGGCTCCTCCCAGCATTGTAACTCCCTGTTCTGAAGCCCCTCCCAGCTTTGACACACCCTGTTCTGTGGCACCTCCCAGCATTCACACTCCCTGTTCTGTGGGCCCTCCCAGCATTCACACTCCCTGTTCAGTGGCCCCTCCCAGCATTCACACTCCCTGTTCTGTGGCCCCTCCCAGCATTGTCACTCCCTGTTCTGAGGCCACTCCCAGCATTGACACTCCCTGTTCTGAGGCGCCTCCCTGCATTGACACTCCCTGTTCTGAGGCCCCTCCCAGCATTGACACTCCCTGTTCTGTGGCCCCTCCTAATTTTGACACTCCCTGTTCTGTGGCCCCTCCCAGCATTGACACTCCCTGTTCTGTGGCCCCTCCTAGTATTGACACTCCCTGTTCTGTGGCCGGTCCCAGCATTGACACTCCCTGTTCTGTGGCCCCTCCCATAATTGACACTCCCTGTTCTGAGGCCCTTCCCAGCATTGTCACTCCCTGTTCTGTGGCCCCTCCCAGCATTAACACACCCTGCTCTGAGGCCCCTCCCAGCATTGACATTCCCTGTTCTCAGGCCCCTCCCAGCATTGACACTCCCTGTTCTGCGGCCCCTCCCAGCATTAACACACCCTGCTCTGAGGCCCCTCCCAGCATTGACACACCCTGTTCTGTGGCCCCTCCCAGCATTGTCACTCCCAATTCAGAGGCCCCTCCCAGCATTAACACTCCCTGTTTAAGGCCCCTCCCAGCTTGTCACTCCCAATTCTAAGGCCCCTTCAAGCATTGTCACTCACAGTTCTGAGGCCCCTCCCAGCTTGTCACTCCTTATTCTGAGGCCCCTCCCAGCATTGTCACTCCTTCTTCTGAGGCCCCTCCCCGCACTGACACTCCCTGTTTAAGGCCCCTCCCAGCATTGTCACTCCCTGTTCTGAGGCTCCTCCCAGCATTGTCACTCCCTGTTCTGAGGCCCCTCCCAGCTTTGGCACACCCTGTTCTGTGGCTCCTCCCAGCATTGACACTCCCTGTTCTGTGGCCCCTCCCAGCATTCACACTCCCTGTTCTGTGGGCCCTCCCAGCATTCACACTCCCTGTTCTGTGGCCCCTCCCAGCATTCACACTCCCTGTTCTGTGGCCCCTCCCAGCATTGTCACTCCCTGTTCTGAGGCCCCTCTCAGCATTAACACACCCTGCTCTGAGGCCCCTCCCAGCATTGTCACTCCCAATTCAGAGGCCCCTCCCAGCATTAACACTCCCTGTTTAAGGCCCCTCCCAGCTTGTCACTCCCAATTCTAAGGCCCCTTCAAGCATTGTCACTCACAGTTCTGAGGCCCCTCCCAGCATTGTCACTCCTTCTTCTGAGGCCCCTCCCCGCACTGACACTCCCTGTTTAAGGCCCCCCCAGCATTGTCACTCCCTGTTCTGAGGCTCCTCCCATCATTGTCACTTCCTGTTCTGTGGCCCCTCCTAGTATTGACACTCCCTGTTCTATGGCCCCTCCCAGCATTCAAACTACCTGTTCTGTGGCCCCTCCCAACATTGTCACACCCTGTTCTGAGGCCCCTCCCAACATTAACACTCCCTGTTCTGAGGCCCCTCCCAGCATTGTCACTCCCTGTTTAAGGCCCCTCCCAGCTTGTCACTCCCAATTCTGAGGCCCCTCCCAGCATTGTCACTCCTTGTTTAAGGCCCCCCCCAGCTGGGCCCCTTCCAGCATTGTCACTCCCTGTTTAAGGCCCCTCCAAGCATTGACACTTCCTGTTCTGAGGCCCCTCCCAGCATTGACACTCTCTGTTCTGAGGCCCCTCCCAGCATTGACACTCCCTGTTCTGTGGCCCCTCCTAGTATTGACACTCCCTGTTCTGTGGCCCCTCACAGCATTGACACAGCCTGTTCTGTGGCCCCTCCTAGTATTGATACTCCCTGTTCTGTGGCCCCTCCCAGCATTCACACTCCCTGTTCTGTGGCCCCTCCCAGCATTCACACTCCCTGTTCTGTGGCCCCTCCCAGCTTTGTCACTCCCTGTTCTGAGGCCCCTCCCAGCATTGACACTCCGTGTTCTGAGGCCCCTCCCAGCATTGACATTCCCTGTTCTCAGGCCCCTCCCAGCATTGACACACCCTGTTCTGTGGCCCCTCCCAGCATTGACACTCCCTGTTCTGAGGCCCCTCCGAGCATTAACACACCCTGCTCTGAGGCCCCTCCCAGCATTTTGACTCCTTCTTCTGAGGCCCCTCCCAGCTTTGACACACCCTGTTCTGTGGCCCCTCCCAGCATTGACACTCCCTGTTCTGTGGCCCCTCCTAGTATTGACACTCCCTGTTCTGTGGCCCCTCCTAATATTGACACTCCCTGTTCTGTGGCCCCTCCCAGCATTGACACTCCCTGTTCTGTGGCCCGTCTCAGCATTCACACTCCCTGTTCTGTGGCCCCTCCGAGCTTTGTCACTCCCTGTTCTGTGGCCCCTCCTAGTATTGACACTCCCTGTTCTGTGGCCCCTCCCAGCATTGACACTCCCTGTTCTGTGGCCCCTCCCAGCATTGACACTCCCTGTTCTGAGGCCCCTTCCAGCTTTGACACTCCCTGTTCTGAGGCCCCTCCCAGCATTGACATTCCCTGTTCTCAGGCCCCTCCCAGCATTCACAACCTGTTCTGTGGCCCGTCCCAGCATTGACACTCCCTGTTCTGTGGCCCCTCCCATCATTGACACTCCCTGTTCTGAGGCCCCTCCCAGCATTGACACTTCAAATTAAGAGGCCCCTCCCAGCATTGTCATTCCCTGTTTAAGACCCATCCCAGCATTGTCACTCCCTGTTCTGTGTCCCCTCCCAGCATTGACACTCCCTGCTCTGTGGCCCCTCCCAGCATTCACACTCCCTGTTCTGTGGCCCCTCACAGCTTTGTCACTTCCTGTTCTGTGGCCCCTCCTTGTATTGACACTCCCTGTTCTGTGGCCCCTCCCAGCATTGACACTCCCTGTTCTGTGGCCCCTCCCAGCATTGACACTCCCTGTTCTGAGGCCCCTTCCAGCATTGACACTCCCTGTTCTGAGGCCCCTCCCAGCCTTGACATTCCCTTTTCTCAGGCTCCTCCCAGCATTCACAACCTGTTCTGTGCCCCTCCCAGCATTGACATTCCCTGTTCTGTGGCCCCTCCCAGCATTGACACATCCTGTTCTGTGGCCCCTCCCAGCATTGACACTCCCTGTTCTGCGGCCCCTCCCAGCATTAACACACCCTGCTCTGAGGCCCCTCCCAGCATTGACACACCCTTTTCTGTGGCCCCTCCCAGCATTGTCACTCCGAATTCAGAGGCCCCTCCCAGCATTAACACTTCCTGTTTAAGGGCCCTCCCAGCTTGTCACTCCCAATTCTAAGGCCCTTTCAAGCATTGTCACTCACAGTTCTGAGTCCCCTCCCAGCTTGTCACTCCTTATTCTGAGGCCACTCCCAGCATTGTCACTCCTTCTTCTGAGGCCCCTCCCCGCACTGACACTCCCTGTTTAAGGCCCCTCCCAGCATTGTCACTCCCTGTTCTGAGGCTCCTCCCAGCATTGTAACTCCCTGTTCTGAAGCCCCTCCCAGCTTTGACACACCCTGTTCTGTGGCACCTCCCAGCATTCACACTCCCTGTTCTGTGGGCCCTCCCAGCATTCACACTCCCTGTTCTGTGGCCCCTCCCAGCATTCACACTCCCTGTTCTGAGGCCACTCCCAGCATTGACACTCCCTGTTCTGAGGCGCCTCCCTGCATTGACACTCCCTGTTCTGAGGCCCCTCCCAGCATTGACACTCCCTGTTCTGTGGCCCCTCCTAATTTTGACACTCCCTGTTCTGTGGCCCCTCCCAGCACTGACACTCCCTGTTCTGTGGCCCCTCCTAGTATTGACACTCCCTGTTCTGTGGCCCGTCCCAGCATTGACACTCCCTGTTCTGTGGCCCCTCCCATCATTGACACTCCCTGTTCTGAGGCCCTTCCCAGCATTGTCACTCCCTGTTCTGTGGCCCCTCCCAGCATTAACACACCCTGCTCTGAGGCCCCTCCCAGCATTGACACACCCTGTTCTGTGGCCCCTCCCAGCTTGTCACTCCCAATTCTAAGGCCCCTTCAAGCATTGTCACTCACAGTTCTGAGGCCCCTCCCAGCTTGTCATTCCTTATTCTGAGGCCCCTCCCAGCATTGTCACTCCTTCTTCTGAGGCCCCTCCCCGCACTGACACTCCCTGTTTAAGGCCCCTCCCAGCATTGTCACTCCCTGTTCTGAGGCTCCTCCCAGCATTGTCACTCCCTGTTCTGAGGCCCCTCCCAGCTTTGGCACACCCTGTTCTGTGGCTCCTCCCAGCATTGACACTCCCTGTTCTGTGGCCCCTCCCAGCATTCACACTCCCTGTTCTGTGGGCCCTCCCAGCATTCACACTCCCTGTTCTGTGGCCCCTCCCAGCATTCACACTCCCTGTTCTGTGGCCCCTCCCAGCATTGTCACTCCCTGTTCTGAGGCCCCTCTCAGCATTAACACACCCTGTTCTGAGGCCCCTCCCAGCATTAACACACCCTGCTCTGAGGCCCCTCCCAGCATTGTCACTCCCAATTCAGAGGCCCCTCCCAGCATTAACACTACCTGTTTAAGGCCCCTCCCAGCTTGTCACTCCCAATTCTAAGGCCCCTTCAAGCATTGTCACTCACAGTTCTGAGGCCCCTCCCAGCATTGTCACTCCTTCTTCTGAGGCCCCTCCCCGCACTGACACTCCCTGTTTAAGGCCCCTCCCAGCATTGTCACTCCCTGTTCTGAGGCTCCTCCCATCATTGTCAATCCCTGTTCTGAGGCCCCTCCCAGTTTTGACACACCCTGTTCTGTTGCCCCTCCCAGTATTCACACTCCCTGTTCTGTGGCCCCTCCCAGCATTCAAACTCCCTGTTCTGTTGCCCCTCCCAGCATTGTCACACCCTGTTCTGAGGCCCCTCCCAGCATTCAAACTCCCTGTTCTGTGGCCCCTCCCAGCATTGTCACACCCTGTTCTGAGGCCCCTCGCAACATTAACACTCCCTGTTCTGAGGCCCCTCCCAGCATTGTCACTCCCTGTTTAAGGCCCCTCCCAGCTTGTCACTCCCAATTCTGAGGCCCCTCCCAGCATTGTCACTCCTTGTTTAAGGCCCCCCCCCAGCTGGGCCCCTTCCAGCATTGTCACTCCCTGTTTAAGGCCCCTCCAAGCATTGACACTTCCTGTTCTGAGGCCCCTCCCAGCATTGACACTCTCTGTTCTGAGGCCCCTCCCAGCATTGACACTCCCTGTTCTGTGGCCCCTCCTAGTATTGACACTCCCTGTTCTGTGGCCCCTCACAGCATTGACACAGCCTGTTCTGTGGCCCCTCCTAGTATTGACACTCCCTGTTCTGTGGCCCCTCCCAGCATTCACACTCCCTGTTCTGTGGCCCCTCCCAGCATTCACACTCCCTGTTCTGTGGCCCCTCCCAGCTTTGTCACTCCCTGTTCTGAGGCCACTCCCAGCATTGACACTCCCTGTTCTGAGGCGCCTCCCTGCATTGACACTCCCTGTTCTGAGGCCCCTCCCAGCATTGACACTCCCTGTTCTGTGGCCCCTCCTAATTTTGACACTCCCTGTTCTGTGGCCCCTCCCAGCATTGACACTCCCTGTTCTGTGGCCCCTCCTAGTATTGACACTCCCTGTTCTGTGGCCCGTCCCAGCATTGACACTCCCTGTTCTGTGGCCCCTCCCATAACTGACACTCCCTGTTCTGAGGCCCTTCCCAGCATTGTCACTCCCTGTTCTGTGGCCCCTCCCAGCATTAACACACCCTGCTCTGAGGCCCCTCCCAGCATTGACATTCCCTGTTCTCAGGCCCCTCCCAGCATTGACACTCCCTGTTCTGCGGCCCCTCCCAGCATTAACACACCCTGCTCTGAGGCCCCTCCCAGCATTGACACACCCTGTTCTGTGGCCCCTCCCAGCATTGTCACTCCCAATTCAGAGGCCCCTCCCAGCATTAACACTCCCTGTTTAAGGCCCCTCCCAGCTTGTCACTCCGAATTCTAAGGCCCCTTCAAGCATTGTCACTCACAGTTCTGAGGCCCCTCCCAGCTTGTCACTCCTTATTCTGAGGCCCCTCCCAGCATTGTCACTCCTTCTTCTGAGGCCCCTCCCCGCACTGACACTCCCTGTTTAAGGCCCCTCCCAGCATTGTCACTCCCTGTTCTGAGGCTCCTCCCAGCATTGTCACTCCCTGTTCTGAGGCCCCTCCCAGCTTTGGCACACCCTGTTCTGTGGCTCCTCCCAGCATTGACACTCCCTGTTCTGTGGCCCCTCCCAGCATTCACACTCCCTGCTCTGTGGGCCCTCCCAGCATTCACACTCCCTGTTCTGTGGCCCCTCCCAGCATTCACACTCCCTGTTCTGTGGCCCCTCCCAGCTTTGTCACTCCCTGTTCTGAGGCCCCTCCCAGCATTGACACTCCTTCTTCTGAGGCCCCTCCCCGCACTGACACTCCCTGTTTAAGGCCCCTCCCAGCTTGTCACTCCCAATTCTGAGGCCCCTCCCAGCATTGTCACTCCTTGTTTAAGGCCCCCCCCAGCTGGGCCCCTTCCAGCATTGTCACTCCCTGTTTAAGGCCCCTCCAAGCATTGACACTTCCTGTTCTGAGGCCCCTCCCAGCATTGACACTCTCTGTTCTGAGGCCCCTCCCAGCATTGACACTCCCTGTTCTGTGGCCCCTCCTAGTATTGACACTCCCTGTTCTGTGGCCCCTCACAGCATTGACACAGCCTGTTCTGTGGCCCCTCCTAGTATTGACACTCCCTGTTCTGTGGCCCCTCCCAGCATTCACACTCCCTGTTCTGTGGCCCCTCCCAGCATTCACACTCCCTGTTCTGTGGCCCCTCCCAGCTTTGTCACTCCCTGTTCTGAGGCCCCTCCCAGCATTGACACTCCGTGTTCTGAGGCCCCTCCCAGCATTGACATTCCCTGTTCTCAGGCCCCTCCCAGCATTGACACACCCTGTTCTGTGGCCCCTCCCAGCATTGACACTCCCTGTTCTGAGGCCCATCCGAGCATTAACACACCCTGCTCTGAGGCCCCTCCCAGCATTTTGACTCCTTCTTCTGAGGCCCCTCCCAGCTTTGACACACCCTGTTCTGTGGCCCCTCCCAGCATTGACACTCCCTGTTCTGTGGCCCCTCCTAGTATTGACACTCCCTGTTCTGTGGCCCCTCCTAATATTGACACTCCCTGTTCTGTGGCCCCTCCCAGCATTGACACTCCCTGTTCTGTGGCCCGTCTCAGCATTCACACTCCCTGTTCTGTGGCCCCTCCGAGCTTTGTCACTCCCTGTTCTGTGGCCCCTCCTAGTATTGACACTCCCTGTTCTGTGGCCCCTCCCAGCATTGACACTCCCTGTTCTGTGGCCCCTCCCAGCATTGACACTCCCTGTTCTGAGGCCCCTTCCAGCTTTGACACTCCCTGTTCTGAGGCCCCTCCCAGCATTGACATTCCCTGTTCTCAGGCCCCTCCCAGCATTCACAACCTGTTCTGTGGCCCGTCCCAGCATTGACACTCCCTGTTCTGTGGCCCCTCCCATCATTGACACTCCCTGTTCTGAGGCCCCTCCCAGCATTGACACTTCAAATTAAGAGGCCCCTCCCAGCATTGTCATTCCCTGTTTAAGACCCATCCCAGCATTGTCACTCCCTGTTCTGTGTCCCCTCCCAGCATTGACACTCCCTGCTCTGTGGCCCCTCCCAGCATTCACACTCTCTGTTCTGTGGCCCCTCACAGCTTTGTCACTTCCTGTTCTGTGGCCCCTCCTAGTATTGACACTCCCTGTTCTGTGGCCCCTCCCAGCATTGACACTCCCTGTTCTGTTGCCCCTCCCAGCATTGACACTCCCTGTTCTGAGGCCCCTTCCAGCATTGACACTCCCTGTTCTGAGGCCCCTCCCAGCCTTGACATTCCCTTTTCTCAGGCTCCTCCCAGCATTCACAACCTGTTCTGTGCCCCTCCCAGCATTGACATTCCCTGTTCTGTGGCCCCTCCCAGCATTGACACATCCTGTTCTGTGGCCCCTCCCAGCATTGACACTCCCTGTTCTGCGGCCCCTCCCAGCATTAACACACCCTGCTGAGGCCCCTCCCAGCATTGACACACCCTTTTCTGTGGCCCCTCCCAGCATTGTCACTCCGAATTCAGAGGCCCCTCCCAGCATTAACACTTCCTGTTTAAGGTCCCTCCCAGCTTGTCACTCCCAATTCTAAGGCCCTTTCAAGCATTGTCACTCACAGTTCTGAGGCCCCTCCCAGCTTGTCACTCCTTATTCTGAGGCCACTCCCAGCATTGTCACTCCTTCTTCTGAGGCCCCTCCCCGCACTGACACTCCCTGTTTAAGGCCCCTCCCAGCATTGTCACTCCCTGTTCTGAGGCTCCTCCCAGCATTGTAACTCCCTGTTCTGAAGCCCCTCCCAGCTTTGACACACCCTGTTCTGTGGCACCTCCCAGCATTCACACTCCCTGTTCTGTGGGCCCTCCCAGCATTCACACTCCCTGTTCTGTGGCCCCTCCCAGCATTCACACTCCCTGTTCTGTGGCCCCTCCCAGCATTGTCACTCCCTGTTCTGAGGCCACTCCCAGCATTGACACTCCCTGTTCTGAGGCGCCTCCCTGCATTGACACTCCCTGTTCTGAGGCCCCTCCCAGCATTGACACTCCCTGTTCTGTGGCCCCTCCTAATTTTGACACTCCCTGTTCTGTGGCCCCTCCCAGCATTGACACTCCCTGTTCTGTGGCCCCTCCTAGTATTGACACTCCCTGTTCTGTGGCCCGTCCCAGCATTGACACTCCCTGTTCTGTGGCCCCTCCCATCATTGACACTCCCTGTTCTGAGGCCCTTCCCAGCATTGTCACTCCCTGTTCTGTGGACCCTCCCAGCATTAACACACCCTGCTCTGAGGCCCCTCCCAGCATTGACACACCCTGTTCTGTGGCCCCTCCCAGCTTGTCACTCCCAATTCTAAGGCCCCTTCAAGCATTGTCACTCACAGTTCTGAGGCCCCTCCCAGCTTGTCACTCCTTATTCTGAGGCCCCTCCCAGCATTGTCACTCCTTCTTCTGAGGCCCCTCCCCGCACTGACACTCCCTGTTTAAGGCCCCTCCCAGCATTGTCACTCCCTGTTCTGAGGCTCCTCCCAGCATTGTCACTCCCTGTTCTGAGGCCCCTCCCAGCTTTGGCACACCCTGTTCTGTGGCTCCTCCCAGCATTGACACTCCCTGTTCTGTGGCCCCTCCCAGCATTCACACTCCCTGTTCTGTGGGCCCTCCCAGCATTCACACTCCCTGTTCTGTGGCCCCTCCCAGCATTCACACTCCCTGTTCTGTGGCCCCTCCCAGCATTGTCACTCCCTGTTCTGAGGGCCCTCTCAGCATTAACACACCCTGTTCTGAGGCCCCTCCCAGCATTAACACACCCTGCTCTGAGGCCCCTCCCAGCATTGTCACTCCCAATTCAGAGGCCCCTCCCAGCATTAACACTCCCTGTTTAAGGCCCCTCCCAGCTTGTCACTCCCAATTCTAAGGCCCCTTCAAGCATTGTCACTCACAGTTCTGAGGCCCCTCCCAGCATTGTCACTCCTTCTTCTGAGGCCCCTCCCCGCACTGACACTCCCTGTTTAAGGCCCCTCCCAGCATTGTCACTCCCTGTTCTGAGGCTCCTCCCATCATTGTCAATCCCTGTTCTGAGGCCCCTCCCAGTTTTGACACACCCTGTTCTGTTGCCCCTCCCAGCATTCACACTCCCTGTTCTGTGGCCCCTCCCAGCATTCAAACTCCCTGTTCTGTGGCCCCTCCCAGCATTGTCACACCCTGTTCTGAGGCCCCTCGCAACATTAACACTCCCTGTTCTGAGGCCCCTCCCAGCATTGTCACTCCCTGTTTAAGGCCCCTCCCAGCTTGTCACTCCCAATTCTGAGGCCCCTCCCAGCATTGTCACTCCTTGTTTAAGGCCCCCCCCAGCTGGGCCCCTTCCAGCATTGTCACTCCCTGTTTAAGGCCCCTCCAAGCATTGACACTTCCTGTTCTGAGGCCCCTCCCAGCATTGACACTCTCTGTTCTGAGGCCCCTCCCAGCATTGACACTCCCTGTTCTGTGGCCCCTCCTAGTATTGACACTCCCTGTTCTGTGGCCCCTCACAGCATTGACACAGCCTGTTCTGTGGCCCCTCCTAGTATTGACACTCCCTGTTCTGTGGCCCCTCCCAGCATTCACACTCCCTGTTCTGTGGCCCCTCCCAGCATTCACACTCCCTGTTCTGTGGCCCCTCCCAGCTTTGTCACTCCCTGTTCTGAGGCCACTCCCAGCATTGACACTCCCTGTTCTGAGACGGCTCCCTGCATTGACACTCCCTGTTCTGAGGCCCCTCCCAGCATTGACACTCCCTGTTCTGTGGCCCCTCCTAATTTTGACACTCCCTGTTCTGTGGCCCCTCCCAGCATTGACACTCCCTGTTCTGTGGCCCCTCCTAGTATTGACACTCCCTGTTCTGTGGCCCGTCCCAGCATTGACACTCCCTGTTCTGTGGCCCCTCCCATAATTGACACTCCCTGTTCTGAGGCCCTTCCCAGCATTGTCACTCCCTGTTCTGTGGCCCCTCCCAGCATTAACACACCCTGCTCTGAGGCCCCTCCCAGCATTGACATTCCCTGTTCTCAGGCCCCTCCCAGCATTGACACTCCCTGTTCTGCGGCCCCTCCCAGCATTAACACACCCTGCTCTGAGGCCCCTCCCAGCATTGACACTCCCTGTTCTGTGGCCCCTCCCATAATTGACACTCCCTGTTCTGAGGCCCTTCCCAGCATTGTCACTCCCTGTTCTGTGGCCCCTCCCAGCATTGACACTCCCTGTTCTGTGGCCCCTCCTAGTATTGACACTCCCTGTTCTGTGGCCCGTCCCAGCATTGACACTCCCTGTTCTGTGGCCCCTCCCATAATTGACACTCCCTGTTCTGAGGCCCTTCCCAGCATTGTCACTCCCTGTTCTGTGGCCCCTCCCAGCATTAACACACCCTGCTCTGAGGCCCCTCCCAGCATTGACATTCCCTGTTCTCAGGCCCCTCCCAGCATTGACACTCCCTGTTCTGTGGCCCCTCCCATAATTGACACTCCCTGTTCTGAGGCCCTTCCCAGCATTGTCACTCCCTGTTCTGTGGCCCCTCCCAGCATTAACACACCCTGCTCTGAGGCCCCTCCCAGCATTGTCACTCCCAATTCAGAGGCCCCTCCCAGCATTAACACTCCCTGTTTAAGGCCCCTCCCAGCTTGTCACTCCCAATTCTAAGGCCCCTTCAAGCATTGTCACTCACAGTTCTGAGGCCCCTCCCAGCATTGACACTCCCTGTTCTGTGGCCCCTCCTAATTTTGACACTCCCTGTTCTGTGGCCCCTCCCAGCATTGACACTCCCTGTTCTGTGGCCCCTCCTAGTATTGACACTCCCTGTTCTGTGGCCCGTCCCAGCATTGACACTCCCTGTTCTGTGGCCCCTCCCATCATTGACACTCCCTGTTCTGAGGCCCTTCCCAGCATTGTCACTCCCTGTTCTGTGGCCCCTCCCAGCATTAACACACCCTGCTCTGAGGCCCCTCCCAGCATTGACATTCCCTGTTCTCAGGCCCCTCCCAGCATTGACACTCCCTGTTCTGCGGCCCCTCCCAGCATTAACACACACTGCTCTGAGGCCCCTCCCAGCATTGACACACCCTGTTCTGTGGCCCCTCCCAGCATTGTCACTCCCAGATCAGAGGCCCCTCCCAGCATTAACACTCCCTGTTTAAGGCCCCTCCCAGCTTGTCACTCCCAATTCTAAGGCCCCTTCAAGCATTGTCACTCACAGTTCTGAGGCCCCTCCCAGCTTGTCACTCCTTATTCTGAGGCCCCTCCCAGCATTGTCACTCCTTCTGAGGCCCCTCCCCCAACTGACACTCCCTGTTTAAGGCCCCTCCCAGCATTGTCACTCCCTGTTCTGAGGCTCCTCCCAGCATTGTCAATCCCTGTTCTGAGGCCCCTCCCAGCTTTGGCACACCCTGTTCTGTGGCTCCTCCCAGCATTGACACTCCCTGTTCTGTGGCCCCTCCCAGCATTCACACTCCCTGTTCTGTGGGCCCTCCCAGCATTCACACTCCCTGTTCTGTGGCCCCTCCTAGCATTGTCACTCCCTGTTCTGAGGCCCCTCTCAGCATTAACACACCCTGTTCTGAGGCCCCTCCCAGCATTAACACACCCTGCTCTGAGGCCCCTCCCAGCATTGTCACTCCCAATTCGGAGGCCCCTCCCAGCATTAACACTCCCTGTTTAAGGCCCCTCCCAGCTTGTCACTCCCAATTCTAAGGCCCCTTCAAGCATTGTCACTCACAGTTCTGAGGCCCCTCCCAGCATTGTCACTCCTTCTTCTGAGGCCCCTCCCCGCACTGAGACTCCCTGTTTAAGGCCCCTCCCAGCATTGTCACTCCCTGTTCTGAGGCTCCTCCCATCATTGTCACTCCCTGTTCTGAGGCCCCTCCCAGTTTTGACACACCCTGTTCTGTTGCCCCTCCCAGCATTCACACTCCCTGTTCTGTGGCCCCTCCCAACATTAACACTCCCTGTTCTGAGGCCCCTCACAGCATTGTCACTCCCTGTTTAAGGCCCCTCCCAGCTTGTCACTCCCAATTCTGAGGCCCCTCCCAGCATTGTCACTCCTTGTTTAAGGCCCCCCCCAGCTGGGCCCCTTCCAGCATTGTCACTCCCTGTTTAAGGCCCCTCCAAGCATTGACACTTCCTGTTCTGAGGCCCCTCCCAGCATTGACACTCTCTGTTCTGAGGCCCCTCCCAGCATTGACACTCCCTGTTCTGTGGCCCCTCCTAGTATTGACACTCCCTGTTCTGTGGCCCCTCACAGCATTGACACAGCCTGTTCTGTGGCCCCTCCTAGTATTGACACTCCCTGTTCTGTGGCCCCTCCCAGCATTCACACTCCCTGTTCTGTGGCCCCTCCCAGCATTCACACTCCCTGTTCTGTGGCCCCTCCCAGCTTTGTCACTCCCTGTTCTGAGGCCCCTCCCAGCATTGACACTCCGTGTTCTGAGGCCCCTCCCAGCATTGACATTCCCTGTTCTCAGGCCCCTCCCAGCATTGACACACCCTGTTCTGTGGCCCCTCCCAGCATTGACACTCCCTGTTCTGAGGCCCCTCCGAGCATTAACACACCCTGCTCTGAGGCCCCTCCCAGCATTTTGACTCCTTCTTCTGAGGCCCCTCCCAGCTTTGACACACCCTGTTCTGTGGCCCCTCCCAGCATTGACACTCCCTGTTCTGTGGCCCCTCCTAGTATTGACACTCCCTGTTCTGTGGCCCCTCCCAGCATTGACACACCCTGTTCTGTGGCCCGTCTCAGCATTCACACTCCCTGTTCTGTGGCCCCTCCCAGCTTTGTCACTCCCTGTTCTGTGGCCCCTCCTAGTATTGACACTCCCTGTTCTGTGGCCCCTCCCAGCATTGACACTCCCTGTTCTGTGGCCCCTCCCAGCATTGACACTCCCTGTTCTGAGGCCCCTTCCAGCATTGACACTCCCTGTTCTGAGGCCCCTCCCAGCATTGACATTCCCTGTTCTCAGGCCCCTCCCAGCATTCACAACCTGTTCTGTGGCCCCTCCCAGCATTGACACTCCCTGTTCTGTGGCCCCTCCCATCATTGACACTCCCTGTTCTGAGGCCCCTCCCAGCATTGTCACTCCCTGTTCTGTGGCTCCTCCCAGCATTAACACACCCTGCTCTGAGGCCCCTCCCAGCATTGACATTCCCTCTTCTGAGGCCCCTCCCAGCATTGTCACTCCCTATTCTGAGGCCCCTCCCAGCATTAACACTCCCTTTTCTGAGGCCCCTCCCAGCATTAACACTCCCTGTTCTGAGGCCCCTCCCAGCAGTGTCACTCCCAATTCTGAGGCCCCTCCGAGCATGGTCACTCCCTATTATGAGGCTCCTTCCAGAATTATCACTCCCTGTTCTGAGGCCCCTCCTAGCATTATCACTCACAATTATGAGGCCCCTCCCACCATTGTCACTCCCAGTTTAAGGCCCCTCCCAGCATTGACACTTCAAATTAAGAGGCCCCTCCCAGCATTGTCATTCCCTGTTGAAGACCCATCCCAGCATTGTCACTCCCTGTTCTGTGTCCCCTCCCAGCATTGACACTCCCTGCTCTGTGGCCCCTCCCAGCATTCACACTCCCTGTTCTGTGGCCCCTCACAGCTTTGTCACTCCCTGTTCTGTGGCCCCTCCTAGTATTGACACTCCCTGTTCTGTGGCCCCTCCCAGCATTGACACTCCCTGTTCTGTGGCCCCTCCCAGCATTGACACTCCCTGTTCTGAGGCCCCTTCCAGCATTGACACTCCCTGTTCTGAGGCCCCTCCCAGCCTTGACATTCCCTGTTCTCAGGCCCCTCCCAGCATTCACAACCTGTTCTGTGCCCCTCCCAGCATTGACATTCCCTGTTCTGTGGCCCCTCCCAGCATTGACACATCCTGTTCTGTGGCCCCTCCCAGCATTGACACTCCCTGTTCTGCGGCCCCTCCCAGCATTAACACACCCTGCTCTGAGGCCCCTCCCAGCATTGACACACCCTTTTCTGTGGCCCCTCCCAGCATTGTCACTCCGAATTCAGAGGCCCATCCCAGCATTAACACTTCCTGTTTAAGGGCCCTCCCAGCTTGTCACTCCCAATTCTAAGGCCCTTTCAAGCATTGTCACTCACAGTTCTGAGGCCCCTCCCAGCTTGTCACTCCTTATTCTGAGGCCACTCCCAGCATTGTCACTCCTTCTTCTGAGGCCCCTCCCCGCACTGACACTCCCTGTTTAAGGCCCCTCCCAGCATTGTCACTCCCTGTTCTGAGGCTCCTCCCAGCATTGTAACTCCCTGTTCTGAAGCCCCTCCCAGCTTTGACACACCCTGTTCTGTGGCACCTCCCAGCATTCACACTCCCTGTTCTGTGGGCCCTCCCAGCATTCACACTCCCTGTTCTGTGGCCCCTCCCAGCATTCACACTCCCTGTTCTGTGGCCCCTCCCAGCATTGTCACTCCCTGTTCTGAGGCCACTCCCAGCATTGACACTCCCTGTTCTGAGGCGCCTCCCTGCATTGACACTCCCTGTTCTGAGGCCCCTCCCAGCATTGACACTCCCTGTTCTGTGGCCCCTCCTAATTTTGACACTCCCTGTTCTGTGGCCCCTCCCAGCATTGACACTCCCTGTTCTTTGGCCCCTCCTAGTATTGACACTCCCTGTTCTGTGGCCCGTCCCAGCATTGACACTCCCTGTTCTGTGGCCCCTCCCATAATTGACACTCCCTGTTCTGAGGCCCTTCCCAGCATTGTCACTCCCTGTTCTGTGGCCCCTCCCAGCATTAACACACCCTGCTCTGAGGCCCCTCCCAGCATTGACATTCCCTGTTCTCAGGCCCCTCCCAGCATTGACACTCCCTGTTCTGCGGCCCCTCCCAGCATTAACACACCCTGCTCTGAGGCCCCTCCCAGCATTGACACACCCTGTTCTGTGGCCCCTCCCAGCATTGTCACTCCCAATTCAGAGGCCCCTCCCAGCATTAACACTCCCTGTTTAAGGCCCCTCCCAGCTTGTCACTCCCAATTCTAAGGCCCCTTCAAGCATTGTCACTCACAGTTCTGAGGCCCCTCCCAGCTTGTCACTCCTTATTCTGAGGCCCCTCCCAGCATTGTCACTCCTTCTTCTGAGGCCCCTCCCCGCACTGACACTCCCTGTTTAAGGCCCCTCCCAGCATTGTCACTCCCTGTTCTGAGGCTCCTCCCAGCATTGTCACTCCCTGTTCTGAGGCCCCTCCCAGCTTTGGCACACCCTGTTCTGTGGCTCCTCCCAGCATTGACACTCCCTGTTCTGTGGCCCCTCCCAGCATTCACACTCCCTGTTCTGTGGCCCCTCCCAGCATTGTCACTCCCTGTTCTGAGGCCACTCCCAGCATTGACACTCCCTGTTCTGAGGCGCCTCCCTGCATTGACACTCCCTGTTCTGAGGCCCCTCCCAGCATTGACACTCCCTGTTCTGTGGCCCCTCCTAATTTTGACACTCCCTGTTCTGTGGCCCCTCCCAGCATTGACACTCCCTGTTCTGTGGCCCCTCCTAGTATTGACACTCCCTGTTCTGTGGCCCGTCCCAGCATTGACACTCCCTGTTCTGTGGCCCCTCCCATCATTGACACTCCCTGTTCTGAGGCCCTTCCCAGCATTGTCACTCCCTGTTCTGTGGCCCCTCCCAGCATTAACACACCCTGCTCTGAGGCCCCTCCCAGCATTGACACACCCTGTTCTGTGGCCCCTCCCAGCTTGTCACTCCCAATTCTAAGGCCCCTTCAAGCATTGTCACTCACAGTTCTGCGGCCCCTCCCAGCTTGTCACTCCTTATTCTGAGGCCCCTCCCAGCATTGTCACTCCTTCTTCTGAGGCCCCTCCCCGCACTGACACTCCCTGTTTAAGGCCCCTCCCAGCATTGTCACTCCCTGTTCTGAGGCTCCTCCCAGCATTGTCACTCCCTGTTCTGAGGCCCCTCCCAGCTTTGGCACACCCTGTTCTGTGGCTCCTCCCAGCATTGACACTCCCTGTTCTGTGGCCCCTCCCAGCATTCACACTCCCTGTTCTGTGGGCCCTCCCAGCATTCACACTCCCTGTTCTGTGGCCCCTCCCAGCATTCACACTCCCTGTTCTGTGGCCCCTCCCAGCATTGTCACTCCCTGTTCTGAGGCCCCTCTCAGCATTAACACACCCTGTTCTGAGGCCCCTCCCAGCATTAACACACCCTGCTCTGAGGCCCCTCCCAGCATTGTCACTCCCAATTCAGAGGCCCCTCCCAGCATTAACACTCCCTGTTTAAGGCCCCTCCCAGCTTGTCACTCCCAATTCTAAGGCCCCTTCAAGCATTGTCACTCACAGTTCTGAGGCCCCTCCCAGCATTGTCACTCCTTCTTCTGAGGCCCCTCCCCGCACTGACACTCCCTGTTTAAGGCCCCTCCCAGCATTGTCACTCCCTGTTCTGAGGCTCCTCCCATCATTGTCAATCCCTGTTCTGAGGCCCCTCCCAGTTTTGACACACCCTGTTCTGTTGCCCCTCCCAGCATTCACACTCCCTGTTCTGTGGCCCCTCCCAGCATTCAAACTCCCTGTTCTGTGGCCCCTCCCAGCATTGTCACACCCTGTTCTGAGGCCCCTCGCAACATTAACACTCCCTGTTCTGAGGCCCCTCCCAGCATTGTCACTCCCTGTTTAAGGCCCCCCCCAGCTGGGCCCCTTCCAGCATTGTCACTCCCTGTTTAAGGCCCCTCCAAGCATTGACACTTCCTGTTCTGAGGCCCCTCCCAGCATTGACACTCTCTGTTCTGAGGCCCCTCCCAGCATTGACACTCCCTGTTCTGTGGCCCCTCCTAGTATTGACACTCCCTGTTCTGTGGCCCCTCACAGCATTGACACAGCCTGTTCTGTGGCCCCTCCTAGTATTGACACTCCCTGTTCTGTGGCCCCTCCCAGCATTCACACTCCCTGTTCTGTGGCCCCTCCCAGCATTCACACTCCCTGTTCTGTGGCCCCTCCCAGCTTTGTCACTCCCTGTTCTGAGGCCACTCCCAGCATTGACACTCCCTGTTCTGAGGCGCCTCCCTGCATTGACACACCCTGTTCTGAGGCCCCTCCCAGCATTGACACTCCCTGTTCTGTGGCCCCTCCTAATTTTGACACTCCCTGTTCTGTGGCCCCTCCCAGCATTGACACTCCCTGTTCTGTGGCCCCTCCTAATTTTGACACTCCCTGTTCTGTGGCCCCTCCCAGCATTGACACTCCCTGTTCTGTGGCCCCTCCCATAATTGACACTCCCTGTTCTGAGGCCCTTCCCAGCATTGTCACTCCCTGTTCTGTGGCCCCTCCCAGCATTAACACACCCTGCTCTGAGGCCCCTCCCAGCATTGACATTCCCTGTTCTCAGGCCCCTCCCAGCATTGACACTCCCTGTTCTGCGGCCCCTCCCAGCATTAACACACCCTGCTCTGAGGCCCCTCCCAGCATTGACACTCCCTGTTCTGTGGCCCCTCCCATAATTGACACTCCCTGTTCTGAGGCCCTTCCCAGCATTGTCACTCCCTGTTCTGTGGCCCCTCCCAGCATTGACACTCCCTGTTCTGTGGCCCCTCCTAGTATTGACACTCCCTGTTCTGTGGCCCGTCCCAGCATTGACACTCCCTGTTCTGTGGCCCCTCCCATAATTGACACTCCCTGTTCTGAGGCCCTTTCCAGCATTGTCACTCCCTGTTCTGTGGCCCCTCCCAGCATTAACACACCCTGCTCTGAGGCCCCTCCCAGCATTGACATTCCCTGTTCTCAGGCCCCTCCCAGCATTGACACTCCCTGTTCTGTGGCCCCTCCCATAATTGACACTCCCTGTTCTGAGGCCCTTCCCAGCATTGTCACTCCCTGTTCTGTGGCCCCTCCCAGCATTAACACACCCTGCTCTGAGGCCCCTCCCAGCATTGTCACTCCCAATTCAGAGGCCCCTCCCAGCATTAACACTCCCTGTTTAAGGCCCCTCCCAGCTTGTCACTCCCAATTCTAAGGCCCCTTCAAGCATTGTCACTCACAGTTCTGAGGCCCCTCCCAGCATTGACACTCCCTGTTCTGTGGCCCCTCCTAATTTTGACACTCCCTGTTCTGTGGCCCCTCCCAGCATTGACACTCCCTGTTCTGTGGCCCCTCCTAGTATTGACACTCCCTGTTCTGTGGCCCGTCCCAGCATTGACACTCCCTGTTCTGTGGCCCCTCCCATCATTGACACTCCCTGTTCTGAGGCCCTTCCCAGCATTGTCACTCCCTGTTCTGTGGCCCCTCCCAGCATTAACACACCCTGCTCTGAGGCCCCTCCCAGCATTGACATTCCCTGTTCTCAGGCCCCTCCCAGCATTGACACTCCCTGTTCTGCGGCCCCTCCCAGCATTAACACACACTGCTCTGAGGCCCCTCCCAGCATTGACACACCCTGTTCTGTGGCCCCTCCCAGCATTGTCACTCCCAGATCAGAGGCCCCTCCCAGCATTAACACTCCCTGTTTAAGGCCCCTCCCAGCTTGTCACTCCCAATTCTAAGGCCCCTTCAAGCATTGTCACTCACAGTTCTGAGGCCCCTCCCAGCTTGTCACTCCTTATTCTGAGGCCCCTCCCAGCATTGTCACTCCTTCTGAGGCCCCTCCCCGCACTGACACTCCCTGTTTAAGGCCCCTCCCAGCATTGTCACTCCCTGTTCTGAGGCTCCTCCCAGCATTGTCAATCCCTGTTCTGAGGCCCCTCCCAGCTTTGGCACACCCTGTTCTGTGGCTCCTCCCAGCATTGACACTCCCTGTTCTGTGGCCCCTCCCAGCATTCACACTCCCTGTTCTGTGGGCCCTCCCAGCATTCACACTCCCTGTTCTGTGGCCCCTCCTAGCATTGTCACTCCCTGTTCTGAGGCCCCTCTAAGCATTAACACACCCTGTTCTGAGGCCCCTCCCAGCATTAACACACCCTGCTCTGAGGCCCCTCCCAGCATTGTCACTCCCAATTTGGAGGCCCCTCCCAGCATTAACACTCCCTGTTTAAGGCCCCTCCCAGCTTGTCACTCCCAATTCTAAGGCCCCTTCAAGCATTGTCACTCACAGTTCTGAGGCCCCTCCCAGCATTGTCACTCCTTCTTCTGAGGCCCCTCCCCGCACAGAGACTCCCTGTTTAAGGCCCCTCCCAGCATTGTCACTCCCTGTTCTGAGGCTCCTCCCATCATTGTCACTCCCTGTTCTGAGGCCCCTCCCAGTTTTGACACACCCTGTTCTGTTGCCCCTCCCAGCATTCACACTCCCTGTTCTGTGGCCCCTCCCAACATTAACACTCCCTGTTCTGAGGCCCCTCACAGCATTGTCACTCCCTGTTTAAGGCCCCTCCCAGCTTGTCACTCCCAATTCTGAGGCCCCTCCCAGCATTGTCACTCCTTGTTTAAGGCCCCCCCCAGCTGGGCCCCTTCCAGCATTGTCACTCCCTGTTTAAGGCCCCTCCAAGCATTGACACTTCCTGTTCTGAGGCCCCTCCCAGCATTGACACTCTCTGTTCTGAGGCCCCTCCCAGCATTGACACTCCCTGTTCTGTGGCCCCTCCTAGTATTGACACTCCCTGTTCTGTGGCCCCTCACAGCATTGAATCAGCCTGTTCTGTGGCCCCTCCTAGTATTGACACTCCCTGTTCTGTGGCCCCTCCCAGCATTCACACTCCCTGTTCTGTGGCCCCTCCCAGCATTCACACTCCCTGTTCTGTGGCCCCTCCCAGCTTTGTCACTCCCTGTTCTGAGGCCCCTCCCAGCATTGACACTCCGTGTTCTGAGGCCCCTCCCAGCATTGACATTCCCTGTTCTCAGGCCCCTCCCAGCATTGACACACCCTGTTCTGTGGCCCCTCCCAGCATTGACACTCCCTGTTCTGAGGCCCCTCCGAGCATTAACACACCCTGCTCTGAGGCCCCTCCCAGCATTTTGACTCCTTCTTCTGAGGCCCCTCCCAGCTTTGACACACCCTGTTCTGTGGCCCCTCCCAGCATTGACACTCCCTGTTCTGTGGCCCCTCCTAGTATTGACACTCCCTGTTCTGTGGCCCCTCCCAGCATTGACACACCCTGTTCTGTGGCCCGTCTCAGCATTCACACTCCCTGTTCTGTGGCCCCTCCCAGCTTTGTCACTCCCTGTTCTGTGGCCCCTCCTAGTATTGACACTCCCTGTTCTGTGGCCCCTCCCAGCATTGACACTCCCTGTTCTGTGGCCCCTCCCAGCATTGACACTCCCTGTTCTGAGGCCCCTTCCAGCATTGACACTCCCTGTTCTGAGGCCCCTCCCAGCATTGACATTCCCTGTTCTCAGGCCCCTCCCAGCATTCACAACCTGTTCTGTGGCCCCTCCCAGCATTGACACTCCCTGTTCTGTGGCCCCTCCCATCATTGACACTCCCTGTTCTGAGGCCCCTCCCAGCATTGTCACTCCCTGTTCTGTGGCTCCTCCCAGCATTAACACACCCTGCTCTGAGGCCCCTCCCAGCATTGACATTCCCTCTTCTGAGGCCCCTCCCAGCATTGTCACTCCCTATTCTGAGGCCCCTCCCAGCATTAACACTCCCTTTTCTGAGGCCCCTCCCAGCATTAACACTCCCTGTTCTGAGGCCCCTCCCAGCAGTGTCACTCCCAATTCTGAGGCCCCTCCGAGCATGGTCACTCCCTATTATGAGGCTCCTTCCAGAATTATCACTCCCTGTTCTGAGGCCCCTCCTAGCATTATCACTCACAATTATGAGGCCCCTCCCACCATTGTCACTCCCAGTTTAAGGCCCCTCCCAGCATTGACACTTCAAATTAAGAGGCCCCTCCCAGCATTGTCATTCCCTGTTGAAGACCCATCCCAGCATTGTCACTCCCTGTTCTGTGTCCCCTCCCAGCATTGACACTCCCTGCTCTGTGGCCCCTCCCAGCATTCACACTCCCTGTTCTGTGGCCCCTCACAGCTTTGTCACTCCCTGTTCTGTGGCCCCTCCTAGTATTGACACTCCCTGTTCTGTGGCCCCTCCCAGCATTGACACTCCCTGTTCTGTGCCCCTCCCAGCATTGACATTCCCTGTTCTGTGGCCCCTCCCAGCATTGACACATCCTGTTCTGTGGCCCCTCCCAGCATTGACACTCCCTGTTCTGCGGCCCCTCCCAGCATTAACACACACTGCTCTGAGGCCCCTCCCAGCATTGACACACCCTTTTCTGTGGCCCCTCCCAGCATTGTCACTCCGAATTCAGAGGCCCATCCCAGCATTAACACTTCCTGTTTAAGGGCCCTCCCAGCTTGTCACTCCCAATTCTAAGGCCCTTTCAAGCATTGTCACTCACAGTTCTGAGGCCCCTCCCAGCTTGTCACTCCTTATTCTGAGGCCACTCCCAGCATTGTCACTCCTTCTTCTGAGGCCCCTCCCCGCACTGACACTCCCTGTTTAAGGCCCCTCCCAGCATTGTCACTCCCTGTTCTGAGGCTCCTCCCAGCATTGTAACTCCCTGTTCTGAAGCCCCTCCCAGCTTTGACACACCCTGTTCTGTGGCACCTCCCAGCATTCACACTCCCTGTTCTGTGGCCCCTCCCAGCATTGTCACTCCCTGTTCTGAGGCCACTCCCAGCATTGACACTCCCTGTTCTGAGGCGCCTCCCTGCATTGACACTCCCTGTTCTGAGGCCCCTCCCAGCATTGACACTCCCTGTTCTGTGGCCCCTCCTAATTTTGACACTCCCTGTTCTGTGGCCCCTCCCAGCATTGACACTCCCTGTTCTTTGGCCCCTCCTAGTATTGACACTCCCTGTTCTGTGGCCCGTCCCAGCATTGACACTCCCTGTTCTGTGGCCCCTCCCATAATTGACACTCCCTGTTCTGAGGCCCTTCCCAGCATTGTCACTCCCTGTTCTGTGGCCCCTCCCAGCATTAACACACCCTGCTCTGAGGCCCCTCCCAGCATTGACATTCCCTGTTCTCAGGCCCCTCCCAGCATTGACACTCCCTGTTCTGCGGCCCCTCCCAGCATTAACACACCCTGCTCTGAGGCCCCTCCCAGCATTGACACACCCTGTTCTGTGGCCCCTCCCAGCATTGTAACTCCCAATTCAGAGGCCCCTCCCAGCATTAACACTCCCTGTTTAAGGCCCCTCCCAGCTTGTCACTCCCAATTCTAAGGCCCCTTCAAGCATTGTCACTCACAGTTCTGAGGCCCCTCCCAGCTTGTCACTCCTTATTCTGAGGCCCCTCCCAGCATTGTCACTCCTTCTTCTGAGGCCCCTCCCCGCACTGACACTCCCTGTTTAAGGCCCCTCCCAGCATTGTCACTCCCTGTTCTGAGGCTCCTCCCAGCATTGTCACTCCCTGTTCTGAGGCCCCTCCCAGCTTTGGCACACCCTGTTCTGTGGCTCCTCCCAGCATTGACACTCCCTGTTCTGTGGCCCCTCCCAGCATTCACACTCCCTGTTCTGTGGCCCCTCCCAGCATTGTCACTCCCTGTTCTGAGGCCACTCCCAGCATTGACACTCCCTGTTCTGAGGCGCCTCCCTGTATTGACACTCCCTGTTCTGAGGCCCCTCCCAGCATTGACACTCCCTGTTCTGTGGCCCCTCCTAATTTTGACACTCCCTGTTCTGTGGCCCCTCCCAGCATTGACACTCCCTGTTCTGTGGCCCCTCCTAGTATTGACACTCCCTGTTCTGTGGCCCGTCCCAGCATTGACACTCCCTGTTCTGTGGCCCCTCCCATCATTGACACTCCCTGTTCTGAGGCCCTTCCCAGCATTGTCACTCCCTGTTCTGTGGCCCCTCCCAGCATTAACACACCCTGCTCTGAGGCCCCTCCCAGCATTGACACACCCTGTTCTGTGGCCCCTCCCAGCTTGTCACTCCCAATTCTAAGGCCCCTTCAAGCATTGTCACTCACAGTTCTGAGGCCCCTCCCAGCTTGTCACTCCTTATTCTGAGGCCCCTCCCAGCATTGTCACTCCTTCTTCTGAGGCCCCTCCCCGCACTGACACTCCCTGTTTAAGGCCCCTCCCAGCATTGTCACTCCCTGTTCTGAGGCTCCTCCCAGCATTGTCACTCCCTGTTCTGAGGCCCCTCCCAGCTTTGGCACACCCTGTTCTGTGGCTCCTCCCAGCATTGACACTCCCTGTTCTGTGGCCCCTCCCAGCATTCACACTCCCTGTTCTGTGGGCCCTCCCAGCATTCACACTCCCTGTTCTGTGGCCCCTCCCAGCATTCACACTCCCTGTTCTGTGGCCCCTCCCAGCATTGTCACTCCCTGTTCTGAGGCCCCTCTCAGCATTAACACACCCTGTTCTGAGGCCCCTCCCAGCATTAACACACCCTGCTCTGAGGCCCCTCCCAGCATTGTCACTCCCAATTCAGAGGCCCCTCCCAGCATTAACACTCCCTGTTTAAGGCCCCTCCCAGCTTGTCACTCCCAATTCTAAGGCCCCTTCAAGCATTGTCACTCACAGTTCTGAGGCCCCTCCCAGCATTGTCACTCCTTCTTCTGAGGCCCCTCCCCGCACTGACACTCCCTGTTTAAGGCCCCTCCCAGCATTGTCACTCCCTGTTCTGAGGCTCCTCCCATCATTGTCAATCCCTGTTCTGAGGCCCCTCCCAGTTTTGACACACCCTGTTCTGTTGCCCCTCCCAGCATTCACACTCCCTGTTCTGTGGCCCCTCCCAGCATTCAAACTCCCTGTTCTGTGGCCCCTCCCAGCATTGTCACACCCTGTTCTGAGGCCCCTCGCAACATTAACACTCCCTGTTCTGAGGCCCCTCCCAGCATTGTCACTCCCTGTTTAAGGCCCCTCCCAGCTTGTCACTCCCAATTCTGAGGCCCCTCCCAGCATTGTCACTCCTTGTTTAAGGCCCCCCCCAGCTGGGCCCCTTCCAGCATTGTCACTCCCTGTTTAAGGTCCCTCCAAGCATTGACACTTCCTGTTCTGAGGCCCCTCCCAGCATTGACACTCTCTGTTCTGAGGCCCCTCCCAGCATTGACACTCCCTGTTCTGTGGCCCCTCCTAGTATTGACACTCCCTGTTCTGTGGCCCCTCACAGCATTGACACAGCCTGTTCTGTGGCCCCTCCTAGTATTGACACTCCCTGTTCTGTGGCCCCTCCCAGCATTCACACTCCCTGTTCTGTGGCCCCTCCCAGCATTCACACTCCCTGTTCTGTGGCCCCTCCCAGCTTTGTCACTCCCTGTTCTGAGGCCACTCCCAGCATTGACACTCCCTGTTCTGAGGCGCCTCCCTGCATTGACACTCCCTGTTCTGAGGCCCCTCCCAGCATTGACACTCCCTGTTCTGTGGCCCCTCCTAATTTTGACACTCCCTGTTCTGTGGCCCCTCCCAGCATTGACACTCCCTGTTCTGTGGCCCCTCCTAGTATTGACACTCCCTGTTCTGTGGCCCGTCCCAGCATTGACACTCCCTGTTCTGTGGCCCCTCCCATAATTGACACTCCCTGTTCTGAGGCCCTTCCCAGCATTGTCACTCCCTGTTCTGTGGCCCCTCCCAGCATTAACACACCCTGCTCTGAGGCCCCTCCCAGCATTGACATTCCCTGTTCTCAGGCCCCTCCCAGCATTGACACTCCCTGTTCGGTGGCCCCTCCCATAATTGACACTCCCTGTTCTGAGGCCCTTCCCAGCATTGTCACTCCCTGTTCTGTGGCCCCTCCGAGCATTAACACACCCTGCTCTGAGGCCCCTCCCAGCATTGTCACTCCCAATTCAGAGGCCCCTCCCAGCATTAACACTCCCTGTTTAAGGCCCCTCCCAGCTTGTCACTCCCAATTCTAAGGCCCCTTCAAGCATTGTCACTCACAGTTCTGAGGCCCCTCCCAGCATTGACACTCCCTGTTCTGTGGCCCCTCCTAATTTTGACACTCCCTGTTCTGTGGCCCCTCCCAGCATTGACACTCCCTGTTCTGTGGCCCCTCCTAGTATTGACACTCCCTGTTCTGTGGCCCGTCCCAGCATTGACACTCCCTGTTCTGTGGCCCCTCCCATCATTGACACTCCCTGTTCTGAGGCCCTTCCCAGCATTGTCACTCCCTGTTCTGTGGCCCCTCCCAGCATTAACACACCCTGCTCTGAGGCCCCTCCCAGCATTGACATTCCCTGTTCTCAGGCCCCTCCCAGCATTGACACTCCCTGTTCTGCGGCCCCTCCCAGCATTAACACACACTGCTCTGAGGCCCCTCCCAGCATTGACACACCCTGTTCTGTGGCCCCTCCCAGCATTGTCACTCCCAGATCAGAGGCCCCTCCCAGCATTAACACTCCCTGTTTAAGGCCCCTCCCAGCTTGTCACTCCCAATTCTAAGGCCCCTTCAAGCATTGTCACTCACAGTTCTGAGGCCCCTCCCAGCTTGTCACTCCTTATTCTGAGGCCCCTCCCAGCATTGTCACTCCTTCTGAGGCCCCTCCCCCAACTGACACTCCCTGTTTAAGGCCCCTCCCAGCATTGTCACTCCCAATTCTGAGGACCCTCCCAGCATTGTCACTCCTTGTTTAAGGCCCCCCCCAGCTGGGCCCCTTCCAGCATTGTCACTCCCTGTTTAAGGCCCCTCCAAGCATTGACACTTCCTGTTCTGAGGCCCCTCCCAGCATTGACACTCTCTGTTCTGAGGCCCCTCCCAGCATTGACACTCCCTGTTCTGTGGCCCCTCCTAGTATTGACACTCCCTGTTCTGTGGCCCCTCACAGCATTGAATCAGCCTGTTCTGTGGCCCCTCCTAGTATTGACACTCCCTGTTCTGTGGCCCCTCCCAGCATTCACACTCCCTGTTCTGTGGCCCCTCCCAGCATTCACACTCCCTGTTCTGTGGCCCCTCCCAGCTTTGTCACTCCCTGTTCTGAGGCCCCTCCCAGCATTGACACTCCGTGTTCTGAGGCCCCTCCCAGCATTGACATTCCCTGTTCTCAGGCCCCTCCCAGCATTGACACACCCTGTTCTGTGGCCCCTCCCAGCATTGACACTCCCTGTTCTGAGGCCCCTCCGAGCATTAACACACCCTGCTCTGAGGCCCCTCCCAGCATTTTGACTCCTTCTTCTGAGGCCCCTCCCAGCTTTGACACACCCTGTTCTGTGGCCCCTCCCAGCATTGACACTCCCTGTTCTGTGGCCCCTCCTAGTATTGACACTCCCTGTTCTGTGGCCCCTCCCAGCATTGACACACCCTGTTCTGTGGCCCGTCTCAGCATTCACACTCCCTGTTCTGTGGCCCCTCCCAGCTTTGTCACTCCCTGTTCTGTGGCCCCTCCTAGTATTGACACTCCCTGTTCTGTGGCCCCTCCCAGCATTGACACTCCCTGTTCTGTGGCCCCTCCCAGCATTGACACTCCCTGTTCTGAGGCCCCTTCCAGCATTGACACTCCCTGTTCTGAGGCCCCTCCCAGCATTGACATTCCCTGTTCTCAGGCCCCTCCCAGCATTCACAACCTGTTCTGTGGCCCCTCCCAGCATTGACACTCCCTGTTCTGTGGCCCCTCCCATCATTGACACTCCCTGTTCTGAGGCCCCTCCCAGCATTGTCACTCCCTGTTCTGTGGCTCCTCCCAGCATTAACACACCCTGCTCTGAGGCCCCTCCCAGCATTGACATTCCCTCTTCTGAGGCCCCTCCCAGCATTGTCACTCCCTATTCTGAGGCCCCTCCCAGCATTAACACTCCCTTTTCTGAGGCCCCTCCCAGCATTAACACTCCCTGTTCTGAGGCCCCTCCCAGCAGTGTCACTCCCAATTCTGAGGCCCCTCCGAGCATGGTCACTCCCTATTATGAGGCTCCTTCCAGAATTATCACTCCCTGTTCTGAGGCCCCTCCTAGCATTATCACTCACAATTATGAGGCCCCTCCCACCATTGTCACTCCCAGTTTAAGGCCCCTCCCAGCATTGACACTTCAAATTAAGAGGCCCCTCCCAGCATTGTCATTCCCTGTTGAAGACCCATCCCAGCATTGTCACTCCCTGTTCTGTGTCCCCTCCCAGCATTGACACTCCCTGCTCTGTGGCCCCTCCCAGCATTCACACTCCCTGTTCTGTGGCCCCTCACAGCTTTGTCACTCCCTGTTCTGTGGCCCCTCCTAGTATTGACACTCCCTGTTCTGTGGCCCCTCCCAGCATTGACACTCCCTGTTCTGTGCCCCTCCCAGCATTGACATTCCCTGTTCTGTGGCCCCTCCCAGCATTGACACATCCTGTTCTGTGGCCCCTCCCAGCATTGACACTCCCTGTTCTGCGGCCCCTCCCAGCATTAACACACACTGCTCTGAGGCCCCTCCCAGCATTGACACACCCTTTTCTGTGGCCCCTCCCAGCATTGTCACTCCGAATTCAGAGGCCCATCCCAGCATTAACACTTCCTGTTTAAGGGCCCTCCCAGCTTGTCACTCCCAATTCTAAGGCCCTTTCAAGCATTGTCACTCACAGTTCTGAGGCCCCTCCCAGCTTGTCACTCCTTATTCTGAGGCCACTCCCAGCATTGTCACTCCTTCTTCTGAGGCCCCTCCCCGCACTGACACTCCCTGTTTAAGGCCCCTCCCAGCATTGTCACTCCCTGTTCTGAGGCTCCTCCCAGCATTGTAACTCCCTGTTCTGAAGCCCCTCCCAGCTTTGACACACCCTGTTCTGTGGCACCTCCCAGCATTCACACTCCCTGTTCTGTGGCCCCTCCCAGCATTGTCACTCCCTGTTCTGAGGCCACTCCCAGCATTGACACTCCCTGTTCTGAGGCGCCTCCCTGCATTGACACTCCCTGTTCTGAGGCCCCTCCCAGCATTGACACTCCCTGTTCTGTGGCCCCTCCTAATTTTGACACTCCCTGTTCTGTGGCCCCTCCCAGCATTGACACTCCCTGTTCTTTGGCCCCTCCTAGTATTGACACTCCCTGTTCTGTGGCCCGTCCCAGCATTGACACTCCCTGTTCTGTGGCCCCTCCCATAATTGACACTCCCTGTTCTGAGGCCCTTCCCAGCATTGTCACTCCCTGTTCTGTGGCCCCTCCCAGCATTAACACACCCTGCTCTGAGGCCCCTCCCAGCATTGACATTCCCTGTTCTCAGGCCCCTCCCAGCATTGACACTCCCTGTTCTGCGGCCCCTCCCAGCATTAACACACCCTGCTCTGAGGCCCCTCCCAGCATTGACACACCCTGTTCTGTGGCCCCTCCCAGCATTGTAACTCCCAATTCAGAGGCCCCTCCCAGCATTAACACTCCCTGTTTAAGGCCCCTCCCAGCTTGTCACTCCCAATTCTAAGGCCCCTTCAAGCATTGTCACTCACAGTTCTGAGGCCCCTCCCAGCTTGTCACTCCTTATTCTGAGGCCCCTCCCAGCATTGTCACTCCTTCTTCTGAGGCCCCTCCCCGCACTGACACTCCCTGTTTAAGGCCCCTCCCAGCATTGTCACTCCCTGTTCTGAGGCTCCTCCCAGCATTGTCACTCCCTGTTCTGAGGCCCCTCCCAGCTTTGGCACACCCTGTTCTGTGGCTCCTCCCAGCATTGACACTCCCTGTTCTGTGGCCCCTCCCAGCATTCACACTCCCTGTTCTGTGGCCCCTCCCAGCATTGTCACTCCCTGTTCTGAGGCCACTCCCAGCATTGACACTCCCTGTTCTGAGGCGCCTCCCTGTATTGACACTCCCTGTTCTGAGGCCCCTCCCAGCATTGACACTCCCTGTTCTGTGGCCCCTCCTAATTTTGACACTCCCTGTTCTGTGGCCCCTCCCAGCATTGACACTCCCTGTTCTGTGGCCCCTCCTAGTATTGACACTCCCTGTTCTGTGGCCCGTCCCAGCATTGACACTCCCTGTTCTGTGGCCCCTCCCATCATTGACACTCCCTGTTCTGAGGCCCTTCCCAGCATTGTCACTCCCTGTTCTGTGGCCCCTCCCAGCATTAACACACCCTGCTCTGAGGCCCCTCCCAGCATTGACACACCCTGTTCTGTGGCCCCTCCCAGCTTGTCACTCCCAATTCTAAGGCCCCTTCAAGCATTGTCACTCACAGTTCTGAGGCCCCTCCCAGCTTGTCACTCCTTATTCTGAGGCCCCTCCCAGCATTGTCACTCCTTCTTCTGAGGCCCCTCCCCGCACTGACACTCCCTGTTTAAGGCCCCTCCCAGCATTGTCACTCCCTGTTCTGAGGCTCCTCCCAGCATTGTCACTCCCTGTTCTGAGGCCCCTCCCAGCTTTGGCACACCCTGTTCTGTGGCTCCTCCCAGCATTGACACTCCCTGTTCTGTGGCCCCTCCCAGCATTCACACTCCCTGTTCTGTGGGCCCTCCCAGCATTCACACTCCCTGTTCTGTGGCCCCTCCCAGCATTCACACTCCCTGTTCTGTGGCCCCTCCCAGCATTGTCACTCCCTGTTCTGAGGCCCCTCTCAGCATTAACACACCCTGTTCTGAGGCCCCTCCCAGCATTAACACACCCTGCTCTGAGGCCCCTCCCAGCATTGTCACTCCCAATTCAGAGGCCCCTCCCAGCATTAACACTCCCTGTTTAAGGCCCCTCCCAGCTTGTCACTCCCAATTCTAAGGCCCCTTCAAGCATTGTCACTCACAGTTCTGAGGCCCCTCCCAGCATTGTCACTCCTTCTTCTGAGGCCCCTCCCCGCACTGACACTCCCTGTTTAAGGCCCCTCCCAGCATTGTCACTCCCTGTTCTGAGGCTCCTCCCATCATTGTCAATCCCTGTTCTGAGGCCCCTCCCAGTTTTGACACACCCTGTTCTGTTGCCCCTCCCAGCATTCACACTCCCTGTTCTGTGGCCCCTCCCAGCATTCAAACTCCCTGTTCTGTGGCCCCTCCCAGCATTGTCACACCCTGTTCTGAGGCCCCTCGCAACATTAACACTCCCTGTTCTGAGGCCCCTCCCAGCATTGTCACTCCCTGTTTAAGGCCCCTCCCAGCTTGTCACTCCCAATTCTGAGGCCCCTCCCAGCATTGTCACTCCTTGTTTAAGGCCCCCCCCAGCTGGGCCCCTTCCAGCATTGTCACTCCCTGTTTAAGGTCCCTCCAAGCATTGACACTTCCTGTTCTGAGGCCCCTCCCAGCATTGACACTCTCTGTTCTGAGGCCCCTCCCAGCATTGACACTCCCTGTTCTGTGGCCCCTCCTAGTATTGACACTCCCTGTTCTGTGGCCCCTCACAGCATTGACACAGCCTGTTCTGTGGCCCCTCCTAGTATTGACACTCCCTGTTCTGTGGCCCCTCCCAGCATTCACACTCCCTGTTCTGTGGCCCCTCCCAGCATTCACACTCCCTGTTCTGTGGCCCCTCCCAGCTTTGTCACTCCCTGTTCTGAGGCCACTCCCAGCATTGACACTCCCTGTTCTGAGGCGCCTCCCTGCATTGACACTCCCTGTTCTGAGGCCCCTCCCAGCATTGACACTCCCTGTTCTGTGGCCCCTCCTAATTTTGACACTCCCTGTTCTGTGGCCCCTCCCAGCATTGACACTCCCTGTTCTGTGGCCCCTCCTAGTATTGACACTCCCTGTTCTGTGGCCCGTCCCAGCATTGACACTCCCTGTTCTGTGGCCCCTCCCATAATTGACACTCCCTGTTCTGAGGCCCTTCCCAGCATTGTCACTCCCTGTTCTGTGGCCCCTCCCAGCATTAACACACCCTGCTCTGAGGCCCCTCCCAGCATTGACATTCCCTGTTCTCAGGCCCCTCCCAGCATTGACACTCCCTGTTCTGTGGCCCCTCCCATAATTGACACTCCCTGTTCTGAGGCCCTTCCCAGCATTGTCACTCCCTGTTCTGTGGCCCCTCCGAGCATTAACACACCCTGCTCTGAGGCCCCTCCCAGCATTGTCACTCCCAATTCAGAGGCCCCTCCCAGCATTAACACTCCCTGTTTAAGGCCCCTCCCAGCTTGTCACTCCCAATTCTAAGGCCCCTTCAAGCATTGTCACTCACAGTTCTGAGGCCCCTCCCAGCATTGACACTCCCTGTTCTGTGGCCCCTCCTAATTTTGACACTCCCTGTTCTGTGGCCCCTCCCAGCATTGACACTCCCTGTTCTGTGGCCCCTCCTAGTATTGACACTCCCTGTTCTGTGGCCCGTCCCAGCATTGACACTCCCTGTTCTGTGGCCCCTCCCATCATTGACACTCCCTGTTCTGAGGCCCTTCCCAGCATTGTCACTCCCTGTTCTGTGGCCCCTCCCAGCATTAACACACCCTGCTCTGAGGCCCCTCCCAGCATTGACATTCCCTGTTCTCAGGCCCCTCCCAGCATTGACACTCCCTGTTCTGCGGCCCCTCCCAGCATTAACACACACTGCTCTGAGGCCCCTCCCAGCATTGACACACCCTGTTCTGTGGCCCCTCCCAGCATTGTCACTCCCAGATCAGAGGCCCCTCCCAGCATTAACACTCCCTGTTTAAGGCCCCTCCCAGCTTGTCACTCCCAATTCTAAGGCCCCTTCAAGCATTGTCACTCACAGTTCTGAGGCCCCTCCCAGCTTGTCACTCCTTATTCTGAGGCCCCTCCCAGCATTGTCACTCCTTCTGAGGCCCCTCCCCCAACTGACACTCCCTGTTTAAGGCCCCTCCCAGCATTGTCACTCCCTGTTCTGAGGCTCCTCCCAGCATTGTCAATCCCTGTTCTGAGGCCCCTCCCAGCTTTGGCACACCCTGTTCAGTGGCTCCTCCCAGCATTGACACTCCCTGTTCTGTGGCCCCTCCCAGCATTCACACTCCCTGTTCTGTGGGCCCTCCCAGCATTCACACTCCCTGTTCTGTGGCCCCTCCTAGCATTGTCACTCCCTGTTCTGAGGCCCCTCTCAGCATTAACACACCCTGTTCTGAGGCCCCTCCCAGCATTAACACACCCTGCTCTGAGGCCCCTCCCAGCATTGTCACTCCCAATTCGGAGGCCCCTCCCAGCATTAACACTCCCTGTTTAAGGCCCCTCCCAGCTTGTCACTCCCAATTCTAAGGCCCCTTCAAGCATTGTCACTCACAGTTCTGAGGCCCCTCCCAGCATTGTCACTCCTTCTTCTGAGGCCCCTCCCCGCACTGAGACTCCCTGTTTAAGGCCCCTCCCAGCATTGTCACTCCCTGTTCTGAGGCTCCTCCCATCATTGTCACTCCCTGTTCTGAGGCCCCTCCCAGTTTTGACACACCCTGTTCTGTTGCCCCTCCCAGCATTCACACTCCCTGTTCTGTGGCCCCTCCCAACATTAACACTCCCTGTTCTGAGGCCCCTCACAGCATTGTCACTCCCTGTTTAAGGCCCCTCCCAGCTTGTCACTCCCAATTCTGAGGCCCCTCCCAGCATTGTCACTCCTTGTTTAAGGCCCCCCCCAGCTGGGCCCCTTCCAGCATTGTCACTCCCTGTTTAAGGCCCCTCCAAGCATTGACACTTCCTGTTCTGAGGCCCCTCCCAGCATTGACACTCTCTGTTCTGAGGCCCCTCCCAGCATTGACACTCCCTGTTCTGTGGCCCCTCCTAGTATTGACACTCCCTGTTCTGTGGCCCCTCACAGCATTGACACAGCCTGTTCTGTGGCCCCTCCTAGTATTGACACTCCCTGTTCTGTGGCCCCTCCCAGCATTCACACTCCCTGTTCTGTGGCCCCTCCCAGCATTCACACTCCCTGTTCTGTGGCCCCTCCCAGCTTTGTCACTCCCTGTTCTGAGGCCCCTCCCAGCATTGACACTCCGTGTTCTGAGGCCCCTCCCAGCATTGACATTCCCTGTTCTCAGGCCCCTCCCAGCATTGACACACCCTGTTCTGTGGCCCCTCCCAGCATTGACACTCCCTGTTCTGAGGCCCCTCCGAGCATTAACACACCCTGCTCTGAGGCCCCTCCCAGCATTTTGACTCCTTCTTCTGAGGCCCCTCCCAGCTTTGACACACCCTGTTCTGTGGCCCCTCCCAGCATTGACACTCCCTGTTCTGTGGCCCCTCCTAGTATTGACACTCCCTGTTCTGTGGCCCCTCCCAGCATTGACACACCCTGTTCTGTGGCCCGTCTCAGCATTCACACTCCCTGTTCTGTGGCCCCTCCCAGCTTTGTCACTCCCTGTTCTGTGGCCCCTCCTAGTATTGACACTCCCTGTTCTGTGGCCCCTCCCAGCATTGACACTCCCTGTTCTGTGGCCCCTCCCAGCATTGACACTCCCTGTTCTGAGGCCCCTTCCAGCATTGACACTCCCTGTTCTGAGGCCCCTCCCAGCATTGACATTCCCTGTTCTCAGGCCCCTCCCAGCATTCACAACCTGTTCTGTGGCCCCTCCCAGCATTGACACTCCCTGTTCTGTGGCCCCTCCCATCATTGACACTCCCTGTTCTGAGGCCCCTCCCAGCATTGTCACTCCCTGTTCTGTGGCTCCTCCCAGCATTAACACACCCTGCTCTGAGGCCCCTCCCAGCATTGACATTCCCTCTTCTGAGGCCCCTCCCAGCATTGTCACTCCCTATTCTGAGGCCCCTCCCAGCATTAACACTCCCTTTTCTGAGGCCCCTCCCAGCATTAACACTCCCTGTTCTGAGGCCCCTCCCAGCAGTGTCACTCCCAATTCTGAGGCCCCTCCGAGCATGGTCACTCCCTATTATGAGGCTCCTTCCAGAATTATCACTCCCTGTTCTGAGGCCCCTCCTAGCATTATCACTCACAATTATGAGGCCCCTCCCACCATTGTCACTCCCAGTTTAAGGCCCCTCCCAGCATTGACACTTCAAATTAAGAGGCCCCTCCCAGCATTGTCATTCCCTGTTGAAGACCCATCCCAGCATTGTCACTCCCTGTTCTGTGTCCCCTCCCAGCATTGACACTCCCTGCTCTGTGGCCCCTCCCAGCATTCACACTCCCTGTTCTGTGGCCCCTCACAGCTTTGTCACTCCCTGTTCTGTGGCCCCTCCTAGTATTGACACTCCCTGTTCTGTGGCCCCTCCCAGCATTGACACTCCCTGTTCTGTGGCCCCTCCCAGCATTGACACTCCCTGTTCTGAGGCCCCTTCCAGCATTGACACTCCCTGTTCTGAGGCCCCTCCCAGCCTTGACATTCCCTGTTCTCAGGCCCCTCCCAGCATTCACAACCTGTTCTGTGCCCCTCCCAGCATTGACATTCCCTGTTCTGTGGCCCCTCCCAGCATTGACACATCCTGTTCTGTGGCCCCTCCCAGCATTGACACTCCCTGTTCTGCGGCCCCTCCCAGCATTAACACACCCTGCTCTGAGGCCCCTCCCAGCATTGACACACCCTTTTCTGTGGCCCCTCCCAGCATTGTCACTCCGAATTCAGAGGCCCATCCCAGCATTAACACTTCCTGTTTAAGGGCCCTCCCAGCTTGTCACTCCCAATTCTAAGGCCCTTTCAAGCATTGTCACTCACAGTTCTGAGGCCCCTCCCAGCTTGTCACTCCTTATTCTGAGGCCACTCCCAGCATTGTCACTCCTTCTTCTGAGGCCCCTCCCCGCACTGACACTCCCTGTTTAAGGCCCCTCCCAGCATTGTCACTCCCTGTTCTGAGGCTCCTCCCAGCATTGTAACTCCCTGTTCTGAAGCCCCTCCCAGCTTTGACACACCCTGTTCTGTGGCACCTCCCAGCATTCACACTCCCTGTTCTGTGGGCCCTCCCAGCATTCACACTCCCTGTTCTGTGGCCCCTCCCAGCATTCACACTCCCTGTTCTGTGGCCCCTCCCAGCATTGTCACTCCCTGTTCTGAGGCCACTCCCAGCATTGACACTCCCTGTTCTGAGGCGCCTCCCTGCATTGACACTCCCTGTTCTGAGGCCCCTCCCAGCATTGACACTCCCTGTTCTGTGGCCCCTCCTAATTTTGACACTCCCTGTTCTGTGGCCCCTCCCAGCATTGACACTCCCTGTTCTTTGGCCCCTCCTAGTATTGACACTCCCTGTTCTGTGGCCCGTCCCAGCATTGACACTCCCTGTTCTGTGGCCCCTCCCATAATTGACACTCCCTGTTCTGAGGCCCTTCCCAGCATTGTCACTCCCTGTTCTGTGGCCCCTCCCAGCATTAACACACCCTGCTCTGAGGCCCCTCCCAGCATTGACATTCCCTGTTCTCAGGCCCCTCCCAGCATTGACACTCCCTGTTCTGCGGCCCCTCCCAGCATTAACACACCCTGCTATGAGGCCCCTCCCAGCATTGTCACTCCCAATTCGGAGGCCCCTCCCAGCATTAACACTCCCTGTTTAAGGCCCCTCCCAGCTTGTCACTCCCAATTCTAAGGCCCCTTCAAGCATTGTCACTCACAGTTCTGAGGCCCCTCCCAGCATTGTCACTCCTTCTTCTGAGGCCCCTCCCCGCACAGAGACTCCCTGTTTAAGGCCCCTCCCAGCATTGTCACTCCCTGTTCTGAGGCTCCTCCCATCATTGTCACTCCCTGTTCTGAGGCCCCTCCCAGTTTTGACACACCCTGTTCTGTTGCCCCTCCCAGCATTCACACTCCCTGTTCTGTGGCCCCTCCCAACATTAACACTCCCTGTTCTGAGGCCCCTCACAGCATTGTCACTCCCTGTTTAAGGCCCCTCCCAGCTTGTCACTCCCAATTCTGAGGCCCCTCCCAGCATTGTCACTCCTTGTTTAAGGCCCCCCCCAGCTGGGCCCCTTCCAGCATTGTCACTCCCTGTTTAAGGCCCCTCCAAGCATTGACACTTCCTGTTCTGAGGCCCCTCCCAGCATTGACACTCTCTGTTCTGAGGCCCCTCCCAGCATTGACACTCCCTGTTCTGTGGCCCCTCCTAGTATTGACACTCCCTGTTCTGTGGCCCCTCACAGCATTGAATCAGCCTGTTCTGTGGCCCCTCCTAGTATTGACACTCCCTGTTCTGTGGCCCCTCCCAGCATTCACACTCCCTGTTCTGTGGCCCCTCCCAGCATTCACACTCCCTGTTCTGTGGCCCCTCCCAGCTTTGTCACTCCCTGTTCTGAGGCCCCTCCCAGCATTGACACTCCGTGTTCTGAGGCCCCTCCCAGCATTGACATTCCCTGTTCTCCGGCCCCTCCCAGCATTGACACACCCTGTTCTGTGGCCCCTCCCAGCATTGACACTCCCTGTTCTGAGGCCCCTCCGAGCATTAACACACCCTGCTCTGAGGCCCCTCCCAGCATTTTGACTCCTTCTTCTGAGGCCCCTCCCAGCTTTGACACACCCTGTTCTGTGGCCCCTCCCAGCATTGACACTCCCTGTTCTGTGGCCCCTCCTAGTATTGACACTCCCTGTTCTGTGGCCCCTCCCAGCATTGACACACCCTGTTCTGTGGCCCGTCTCAGCATTCACACTCCCTGTTCTGTGGCCCCTCCCAGCTTTGTCACTCCCTGTTCTGTGGCCCCTCCTAGTATTGACACTCCCTGTTCTGTGGCCCCTCCCAGCATTGACACTCCCTGTTCTGTGGCCCCTCCCAGCATTGACACTCCCTGTTCTGAGGCCCCTTCCAGCATTGACACTCCCTGTTCTGAGGCCCCTCCCAGCATTGACATTCCCTGTTCTCAGGCCCCTCCCAGCATTCACAACCTGTTCTGTGGCCCCTCCCAGCATTGACACTCCCTGTTCTGTGGCCCCTCCCATCATTGACACTCCCTGTTCTGAGGCCCCTCCCAGCATTGTCACTCCCTGTTCTGTGGCTCCTCCCAGCATTAACACACCCTGCTCTGAGGCCCCTCCCAGCATTGACATTCCCTCTTCTGAGGCCCCTCCCAGCATTGTCACTCCCTATTCTGAGGCCCCTCCCAGCATTAACACTCCCTTTTCTGAGGCCCCTCCCAGCATTAACACTCCCTGTTCTGAGGCCCCTCCCAGCAGTGTCACTCCCAATTCTGAGGCCCCTCCGAGCATGGTCACTCCCTATTATGAGGCTCCTTCCAGAATTATCACTCCCTGTTCTGAGGCCCCTCCTAGCATTATCACTCACAATTATGAGGCCCCTCCCACCATTGTCACTCCCAGTTTAAGGCCCCTCCCAGCATTGACACTTCAAATTAAGAGGCCCCTCCCAGCATTGTCATTCCCTGTTGAAGACCCATCCAAGCATTGTCACTCCCTGTTCTGTGTCCCCTCCCAGCATTGACACTCCCTGCTCTGTGGCCCCTCCCAGCATTCACACTCCCTGTTCTGTGGCCCCTCACAGCTTTGTCACTCCCTGTTCTGTGGCCCCTCCTAGTATTGACACTCCCTGTTCTGTGGCCCCTCCCAGCATTGACACTCCCTGTTCTGTGCCCCTCCCAGCATTGACATTCCCTGTTCTGTGGCCCCTCCCAGCATTGACACATCCTGTTCTGTGGCCCCTCCCAGCATTGACACTCCCTGTTCTGCGGCCCCTCCCAGCATTAACACACACTGCTCTGAGGCCCCTCCCAGCATTGACACACCCTTTTCTGTGGCCCCTCCCAGCATTGTCACTCCGAATTCAGAGGCCCATCCCAGCATTAACACTTCCTGTTTAAGGGCCCTCCCAGCTTGTCACTCCCAATTCTAAGGCCCTTTCAAGCATTGTCACTCACAGTTCTGAGGCCCCTCCCAGCTTGTCACTCCTTATTCTGAGGCCACTCCCAGCATTGTCACTCCTTCTTCTGAGGCCCCTCCCCGCACTGACACTCCCTGTTTAAGGCCCCTCCCAGCATTGTCACTCCCTGTTCTGAGGCTCCTCCCAGCATTGTAACTCCCTGTTCTGAAGCCCCTCCCAGCTTTGACACACCCTGTTCTGTGGCACCTCCCAGCATTCACACTCCCTGTTCTGTGGCCCCTCCCAGCATTGTCACTCCCTGTTCTGAGGCCACTCCCAGCATTGACACTCCCTGTTCTGAGGCGCCTCCCTGCATTGACACTCCCTGTTCTGAGGCCCCTCCCAGCATTGACACTCCCTGTTCTGTGGCCCCTCCTAATTTTGACACTCCCTGTTCTGTGGCCCCTCCCAGCATTGACACTCCCTGTTCTTTGGCCCCTCCTAGTATTGACACTCCCTGTTCTGTGGCCCGTCCCAGCATTGACACTCCCTGTTCTGTGGCCCCTCCCATAATTGACACTCCCTGTTCTGAGGCCCTTCCCAGCATTGTCACTCCCTGTTCTGTGGCCCCTCCCAGCATTAACACACCCTGCTCTGAGGCCCCTCCCAGCATTGACATTCCCTGTTCTCAGGCCCCTCCCAGCATTGACACTCCCTGTTCTGCGGCCCCTCCCAGCATTAACACACCCTGCTCTGAGGCCCCTCCCAGCATTGACACACCCTGTTCTGTGGCCCCTCCCAGCATTGTAACTCCCAATTCAGAGGCCCCTCCCAGCATTAACACTCCCTGTTTAAGGCCCCTCCCAGCTTGTCACTCCCAATTCTAAGGCCCCTTCAAGCATTGTCACTCACAGTTCTGAGGCCCCTCCCAGCTTGTCACTCCTTATTCTGAGGCCCCTCCCAGCATTGTCACTACTTCTTCTGAGGCCCCTCCCCGCACTGACACTCCCTGTTTAAGGCCCCTCCCAGCATTGTCACTCCCTGTTCTGAGGCTCCTCCCAGCATTGTCACTCCCTGTTCTGAGGCCCCTCCCAGCTTTGGCACACCCTGTTCTGTGGCTCCTCCCAGCATTGACACTCCCTGTTCTGTGGCCCCTCCCAGCATTCACACTCCCTGTTCTGTGGCCCCTCCCAGCATTGTCACTCCCTGTTCTGAGGCCACTCCCAGCATTGACACTCCCTGTTCTGAGGCGCCTCCCTGTATTGACACTCCCTGTTCTGAGGCCCCTCCCAGCATTGACACTCCCTGTTCTGTGGCCCCTCCTAATTTTGACACTCCCTGTTCTGTGGCCCCTCCCAGCATTGACACTCCCTGTTCTGTGGCCCCTCCTAGTATTGACACTCCCTGTTCTGTGGCCCGTCCCAGCATTGACACTCCCTGTTCTGTGGCCCCTCCCATCATTGACACTCCCTGTTCTGAGGCCCTTCCCAGCATTGTCACTCCCTGTTCTGTGGCCCCTCCCAGCATTAACACACCCTGCTCTGAGGCCCCTCCCAGCATTGACACACCCTGTTCTGTGGCCCCTCCCAGCTTGTCACTCCCAATTCTAAGGCCCCTTCAAGCATTGTCACTCACAGTTCTGAGGCCCCTCCCAGCTTGTCACTCCTTATTCTGAGGCCCCTCCCAGCATTGTCACTCCTTCTTCTGAGGCCCCTCCCCGCACTGACACTCCCTGTTTAAGGCCCCTCCCAGCATTGTCACTCCCTGTTCTGAGGCTCCTCCCAGCATTGTCACTCCCTGTTCTGAGGCCCCTCCCAGCTTTGGCACACCCTGTTCTGTGGCTCCTCCCAGCATTGACACTCCCTGTTCTGTGGCCCCTCCCAGCATTCACACTCCCTGTTCTGTGGGCCCTCCCAGCATTCACACTCCCTGTTCTGTGGCCCCTCCCAGCATTCACACTCCCTGTTCTGTGGCCCCTCCCAGCATTGTCACTCCCTGTTCTGAGGCCCCTCTCAGCATTAACACACCCTGTTCTGAGGCCCCTCCCAGCATTAACACACCCTGCTCTGAGGCCCCTCCCAGCATTGTCACTCCCAATTCAGAGGCCCCTCCCAGCATTAACACTCCCTGTTTAAGGCCCCTCCCAGCTTGTCACTCCCAATTCTAAGGCCCCTTCAAGCATTGTCACTCACAGTTCTGAGGCCCCTCCCAGCATTGTCACTCCTTCTTCTGAGGCCCCTCCCCGCACTGACACTCCCTGTTTAAGGCCCCTCCCAGCATTGTCACTCCCTGTTCTGAGGCTCCTCCCATCATTGTCAATCCCTGTTCTGAGGCCCCTCCCAGTTTTGACACACCCTGTTCTGTTGCCCCTCCCAGCATTCACACTCCCTGTTCTGTGGCCCCTCCCAGCATTCAAACTCCCTGTTCTGTGGCCCCTCCCAGCATTGTCACACCCTGTTCTGAGGCCCCTCGCAACATTAACACTCCCTGTTCTGAGGCCCCTCCCAGCATTGTCACTCCCTGTTTAAGGCCCCTCCCAGCTTGTCACTCCCAATTCTGAGGCCCCTCCCAGCATTGTCACTCCTTGTTTAAGGCCCCCCCCAGCTGGGCCCCTTCCAGCATTGTCACTCCCTGTTTAAGGCCCCTCCAAGCATTGACACTTCCTGTTCTGAGGCCCCTCCCAGCATTGACACTCTCTGTTCTGAGGCCCCTCCCAGCATTGACACTCCCTGTTCTGTGGCCCCTCCTAGTATTGACACTCCCTGTTCTGTGGCCCCTCACAGCATTGACACAGCCTGTTCTGTGGCCCCTCCTAGTATTGACACTCCCTGTTCTGTGGCCCCTCCCAGCATTCACACTCCCTGTTCTGTGGCCCCTCCCAGCATTCACACTCCCTGTTCTGTGGCCCCTCCCAGCTTTGTCACTCCCTGTTCTGAGGCCACTCCCAGCATTGACACTCCCTGTTCTGAGGCGCCTCCCTGCATTGACACTCCCTGTTCTGAGGCCCCTCCCAGCATTGACACTCCCTGTTCTGTGGCCCCTCCTAATTTTGACACTCCCTGTTCTGTGGCCCCTCCCAGCATTGACACTCCCTGTTCTGTGGCCCCTCCTAGTATTGACACTCCCTGTTCTGTGGCCCGACCCAGCATTGACACTCCCTGTTCTGTGGCCCCTCCCATAATTGACACTCCCTGTTCTGAGGCCCTTCCCAGCATTGTCACTCCCTGTTCTGTGGCCCCTCCCAGCATTAACACACCCTGCTCTGAGGCCCCTCCCAGCATTGACATTCCCTGTTCTCAGGCCCCTCCCAGCATTGACACTCCCTGTTCTGCGGCCCCTCCCAGCATTAACACACCCTGCTCTGAGGCCCCTCCCAGCATTGACACTCCCTGTTCTGTGGCCCCTCCCATAATTGACACTCCCTGTTCTGAGGCCCTTCCCAGCATTGTCACTCCCTGTTCTGTGGCCCCTCCCAGCATTGACACTCCCTGTTCTGTGGCCCCTCCTAGTATTGACACTCCCTGTTCTGTGGCCCGTCCCAGCATTGACACTCCCTGTTCTGTGGCCCCTCCCATAATTGACACTCCCTGTTCTGAGGCCCTTCCCAGCATTGTCACTCCCTGTTCTGTGGCCCCTCCCAGCATTAACACACCCTGCTCTGAGGCCCCTCCCAGCATTGACATTCCCTGTTCTCAGGCCCCTCCCAGCATTGACACTCCCTGTTCTGTGGCCCCTCCCATAATTGACACTCCCTGTTCTGAGGCCCTTCCCAGCATTGTCACTCCCTGTTCTGTGGCCCCTCCGAGCATTAACACACCCTGCTCTGAGGCCCCTCCCAGCATTGTCACTCCCAATTCAGAGGCCCCTCCCAGCATTAACACTCCCTGTTTAAGGCCCCTCCCAGCTTGTCACTCCCAATTCTAAGGCCCCTTCAAGCATTGTCACTCACAGTTCTGAGGCCCCTCCCAGCATTGACACTCCCTGTTCTGTGGCCCCTCCTAATTTTGACACTCCCTGTTCTGTGGCCCCTCCCAGCATTGACACTCCCTGTTCTGTGGCCCCTCCTAGTATTGACACTCCCTGTTCTGTGGCCCGTCCCAGCATTGACACTCCCTGTTCTGTGGCCCCTCCCATCATTGACACTCCCTGTTCTGAGGCCCTTCCCAGCATTGTCACTCCCTGTTCTGTGGCCCCTCCCAGCATTAACACACCCTGCTCTGAGGCCCCTCCCAGCATTGACATTCCCTGTTCTCAGGCCCCTCCCAGCATTGACACTCCCTGTTCTGCGGCCCCTCCCAGCATTAACACACACTGCTCTGAGGCCCCTCCCAGCATTGACACACCCTGTTCTGTGGCCCCTCCCAGCATTGTCACTCCCAGATCAGAGGCCCCTCCCAGCATTAACACTCCCTGTTTAAGGCCCCTCCCAGCTTGTCACTCCCAATTCTAAGGCCCCTTCAAGCATTGTCACTCACAGTTCTGAGGCCCCTCCCAGCTTGTCACTCCTTATTCTGAGGCCCCTCCCAGCATTGTCACTCCTTCTGAGGCCCCTCCCCCAACTGACACTCCCTGTTTAAGGCCCCTCCCAGCATTGTCACTCCCTGTTCTGAGGCTCCTCCCAGCATTGTCAATCCCTGTTCTGAGGCCCCTCCCAGCTTTGGCACACCCTGTTCTGTGGCTCCTCCCAGCATTGACACTCCCTGTTCTGTGGCCCCTCCCAGCATTCACACTCCCTGTTCTGTGGGCCCTCCCAGCATTCACACTCCCTGTTCTGTGGCCCCTCCTAGCATTGTCACTCCCTGTTCTGAGGCCCCTCTCAGCATTAACACACCCTGTTCTGAGGCCCCTCCCAGCATTAACACACCCTGCTCTGAGGCCCCTCCCAGCATTGTCACTCCCAATTCGGAGGCCCCTCCCAGCATTAACACTCCCTGTTTAAGGCCCCTCCCAGCTTGTCACTCCCAATTCTAAGGCCCCTTCAAGCATTGTCACTCACAGTTCTGAGGCCCCTCCCAGCATTGTCACTCCTTCTTCTGAGGCCCCTCCCCGCACTGAGACTCCCTGTTTAAGGCCCCTCCCAGCATTGTCACTCCCTGTTCTGAGGCTCCTCCCATCATTGTCACTCCCTGTTCTGAGGCCCCTCCCAGTTTTGACACACCCTGTTCTGTTGCCCCTCCCAGCATTCACACTCCCTGTTCTGTGGCCCCTCCCAACATTAACACTCCCTGTTCTGAGGCCCCTCACAGCATTGTCACTCCCTGTTTAAGGCCCCTCCCAGCTTGTCACTCCCAATTCTGAGGCCCCTCCCAGCATTGTCACTCCTTGTTTAAGGCCCCCCCCAGCTGGGCCCCTTCCAGCATTGTCACTCCCTGTTTAAGGCCCCTCCAAGCATTGACACTTCCTGTTCTGAGGCCCCTCCCAGCATTGACACTCTCTGTTCTGAGGCCCCTCCCAGCATTGACACTCCCTGTTCTGTGGCCCCTCCTAGTATTGACACTCCCTGTTCTGTGGCCCCTCACAGCATTGACACAGCCTGTTCTGTGGCCCCTCCTAGTATTGACACTCCCTGTTCTGTGGCCCCTCCCAGCATTCACACTCCCTGTTCTGTGGCCCCTCCCAGCATTCACACTCCCTGTTCTGTGGCCCCTCCCAGCTTTGTCACTCCCTGTTCTGAGGCCCCTCCCAGCATTGACACTCCGTGTTCTGAGGCCCCTCCCAGCATTGACATTCCCTGTTCTCAGGCCCCTCCCAGCATTGACACACCCTGTTCTGTGGCCCCTCCCAGCATTGACACTCCCTGTTCTGAGGCCCCTCCGAGCATTAACACACCCTGCTCTGAGGCCCCTCCCAGCATTTTGACTCCTTCTTCTGAGGCCCCTCCCAGCTTTGACACACCCTGTTCTGTGGCCCCTCCCAGCATTGACACTCCCTGTTCTGTGGCCCCTCCTAGTATTGACACTCCCTGTTCTGTGGCCCCTCCCAGCATTGACACACCCTGTTCTGTGGCCCGTCTCAGCATTCACACTCCCTGTTCTGTGGCCCCTCCCAGCTTTGTCACTCCCTGTTCTGTGGCCCCTCCTAGTATTGACACTCCCTGTTCTGTGGCCCCTCCCAGCATTGACACTCCCTGTTCTGTGGCCCCTCCCAGCATTGACACTCCCTGTTCTGAGGCCCCTTCCAGCATTGACACTCCCTGTTCTGAGGCCCCTCCCAGCATTGACATTCCCTGTTCTCAGGCCCCTCCCAGCATTCACAACCTGTTCTGTGGCCCCTCCCAGCATTGACACTCCCTGTTCTGTGGCCCCTCCCATCATTGACACTCCCTGTTCTGAGGCCCCTCCCAGCATTGTCACTCCCTGTTCTGTGGCTCCTCCCAGCATTAACACACCCTGCTCTGAGGCCCCTCCCAGCATTGACATTCCCTCTTCTGAGGCCCCTCCCAGCATTGTCACTCCCTATTCTGAGGCCCCTCCCAGCATTAACACTCCCTGTTCTGAGGCCCCTCCCAGCAGTGTCACTCCCAATTCTGAGGCCCCTCCGAGCATGGTCACTCCCTATTATGAGGCTCCTTCCAGAATTATCACTCCCTGTTCTGAGGCCCCTCCTAGCATTATCACTCACAATTATGAGGCCCCTCCCACCATTGTCACTCCCAGTTTAAGGCCCCTCCCAGCATTGACACTTCAAATTAAGAGGCCCCTCCCAGCATTGTCATTCCCTGTTGAAGACCCATCCCAGCATTGTCACTCCCTGTTCTGTGTCCCCTCCCAGCATTGACACTCCCTGCTCTGTGGCCCCTCCCAGCATTCACACTCCCTGTTCTGTGGCCCCTCACAGCTTTGTCACTCCCTGTTCTGTGGCCCCTCCTAGTATTGACACTCCCTGTTTTGTGGCCCCTCCCAGCATTGACACTCCCTGTTCTGTGGCCCCTCCCAGCATTGACACTCCCTGTTCTGAGGCCCCTTCCAGCATTGACACTCCCTGTTCTGAGGCCCCTCCCAGCCTTGACATTCCCTGTTCTCAGGCCCCTCCCAGCATTCACAACCTGTTCTGTGCCCCTCCCAGCATTGACATTCCCTGTTCTGTGGCCCCTCCCAGCATTGACACATCCTGTTCTGTGGCCCCTCCCAGCATTGACACTCCCTGTTCTGCGGCCCCTCCCAGCATTAACACACCCTGCTCTGAGGCCCCTCCCAGCATTGACACACCCTTTTCTGTGGCCCCTCCCAGCATTGTCACTCCGAATTCAGAGGCCCATCCCAGCATTAACACTTCCTGTTTAAGGGCCCTCCCAGCTTGTCACTCCCAATTCTAAGGCCCTTTCAAGCATTGTCACTCACAGTTCTGAGGCCCCTCCCAGCTTGTCACTCCTTATTCTGAGGCCACTCCCAGCATTGTCACTCCTTCTTCTGAGGCCCCTCCCCGCACTGACACTCCCTGTTTAAGGCCCCTCCCAGCATTGTCACTCCCTGTTCTGAGGCTCCTCCCAGCATTGTAACTCCCTGTTCTGAAGCCCCTCCCAGCTTTGACACACCCTGTTCTGTGGCACCTCCCAGCATTCACACTCCCTGTTCTGTGGGCCCTCTCAGCATTCACACTCCCTGTTCTGTGGCCCCTCCCAGCATTCACACTCCCTGTTCTGTGGCCCCTCCCAGCATTGTCACTCCCTGTTCTGAGGCCACTCCCAGCATTGACACTCCCTGTTCTGAGGCGCCTCCCTGCATTGACACTCCCTGTTCTGAGGCCCCTCCCAGCATTGACACTCCCTGTTCTGTGGCCCCTCCTAATTTTGACACTCCCTGTTCTGTGGCCCCTCCCAGCATTGACACTCCCTGTTCTTTGGCCCCTCCTAGTATTGACACTCCCTGTTCTGTGGCCCGTCCCAGCATTGACACTCCCTGTTCTGTGGCCCCTCCCATAATTGACACTCCCTGTTCTGAGGCCCTTCCCAGCATTGTCACTCCCTGTTCTGTGGCCCCTCCCAGCATTAACACACCCTGCTCTGAGGCCCCTCCCAGCATTGACATTCCCTGTTCTCAGGCCCCTCCCAGCATTGACACTCCCTGTTCTGCGGCCCCTCCCAGCATTAACACACCCTGCTCTGAGGCCCCTCCCAGCATTGACACACCCTGTTCTGTGGCCCCTCCCAGCATTGTCACTCCCAATTCAGAGGCCCCTCCCAGCATTAACACTCCCTGTTTAAGGCCCCTCCCAGCTTGTCACTCCCAATTCTAAGGCCCCTTCAAGCATTGTCACTCACAGTTCTGAGGCCCCTCCCAGCTTGTCACTCCTTATTCTGAGGCCCCTCCCAGCATTGTCACTCCTTCTTCTGAGGCCCCTCCCCGCACTGACACTCCCTGTTTAAGGCCCCTCCCAGCATTGTCACTCCCTGTTCTGAGGCTCCTCCCAGCATTGTCACTCCCTGTTCTGAGGCCCCTCCCAGCTTTGGCACACCCTGTTCTGTGGCTCCTCCCAGCATTGACACTCCCTGTTCTGTGGCCCCTCCCAGCATTCACACTCCCTGTTCTGTGGGCCCTCCCAGCATTCACACTCCCTGTTCTGTGGCCCCTCCCAGCATTCACACTCCCTGTTCTGTGGCCCCTCCCAGCATTGTCACTCCCTGTTCTGACGCCCCTCTCAGCATTAACACACCCTGCTCTGAGGCCCCTCCCAGCATTGTCACTCCCAATTCAGAGGCCCCTCCCAGCATTAACACTCCCTGTTTAAGGCCCCTCCCAGCTTGTCACTCCCAATTCTAAGGCCCCTTCAAGCATTGTCACTCACAGTTCTGAGGCCCCTCCCAGCATTGTCACTCCTTCTTCTGAGGCCCCTCCCCGCACTGAAACTCCCTGTTTAAGGCCCCCCCAGCATTGTCACTCCCTGTTCTGAGGCTCCTCCCATCATTGTCACTTCCTGTTCTGTGGCCCCTCCTAGTATTGACACTCCCTGTTCTGTGGCCCCTCCCAGCATTCAAACTCCCTGTTCTGTGGCCCCTCCCAGCATTGTCACACCCTGTTCTGAGGCCCCTCCCAACATTAACACTCCCTGTTCTGAGGCCCCTTCCAGCATTGTCACTCCCTGTTTAAGGCCCCTCCAAGCATTGACACTTCCTGTTCTGAGGCCCCTCCCAGCATTGACACTCTCTGTTCTGAGGCCCCTCCCAGCATTGACACTCCCTGTTCTGTGGCCCCTCCTAGTATTGACACTCCCTGTTCTGTGGCCCCTCACAGCATTGACACAGCCTGTTCTGTGGCCCCTCCTAGTATTGACACTCCCTGTTCTGTGGCCCCTCCCAGCATTCACACTCCCTGTTCTGTGGCCCCTCCCAGCATTCACACTCCCTGTTCTGTGGCCCCTCCCAGCTTTGTCACTCCCTGTTCTGAGGCCCCTCCCAGCATTGACACTCCGTGTTCTGAGGCCCCTCCCAGCATTGACATTCCCTGTTCTCAGGCCCCTCCCAGCATTGACACACCCTGTTCTGTGGCCCCTCCCAGCATTGACACTCCCTGTTCTGAGGCCCCTCCGAGTATTAACACACCCTGCTCTGAGGCCCCTCCCAGCATTTTGACTCCTTCTTCTGAGGCCCCTCCCAGCTTTGACACACCCTGTTCTGTGGCCCCTCCCAGCATTGACACTCCCGGTTCTGTGGCCCCTCCTAGTATTGACACTCCCTGTTCTGTGGCCCCTCCTAATATTGACACTCCCTTTCTGTGGCCCCTCCCAGCATTGACACTCCCTGTTCTGTGGCCCGTCTCAGCATTCACACTCCCTGTTCTGTGGCCCCTCCGAGCTTTGTCACTCCCTGTTCTGTGGCCCCTCCTAGTATTGACAGTCCCTGTTCTGTGGCCCCTCCCAGCATTGACACTCCCTGTTCTGTGGCCCCTCCCAGCATTGACACTCCCTGTTCTGAGGCCCCTTCCAGCTTTGACACTCCCTGTTCTGAGGCCCCTCCCAGCATTGACATTCCCTGTTCTCAGGCCCCTCCCAGCATTCACAACCTGTTCTGTGACCCGTCCCAGCATTGACTCTCCCTGTTCTGTGGCCCCTCCCATCATTGACACTCCCTGTTCTGAGGCCCCTCCCAGCATTGACACTTCAAATTAAGAGGCCCCTCCCAGCATTGTCATTCCCTGTTTAAGACCCATCCCAGCATTGTCACTCCCTGTTCTGTGTCCCCTCCCAGCATTGACACTCCCTGCTCTGTGGCCCCTCCCAGCATTCACACTCCCTGTTCTGTGGCCCCTCACAGCTTTGTCACTTCCTGTTCTGTGGCCCCTCCTAGTATTGACACTCCCTGTTCTGTGGCCCCTCCCAGCATTGACACTCCCTGTTCTGTGGCCCCTCCCAGCATTGACACTCCCTGTTCTGAGGCCCCTTCCAGCACTGACACTCCCTGTTCTGAGGCCCCTCCCAGCCTTGACATTCCCTTTTCTCAGGCTCCTCCCAGCATTCACAACCTGTTCTGTGCCCCTCCCAGCATTGACATTCCCTGTTCTGTGGCCCCTCCCAGCATTGACACATCCTGTTCTGTGGCCCCTCCCAGCATTGACACTCCCTGTTCTGCGGCCCCTCCCAGCATTAACACACCCTGCTCTGAGGCCCCTCCCAGCATTGACACACCCTTTTCTGTGGCCCCTCCCAGCATTGTCACTCCGAATTCAGAGGCCCCTCCCAGCATTAACACTTCCTGTTTAAGTGCCCTCCCAGCTTGTCACTCCCTGTTCTGAGGCTCCTCCCAGCATTGTAACTCCCTGTTCTGAAGCCCCTCCCAGCTTTGACACACCCTGTTCTGTGGCACCTCCCAGCATTCACACTCCCTGTTCTGTGGGCCCTCCCAGCATTCACACTCCCTGTTCTGTGGCCCCTCCCAGCATTCACACTCCCTGTTCTGTGGCCCCTCCCAGCATTGTCACTCCCTGTTCTGAGGCCACTCCCAGCATTGACACTCCCTGTTCTGAGGCGCCTCCCTGCATTGACACTCCCTGTTCTGAGGCCCCTCCCAGCATTGACACTCCCTGTTCTGTGGCCCCTCCTAATTTTGACACTCCCTGTTCTGTGGCCCCTCCCAGCATTGACACTCCCTGTTCTGTGGCCCCTCCTAATATTGACACTCCCTGTTCTGTGGCCCGTCCCAGCATTGACACTCCCTGTTCTGTGGCCCCTCCCATCATTGACACTCCCTGTTCTGAGGCCCTTCCCAGCATTGTCACTCCCTGTTCTGTGGCCCCTCCCAGCATTAACACACCCTGCTCTGAGGCCCCTCCCAGCATTGACACACCCTGTTCTGTGGCCCCTCCCAGCTTGTCACTCCCAATTCTAAGGCCCCTTCAAGCATTGTCACTCACAGTTCTGAGGCCCCTCCCAGCTTGTCACTCCTTATTCTGAGGCCCCTCCCAGCATTGTCACTCCTTCTTCTGAGGCCCCTCCCCGCACTGACACTCCCTGTTTAAGGCCCCTCCCAGCATTGTCACTCCCTGTTCTGAGGCTCCTCCCAGCATTGTCACTCCCTGTTCTGAGGCCCCTCCCAGCTTTGGCACACCCTGTTCTGTGGCTCCTCCCAGCATTGACACTCCCTGTTCTGTGGCCCCTCCCAGCATTCACACTCCCTGTTCTGTGGGCCCTCCCAGCATTCACACTCCCTGTTCTGTGGCCCCTCCCAGCATTCACACTCCCTGTTCTGTGGCCCCTCCCAGCATTGTCACTCCCTGTTCTGAGGCCCCTCTCAGCATTAACACACCCTGCTCTGAGGCCCCTCCCAGCATTAACACACCCTGCTCTGAGGCCCCTCCCAGCATTGTCACTCCCAATTCAGAGGCCCCTCCCAGCATTAACACTCCCTGTTTAAGGCCCCTCCCAGCTTGTCACTCCCAATTCTAAGGCCCCTTCAAGCATTGTCACTCACAGTTCTGAGGCCCCTCCCAGCATTGTCACTCCTTCTTCTGAGGCCCCTCCCCGCACTGACACTCCCTGTTTAAGGCCCCTCCCAGCATTGTCACTCCCTGTTCTGAGGCTCCTCCCATCATTGTCAATCCCTGTTCTGAGGCCCCTCCCAGTTTTGACACACCCTGTTCTGTTGCCCCTCCCAGCATTCACACTCCCTGCTCTGTGGCCCCTCCCAGCATTCAAACTCCCTGTTCTGTGGCCCCTCCCAGCATTGTCACACCCTGTTCTGAGGCCCCTCGCAACATTAACACTCCCTGTTCTGAGGCCCCTCCCAGCATTGTCACTCCCTGTTTAAGGCCCCTCCCAGCTTGTCACTCCCAATTCTGAGGCCCCTCCCAGCATTGTCACTCCTTGTTTAAGGCCCCCCCCAGCTGGGCCCCTTCCAGCATTGTCACTCCCTGTTTAAGGCCCCTCCAAGCATTGACACTTCCTGTTCTGAGGCCCCTCCCAGCATTGACACTCTCTGTTCTGAGGCCCCTCCCAGCATTGACACACCCTGTTCTGTGGCCCCTCCTAGTATTGACACTCCCTGTTCTGTGGCCCCTCACAGCATTGACACAGCCTGTTCTGTGGCCCCTCCTAGTATTGACACTCCCTGTTCTGTGGCCCCTCCCAGCATTCACACTCCCTGTTCTGTGGCCCCTCCCAGCATTCACACTCCCTGTTCTGTGGCCCCTCCCAGCTTTGTCACTCCCTGTTCTGAGGCCACTCCCAGCATTGACACTCCCTGTTCTGAGGCGCCTCCCTGCATTGACACTCCCTGTTCTGAGGCCCCTCCCAGCATTGACACTCCCTGTTCTGTGGCCCCTCCTAATTTTGACACTCCCTGTTCTGTGGCCCCTCCCAGCATTGACACTCCCTGTTCTGTGGCCCCTCCTAGTATTGACACTCCCTCTTCTGTGGCCCTTCCCAGCATTGACACTCCCTGTTCTGTGGCCCCTCCCATCATTGACACTCCCTGTTCTGAGGCCCTTCCCAGCATTGTCACTCCCTGTTCTGTGGCCCCTCCCAGCATTAACACACCCTGCTCTGAGGCCCCTCCCAGCATTGACATTCCCTGTTCTCAGGTCCCTCCCAGAATTGACACTCCCTGTTCTGTGGCCCCTCCCAGCATTGACACTCCCTGTTCTGTGGCCCCTCCTAGTATTGACACTCCCTGTTCTGTGGCCCCTCACAGCATTGACACAGCCTGTTCTGTGGCCCCTCCTAGTATTGACACTCCCTGCTCTGAGGCCCCTCCCAGCATTGACATTCCCTGTTCTCAGGCCCCTCCCAGAATTGACACTCCCTGTTCTGTGGCCCCTCCCAGCATTGACACTCCCTGTTCTGTGGCCCCTCCTAGTATTGACACTCCCTGTTCTGAGGCCCTTCCCAGCATTGTCACTCCCTGTTCTGTGGCCCCTCCCAGCATTAACACACCCTGCTCTGAGGCCCCTCCCAGCATTGACATTCCCTGTTCTCAGGCCCCTCCCAGCATTGACACTCCCTGTTCTGCGGCCCCTCCCAGCATTAACACACCCTGCTCTGAGGCCCCTCCCAGCATTGACACTCCCTGTTCTGTGGCCCCTCCCATAATTGACACTCCCTGTTCTGAGGCCCTTCCCAGCATTGTCACTCCCTGTTCTGTGGCCCCTCCCAGCATTGACACTCCCTGTTCTGTGGCCCCTCCTAGTATTGACACTCCCTGTTCTGTGGCCCGTCCCAGCATTGACACTCCCTGTTCTGTGGCCCCTCCCATAATTGACACTCCCTGTTCTGAGGCCCTTTCCAGCATTGTCACTCCCTGTTCTGTGGCCCCTCCCAGCATTAACACACCCTGCTCTGAGGCCCCTCCCAGCATTGACATTCCCTGTTCTCAGGCCCCTCCCAGCATTGACACTCCCTGTTCTGTGGCCCCTCCCATAATTGACACTCCCTGTTCTGAGGCCCTTCCCAGCATTGTCACTCCCTGTTCTGTGGCCCCTCCCAGCATTAACACACCCTGCTCTGAGGCCCCTCCCAGCATTGTCACTCCCAATTCAGAGGCCCCTCCCAGCATTAACACTCCCTGTTTAAGGCCCCTCCCAGCTTGTCACTCCCAATTCTAAGGCCCCTTCAAGCATTGTCACTCACAGTTCTGAGGCCCCTCCCAGCATTGACACTCCCTGTTCTGTGGCCCCTCCTAATTTTGACACTCCCTGTTCTGTGGCCCCTCCCAGCATTGACACTCCCTGTTCTGTGGCCCCTCCTAGTATTGACACTCCCTGTTCTGTGGCCCGTCCCAGCATTGACACTCCCTGTTCTGTGGCCCCTCCCATCATTGACACTCCCTGTTCTGAGGCCCTTCCCAGCATTGTCACTCCCTGTTCTGTGGCCCCTCCCAGCATTAACACACCCTGCTCTGAGGCCCCTCCCAGCATTGACATTCCCTGTTCTCAGGCCCCTCCCAGCATTGACACTCCCTGTTCTGCGGCCCCTCCCAGCATTAACACACACTGCTCTGAGGCCCCTCCCAGCATTGACACACCCTGTTCTGTGGCCCCTCCCAGCATTGTCACTCCCAGATCAGAGGCCCCTCCCAGCATTAACACTCCCTGTTTAAGGCCCCTCCCAGCTTGTCACTCCCAATTCTAAGGCCCCTTCAAGCATTGTCACTCACAGTTCTGAGGCCCCTCCCAGCTTGTCACTCCTTATTCTGTGGCCCCTCCTAGCATTGTCACTCCCTGTTCTGAGGCCCCTCTAAGCATTAACACACCCTGTTCTGAGGCCCCTCCCAGCATTAACACACCCTGCTCTGAGGCCCCTCCCAGCATTGTCACTCCCAATTTGGAGGCCCCTCCCAGCATTAACACTCCCTGTTTAAGGCCCCTCCCAGCTTGTCACTCCCAATTCTAAGGCCCCTTCAAGCATTGTCACTCACAGTTCTGAGGCCCCTCCCAGCATTGTCACTCCTTCTTCTGAGGCCCCTCCCCGCACAGAGACTCCCTGTTTAAGGCCCCTCCCAGCATTGTCACTCCCTGTTCTGAGGCTCCTCCCATCATTGTCACTCCCTGTTCTGAGGCCCCTCCCAGTTTTGACACACCCTGTTCTGTTGCCCCTCCCAGCATTCACACTCCCTGTTCTGTGGCCCCTCCCAACATTAACACTCCCTGTTCTGAGGCCCCTCACAGCATTGTCACTCCCTGTTTAAGGCCCCTCCCAGCTTGTCACTCCCAATTCTGAGGCCCCTCCCAGCATTGTCACTCCTTGTTTAAGGCCCCCCCCAGCTGGGCCCCTTCCAGCATTGTCACTCCCTGTTTAAGGCCCCTCCAAGCATTGACACTTCCTGTTCTGAGGCCCCTCCCAGCATTGACACTCTCTGTTCTGAGGCCCCTCCCAGCATTGACACTCCCTGTTCTGTGGCCCCTCCTAGTATTGACACTCCCTGTTCTGTGGCCCCTCACAGCATTGAATCAGCCTGTTCTGTGGCCCCTCCTAGTATTGACACTCCCTGTTCTGTGGCCCCTCCCAGCATTCACACTCCCTGTTCTGTGGCCCCTCCCAGCATTCACACTCCCTGTTCTGTGGCCCCTCCCAGCTTTGTCACTCCCTGTTCTGAGGCCCCTCCCAGCATTGACACTCCGTGTTCTGAGGCCCCTCCCAGCATTGACATTCCCTGTTCTCAGGCCCCTCCCAGCATTGACACACCCTGTTCTGTGGCCCCTCCCAGCATTGACACTCCCTGTTCTGAGGCCCCTCCGAGCATTAACACACCCTGCTCTGAGGCCCCTCCCAGCATTTTGACTCCTTCTTCTGAGGCCCCTCCCAGCTTTGACACACCCTGTTCTGTGGCCCCTCCCAGCATTGACACTCCCTGTTCTGTGGCCCCTCCTAGTATTGACACTCCCTGTTCTGTGGCCCCTCCCAGCATTGACACACCCTGTTCTGTGGCCCGTCTCAGCATTCACACTCCCTGTTCTGTGGCCCCTCCCAGCTTTGTCACTCCCTGTTCTGTGGCCCCTCCTAGTATTGACACTCCCTGTTCTGTGGCCCCTCCCAGCATTGACACTCCCTGTTCTGTGGCCCCTCCCAGCATTGACACTCCCTGTTCTGAGGCCCCTTCCAGCATTGACACTCCCTGTTCTGAGGCCCCTCCCAGCATTGACATTCCCTGTTCTCAGGCCCCTCCCAGCATTCACAACCTGTTCTGTGGCCCCTCCCAGCATTGACACTCCCTGTTCTGTGGCCCCTCCCATCATTGACACTCCCTGTTCTGAGGCCCCTCCCAGCATTGTCACTCCCTGTTCTGTGGCTCCTCCCAGCATTAACACACCCTGCTCTGAGGCCCCTCCCAGCATTGACATTCCCTCTTCTGAGGCCCCTCCCAGCATTGTCACTCCCTATTCTGAGGCCCCTCCCAGCATTAACACTCCCTTTTCTGAGGCCCCTCCCAGCATTAACACTCCCTGTTCTGAGGCCCCTCCCAGCAGTGTCACTCCCAATTCTGAGGCCCCTCCGAGCATGGTCACTCCCTATTATGAGGCTCCTTCCAGAATTATCACTCCCTGTTCTGAGGCCCCTCCTAGCATTATCACTCACAATTATGAGGCCCCTCCCACCATTGTCACTCCCAGTTTAAGGCCCCTCCCAGCATTGACACTTCAAATTAAGAGGCCCCTCCCAGCATTGTCATTCCCTGTTGAAGACCCATCCCAGCATTGTCACTCCCTGTTCTGTGTCCCCTCCCAGCATTGACACTCCCTGCTCTGTGGCCCCTCCCAGCATTCACACTCCCTGTTCTGTGGCCCCTCACAGCTTTGTCACTCCCTGTTCTGTGGCCCCTCCTAGTATTGACACTCCCTGTTCTGTGGCCCCTCCCAGCATTGACACTCCCTGTTCTGTGCCACTCCCAGCATTGACATTCCCTGTTCTGTGGCCCCTCCCAGCATTGACACATCCTGTTCTGTGGCCCCTCCCAGCATTGACACTCCCTGTTCTGCGGCCCCTCCCAGCATTAACACACACTGCTCTGAGGCCCCTCCCAGCATTGACACACCCTTTTCTGTGGCCCCTCCCAGCATTGTCACTCCGAATTCAGAGGCCCATCCCAGCATTAACACTTCCTGTTTAAGGGCCCTCCCAGCTTGTCACTCCCAATTCTAAGGCCCTTTCAAGCATTGTCACTCACAGTTCTGAGGCCCCTCCCAGCTTGTCACTCCTTATTCTGAGGCCACTCCCAGCATTGTCACTCCTTCTTCTGAGGCCCCTCCCCGCACTGACACTCCCTGTTTAAGGCCCCTCCCAGCATTGTCACTCCCTGTTCTGAGGCTCCTCCCAGCATTGTAACTCCCTGTTCTGAAGCCCCTCCCAGCTTTGACACACCCTGTTCTGTGGCACCTCCCAGCATTCACACTCCCTGTTCTGTGGCCCCTCCCAGCATTGTCACTCCCTGTTCTGAGGCCACTCCCAGCATTGACACTCCCTGTTCTGAGGCGCCTCCCTGCATTGACACTCCCTGTTCTGAGGCCCCTCCCAGCATTGACACTCCCTGTTCTGTGGCCCCTCCTAATTTTGACACTCCCTGTTCTGTGGCCCCTCCCAGCATTGACACTCCCTGTTCTTTGGCCCCTCCTAGTATTGACACTCCCTGTTCTGTGGCCCGTCCCAGCATTGACACTCCCTGTTCTGTGGCCCCTCCCATAATTGACACTCCCTGTTCTGAGGCCCTTCCCAGCATTGTCACTCCCTGTTCTGTGGCCCCTCCCAGCATTAACACACCCTGCTCTGAGGCCCCTCCCAGCATTGACATTCCCTGTTCTCAGGCCCCTCCCAGCATTGACACTCCCTGTTCTGCGGCCCCTCCCAGCATTAACACACCCTGCTCTGAGGCCCCTCCCAGCATTGACACACCCTGTTCTGTGGCCCCTCCCAGCATTGTAACTCCCAATTCAGAGGCCCCTCCCAGCATTAACACTCCCTGTTTAAGGCCCCTCCCAGCTTGTCACTCCCAATTCTAAGGCCCCTTCAAGCATTGTCACTCACAGTTCTGAGGCCCCTCCCAGCTTGTCACTCCTTATTCTGAGGCCCCTCCCAGCATTGTCACTCCTTCTTCTGAGGCCCCTCCCCGCACTGACACTCCCTGTTTAAGGCCCCTCCCAGCATTGTCACTCCCTGTTCTGAGGCTCCTCCCAGCATTGTCACTCCCTGTTCTGAGGCCCCTCCCAGCTTTGGCACACCCTGTTCTGTGGCTCCTCCCAGCATTGACACTCCCTGTTCTGTGGCCCCTCCCAGCATTCACACTCCCTGTTCTGTGGCCCCTCCCAGCATTGTCACTCCCTGTTCTGAGGCCACTCCCAGCATTGACACTCCCTGTTCTGAGGCGCCTCCCTGTATTGACACTCCCTGTTCTGAGGCCCCTCCCAGCATTGACACTCCCTGTTCTGTGGCCCCTCCTAATTTTGACACTCCCTGTTCTGTGGCCCCTCCCAGCATTGACACTCCCTGTTCTGTGGCCCCTCCTAGTATTGACACTCCCTGTTCTGTGGCCCGTCCCAGCATTGACACTCCCTGTTCTGTGGCCCCTCCCATCATTGACACTCCCTGTTCTGAGGCCCTTCCCAGCATTGTCACTCCCTGTTCTGTGGCCCCTCCCAGCATTAACACACCCTGCTCTGAGGCCCCTCCCAGCATTGACACACCCTGTTCTGTGGCCCCTCCCAGCTTGTCACTCCCAATTCTAAGGCCCCTTCAAGCATTGTCACTCACAGTTCTGAGGCCCCTCCCAGCTTGTCACTCCTTATTCTGAGGCCCCTCCCAGCATTGTCACTCCTTCTTCTGAGGCCCCTCCCCGCACTGACACTCCCTGTTTAAGGCCCCTCCCAGCATTGTCACTCCCTGTTCTGAGGCTCCTCCCAGCATTGTCACTCCCTGTTCTGAGGCCCCTCCCAGCTTTGGCACACCCTGTTCTGTGGCTCCTCCCAGCATTGACACTCCCTGTTCTGTGGCCCCTCCCAGCATTCACACTCCCTGTTCTGTGGGCCCTCCCAGCATTCACACTCCCTGTTCTGTGGCCCCTCCCAGCATTCACACTCCCTGTTCTGTGGCCCCTCCCAGCATTGTCACTCCCTGTTCTGAGGCCCCTCTCAGCATTAACACACCCTGTTCTGAGGCCCCTCCCAGCATTAACACACCCTGCTCTGAGGCCCCTCCCAGCATTGTCACTCCCAATTCAGAGGCCCCTCCCAGCATTAACACTCCCTGTTTAAGGCCCCTCCCAGCTTGTCACTCCCAATTCTAAGGCCCCTTCAAGCATTGTCACTCACAGTTCTGAGGCCCCTCCCAGCATTGTCACTCCTTCTTCTGAGGCCCCTCCCCGCACTGACACTCCCTGTTTAAGGCCCCTCCCAGCATTGTCACTCCCTGTTCTGAGGCTCCTCCCATCATTGTCAATCCCTGTTCTGAGGCCCCTCCCAGTTTTGACACACCCTGTTCTGTTGCCCCTCCCAGCATTCACACTCCCTGTTCTGTGGCCCCTCCCAGCATTCAAACTCCATGTTCTGTGGCCCCTCCCAGCATTGTCACACCCTGTTCTGAGGCCCCTCGCAACATTAACACTCCCTGTTCTGAGGCCCCTCCCAGCATTGTCACTCCCTGTTTAAGGCCCCTCCCAGCTTGTCACTCCCAATTCTGAGGCCCCTCCCAGCATTGTCACTCCTTGTTTAAGGCCCCCCCCAGCTGGGCCCCTTCCAGCATTGTCACTCCCTGTTTAAGGTCCCTCCAAGCATTGACACTTCCTGTTCTGAGGCCCCTCCCAGCATTGACACTCTCTGTTCTGAGGCCCCTCCCAGCATTGACACTCCCTGTTCTGTGGCCCCTCCTAGTATTGACACTCCCTGTTCTGTGGCCCCTCACAGCATTGACACAGCCTGTTCTGTGGCCCCTCCTAGTATTGACACTCCCTGTTCTGTGGCCCCTCCCAGCATTCACACTCCCTGTTCTGTGGCCCCTCCCAGCATTCACACTCCCTGTTCTGTGGCCCCTCCCAGCTTTGTCACTCCCTGTTCTGAGGCCACTCCCAGCATTGACACTCCCTGTTCTGAGGCGCCTCCCTGCATTGACACTCCCTGTTCTGAGGCCCCTCCCAGCATTGACACTCCCTGTTCTGTGGCCCCTCCTAATTTTGACACTCCCTGTTCTGTGGCCCCTCCCAGCATTGACACTCCCTGTTCTGTGGCCCCTCCTAGTATTGACACTCCCTGTTCTGTGGCCCGTCCCAGCATTGACACTCCCTGTTCTGTGGCCCCTCCCATAATTGACACTCCCTGTTCTGAGGCCCTTCCCAGCATTGTCACTCCCTGTTCTGTGGCCCCTCCCAGCATTAACACACCCTGCTCTGAGGCCCCTCCCAGCATTGACATTCCCTGTTCTCAGGCCCCTCCCAGCATTGACACTCCCTGTTCGGTGGCCCCTCCCATAATTGACACTCCCTGTTCTGAGGCCCTTCCCAGCATTGTCACTCCCTGTTCTGTGGCCCCTCCGAGCATTAACACACCCTGCTCTGAGGCCCCTCCCAGCATTGTCACTCCCAATTCAGAGGCCCCTCCCAGCATTAACACTCCCTGTTTAAGGCCCCTCCCAGCTTGTCACTCCCAATTCTAAGGCCCCTTCAAGCATTGTCACTCACAGTTCTGAGGCCCCTCCCAGCATTGACACTCCCTGTTCTGTGGCCCCTCCTAATTTTGACACTCCCTGTTCTGTGGCCCCTCCCAGCATTGACACTCCCTGTTCTGTGGCCCCTCCTAGTATTGACACTCCCTGTTCTGTGGCCCGTCCCAGCATTGACACTCCCTGTTCTGTGGCCCCTCCCATCATTGACACTCCCTGTTCTGAGGCCCTTCCCAGCATTGTCACTCCCTGTTCTGTGGCCCCTCCCAGCATTAACACACCCTGCTCTGAGGCCCCTCCCAGCATTGACATTCCCTGTTCTCAGGCCCCTCCCAGCATTGACACTCCCTGTTCTGCGGCCCCTCCCAGCATTAACACACACTGCTCTGAGGCCCCTCCCAGCATTGACACACCCTGTTCTGTGGCCCCTCCCAGCATTGTCACTCCCAGATCAGAGGCCCCTCCCAGCATTAACACTCCCTGTTTAAGGCCCCTCCCAGCTTGTCACTCCCAATTCTAAGGCCCCTTCAAGCATTGTCACTCACAGTTCTGAGGCCCCTCCCAGCTTGTCACTCCTTATTCTGAGGCCCCTCCCAGCATTGTCACTCCTTCTGAGGCCCCTCCCCCAACTGACACTCCCTGTTTAAGGCCCCTCCCAGCATTGTCACTCCCAATTCTGAGGCCCCTCCCAGCATTGTCACTCCTTGTTTAAGGCCCCCCCCAGCTGGGCCCCTTCCAGCATTGTCACTCCCTGTTTAAGGCCCCTCCAAGCATTGACACTTCCTGTTCTGAGGCCCCTCCCAGCATTGACACTCTCTGTTCTGAGGCCCCTCCCAGCATTGACACTCCCTGTTCTGTGGCCCCTCCTAGTATTGACACTCCCTGTTCTGTGGCCCCTCACAGCATTGAATCAGCCTGTTCTGTGGCCCCTCCTAGTATTGACACTCCCTGTTCTGTGGCCCCTCCCAGCATTCACACTCCCTGTTCTGTGGCCCCTCCCAGCATTCACACTCCCTGTTCTGTGGCCCCTCCCAGCTTTGTCACTCCCTGTTCTGAGGCCCCTCCCAGCATTGACACTCCGTGTTCTGAGGCCCCTCCCAGCATTGACATTCCCTGTTCTCAGGCCCCTCCCAGCATTGACACACCCTGTTCTGTGGCCCCTCCCAGCATTGACACTCCCTGTTCTGAGGCCCCTCCGAGCATTAACACACCCTGCTCTGAGGCCCCTCCCAGCATTTTGACTCCTTCTTCTGAGGCCCCTCCCAGCTTTGACACACCCTGTTCTGTGGCCCCTCCCAGCATTGACACTCCCTGTTCTGTGGCCCCTCCTAGTATTGACACTCCCTGTTCTGTGGCCCCTCCCAGCATTGACACACCCTGTTCTGTGGCCCGTCTCAGCATTCACACTCCCTGTTCTGTGGCCCCTCCCAGCTTTGTCACTCCCTGTTCTGTGGCCCCTCCTAGTATTGACACTCCCTGTTCTGTGGCCCCTCCCAGCATTGACACTCCCTGTTCTGTGGCCCCTCCCAGCATTGACACTCCCTGTTCTGAGGCCCCTTCCAGCATTGACACTCCCTGTTCTGAGGCCCCTCCCAGCATTGACATTCCCTGTTCTCAGGCCCCTCCCAGCATTCACAACCTGTTCTGTGGCCCCTCCCAGCATTGACACTCCCTGTTCTGTGGCCCCTCCCATCATTGACACTCCCTGTTCTGAGGCCCCTCCCAGCATTGTCACTCCCTGTTCTGTGGCTCCTCCCAGCATTAACACACCCTGCTCTGAGGCCCCTCCCAGCATTGACATTCCCTCTTCTGAGGCCCCTCCCAGCATTGTCACTCCCTATTCTGAGGCCCCTCCCAGCATTAACACTCCCTTTTCTGAGGCCCCTCCCAGCATTAACACTCCCTGTTCTGAGGCCCCTCCCAGCAGTGTCACTCCCAATTCTGAGGCCCCTCCGAGCATGGTCACTCCCTATTATGAGGCTCCTTCCAGAATTATCACTCCCTGTTCTGAGGCCCCTCCTAGCATTATCACTCACAATTATGAGGCCCCTCCCACCATTGTCACTCCCAGTTTAAGGCCCCTCCCAGCATTGACACTTCAAATTAAGAGGCCCCTCCCAGCATTGTCATTCCCTGTTGAAGACCCATCCCAGCATTGTCACTCCCTGTTCTGTGTCCCCTCCCAGCATTGACACTCCCTGCTCTGTGGCCCCTCCCAGCATTCACACTCCCTGTTCTGTGGCCCCTCACAGCTTTGTCACTCCCTGTTCTGTGGCCCCTCCTAGTATTGACACTCCCTGTTCTGTGGCCCCTCCCAGCATTGACACTCCCTGTTCTGTGCCCCTCCCAGCATTGACATTCCCTGTTCTGTGGCCCCTCCCAGCATTGACACATCCTGTTCTGTGGCCCCTCCCAGCATTGACACTCCCTGTTCTGCGGCCCCTCCCAGCATTAACACACACTGCTCTGAGGCCCCTCCCAGCATTGACACACCCTTTTCTGTGGCCCCTCCCAGCATTGTCACTCCGAATTCAGAGGCCCATCCCAGCATTAACACTTCCTGTTTAAGGGCCCTCCCAGCTTGTCACTCCCAATTCTAAGGCCCTTTCAAGCATTGTCACTCACAGTTCTGAGGCCCCTCCCAGCTTGTCACTCCTTATTCTGAGGCCACTCCCAGCATTGTCACTCCTTCTTCTGAGGCCCCTCCCCGCACTGACACTCCCTGTTTAAGGCCCCTCCCAGCATTGTCACTCCCTGTTCTGAGGCTCCTCCCAGCATTGTAACTCCCTGTTCTGAAGCCCCTCCCAGCTTTGACACACCCTGTTCTGTGGCACCTCCCAGCATTCACACTCCCTGTTCTGTGGCCCCTCCCAGCATTGTCACTCCCTGTTCTGAGGCCACTCCCAGCATTGACACTCCCTGTTCTGAGGCGCCTCCCTGCATTGACACTCCCTGTTCTGAGGCCCCTCCCAGCATTGACACTCCCTGTTCTGTGGCCCCTCCTAATTTTGACACTCCCTGTTCTGTGGCCCCTCCCAGCATTGACACTCCCTGTTCTTTGGCCCCTCCTAGTATTGACACTCCCTGTTCTGTGGCCCGTCCCAGCATTGACACTCCCTGTTCTGTGGCCCCTCCCATAATTGACACTCCCTGTTCTGAGGCCCTTCCCAGCATTGTCACTCCCTGTTCTGTGGCCCCTCCCAGCATTAACACACCCTGCTCTGAGGCCCCTCCCAGCATTGACATTCCCTGTTCTCAGGCCCCTCCCAGCATTGACACTCCCTGTTCTGCGGCCCCTCCCAGCATTAACACACCCTGCTCTGAGGCCCCTCCCAGCATTGACACACCCTGTTCTGTGGCCCCTCCCAGCATTGTAACTCCCAATTCAGAGGCCCCTCCCAGCATTAACACTCCCTGTTTAAGGCCCCTCCCAGCTTGTCACTCCCAATTCTAAGGCCCCTTCAAGCATTGTCACTCACAGTTCTGAGGCCCCTCCCAGCTTGTCACTCCTTATTCTGAGGCCCCTCCCAGCATTGTCACTCCTTCTTCTGAGGCCCCTCCCCGCACTGACACTCCCTGTTTAAGGCCCCTCCCAGCATTGTCACTCCCTGTTCTGAGGCTCCTCCCAGCATTGTCACTCCCTGTTCTGAGGCCCCTCCCAGCTTTGGCACACCCTGTTCTGTGGCTCCTCCCAGCATTGACACTCCCTGTTCTGTGGCCCCTCCCAGCATTCACACTCCCTGTTCTGTGGCCCCTCCCAGCATTGTCACTCCCTGTTCTGAGGCCACTCCCAGCATTGACACTCCCTGTTCTGAGGCGCCTCCCTGTATTGACACTCCCTGTTCTGAGGCCCCTCCCAGCATTGACACTCCCTGTTCTGTGGCCCCTCCTAATTTTGACACTCCCTGTTCTGTGGCCCCTCCCAGCATTGACACTCCCTGTTCTGTGGCCCCTCCTAGTATTGACACTCCCTGTTCTGTGGCCCGTCCCAGCATTGACACTCCCTGTTCTGTGGCCCCTCCCATCATTGACACTCCCTGTTCTGAGGCCCTTCCCAGCATTGTCACTCCCTGTTCTGTGGCCCCTCCCAGCATTAACACACCCTGCTCTGAGGCCCCTCCCAGCATTGACACACCCTGTTCTGTGGCCCCTCCCAGCTTGTCACTCCCAATTCTAAGGCCCCTTCAAGCATTGTCACTCACAGTTCTGAGGCCCCTCCCAGCTTGTCACTCCTTATTCTGAGGCCCCTCCCAGCATTGTCACTCCTTCTTCTGAGGCCCCTCCCCGCACTGACACTCCCTGTTTAAGGCCCCTCCCAGCATTGTCACTCCCTGTTCTGAGGCTCCTCCCAGCATTGTCACTCCCTGTTCTGAGGCCCCTCCCAGCTTTGGCACACCCTGTTCTGTGGCTCCTCCCAGCATTGACACTCCCTGTTCTGTGGCCCCTCCCAGCATTCACACTCCCTGTTCTGTGGGCCCTCCCAGCATTCACACTCCCTGTTCTGTGGCCCCTCCCAGCATTCACACTCCCTGTTCTGTGGCCCCTCCCAGCATTGTCACTCCCTGTTCTGAGGCCCCTCTCAGCATTAACACACCCTGTTCTGAGGCCCCTCCCAGCATTAACACACCCTGCTCTGAGGCCCCTCCCAGCATTGTCACTCCCAATTCAGAGGCCCCTCCCAGCATTAACACTCCCTGTTTAAGGCCCCTCCCAGCTTGTCACTCCCAATTCTAAGGCCCCTTCAAGCATTGTCACTCACAGTTCTGAGGCCCCTCCCAGCATTGTCACTCCTTCTTCTGAGGCCCCTCCCCGCACTGACACTCCCTGTTTAAGGCCCCTCCCAGCATTGTCACTCCCTGTTCTGAGGCTCCTCCCATCATTGTCAATCCCTGTTCTGAGGCCCCTCCCAGTTTTGACACACCCTGTTCTGTTGCCCCTCCCAGCATTCACACTCCCTGTTCTGTGGCCCCTCCCAGCATTCAAACTCCCTGTTCTGTGGCCCCTCCCAGCATTGTCACACCCTGTTCTGAGGCCCCTCGCAACATTAACACTCCCTGTTCTGAGGCCCCTCCCAGCATTGTCACTCCCTGTTTAAGGCCCCTCCCAGCTTGTCACTCCCAATTCTGAGGCCCCTCCCAGCATTGTCACTCCTTGTTTAAGGCCCCCCCCAGCTGGGCCCCTTCCAGCATTGTCACTCCCTGTTTAAGGTCCCTCCAAGCATTGACACTTCCTGTTCTGAGGCCCCTCCCAGCATTGACACTCTCTGTTCTGAGGCCCCTCCCAGCATTGACACTCCCTGTTCTGTGGCCCCTCCTAGTATTGACACTCCCTGTTCTGTGGCCCCTCACAGCATTGACACAGCCTGTTCTGTGGCCCCTCCTAGTATTGACACTCCCTGTTCTGTGGCCCCTCCCAGCATTCACACTCCCTGTTCTGTGGCCCCTCCCAGCATTCACACTCCCTGTTCTGTGGCCCCTCCCAGCTTTGTCACTCCCTGTTCTGAGGCCACTCCCAGCATTGACACTCCCTGTTCTGAGGCGCCTCCCTGCATTGACACTCCCTGTTCTGAGGCCCCTCCCAGCATTGACACTCCCTGTTCTGTGGCCCCTCCTAATTTTGACACTCCCTGTTCTGTGGCCCCTCCCAGCATTGACACTCCCTGTTCTGTGGCCCCTCCTAGTATTGACACTCCCTGTTCTGTGGCCCGTCCCAGCATTGACACTCCCTGTTCTGTGGCCCCTCCCATAATTGACACTCCCTGTTCTGAGGCCCTTCCCAGCATTGTCACTCCCTGTTCTGTGGCCCCTCCCAGCATTAACACACCCTGCTCTGAGGCCCCTCCCAGCATTGACATTCCCTGTTCTCAGGCCCCTCCCAGCATTGACACTCCCTGTTCTGTGGCCCCTCCCATAATTGACACTCCCTGTTCTGAGGCCCTTCCCAGCATTGTCACTCCCTGTTCTGTGGCCCCTCCGAGCATTAACACACCCTGCTCTGAGGCCCCTCCCAGCATTGTCACTCCCAATTCAGAGGCCCCTCCCAGCATTAACACTCCCTGTTTAAGGCCCCTCCCAGCTTGTCACTCCCAATTCTAAGGCCCCTTCAAGCATTGTCACTCACAGTTCTGAGGCCCCTCCCAGCATTGACACTCCCTGTTCTGTGGCCCCTCCTAATTTTGACACTCCCTGTTCTGTGGCCCCTCCCAGCATTGACACTCCCTGTTCTGTGGCCCCTCCTAGTATTGACACTCCCTGTTCTGTGGCCCGTCCCAGCATTGACACTCCCTGTTCTGTGGCCCCTCCCATCATTGACACTCCCTGTTCTGAGGCCCTTCCCAGCATTGTCACTCCCTGTTCTGTGGCCCCTCCCAGCATTAACACACCCTGCTCTGAGGCCCCTCCCAGCATTGACATTCCCTGTTCTCAGGCCCCTCCCAGCATTGACACTCCCTGTTCTGCGGCCCCTCCCAGCATTAACACACACTGCTCTGAGGCCCCTCCCAGCATTGACACACCCTGTTCTGTGGCCCCTCCCAGCATTGTCACTCCCAGATCAGAGGCCCCTCCCAGCATTAACACTCCCTGTTTAAGGCCCCTCCCAGCTTGTCACTCCCAATTCTAAGGCCCCTTCAAGCATTGTCACTCACAGTTCTGAGGCCCCTCCCAGCTTGTCACTCCTTATTCTGAGGCCCCTCCCAGCATTGTCACTCCTTCTGAGGCCCCTCCCCCAACTGACACTCCCTGTTTAAGGCCCCTCCCAGCATTGTCACTCCCTGTTCTGAGGCTCCTCCCAGCATTGTCAATCCCTGTTCTGAGGCCCCTCCCAGCTTTGGCACACCCTGTTCTGTGGCTCCTCCCAGCATTGACACTCCCTGTTCTGTGGCCCCTCCCAGCATTCACACTCCCTGTTCTGTGGGCCCTCCCAGCATTCACACTCCCTGTTCTGTGGCCCCTCCTAGCATTGTCACTCCCTGTTCTGAGGCCCCTCTCAGCATTAACACACCCTGTTCTGAGGCCCCTCCCAGCATTAACACACCCTGCTCTGAGGCCCCTCCCAGCATTGTCACTCCCAATTCGGAGGCCCCTCCCAGCATTAACACTCCCTGTTTAAGGCCCCTCCCAGCTTGTCACTCCCAATTCTAAGGCCCCTTCAAGCATTGTCACTCACAGTTCTGAGGCCCCTCCCAGCATTGTCACTCCTTCTTCTGAGGCCCCTCCCCGCACTGAGACTCCCTGTTTAAGGCCCCTCCCAGCATTGTCACTCCCTGTTCTGAGGCTCCTCCCATCATTGTCACTCCCTGTTCTGAGGCCCCTCCCAGTTTTGACACACCCTGTTCTGTTGCCCCTCCCAGCATTCACACTCCCTGTTCTGTGGCCCCTCCCAACATTAACACTCCCTGTTCTGAGGCCCCTCACAGCATTGTCACTCCCTGTTTAAGGCCCCTCCCAGCTTGTCACTCCCAATTCTGAGGCCCCTCCCAGCATTGTCACTCCTTGTTTAAGGCCCCCCCCAGCTGGGCCCCTTCCAGCATTGTCACTCCCTGTTTAAGGCCCCTCCAAGCATTGACACTTCCTGTTCTGAGGCCCCTCCCAGCATTGACACTCTCTGTTCTGAGGCCCCTCCCAGCATTGACACTCCCTGTTCTGTGGCCCCTCCTAGTATTGACACTCCCTGTTCTGTGGCCCCTCACAGCATTGACACAGCCTGTTCTGTGGCCCCTCCTAGTATTGACACTCCCTGTTCTGTGGCCCCTCCCAGCATTCACACTCCCTGTTCTGTGGCCCCTCCCAGCATTCACACTCCCTGTTCTGTGGCCCCTCCCAGCTTTGTCACTCCCTGTTCTGAGGCCCCTCCCAGCATTGACACTCCGTGTTCTGAGGCCCCTCCCAGCATTGACATTCCCTGTTCTCAGGCCCCTCCCAGCATTGACACACCCTGTTCTGTGGCCCCTCCCAGCATTGACACTCCCTGTTCTGAGGCCCCTCCGAGCATTAACACACCCTGCTCTGAGGCCCCTCCCAGCATTTTGACTCCTTCTTCTGAGGCCCCTCCCAGCATTGACACACCCTGTTCTGTGGCCCCTCCCAGCATTGACACTCCCTGTTCTGTGGCCCCTCCTAGTATTGACACTCCCTGTTCTGTGGCCCCTCCCAGCATTGACACACCCTGTTCTGTGGCCCGTCTCAGCATTCACACTCCCTGTTCTGTGGCCCCTCCCAGCTTTGTCACTCCCTGTTCTGTGGCCCCTCCTAGTATTGACACTCCCTGTTCTGTGGCCCCTCCCAGCATTGACACTCCCTGTTCTGTGGCCCCTCCCAGCATTGACACTCCCTGTTCTGAGGCCCCTTCCAGCATTGACACTCCCTGTTCTGAGGCCCCTCCCAGCATTGACATTCCCTGTTCTCAGGCCCCTCCCAGCATTCACAACCTGTTCTGTGGCCCCTCCCAGCATTGACACTCCCTGTTCTGTGGCCCCTCCCATCATTGACACTCCCTGTTCTGAGGCCCCTCCCAGCATTGTCACTCCCTGTTCTGTGGCTCCTCCCAGCATTAACACACCCTGCTCTGAGGCCCCTCCCAGCATTGACATTCCCTCTTCTGAGGCCCCTCCCAGCATTGTCACTCCCTATTCTGAGGCCCCTCCCAGCATTAACACTCCCTTTTCTGAGGCCCCTCCCAGCATTAACACTCCCTGTTCTGAGGCCCCTCCCAGCAGTGTCACTCCCAATTCTGAGGCCCCTCCGAGCATGGTCACTCCCTATTATGAGGCTCCTTCCAGAATTATCACTCCCTGTTCTGAGGCCCCTCCTAGCATTATCACTCACAATTATGAGGCCCCTCCCACCATTGTCACTCCCAGTTTAAGGCCCCTCCCAGCATTGACACTTCAAATTAAGAGGCCCCTCCCAGCATTGTCATTCCCTGTTGAAGACCCATCCCAGCATTGTCACTCCCTGTTCTGTGTCCCCTCCCAGCATTGACACTCCCTGCTCTGTGGCCCCTCCCAGCATTCACACTCCCTGTTCTGTGGCCCCTCACAGCTTTGTCACTCCCTGTTCTGTGGCCCCTCCTAGTATTGACACTCCCTGTTCTGTGGCCCCTCCCAGCATTGACACTCCCTGTTCTGTGGCCCCTCCCAGCATTGACACTCCCTGTTCTGAGGCCCCTTCCAGCATTGACACTCCCTGTTCTGAGGCCCCTCCCAGCCTTGACATTCCCTGTTCTCAGGCCCCTCCCAGCATTCACAACCTGTTCTGTGCCCCTCCCAGCATTGACATTCCCTGTTCTGTGGCCCCTCCCAGCATTGACACATCCTGTTCTGTGGCCCCTCCCAGCATTGACACTCCCTGTTCTGCGGCCCCTCCCAGCATTAACACACCCTGCTCTGAGGCCCCTCCCAGCATTGACACACCCTTTTCTGTGGCCCCTCCCAGCATTGTCACTCCGAATTCAGAGGCCCATCCCAGCATTAACACTTCCTGTTTAAGGGCCCTCCCAGCTTGTCACTCCCAATTCTAAGGCCCTTTCAAGCATTGTCACTCACAGTTCTGAGGCCCCTCCCAGCTTGTCACTCCTTATTCTGAGGCCACTCCCAGCATTGTCACTCCTTCTTCTGAGGCCCCTCCCCGCACTGACACTCCCTGTTTAAGGCCCCTCCCAGCATTGTCACTCCCTGTTCTGAGGCTCCTCCCAGCATTGTAACTCCCTGTTCTGAAGCCCCTCCCAGCTTTGACACACCCTGTTCTGTGGCACCTCCCAGCATTCACACTCCCTGTTCTGTGGGCCCTCCCAGCATTCACACTCCCTGTTCTGTGGCCCCTCCCAGCATTCACACTCCCTGTTCTGTGGCCCCTCCCAGCATTGTCACTCCCTGTTCTGAGGCCACTCCCAGCATTGACACTCCCTGTTCTGAGGCGCCTCCCTGCATTGACACTCCCTGTTCTGAGGCCCCTCCCAGCATTGACACTCCCTGTTCTGTGGCCCCTCCTAATTTTGACACTCCCTGTTCTGTGGCCCCTCCCAGCATTGACACTCCCTGTTCTTTGGCCCCTCCTAGTATTGACACTCCCTGTTCTGTGGCCCGTCCCAGCATTGACACTCCCTGTTCTGTGGCCCCTCCCATAATTGACACTCCCTGTTCTGAGGCCCTTCCCAGCATTGTCACTCCCTGTTCTGTGGCCCCTCCCAGCATTAACACACCCTGCTCTGAGGCCCCTCCCAGCATTGACATTCCCTGTTCTCAGGCCCCTCCCAGCATTGACACTCCCTGTTCTGCGGCCCCTCCCAGCATTAACACACCCTGCTCTGAGGCCCCTCCCAGCATTGTCACTCCCAATTCGGAGGCCCCTCCCAGCATTAACACTCCCTGTTTAAGGCCCCTCCCAGCTTGTCACTCCCAATTCTAAGGCCCCTTCAAGCATTGTCACTCACAGTTCTGAGGCCCCTCCCAGCATTGTCACTCCTTCTTCTGAGGCCCCTCCCCGCACAGAGACTCCCTGTTTAAGGCCCCTCCCAGCATTGTCACTCCCTGTTCTGAGGCTCCTCCCATCATTGTCACTCCCTGTTCTGAGGCCCCTCCCAGTTTTGACACACCCTGTTCTGTTGCCCCTCCCAGCATTCACACTCCCTGTTCTGTGGCCCCTCCCAACATTAACACTCCCTGTTCTGAGGCCCCTCACAGCATTGTCACTCCCTGTTTAAGGCCCCTCCCAGCTTGTCACTCCCAATTCTGAGGCCCCTCCCAGCATTGTCACTCCTTGTTTAAGGCCCCCCCCAGCTGGGCCCCTTCCAGCATTGTCACTCCCTGTTTAAGGCCCCTCCAAGCATTGACACTTCCTGTTCTGAGGCCCCTCCCAGCATTGACACTCTCTGTTCTGAGGCCCCTCCCAGCATTGACACTCCCTGTTCTGTGGCCCCTCCTAGTATTGACACTCCCTGTTCTGTGGCCCCTCACAGCATTGAATCAGCCTGTTCTGTGGCCCCTCCTAGTATTGACACTCCCTGTTCTGTGGCCCCTCCCAGCATTCACACTCCCTGTTCTGTGGCCCCTCCCAGCATTCACACTCCCTGTTCTGTGGCCCCTCCCAGCTTTGTCACTCCCTGTTCTGAGGCCCCTCCCAGCATTGACACTCCGTGTTCTGAGGCCCCTCCCAGCATTGACATTCCCTGTTCTCAGGCCCCTCCCAGCATTGACACACCCTGTTCTGTGGCCCCTCCCAGCATTGACACTCCCTGTTCTGAGGCCCCTCCGAGCATTAACACACCCTGCTCTGAGGCCCCTCCCAGCATTTTGACTCCTTCTTCTGAGGCCCCTCCCAGCTTTGACACACCCTGTTCTGTGGCCCCTCCCAGCATTGACACTCCCTGTTCTGTGGCCCCTCCTAGTATTGACACTCCCTGTTCTGTGGCCCCTCCCAGCATTGACACACCCTGTTCTGTGGCCCGTCTCAGCATTCACACTCCCTGTTCTGTGGCCCCTCCCAGCTTTGTCACTCCCTGTTCTGTGGCCCCTCCTAGTATTGACACTCCCTGTTCTGTGGCCCCTCCCAGCATTGACACTCCCTGTTCTGTGGCCCCTCCCAGCATTGACACTCCCTGTTCTGAGGCCCCTTCCAGCATTGACACTCCCTGTTCTGAGGCCCCTCCCAGCATTGACATTCCCTGTTCTCAGGCCCCTCCCAGCATTCACAACCTGTTCTGTGGCCCCTCCCAGCATTGACACTCCCTGTTCTGTGGCCCCTCCCATCATTGACACTCCCTGTTCTGAGGCCCCTCCCAGCATTGTCACTCCCTGTTCTGTGGCTCCTCCCAGCATTAACACACCCTGCTCTGAGGCCCCTCCCAGCATTGACATTCCCTCTTCTGAGGCCCCTCCCAGCATTGTCACTCCCTATTCTGAGGCCCCTCCCAGCATTAACACTCCCTTTTCTGAGGCCCCTCCCAGCATTAACACTCCCTGTTCTGAGGCCCCTCCCAGCAGTGTCACTCCCAATTCTGAGGCCCCTCCGAGCATGGTCACTCCCTATTATGAGGCTCCTTCCAGAATTATCACTCCCTGTTCTGAGGCCCCTCCTAGCATTATCACTCACAATTATGAGGCCCCTCCCACCATTGTCACTCCCAGTTTAAGGCCCCTCCCAGCATTGACACTTCAAATTAAGAGGCCCCTCCCAGCATTGTCATTCCCTGTTGAAGACCCATCCAAGCATTGTCACTCCCTGTTCTGTGTCCCCTCCCAGCATTGACACTCCCTGCTCTGTGGCCCCTCCCAGCATTCACACTCCCTGTTCTGTGGCCCCTCACAGCTTTGTCACTCCCTGTTCTGTGGCCCCTCCTAGTATTGACACTCCCTGTTCTGTGGCCCCTCCCAGCATTGACACTCCCTGTTCTGTGCCCCTCCCAGCATTGACATTCCCTGTTCTGTGGCCCCTCCCAGCATTGACACATCCTGTTCTGTGGCCCCTCCCAGCATTGACACTCCCTGTTCTGCGGCCCCTCCCAGCATTAACACACACTGCTCTGAGGCCCCTCCCAGCATTGACACACCCTTTTCTGTGGCCCCTCCCAGCATTGTCACTCCGAATTCAGAGGCCCATCCCAGCATTAACACTTCCTGTTTAAGGGCCCTCCCAGCTTGTCACTCCCAATTCTAAGGCCCTTTCAAGCATTGTCACTCACAGTTCTGAGGCCCCTCCCAGCTTGTCACTCCTTATTCTGAGGCCACTCCCAGCATTGTCACTCCTTCTTCTGAGGCCCCTCCCCGCACTGACACTCCCTGTTTAAGGCCCCTCCCAGCATTGTCACTCCCTGTTCTGAGGCTCCTCCCAGCATTTTAACTCCCTGTTCTGAAGCCCCTCCCAGCTTTGACACACCCTGTTCTGTGGCACCTCCCAGCATTCACACTCCCTGTTCTGTGGCCCCTCCCAGCATTGTCACTCCCTGTTCTGAGGCCACTCCCAGCATTGACACTCCCTGTTCTGAGGCGCCTCCCTGCATTGACACTCCCTGTTCTGAGGCCCCTCCCAGCATTGACACTCCCTGTTCTGTGGCCCCTCCTAATTTTGACACTCCCTGTTCTGTGGCCCCTCCCAGCATTGACACTCCCTGTTCTTTGGCCCCTCCTAGTATTGACACTCCCTGTTCTGTGGCCCGTCCCAGCATTGACACTCCCTGTTCTGTGGCCCCTCCCATAATTGACACTCCCTGTTCTGAGGCCCTTCCCAGCATTGTCACTCCCTGTTCTGTGGCCCCTCCCAGCATTAACACACCCTGCTCTGAGGCCCCTCCCAGCATTGACATTCCCTGTTCTCAGGCCCCTCCCAGCATTGACACTCCCTGTTCTGCGGCCCCTCCCAGCATTAACACACCCTGCTCTGAGGCCCCTCCCAGCATTGACACACCCTGTTCTGTGGCCCCTCCCAGCATTGTAACTCCCAATTCAGAGGCCCCTCCCAGCATTAACACTCCCTGTTTAAGGCCCCTCCCAGCTTGTCACTCCCAATTCTAAGGCCCCTTCAAGCATTGTCACTCACAGTTCTGAGGCCCCTCCCAGCTTGTCACTCCTTATTCTGAGGCCCCTCCCAGCATTGTCACTACTTCTTCTGAGGCCCCTCCCCGCACTGACACTCCCTGTTTAAGGCCCCTCCCAGCATTGTCACTCCCTGTTCTGAGGCTCCTCCCAGCATTGTCACTCCCTGTTCTGAGGCCCCTCCCAGCTTTGGCACACCCTGTTCTGTGGCTCCTCCCAGCATTGACACTCCCTGTTCTGTGGCCCCTCCCAGCATTCACACTCCCTGTTCTGTGGCCCCTCCCAGCATTGTCACTCCCTGTTCTGAGGCCACTCCCAGCATTGACACTCCCTGTTCTGAGGCGCCTCCCTGTATTGACACTCCCTGTTCTGAGGCCCCTCCCAGCATTGACACTCCCTGTTCTGTGGCCCCTCCTAATTTTGACACTCCCTGTTCTGTGGCCCCTCCCAGCATTGACACTCCCTGTTCTGTGGCCCCTCCTAGTATTGACACTCCCTGTTCTGTGGCCCGTCCCAGCATTGACACTCCCTGTTCTGTGGCCCCTCCCATCATTGACACTCCCTGTTCTGAGGCCCTTCCCAGCATTGTCACTCCCTGTTCTGTGGCCCCTCCCAGCATTAACACACCCTGCTCTGAGGCCCCTCCCAGCATTGACACACCCTGTTCTGTGGCCCCTCCCAGCTTGTCACTCCCAATTCTAAGGCCCCTTCAAGCATTGTCACTCACAGTTCTGAGGCCCCTCCCAGCTTGTCACTCCTTATTCTGAGGCCCCTCCCAGCATTGTCACTCCTTCTTCTGAGGCCCCTCCCCGCACTGACACTCCCTGTTTAAGGCCCCTCCCAGCATTGTCACTCCCTGTTCTGAGGCTCCTCCCAGCATTGTCACTCCCTGTTCTGAGGCCCCTCCCAGCTTTGGCACACCCTGTTCTGTGGCTCCTCCCAGCATTGACACTCCCTGTTCTGTGGCCCCTCCCAGCATTCACACTCCCTGTTCTGTGGGCCCTCCCAGCATTCACACTCCCTGTTCTGTGGCCCCTCCCAGCATTCACACTCCCTGTTCTGTGGCCCCTCCCAGCATTGTCACTCCCTGTTCTGAGGCCCCTCTCAGCATTAACACACCCTGTTCTGAGGCCCCTCCCAGCATTAACACACCCTGCTCTGAGGCCCCTCCCAGCATTGTCACTCCCAATTCAGAGGCCCCTCCCAGCATTAACACTCCCTGTTTAAGGCCCCTCCCAGCTTGTCACTCCCAATTCTAAGGCCCCTTCAAGCATTGTCACTCACAGTTCTGAGGCCCCTCCCAGCATTGTCACTCCTTCTTCTGAGGCCCCTCCCCGCACTGACACTCCCTGTTTAAGGCCCCTCCCAGCATTGTCACTCCCTGTTCTGAGGCTCCTCCCATCATTGTCAATCCCTGTTCTGAGGCCCCTCCCAGTTTTGACACACCCTGTTCTGTTGCCCCTCCCAGCATTCACACTCCCTGTTCTGTGGCCCCTCCCAGCATTCAAACTCCCTGTTCTGTGGCCCCTCCCAGCATTGTCACACCCTGTTCTGAGGCCCCTCGCAACATTAACACTCCCTGTTCTGAGGCCCCTCCCAGCATTGTCACTCCCTGTTTAAGGCCCCTCCCAGCTTGTCACTCCCAATTCTGAGGCCCCTCCCAGCATTGTCACTCCTTGTTTAAGGCCCCCCCCAGCTGGGCCCCTTCCAGCATTGTCACTCCCTGTTTAAGGCCCCTCCAAGCATTGACACTTCCTGTTCTGAGGCCCCTCCCAGCATTGACACTCTCTGTTCTGAGGCCCCTCCCAGCATTGACACTCCCTGTTCTGTGGCCCCTCCTAGTATTGACACTCCCTGTTCTGTGGCCCCTCACAGCATTGACACAGCCTGTTCTGTGGCCCCTCCTAGTATTGACACTCCCTGTTCTGTGGCCCCTCCCAGCATTCACACTCCCTGTTCTGTGGCCCCTCCCAGCATTCACACTCCCTGTTCTGTGGCCCCTCCCAGCTTTGTCACTCCCTGTTCTGAGGCCACTCCCAGCATTGACACTCCCTGTTCTGAGGCGCCTCCCTGCATTGACACTCCCTGTTCTGAGGCCCCTCCCAGCATTGACACTCCCTGTTCTGTGGCCCCTCCTAATTTTGACACTCCCTGTTCTGTGGCCCCTCCCAGCATTGACACTCCCTGTTCTGTGGCCCCTCCTAGTATTGACACTCCCTGTTCTGTGGCCCGACCCAGCATTGACACTCCCTGTTCTGTGGCCCCTCCCATAATTGACACTCCCTGTTCTGAGGCCCTTCCCAGCATTGTCACTCCCTGTTCTGTGGCCCCTCCCAGCATTAACACACCCTGCTCTGAGGCCCCTCCCAGCATTGACATTCCCTGTTCTCAGGCCCCTCCCAGCATTGACACTCCCTGTTCTGCGGCCCCTCCCAGCATTAACACACCCTGCTCTGAGGCCCCTCCCAGCATTGACACTCCCTGTTCTGTGGCCCCTCCCATAATTGACACTCCCTGTTCTGAGGCCCTTCCCAGCATTGTCACTCCCTGTTCTGTGGCCCCTCCCAGCATTGACACTCCCTGTTCTGTGGCCCCTCCTAGTATTGACACTCCCTGTTCTGTGGCCCGTCCCAGCATTGACACTCCCTGTTCTGTGGCCCCTCCCATAATTGACACTCCCTGTTCTGAGGCCCTTCCCAGCATTGTCACTCCCTGTTCTGTGGCCCCTCCCAGCATTAACACACCCTGCTCTGAGGCCCCTCCCAGCATTGACATTCCCTGTTCTCAGGCCCCTCCCAGCATTGACACTCCCTGTTCTGTGGCCCCTCCCATAATTGACACTCCCTGTTCTGAGGCCCTTCCCAGCATTGTCACTCCCTGTTCTGTGGCCCCTCCGAGCATTAACACACCCTGCTCTGAGGCCCCTCCCAGCATTGTCACTCCCAATTCAGAGGCCCCTCCCAGCATTAACACTCCCTGTTTAAGGCCCCTCCCAGCTTGTCACTCCCAATTCTAAGGCCCCTTCAAGCATTGTCACTCACAGTTCTGAGGCCCCTCCCAGCATTGACACTCCCTGTTCTGTGGCCCCTCCTAATTTTGACACTCCCTGTTCTGTGGCCCCTCCCAGCATTGACACTCCCTGTTCTGTGGCCCCTCCTAGTATTGACACTCCCTGTTCTGTGGCCCGTCCCAGCATTGACACTCCCTGTTCTGTGGCCCCTCCCATCATTGACACTCCCTGTTCTGAGGCCCTTCCCAGCATTGTCACTCCCTGTTCTGTGGCCCTTCCCAGCATTAACACACCCTGCTCTGAGGCCCCTCCCAGCATTGACATTCCCTGTTCTCAGGCCCCTCCCAGCATTGACACTCCCTGTTCTGCGGCCCCTCCCAGCATTAACACACACTGCTCTGAGGCCCCTCCCAGCATTGACACACCCTGTTCTGTGGCCCCTCCCAGCATTGTCACTCCCAGATCAGAGGCCCCTCCCAGCATTAACACTCCCTGTTTAAGGCCCCTCCCAGCTTGTCACTCCCAATTCTAAGGCCCCTTCAAGCATTGTCACTCACAGTTCTGAGGCCCCTCCCAGCTTGTCACTCCTTATTCTGAGGCCCCTCCCAGCATTGTCACTCCTTCTGAGGCCCCTCCCCCAACTGACACTCCCTGTTTAAGGCCCCTCCCAGCATTGTCACTCCCTGTTCTGAGGCTCCTCCCAGCATTGTCAATCCCTGTTCTGAGGCCCCTCCCAGCTTTGGCACACCCTGTTCTGTGGCTCCTCCCAGCATTGACACTCCCTGTTCTGTGGCCCCTCCCAGCATTCACACTCCCTGTTCTGTGGGCCCTCCCAGCATTCACACTCCCTGTTCTGTGGCCCCTCCTAGCATTGTCACTCCCTGTTCTGAGGCCCCTCTCAGCATTAACACACCCTGTTCTGAGGCCCCTCCCAGCATTAACACACCCTGCTCTGAGGCCCCTCCCAGCATTGTCACTCCCAATTCGGAGGCCCCTCCCAGCATTAACACTCCCTGTTTAAGGCCCCTCCCAGCTTGTCACTCCCAATTCTAAGGCCCCTTCAAGCATTGTCACTCACAGTTCTGAGGCCCCTCCCAGCATTGTCACTCCTTCTTCTGAGGCCCCTCCCCGCACTGAGACTCCCTGTTTAAGGCCCCTCCCAGCATTGTCACTCCCTGTTCTGAGGCTCCTCCCATCATTGTCACTCCCTGTTCTGAGGCCCCTCCCAGTTTTGACACACCCTGTTCTGTTGCCCCTCCCAGCATTCACACTCCCTGTTCTGTGGCCCCTCCCAACATTAACACTCCCTGTTCTGAGGCCCCTCACAGCATTGTCACTCCCTGTTTAAGGCCCCTCCCAGCTTGTCACTCCCAATTCTGAGGCCCCTCCCAGCATTGTCACTCCTTGTTTAAGGCCCCCCCCAGCTGGGCCCCTTCCAGCATTGTCACTCCCTGTTTAAGGCCCCTCCAAGCATTGACACTTCCTGTTCTGAGGCCCCTCCCAGCATTGACACTCTCTGTTCTGAGGCCCCTCCCAGCATTGACACTCCCTGTTCTGTGGCCCCTCCTAGTATTGACACTCCCTGTTCTGTGGCCCCTCACAGCATTGACACAGCCTGTTCTGTGGCCCCTCCTAGTATTGACACTCCCTGTTCTGTGGCCCCTCCCAGCATTCACACTCCCTGTTCTGTGGCCCCTCCCAGCATTCACACTCCCTGTTCTGTGGCCCCTCCCAGCTTTGTCACTCCCTGTTCTGAGGCCCCTCCCAGCATTGACACTCCGTGTTCTGAGGCCCCTCCCAGCATTGACATTCCCTGTTCTCAGGCCCCTCCCAGCATTGACACACCCTGTTCTGTGGCCCCTCCCAGCATTGACACTCCCTGTTCTGAGGCCCCTCCGAGCATTAACACACCCTGCTCTGAGGCCCCTCCCAGCATTTTGACTCCTTCTTCTGAGGCCCCTCCCAGCTTTGACACACCCTGTTCTGTGGCCCCTCCCAGCATTGACACTCCCTGTTCTGTGGCCCCTCCTAGTATTGACACTCCCTGTTCTGTGGCCCCTCCCAGCATTGACACACCCTGTTCTGTGGCCCGTCTCAGCATTCACACTCCCTGTTCTGTGGCCCCTCCCAGCTTTGTCACTCCCTGTTCTGTGGCCCCTCCTAGTATTGACACTCCCTGTTCTGTGGCCCCTCCCAGCATTGACACTCCCTGTTCTGTGGCCCCTCCCAGCATTGACACTCCCTGTTCTGAGGCCCCTTCCAGCATTGACACTCCCTGTTCTGAGGCCCCTCCCAGCATTGACATTCCCTGTTCTCAGGCCCCTCCCAGCATTCACAACCTGTTCTGTGGCCCCTCCCAGCATTGACACTCCCTGTTCTGTGGCCCCTCCCATCATTGACACTCCCTGTTCTGAGGCCCCTCCCAGCATTGTCACTCCCTGTTCTGTGGCTCCTCCCAGCATTAACACACCCTGCTCTGAGGCCCCTCCCAGCATTGACATTCCCTCTTCTGAGGCCCCTCCCAGCATTGTCACTCCCTATTCTGAGGCCCCTCCCAGCATTAACACTCCCTGTTCTGAGGCCCCTCCCAGCAGTGTCACTCCCAATTCTGAGGCCCCTCCGAGCATGGTCACTCCCTATTATGAGGCTCCTTCCAGAATTATCACTCCCTGTTCTGAGGCCCCTCCTAGCATTATCACTCACAATTATGAGGCCCCTCCCACCATTGTCACTCCCAGTTTAAGGCCCCTCCCAGCATTGACACTTCAAATTAAGAGGCCCCTCCCAGCATTGTCATTCCCTGTTGAAGACCCATCCCAGCATTGTCACTCCCTGTTCTGTGTCCCCTCCCAGCATTGACACTCCCTGCTCTGTGGCCCCTCCCAGCATTCACACTCCCTGTTCTGTGGCCCCTCACAGCTTTGTCACTCCCTGTTCTGTGGCCCCTCCTAGTATTGACACTCCCTGTTTTGTGGCCCCTCCCAGCATTGACACTCCCTGTTCTGTGGCCCCTCCCAGCATTGACACTCCCTGTTCTGAGGCCCCTTCCAGCATTGACACTCCCTGTTCTGAGGCCCCTCCCAGCCTTGACATTCCCTGTTCTCAGGCCCCTCCCAGCATTCACAACCTGTTCTGTGCCCCTCCCAGCATTGACATTCCCTGTTCTGTGGCCCCTCCCAGCATTGACACATCCTGTTCTGTGGCCCCTCCCAGCATTGACACTCCCTGTTCTGCGGCCCCTCCCAGCATTAACACACCCTGCTCTGAGGCCCCTCCCAGCATTGACACACCCTTTTCTGTGGCCCCTCCCAGCATTGTCACTCCGAATTCAGAGGCCCATCCCAGCATTAACACTTCCTGTTTAAGGGCCCTCCCAGCTTGTCACTCCCAATTCTAAGGCCCTTTCAAGCATTGTCACTCACAGTTCTGAGGCCCCTCCCAGCTTGTCACTCCTTATTCTGAGGCCACTCCCAGCATTGTCACTCCTTCTTCTGAGGCCCCTCCCCGCACTGACACTCCCTGTTTAAGGCCCCTCCCAGCATTGTCACTCCCTGTTCTGAGGCTCCTCCCAGCATTGTAACTCCCTGTTCTGAAGCCCCTCCCAGCTTTGACACACCCTGTTCTGTGGCACCTCCCAGCATTCACACTCCCTGTTCTGTGGGCCCTCTCAGCATTCACACTCCCTGTTCTGTGGCCCCTCCCAGCATTCACACTCCCTGTTCTGTGGCCCCTCCCAGCATTGTCACTCCCTGTTCTGAGGCCACTCCCAGCATTGACACTCCCTGTTCTGAGGCGCCTCCCTGCATTGACACTCCCTGTTCTGAGGCCCCTCCCAGCATTGACACTCCCTGTTCTGTGGCCCCTCCTAATTTTGACACTCCCTGTTCTGTGGCCCCTCCCAGCATTGACACTCCCTGTTCTTTGGCCCCTCCTAGTATTGACACTCCCTGTTCTGTGGCCCGTCCCAGCATTGACACTCCCTGTTCTGTGGCCCCTCCCATAATTGACACTCCCTGTTCTGAGGCCCTTCCCAGCATTGTCACTCCCTGTTCTGTGGCCCCTCCCAGCATTAACACACCCTGCTCTGAGGCCCCTCCCAGCATTGACATTCCCTGTTCTCAGGCCCCTCCCAGCATTGACACTCCCTGTTCTGCGGCCCCTCCCAGCATTAACACACCCTGCTCTGAGGCCCCTCCCAGCATTGACACACCCTGTTCTGTGGCCCCTCCCAGCATTGTCACTCCCAATTCAGAGGCCCCTCCCAGCATTAACACTCCCTGTTTAAGGCCCCTCCCAGCTTGTCACTCCCAATTCTAAGGCCCCTTCAAGCATTGTCACTCACAGTTCTGAGGCCCCTCCCAGCTTGTCACTCCTTATTCTGAGGCCCCTCCCAGCATTGTCACTCCTTCTTCTGAGGCCCCTCCCCGCACTGACACTCCCTGTTTAAGGCCCCTCCCAGCATTGTCACTCCCTGTTCTGAGGCTCCTCCCAGCATTGTCACTCCCTGTTCTGAGGCCCCTCCCAGCTTTGGCACACCCTGTTCTGTGGCTCCTCCCAGCATTGACACTCCCTGTTCTGTGGCCCCTCCCAGCATTCACACTCCCTGTTCTGTGGGCCCTCCCAGCATTCACACTCCCTGTTCTGTGGCCCCTCCCAGCATTCACACTCCCTGTTCTGTGGCCCCTCCCAGCATTGTCACTCCCTGTTCTGACGCCCCTCTCAGCATTAACACACCCTGCTCTGAGGCCCCTCCCAGCATTGTCACTCCCAATTCAGAGGCCCCTCCCAGCATTAACACTCCCTGTTTAAGGCCCCTCCCAGCTTGTCACTCCCAATTCTAAGGCCCCTTCAAGCATTGTCACTCACAGTTCTGAGGCCCCTCCCAGCATTGTCACTCCTTCTTCTGAGGCCCCTCCCCGCACTGAAACTCCCTGTTTAAGGCCCCCCCAGCATTGTCACTCCCTGTTCTGAGGCTCCTCCCATCATTGTCACTTCCTGTTCTGTGGCCCCTCCTAGTATTGACACTCCCTGTTCTGTGGCCCCTCCCAGCATTCAAACTCCCTGTTCTGTGGCCCCTCCCAGCATTGTCACACCCTGTTCTGAGGCCCCTCCCAACATTAACACTCCCTGTTCTGAGGCCCCTTCCAGCATTGTCACTCCCTGTTTAAGGCCCCTCCAAGCATTGACACTTCCTGTTCTGAGGCCCCTCCCAGCATTGACACTCTCTGTTCTGAGGCCCCTCCCAGCATTGACACTCCCTGTTCTGTGGCCCCTCCTAGTATTGACACTCCCTGTTCTGTGGCCCCTCACAGCATTGACACAGCCTGTTCTGTGGCCCCTCCTAGTATTGACACTCCCTGTTCTGTGGCCCCTCCCAGCATTCACACTCCCTGTTCTGTGGCCCCTCCCAGCATTCACACTCCCTGTTCTGTGGCCCCTCCCAGCTTTGTCACTCCCTGTTCTGAGGCCCCTCCCAGCATTGACACTCCGTGTTCTGAGGCCCCTCCCAGCATTGACATTCCCTGTTCTCAGGCCCCTCCCAGCATTGACACACCCTGTTCTGTGGCCCCTCCCAGCATTGACACTCCCTGTTCTGAGGCCCCTCCGAGTATTAACACACCCTGCTCTGAGGCCCCTCCCAGCATTTTGACTCCTTCTTCTGAGGCCCCTCCCAGCTTTGACACACCCTGTTCTGTGGCCCCTCCCAGCATTGACACTCCCTGTTCTGTGGCCCCTCCTAGTATTGACACTCCCTGTTCTGTGGCCCCTCCTAATATTGACACTCCCTTTCTGTGGCCCCTCCCAGCATTGACACTCCCTGTTCTGTGGCCCGTCTCAGCATTCACACTCCCTGTTCTGTGGCCCCTCCGAGCTTTGTCACTCCCTGTTCTGTGGCCCCTCCTAGTATTGACAGTCCCTGTTCTGTGGCCCCTCCCAGCATTGACACTCCCTGTTCTGTGGCCCCTCCCAGCATTGACACTCCCTGTTCTGAGGCCCCTTCCAGCTTTGACACTCCCTGTTCTGAGGCCCCTCCCAGCATTGACATTCCCTGTTCTCAGGCCCCTCCCAGCATTCACAACCTGTTCTGTGACCCGTCCCAGCATTGACTCTCCCTGTTCTGTGGCCCCTCCCATCATTGACACTCCCTGTTCTGAGGCCCCTCCCAGCATTGACACTTCAAATTAAGAGGCCCCTCCCAGCATTGTCATTCCCTGTTTAAGACCCATCCCAGCATTGTCACTCCCTGTTCTGTGTCCCCTCCCAGCATTGACACTCCCTGCTCTGTGGCCCCTCCCAGCATTCACACTCCCTGTTCTGTGGCCCCTCACAGCTTTGTCACTTCCTGTTCTGTGGCCCCTCCTAGTATTGACACTCCCTGTTCTGTGGCCCCTCCCAGCATTGACACTCCCTGTTCTGTGGCCCCTCCCAGCATTGACACTCCCTGTTCTGAGGCCCCTTCCAGCACTGACACTCCCTGTTCTGAGGCCCCTCCCAGCCTTGACATTCCCTTTTCTCAGGCTCCTCCCAGCATTCACAACCTGTTCTGTGCCCCTCCCAGCATTGACATTCCCTGTTCTGTGGCCCCTCCCAGCATTGACACATCCTGTTCTGTGGCCCCTCCCAGCATTGACACTCCCTGTTCTGCGGCCCCTCCCAGCATTAACACACCCTGCTCTGAGGCCCCTCCCAGCATTGACACACCCTTTTCTGTGGCCCCTCCCAGCATTGTCACTCCGAATTCAGAGGCCCCTCCCAGCATTAACACTTCCTGTTTAAGTGCCCTCCCAGCTTGTCACTCCCTGTTCTGAGGCTCCTCCCAGCATTGTAACTCCCTGTTCTGAAGCCCCTCCCAGCTTTGACACACCCTGTTCTGTGGCACCTCCCAGCATTCACACTCCCTGTTCTGTGGGCCCTCCCAGCATTCACACTCCCTGTTCTGTGGCCCCTCCCAGCATTCACACTCCCTGTTCTGTGGCCCCTCCCAGCATTGTCACTCCCTGTTCTGAGGCCACTCCCAGCATTGACACTCCCTGTTCTGAGGCGCCTCCCTGCATTGACACTCCCTGTTCTGAGGCCCCTCCCAGCATTGACACTCCCTGTTCTGTGGCCCCTCCTAATTTTGACACTCCCTGTTCTGTGGCCCCTCCCAGCATTGACACTCCCTGTTCTGTGGCCCCTCCTAATATTGACACTCCCTGTTCTGTGGCCCGTCCCAGCATTGACACTCCCTGTTCTGTGGCCCCTCCCATCATTGACACTCCCTGTTCTGAGGCCCTTCCCAGCATTGTCAGTCCCTGTTCTGTGGCCCCTCCCAGCATTAACACACCCTGCTCTGAGGCCCCTCCCAGCATTGACACACCCTGTTCTGTGGCCCCTCCCAGCTTGTCACTCCCAATTCTAAGGCCCCTTCAAGCATTGTCACTCACAGTTCTGAGGCCCCTCCCAGCTTGTCACTCCTTATTCTGAGGCCCCTCCCAGCATTGTCACTCCTTCTTCTGAGGCCCCTCCCCGCACTGACACTCCCTGTTTAAGGCCCCTCCCAGCATTGTCACTCCCTGTTCTGAGGCTCCTCCCAGCATTGTCACTCCCTGTTCTGAGGCCCCTCCCAGCTTTGGCACACCCTGTTCTGTGGCTCCTCCCAGCATTGACACTCCCTGTTCTGTGGCCCCTCCCAGCATTCACACTCCCTGTTCTGTGGGCCCTCCCAGCATTCACACTCCCTGTTCTGTGGCCCCTCCCAGCATTCACACTCCCTGTTTTGTGGCCCCTCCCAGCATTGTCACTCCCTGTTCTGAGGCCCCTCTCAGCATTAACACACCCTGCTCTGAGGCCCCTCCCAGCATTAACACACCCTGCTCTGAGGCCCCTCCCAGCATTGTCACTCCCAATTCAGAGGCCCCTCCCAGCATTAACACTCCCTGTTTAAGGCCCCTCCCAGCTTGTCACTCCCAATTCTAAGGCCCCTTCAAGCATTGTCACTCACAGTTCTGAGGCCCCTCCCAGCATTGTCACTCCTTCTTCTGAGGCCCCTCCCCGCACTGACACTCCCTGTTTAAGGCCCCTCCCAGCATTGTCACTCCCTGTTCTGAGGCTCCTCCCATCATTGTCAATCCCTGTTCTGAGGCCCCTCCCAGTTTTGACACACCCTGTTCTGTTGCCCCTCCCAGCATTCACACTCCCTGCTCTGTGGCCCCTCCCAGCATTCAAACTCCCTGTTCTGTGGCCCCTCCCAGCATTGTCACACCCTGTTCTGAGGCCCCTCGCAACATTAACACTCCCTGTTCTGAGGCCCCTCCCAGCATTGTCACTCCCTGTTTAAGGCCCCTCCCAGCTTGTCACTCCCAATTCTGAGGCCCCTCCCAGCATTGTCACTCCTTGTTTAAGGCCCCCCCCAGCTGGGCCCCTTCCAGCATTGTCACTCCCTGTTTAAGGCCCCTCCAAGCATTGACACTTCCTGTTCTGAGGCCCCTCCCAGCATTGACACTCTCTGTTCTGAGGCCCCTCCCAGCATTGACACACCCTGTTCTGTGGCCCCTCCTAGTATTGACACTCCCTGTTCTGTGGCCCCTCACAGCATTGACACAGCCTGTTCTGTGGCCCCTCCTAGTATTGACACTCCCTGTTCTGTGGCCCCTCCCAGCATTCACACTCCCTGTTCTGTGGCCCCTCCCAGCATTCACACTCCCTGTTCTGTGGCCCCTCCCAGCTTTGTCACTCCCTGTTCTGAGGCCACTCCCAGCATTGACACTCCCTGTTCTGAGGCGCCTCCCTGCATTGACACTCCCTGTTCTGAGGCCCCTCCCAGCATTGACACTCCCTGTTCTGTGGCCCCTCCTAATTTTGACACTCCCTGTTCTGTGGCCCCTCCCAGCATTGACACTCCCTGTTCTGTGGCCCCTCCTAGTATTGACACTCCCTCTTCTGTGGCCCGTCCCAGCATTGACACTCCCTGTTCTGTGGCCCCTCCCATCATTGACACTCCCTGTTCTGAGGCCCTTCCCAGCATTGTCACTCCCTGTTCTGTGGCCCCTCCCAGCATTAACACACCCTGCTCTGAGGCCCCTCCCAGCATTGACATTCCCTGTTCTCAGGTCCCTCCCAGAATTGACACACCCTGTTCTGTGGCCCATTCCAGCATTGAAACTCCCTGTTCTGAGGCTCCTCCGAGCATTGACACACCCTGATCTGAGGCCCCTCCCAGCATTCTGACTCCTTCTTCTGAGGCCCCTCCCCGCACTGACACTCCCTGTTTAAGGCCCCTCCTAGCATTGTCACTCCCTGTTCTGAGGCTCCTCCCAGCATTGTCACTCCCTGTTCTGAGGCCCCTCCCAGCTTTGACACACCCTTTTCTGTGGCCCCTCCCAGCATTGTCACTCCCAATTCAGAGGCCCCTCCCAGCATTAACACTTCCTGTTTAAGGCCCCTCCCAGCTTGTCACTCCCAATTCTAAGGCCCCTTCAAGCATTGTCACTCACAGATCTGAGGCCCCTCCCAGCTTGTCACTCTTTATTCTGAGGCCACTCCCAGCATTGTCACTCCTTCTTCTGAGGCCCCTCCCCGCACTGACACTCCCTGTTTAAGGCCCCTCCCAGCATTGTCACTCCCTGTTCTGAGGCTCCTCCCAGCATTGTCACTCCCTGTTCTGAAGCCCCTCCCAGCTTTGACACACCCTGTTCTGTGGCCCCTCCCAGCATTCACACTCCCTGTTCTGTGGGCCCTCCCAGCATTCACACTCCCTGTTCTGTGGCCCCTCCCAGCATTCACACTCCCTGTTCTGTGGCCCCTCCCAGCATCGTCACTCCCTGTTCTGAGGCCCCTCCCAGCATTGTCACTTCCTGTTTAAGGCCCCCCCCCAGCTGGGCCCCTCCCAGCATTGTCACTCCCTGTTCTCTGGCCCCTCCCAGCATTCACACTTTCTGTTTTGTGGCCCCTCCCAGCATTGTCACTCCCTGTTCTGAGGCCCCTCTCAGCATTGACTCTCCCTGTTTAAGGCCCCTCCCACCTTGTCACTCCCAATTCTGAGGCACCTCCCAGCATTGACACCCCATTTTCTGAGGCCCCTCCCAGCATTGACTCTCCCTATTTAAGGCCCCTCCCAGCATTGACACTCCCTGGTCTGAGTCCCATCCCAGCATTGACACTCCCTGTTCTGAGGCCCCTCCCAGCATTGTCACTCCGTGTTCTGAGGCTCCACCCAGCATTGTCACTCCCTGTTCTGTGGCCCCTCCCAGCATTCACACTCCCTGTTTTGTGGACCCTCCTAGCATTGACAGTCCGTGTTTAAGGACCCTCCCAGCATTAACACACCCTGTTCTGAGGCCCCTCCCAGCATTAACACACCCTGCTCTGAGGCCCCTCCCAGCATTGTGACTCCCTGTAATGAGACCCCTCCCAGCATTGTCACTCCCAATTCAGAGGCCCCTCCCAGCATTGACACTCCCTGTTTAAGGCCCCTACCAGCTTGTCACTCCCAATTCTCAGCCCATCCCAGTACTGTCACTCCCTGTTTAAGGCCCTACCCAGCTGGGCCCCTCCCAGCATTGACACTCCCTGTTTAAGGCCCCTCCCAGCATTGACACTCCCTGTTCTGAGGCCCCTCCCAGCATTGACACTCCCTGTTCTGAGGCCCCTCCCAGCATTGACACTCCCTGTTCTGTGGCCCCTCCTAGTATTGACACTCCCTGTTCTGAGGCCTCTCCCAGAATTGACACTCCCTGTTCTGTGGCCCCTCCTAGTATTGACACTCCCTGTTCTGTGGCCCCTCCCAGCATGGACAGACCCTGTTCTGTGGCCCCTCCTAGTATTGACACTCCCTGTTCTGTAGCCCCTCCCAGCATTGACACTCCCTGTTCTGTGGCCCCTCCCAGCATTCACACTCCCTGTTCTGTGGCCCCTCCCAGCATTGACACTCCCTGTTTAAGGCCCCTCCCAGCATTGAAACTCCCTGTTCTGAGGCGCCTCCCTGTATTGACACTCCCTGTTCTGAGGCCCCTCCCAGCATTGACACTCCCTGTTCTGTGGCCCCTCCTAATATTGACACTCCCTGTTCTGTGGCCCCTCCCAGCATTGACACACCCTGTTCTGTGGCCCCTCCCAGCATTGACACTCCCTGTTTAAGGCCCCTCCCAGCATTGAAACTCCCTGTTCTGAGGCGCCTCCCTGTATTGACACTCCCTGTTCTGAGGCCCCTCCCAGCATTGACACTCCCTGTTCTGTGGCCCCTCCTAATATTGACACTCCCTGTTCTGTGGCCCCTCCCAGCATTGACACACCCTGTTCTGTGGCCCCTCCTAGTATTGACACTCCCTGTTATGGGGCCCCTCCAGGCATTGACACTCCCTGTTCTGTGGCCCCTCCCAGCATTCACACTTCCTGTTCTGATGCCCCTCCCAGCTTTGTCACTCCCTGTTCTGAGGCCCCTCCCAGCATTGACATTCTCTGTTCTCAGGCCCCTCCCAGCATTGACACACCCTGTTCTGTGGCCCATTCCAGCATTGAAACTCCCTGTTCTGAGGCTCCTCCGAGCATTAACACACCCTGCTCTGAGGCCCCTCCCAGCATTCTGACTCCTTCTTCTGAGGCCCCTCCCCGCACTGACACTCCCTGTTAAAGGCCCCTCCTAGCATTGTCACTCCCTGTTCTGAGGCCCCTCCCAGCATTGACCCTCCCTGTTCTGTGGCCCCTCCCAGCATTGTCACTCCCAATTCTGAGGCACCTCCCAGCATTGACACCCCATTTTCTGAGGCCCCTCCCAGCATTGACTCTCCCTATTTAAGGCCCCTCCCAGCATTGACACTCTCTGTTCTGAGGCCCCTCCCAGCATTGTCACTCCCTGTTCTGAGGCTCCACCCAGCATTGTCACTCCCTGTTCTGTGGCCCCTCCCAGCATTCACACTCCCTGTTCTGAGGCCCCTCTCAGCATTGACAGTCCGTGTTTAAGGACCCTCCCAGCATTAACACACCCTGTTCTGAGGCCCCTCCCAGCATTAACACACCCTGCTCTGAGGCCCCTCCCCGCATTGTGACTCCCTGTAATGAGACCCCTCCCAGCATTGTCACTCCCAATTCAGAGGCCCCTCCCAGCATTGACACTCCCTGTTTAAGGCCCCTCCCAGCTTGTCACTCCCAATTCTCAGCCCCTCCCAGCATTGTCACTCCCTTTTTAAACCCTAACCAGCTGGGCCCCTCCCAGCATTGACACTCCCTGTTTAAGGCCCCTCCCAGCATTGACACTCCCTGTTCTGAGGCCCCTCCCAGCATTGACACTCCCTGTTCTGTGGCCCCTCCTAGTATTGACACTCCCTGTTCTGAGGCCTCTCCCAGCATTGACACTCCCTGTTCTGTGGCCCCTCCTAGTATTGACACTCCCTGTTCTGTGGCCCCTCCCAGCATTGACACACCCTGTTCTGTGGCCCCTCCTAGTATTGACACTCCCTGTTCTGTAGCCCCTCCCAGCATTGACACTCCCTGTTCTGTGGCCCCTCCCAGCATTCACACTCCCTGTTCTGTGGCCTCTGAAAGCTTTGTCACTCCCTGTTCTGTGGACCCTCCTAGTATTGACACTCCCTCTTCTGTGGCCCCTCCCAGCATTGACACTCCTTGTTTAAGGCCCCCCCCAGCTGGGCCCCTTCCAGCATTGTCACTCCCTGTTTAAGGTCCCTCCAAGCATTGACACTTCCTGTTCTGAGGCCCCTCCCAGCATTGACACTCTCTGTTCTGAGGCCCCTCCCAGCATTGACACTCCCTGTTCTGTGGCCCCTCCTAGTATTGACACTCCCTGTTCTGTGGCCCCTCACAGCATTGACACAGCCTGTTCTGTGGCCCCTCCTAGTATTGACACTCCCTGTTCTGTGGCCCCTCCCAGCATTCACACTCCCTGTTCTGTGGCCCCTCCCAGCATTCACACTCCCTGTTCTGTGGCCCCTCCCAGCTTTGTCACTCCCTGTTCTGAGGCCACTCCCAGCATTGACACTCCCTGTTCTGAGGCGCCTCCCTGCATTGACACTCCCTGTTCTGAGGCCCCTCCCAGCATTGACACTCCCTGTTCTGTGGCCCCTCCTAATTTTGACACTCCCTGTTCTGTGGCCCCTCCCAGCATTGACACTCCCTGTTCTGTGGCCCCTCCTAGTATTGACACTCCCTGTTCTGTGGCCCGTCCCAGCATTGACACTCCCTGTTCTGTGGCCCCTCCCATAATTGACACTCCCTGTTCTGAGGCCCTTCCCAGCATTGTCACTCCCTGTTCTGTGGCCCCTCCCAGCATTAACACACCCTGCTCTGAGGCCCCTCCCAGCATTGACATTCCCTGTTCTCAGGCCCCTCCCAGCATTGACACTCCCTGTTCTGTGGCCCCTCCCATAATTGACACTCCCTGTTCTGAGGCCCTTCCCAGCATTGTCACTCCCTGTTCTGTGGCCCCTCCGAGCATTAACACACCCTGCTCTGAGGCCCCTCCCAGCATTGTCACTCCCAATTCAGAGGCCCCTCCCAGCATTAACACTCCCTGTTTAAGGCCCCTCCCAGCTTGTCACTCCCAATTCTAAGGCCCCTTCAAGCATTGTCACTCACAGTTCTGAGGCCCCTCCCAGCATTGACACTCCCTGTTCTGTGGCCCCTCCTAATTTTGACACTCCCTGTTCTGTGGCCCCTCCCAGCATTGACACTCCCTGTTCTGTGGCCCCTCCTAGTATTGACACTCCCTGTTCTGTGGCCCGTCCCAGCATTGACACTCCCTGTTCTGTGGCCCCTCCCATCATTGACACTCCCTGTTCTGAGGCCCTTCCCAGCATTGTCACTCCCTGTTCTGTGGCCCCTCCCAGCATTAACACACCCTGCTCTGAGGCCCCTCCCAGCATTGACATTCCCTGTTCTCAGGCCCCTCCCAGCATTGACACTCCCTGTTCTGCGGCCCCTCCCAGCATTAACACACACTGCTCTGAGGCCCCTCCCAGCATTGACACACCCTGTTCTGTGGCCCCTCCCAGCATTGTCACTCCCAGATCAGAGGCCCCTCCCAGCATTAACACTCCCTGTTTAAGGCCCCTCCCAGCTTGTCACTCCCAATTCTAAGGCCCCTTCAAGCATTGTCACTCACAGTTCTGAGGCCCCTCCCAGCTTGTCACTCCTTATTCTGAGGCCCCTCCCAGCATTGTCACTCCTTCTGAGGCCCCTCCCCCAACTGACACTCCCTGTTTAAGGCCCCTCCCAGCATTGTCACTCCCTGTTCTGAGGCTCCTCCCAGCATTGTCAATCCCTGTTCTGAGGCCCCTCCCAGCTTTGGCACACCCTGTTCTGTGGCTCCTCCCAGCATTGACACTCCCTGTTCTGTGGCCCCTCCCAGCATTCACACTCCCTGTTCTGTGGGCCCTCCCAGCATTCACACTCCCTGTTCTGTGGCCCCTCCTAGCATTGTCACTCCCTGTTCTGAGGCCCCTCTCAGCATTAACACACCCTGTTCTGAGGCCCCTCCCAGCATTAACACACCCTGCTCTGAGGCCCCTCCCAGCATTGTCACTCCCAATTCGGAGGCCCCTCCCAGCATTAACACTCCCTGTTTAAGGCCCCTCCCAGCTTGTCACTCCCAATTCTAAGGCCCCTTCAAGCATTGTCACTCACAGTTCTGAGGCCCCTCCCAGCATTGTCACTCCTTCTTCTGAGGCCCCTCCCCGCACTGAGACTCCCTGTTTAAGGCCCCTCCCAGCATTGTCACTCCCTGTTCTGAGGCTCCTCCCATCATTGTCACTCCCTGTTCTGAGGCCCCTCCCAGTTTTGACACACCCTGTTCTGTTGCCCCTCCCAGCATTCACACTCCCTGTTCTGTGGCCCCTCCCAACATTAACACTCCCTGTTCTGAGGCCCCTCACAGCATTGTCACTCCCTGTTTAAGGCCCCTCCCAGCTTGTCACTCCCAATTCTGAGGCCCCTCCCAGCATTGTCACTCCTTGTTTAAGGCCCCCCCCAGCTGGGCCCCTTCCAGCATTGTCACTCCCTGTTTAAGGCCCCTCCAAGCATTGACACTTCCTGTTCTGAGGCCCCTCCCAGCATTGACACTCTCTGTTCTGAGGCCCCTCCCAGCATTGACACTCCCTGTTCTGTGGCCCCTCCTAGTATTGACACTCCCTGTTCTGTGGCCCCTCACAGCATTGACACAGCCTGTTCTGTGGCCCCTCCTAGTATTGACACTCCCTGTTCTGTGGCCCCTCCCAGCATTCACACTCCCTGTTCTGTGGCCCCTCCCAGCATTCACACTCCCTGTTCTGTGGCCCCTCCCAGCTTTGTCACTCCCTGTTCTGAGGCCCCTCCCAGCATTGACACTCCGTGTTCTGAGGCCCCTCCCAGCATTGACATTCCCTGTTCTCAGGCCCCTCCCAGCATTGACACACCCTGTTCTGTGGCCCCTCCCAGCATTGACACTCCCTGTTCTGAGGCCCCTCCGAGCATTAACACACCCTGCTCTGAGGCCCCTCCCAGCATTTTGACTCCTTCTTCTGAGGCCCCTCCCAGCATTGACACACCCTGTTCTGTGGCCCCTCCCAGCATTGACACTCCCTGTTCTGTGGCCCCTCCTAGTATTGACACTCCCTGTTCTGTGGCCCCTCCCAGCATTGACACACCCTGTTCTGTGGCCCGTCTCAGCATTCACACTCCCTGTTCTGTGGCCCCTCCCAGCTTTGTCACTCCCTGTTCTGTGGCCCCTCCTAGTATTGACACTCCCTGTTCTGTGGCCCCTCCCAGCATTGACACTCCCTGTTCTGTGGCCCCTCCCAGCATTGACACTCCCTGTTCTGAGGCCCCTTCCAGCATTGACACTCCCTGTTCTGAGGCCCCTCCCAGCATTGACATTCCCTGTTCTCAGGCCCCTCCCAGCATTCACAACCTGTTCTGTGGCCCCTCCCAGCATTGACACTCCCTGTTCTGTGGCCCCTCCCATCATTGACACTCCCTGTTCTGAGGCCCCTCCCAGCATTGTCACTCCCTGTTCTGTGGCTCCTCCCAGCATTAACACACCCTGCTCTGAGGCCCCTCCCAGCATTGACATTCCCTCTTCTGAGGCCCCTCCCAGCATTGTCACTCCCTATTCTGAGGCCCCTCCCAGCATTAACACTCCCTTTTCTGAGGCCCCTCCCAGCATTAACACTCCCTGTTCTGAGGCCCCTCCCAGCAGTGTCACTCCCAATTCTGAGGCCCCTCCGAGCATGGTCACTCCCTATTATGAGGCTCCTTCCAGAATTATCACTCCCTGTTCTGAGGCCCCTCCTAGCATTATCACTCACAATTATGAGGCCCCTCCCACCATTGTCACTCCCAGTTTAAGGCCCCTCCCAGCATTGACACTTCAAATTAAGAGGCCCCTCCCAGCATTGTCATTCCCTGTTGAAGACCCATCCCAGCATTGTCACTCCCTGTTCTGTGTCCCCTCCCAGCATTGACACTCCCTGCTCTGTGGCCCCTCCCAGCATTCACACTCCCTGTTCTGTGGCCCCTCACAGCTTTGTCACTCCCTGTTCTGTGGCCCCTCCTAGTATTGACACTCCCTGTTCTGTGGCCCCTCCCAGCATTGACACTCCCTGTTCTGTGGCCCCTCCCAGCATTGACACTCCCTGTTCTGAGGCCCCTTCCAGCATTGACACTCCCTGTTCTGAGGCCCCTCCCAGCCTTGACATTCCCTGTTCTCAGGCCCCTCCCAGCATTCACAACCTGTTCTGTGCCCCTCCCAGCATTGACATTCCCTGTTCTGTGGCCCCTCCCAGCATTGACACATCCTGTTCTGTGGCCCCTCCCAGCATTGACACTCCCTGTTCTGCGGCCCCTCCCAGCATTAACACACCCTGCTCTGAGGCCCCTCCCAGCATTGACACACCCTTTTCTGTGGCCCCTCCCAGCATTGTCACTCCGAATTCAGAGGCCCATCCCAGCATTAACACTTCCTGTTTAAGGGCCCTCCCAGCTTGTCACTCCCAATTCTAAGGCCCTTTCAAGCATTGTCACTCACAGTTCTGAGGCCCCTCCCAGCTTGTCACTCCTTATTCTGAGGCCACTCCCAGCATTGTCACTCCTTCTTCTGAGGCCCCTCCCCGCACTGACACTCCCTGTTTAAGGCCCCTCCCAGCATTGTCACTCCCTGTTCTGAGGCTCCTCCCAGCATTGTAACTCCCTGTTCTGAAGCCCCTCCCAGCTTTGACACACCCTGTTCTGTGGCACCTCCCAGCATTCACACTCCCTGTTCTGTGGGCCCTCCCAGCATTCACACTCCCTGTTCTGTGGCCCCTCCCAGCATTCACACTCCCTGTTCTGTGGCCCCTCCCAGCATTGTCACTCCCTGTTCTGAGGCCACTCCCAGCATTGACACTCCCTGTTCTGAGGCGCCTCCCTGCATTGACACTCCCTGTTCTGAGGCCCCTCCCAGCATTGACACTCCCTGTTCTGTGGCCCCTCCTAATTTTGACACTCCCTGTTCTGTGGCCCCTCCCAGCATTGACACTCCCTGTTCTTTGGCCCCTCCTAGTATTGACACTCCCTGTTCTGTGGCCCGTCCCAGCATTGACACTCCCTGTTCTGTGGCCCCTCCCATAATTGACACTCCCTGTTCTGAGGCCCTTCCCAGCATTGTCACTCCCTGTTCTGTGGCCCCTCCCAGCATTAACACACCCTGCTCTGAGGCCCCTCCCAGCATTGACATTCCCTGTTCTCAGGCCCCTCCCAGCATTGACACTCCCTGTTCTGCGGCCCCTCCCAGCATTAACACACCCTGCTCTGAGGCCCCTCCCAGCATTGTCACTCCCAATTCGGAGGCCCCTCCCAGCATTAACACTCCCTGTTTAAGGCCCCTCCCAGCTTGTCACTCCCAATTCTAAGGCCCCTTCAAGCATTGTCACTCACAGTTCTGAGGCCCCTCCCAGCATTGTCACTCCTTCTTCTGAGGCCCCTCCCCGCACAGAGACTCCCTGTTTAAGGCCCCTCCCAGCATTGTCACTCCCTGTTCTGAGGCTCCTCCCATCATTGTCACTCCCTGTTCTGAGGCCCCTCCCAGTTTTGACACACCCTGTTCTGTTGCCCCTCCCAGCATTCACACTCCCTGTTCTGTGGCCCCTCCCAACATTAACACTCCCTGTTCTGAGGCCCCTCACAGCATTGTCACTCCCTGTTTAAGGCCCCTCCCAGCTTGTCACTCCCAATTCTGAGGCCCCTCCCAGCATTGTCACTCCTTGTTTAAGGCCCCCCCCAGCTGGGCCCCTTCCAGCATTGTCACTCCCTGTTTAAGGCCCCTCCAAGCATTGACACTTCCTGTTCTGAGGCCCCTCCCAGCATTGACACTCTCTGTTCTGAGGCCCCTCCCAGCATTGACACTCCCTGTTCTGTGGCCCCTCCTAGTATTGACACTCCCTGTTCTGTGGCCCCTCACAGCATTGAATCAGCCTGTTCTGTGGCCCCTCCTAGTATTGACACTCCCTGTTCTGTGGCCCCTCCCAGCATTCACACTCCCTGTTCTGTGGCCCCTCCCAGCATTCACACTCCCTGTTCTGTGGCCCCTCCCAGCTTTGTCACTCCCTGTTCTGAGGCCCCTCCCAGCATTGACACTCCGTGTTCTGAGGCCCCTCCCAGCATTGACATTCCCTGTTCTCAGGCCCCTCCCAGCATTGACACACCCTGTTCTGTGGCCCCTCCCAGCATTGACACTCCCTGTTCTGAGGCCCCTCCGAGCATTAACACACCCTGCTCTGAGGCCCCTCCCAGCATTTTGACTCCTTCTTCTGAGGCCCCTCCCAGCTTTGACACACCCTGTTCTGTGGCCCCTCCCAGCATTGACACTCCCTGTTCTGTGGCCCCTCCTAGTATTGACACTCCCTGTTCTGTGGCCCCTCCCAGCATTGACACACCCTGTTCTGTGGCCCGTCTCAGCATTCACACTCCCTGTTCTGTGGCCCCTCCCAGCTTTGTCACTCCCTGTTCTGTGGCCCCTCCTAGTATTGACACTCCCTGTTCTGTGGCCCCTCCCAGCATTGACACTCCCTGTTCTGTGGCCCCTCCCAGCATTGACACTCCCTGTTCTGAGGCCCCTTCCAGCATTGACACTCCCTGTTCTGAGGCCCCTCCCAGCATTGACATTCCCTGTTCTCAGGCCCCTCCCAGCATTCACAACCTGTTCTGTGGCCCCTCCCAGCATTGACACTCCCTGTTCTGTGGCCCCTCCCATCATTGACACTCCCTGTTCTGAGGCCCCTCCCAGCATTGTCACTCCCTGTTCTGTGGCTCCTCCCAGCATTAACACACCCTGCTCTGAGGCCCCTCCCAGCATTGACATTCCCTCTTCTGAGGCCCCTCCCAGCATTGTCACTCCCTATTCTGAGGCCCCTCCCAGCATTAACACTCCCTTTTCTGAGGCCCCTCCCAGCATTAACACTCCCTGTTCTGAGGCCCCTCCCAGCAGTGTCACTCCCAATTCTGAGGCCCCTCCGAGCATGGTCACTCCCTATTATGAGGCTCCTTCCAGAATTATCACTCCCTGTTCTGAGGCCCCTCCTAGCATTATCACTCACAATTATGAGGCCCCTCCCACCATTGTCACTCCCAGTTTAAGGCCCCTCCCAGCATTGACACTTCAAATTAAGAGGCCCCTCCCAGCATTGTCATTCCCTGTTGAAGACCCATCCAAGCATTGTCACTCCCTGTTCTGTGTCCCCTCCCAGCATTGACACTCCCTGCTCTGTGGCCCCTCCCAGCATTCACACTCCCTGTTCTGTGGCCCCTCACAGCTTTGTCACTCCCTGTTCTGTGGCCCCTCCTAGTATTGACACTCCCTGTTCTGTGGCCCCTCCCAGCATTGACACTCCCTGTTCTGTGCCCCTCCCAGCATTGACATTCCCTGTTCTGTGGCCCCTCCCAGCATTGACACATCCTGTTCTGTGGCCCCTCCCAGCATTGACACTCCCTGTTCTGCGGCCCCTCCCAGCATTAACACACACTGCTCTGAGGCCCCTCCCAGCATTGACACACCCTTTTCTGTGGCCCCTCCCAGCATTGTCACTCCGAATTCAGAGGCCCATCCCAGCATTAACACTTCCTGTTTAAGGGCCCTCCCAGCTTGTCACTCCCAATTCTAAGGCCCTTTCAAGCATTGTCACTCACAGTTCTGAGGCCCCTCCCAGCTTGTCACTCCTTATTCTGAGGCCACTCCCAGCATTGTCACTCCTTCTTCTGAGGCCCCTCCCCGCACTGACACTCCCTGTTTAAGGCCCCTCCCAGCATTGTCACTCCCTGTTCTGAGGCTCCTCCCAGCATTTTAACTCCCTGTTCTGAAGCCCCTCCCAGCTTTGACACACCCTGTTCTGTGGCACCTCCCAGCATTCACACTCCCTGTTCTGTGGCCCCTCCCAGCATTGTCACTCCCTGTTCTGAGGCCACTCCCAGCATTGACACTCCCTGTTCTGAGGCGCCTCCCTGCATTGACACTCCCTGTTCTGAGGCCCCTCCCAGCATTGACACTCCCTGTTCTGTGGCCCCTCCTAATTTTGACACTCCCTGTTCTGTGGCCCCTCCCAGCATTGACACTCCCTGTTCTTTGGCCCCTCCTAGTATTGACACTCCCTGTTCTGTGGCCCGTCCCAGCATTGACACTCCCTGTTCTGTGGCCCCTCCCATAATTGACACTCCCTGTTCTGAGGCCCTTCCCAGCATTGTCACTCCCTGTTCTGTGGCCCCTCCCAGCATTAACACACCCTGCTCTGAGGCCCCTCCCAGCATTGACATTCCCTGTTCTCAGGCCCCTCCCAGCATTGACACTCCCTGTTCTGCGGCCCCTCCCAGCATTAACACACCCTGCTCTGAGGCCCCTCCCAGCATTGACACACCCTGTTCTGTGGCCCCTCCCAGCATTGTAACTCCCAATTCAGAGGCCCCTCCCAGCATTAACACTCCCTGTTTAAGGCCCCTCCCAGCTTGTCACTCCCAATTCTAAGGCCCCTTCAAGCATTGTCACTCACAGTTCTGAGGCCCCTCCCAGCTTGTCACTCCTTATTCTGAGGCCCCTCCCAGCATTGTCACTACTTCTTCTGAGGCCCCTCCCCGCACTGACACTCCCTGTTTAAGGCCCCTCCCAGCATTGTCACTCCCTGTTCTGAGGCTCCTCCCAGCATTGTCACTCCCTGTTCTGAGGCCCCTCCCAGCTTTGGCACACCCTGTTCTGTGGCTCCTCCCAGCATTGACACTCCCTGTTCTGTGGCCCCTCCCAGCATTCACACTCCCTGTTCTGTGGCCCCTCCCAGCATTGTCACTCCCTGTTCTGAGGCCACTCCCAGCATTGACACTCCCTGTTCTGAGGCGCCTCCCTGTATTGACACTCCCTGTTCTGAGGCCCCTCCCAGCATTGACACTCCCTGTTCTGTGGCCCCTCCTAATTTTGACACTCCCTGTTCTGTGGCCCCTCCCAGCATTGACACTCCCTGTTCTGTGGCCCCTCCTAGTATTGACACTCCCTGTTCTGTGGCCCGTCCCAGCATTGACACTCCCTGTTCTGTGGCCCCTCCCATCATTGACACTCCCTGTTCTGAGGCCCTTCCCAGCATTGTCACTCCCTGTTCTGTGGCCCCTCCCAGCATTAACACACCCTGCTCTGAGGCCCCTCCCAGCATTGACACACCCTGTTCTGTGGCCCCTCCCAGCTTGTCACTCCCAATTCTAAGGCCCCTTCAAGCATTGTCACTCACAGTTCTGAGGCCCCTCCCAGCTTGTCACTCCTTATTCTGAGGCCCCTCCCAGCATTGTCACTCCTTCTTCTGAGGCCCCTCCCCGCACTGACACTCCCTGTTTAAGGCCCCTCCCAGCATTGTCACTCCCTGTTCTGAGGCTCCTCCCAGCATTGTCACTCCCTGTTCTGAGGCCCCTCCCAGCTTTGGCACACCCTGTTCTGTGGCTCCTCCCAGCATTGACACTCCCTGTTCTGTGGCCCCTCCCAGCATTCACACTCCCTGTTCTGTGGGCCCTCCCAGCATTCACACTCCCTGTTCTGTGGCCCCTCCCAGCATTCACACTCCCTGTTCTGTGGCCCCTCCCAGCATTGTCACTCCCTGTTCTGAGGCCCCTCTCAGCATTAACACACCCTGTTCTGAGGCCCCTCCCAGCATTAACACACCCTGCTCTGAGGCCCCTCCCAGCATTGTCACTCCCAATTCAGAGGCCCCTCCCAGCATTAACACTCCCTGTTTAAGGCCCCTCCCAGCTTGTCACTCCCAATTCTAAGGCCCCTTCAAGCATTGTCACTCACAGTTCTGAGGCCCCTCCCAGCATTGTCACTCCTTCTTCTGAGGCCCCTCCCCGCACTGACACTCCCTGTTTAAGGCCCCTCCCAGCATTGTCACTCCCTGTTCTGAGGCTCCTCCCATCATTGTCAATCCCTGTTCTGAGGCCCCTCCCAGTTTTGACACACCCTGTTCTGTTGCCCCTCCCAGCATTCACACTCCCTGTTCTGTGGCCCCTCCCAGCATTCAAACTCCCTGTTCTGTGGCCCCTCCCAGCATTGTCACACCCTGTTCTGAGGCCCCTCGCAACATTAACACTCCCTGTTCTGAGGCCCCTCCCAGCATTGTCACTCCCTGTTTAAGGCCCCTCCCAGCTTGTCACTCCCAATTCTGAGGCCCCTCCCAGCATTGTCACTCCTTGTTTAAGGCCCCCCCCAGCTGGGCCCCTTCCAGCATTGTCACTCCCTGTTTAAGGCCCCTCCAAGCATTGACACTTCCTGTTCTGAGGCCCCTCCCAGCATTGACACTCTCTGTTCTGAGGCCCCTCCCAGCATTGACACTCCCTGTTCTGTGGCCCCTCCTAGTATTGACACTCCCTGTTCTGTGGCCCCTCACAGCATTGACACAGCCTGTTCTGTGGCCCCTCCTAGTATTGACACTCCCTGTTCTGTGGCCCCTCCCAGCATTCACACTCCCTGTTCTGTGGCCCCTCCCAGCATTCACACTCCCTGTTCTGTGGCCCCTCCCAGCTTTGTCACTCCCTGTTCTGAGGCCACTCCCAGCATTGACACTCCCTGTTCTGAGGCGCCTCCCTGCATTGACACTCCCTGTTCTGAGGCCCCTCCCAGCATTGACACTCCCTGTTCTGTGGCCCCTCCTAATTTTGACACTCCCTGTTCTGTGGCCCCTCCCAGCATTGACACTCCCTGTTCTGTGGCCCCTCCTAGTATTGACACTCCCTGTTCTGTGGCCCGACCCAGCATTGACACTCCCTGTTCTGTGGCCCCTCCCATAATTGACACTCCCTGTTCTGAGGCCCTTCCCAGCATTGTCACTCCCTGTTCTGTGGCCCCTCCCAGCATTAACACACCCTGCTCTGAGGCCCCTCCCAGCATTGACATTCCCTGTTCTCAGGCCCCTCCCAGCATTGACACTCCCTGTTCTGCGGCCCCTCCCAGCATTAACACACCCTGCTCTGAGGCCCCTCCCAGCATTGACACTCCCTGTTCTGTGGCCCCTCCCATAATTGACACTCCCTGTTCTGAGGCCCTTCCCAGCATTGTCACTCCCTGTTCTGTGGCCCCTCCCAGCATTGACACTCCCTGTTCTGTGGCCCCTCCTAGTATTGACACTCCCTGTTCTGTGGCCCGTCCCAGCATTGACACTCCCTGTTCTGTGGCCCCTCCCATAATTGACACTCCCTGTTCTGAGGCCCTTCCCAGCATTGTCACTCCCTGTTCTGTGGCCCCTCCCAGCATTAACACACCCTGCTCTGAGGCCCCTCCCAGCATTGACATTCCCTGTTCTCAGGCCCCTCCCAGCATTGACACTCCCTGTTCTGTGGCCCCTCCCATAATTGACACTCCCTGTTCTGAGGCCCTTCCCAGCATTGTCACTCCCTGTTCTGTGGCCCCTCCGAGCATTAACACACCCTGCTCTGAGGCCCCTCCCAGCATTGTCACTCCCAATTCAGAGGCCCCTCCCAGCATTAACACTCCCTGTTTAAGGCCCCTCCCAGCTTGTCACTCCCAATTCTAAGGCCCCTTCAAGCATTGTCACTCACAGTTCTGAGGCCCCTCCCAGCATTGACACTCCCTGTTCTGTGGCCCCTCCTAATTTTGACACTCCCTGTTCTGTGGCCCCTCCCAGCATTGACACTCCCTGTTCTGTGGCCCCTCCTAGTATTGACACTCCCTGTTCTGTGGCCCGTCCCAGCATTGACACTCCCTGTTCTGTGGCCCCTCCCATCATTGACACTCCCTGTTCTGAGGCCCTTCCCAGCATTGTCACTCCCTGTTCTGTGGCCCTTCCCAGCATTAACACACCCTGCTCTGAGGCCCCTCCCAGCATTGACATTCCCTGTTCTCAGGCCCCTCCCAGCATTGACACTCCCTGTTCTGCGGCCCCTCCCAGCATTAACACACACTGCTCTGAGGCCCCTCCCAGCATTGACACACCCTGTTCTGTGGCCCCTCCCAGCATTGTCACTCCCAGATCAGAGGCCCCTCCCAGCATTAACACTCCCTGTTTAAGGCCCCTCCCAGCTTGTCACTCCCAATTCTAAGGCCCCTTCAAGCATTGTCACTCACAGTTCTGAGGCCCCTCCCAGCTTGTCACTCCTTATTCTGAGGCCCCTCCCAGCATTGTCACTCCTTCTGAGGCCCCTCCCCCAACTGACACTCCCTGTTTAAGGCCCCTCCCAGCATTGTCACTCCCTGTTCTGAGGCTCCTCCCAGCATTGTCAATCCCTGTTCTGAGGCCCCTCCCAGCTTTGGCACACCCTGTTCTGTGGCTCCTCCCAGCATTGACACTCCCTGTTCTGTGGCCCCTCCCAGCATTCACACTCCCTGTTCTGTGGGCCCTCCCAGCATTCACACTCCCTGTTCTGTGGCCCCTCCTAGCATTGTCACTCCCTGTTCTGAGGCCCCTCTCAGCATTAACACACCCTGTTCTGAGGCCCCTCCCAGCATTAACACACCCTGCTCTGAGGCCCCTCCCAGCATTGTCACTCCCAATTCGGAGGCCCCTCCCAGCATTAACACTCCCTGTTTAAGGCCCCTCCCAGCTTGTCACTCCCAATTCTAAGGCCCCTTCAAGCATTGTCACTCACAGTTCTGAGGCCCCTCCCAGCATTGTCACTCCTTCTTCTGAGGCCCCTCCCCGCACTGAGACTCCCTGTTTAAGGCCCCTCCCAGCATTGTCACTCCCTGTTCTGAGGCTCCTCCCATCATTGTCACTCCCTGTTCTGAGGCCCCTCCCAGTTTTGACACACCCTGTTCTGTTGCCCCTCCCAGCATTCACACTCCCTGTTCTGTGGCCCCTCCCAACATTAACACTCCCTGTTCTGAGGCCCCTCACAGCATTGTCACTCCCTGTTTAAGGCCCCTCCCAGCTTGTCACTCCCAATTCTGAGGCCCCTCCCAGCATTGTCACTCCTTGTTTAAGGCCCCCCCCAGCTGGGCCCCTTCCAGCATTGTCACTCCCTGTTTAAGGCCCCTCCAAGCATTGACACTTCCTGTTCTGAGGCCCCTCCCAGCATTGACACTCTCTGTTCTGAGGCCCCTCCCAGCATTGACACTCCCTGTTCTGTGGCCCCTCCTAGTATTGACACTCCCTGTTCTGTGGCCCCTCACAGCATTGACACAGCCTGTTCTGTGGCCCCTCCTAGTATTGACACTCCCTGTTCTGTGGCCCCTCCCAGCATTCACACTCCCTGTTCTGTGGCCCCTCCCAGCATTCACACTCCCTGTTCTGTGGCCCCTCCCAGCTTTGTCACTCCCTGTTCTGAGGCCCCTCCCAGCATTGACACTCCGTGTTCTGAGGCCCCTCCCAGCATTGACATTCCCTGTTCTCAGGCCCCTCCCAGCATTGACACACCCTGTTCTGTGGCCCCTCCCAGCATTGACACTCCCTGTTCTGAGGCCCCTCCGAGCATTAACACACCCTGCTCTGAGGCCCCTCCCAGCATTTTGACTCCTTCTTCTGAGGCCCCTCCCAGCTTTGACACACCCTGTTCTGTGGCCCCTCCCAGCATTGACACTCCCTGTTCTGTGGCCCCTCCTAGTATTGACACTCCCTGTTCTGTGGCCCCTCCCAGCATTGACACACCCTGTTCTGTGGCCCGTCTCAGCATTCACACTCCCTGTTCTGTGGCCCCTCCCAGCTTTGTCACTCCCTGTTCTGTGGCCCCTCCTAGTATTGACACTCCCTGTTCTGTGGCCCCTCCCAGCATTGACACTCCCTGTTCTGTGGCCCCTCCCAGCATTGACACTCCCTGTTCTGAGGCCCCTTCCAGCATTGACACTCCCTGTTCTGAGGCCCCTCCCAGCATTGACATTCCCTGTTCTCAGGCCCCTCCCAGCATTCACAACCTGTTCTGTGGCCCCTCCCAGCATTGACACTCCCTGTTCTGTGGCCCCTCCCATCATTGACACTCCCTGTTCTGAGGCCCCTCCCAGCATTGTCACTCCCTGTTCTGTGGCTCCTCCCAGCATTAACACACCCTGCTCTGAGGCCCCTCCCAGCATTGACATTCCCTCTTCTGAGGCCCCTCCCAGCATTGTCACTCCCTATTCTGAGGCCCCTCCCAGCATTAACACTCCCTGTTCTGAGGCCCCTCCCAGCAGTGTCACTCCCAATTCTGAGGCCCCTCCGAGCATGGTCACTCCCTATTATGAGGCTCCTTCCAGAATTATCACTCCCTGTTCTGAGGCCCCTCCTAGCATTATCACTCACAATTATGAGGCCCCTCCCACCATTGTCACTCCCAGTTTAAGGCCCCTCCCAGCATTGACACTTCAAATTAAGAGGCCCCTCCCAGCATTGTCATTCCCTGTTGAAGACCCATCCCAGCATTGTCACTCCCTGTTCTGTGTCCCCTCCCAGCATTGACACTCCCTGCTCTGTGGCCCCTCCCAGCATTCACACTCCCTGTTCTGTGGCCCCTCACAGCTTTGTCACTCCCTGTTCTGTGGCCCCTCCTAGTATTGACACTCCCTGTTTTGTGGCCCCTCCCAGCATTGACACTCCCTGTTCTGTGGCCCCTCCCAGCATTGACACTCCCTGTTCTGAGGCCCCTTCCAGCATTGACACTCCCTGTTCTGAGGCCCCTCCCAGCCTTGACATTCCCTGTTCTCAGGCCCCTCCCAGCATTCACAACCTGTTCTGTGCCCCTCCCAGCATTGACATTCCCTGTTCTGTGGCCCCTCCCAGCATTGACACATCCTGTTCTGTGGCCCCTCCCAGCATTGACACTCCCTGTTCTGCGGCCCCTCCCAGCATTAACACACCCTGCTCTGAGGCCCCTCCCAGCATTGACACACCCTTTTCTGTGGCCCCTCCCAGCATTGTCACTCCGAATTCAGAGGCCCATCCCAGCATTAACACTTCCTGTTTAAGGGCCCTCCCAGCTTGTCACTCCCAATTCTAAGGCCCTTTCAAGCATTGTCACTCACAGTTCTGAGGCCCCTCCCAGCTTGTCACTCCTTATTCTGAGGCCACTCCCAGCATTGTCACTCCTTCTTCTGAGGCCCCTCCCCGCACTGACACTCCCTGTTTAAGGCCCCTCCCAGCATTGTCACTCCCTGTTCTGAGGCTCCTCCCAGCATTGTAACTCCCTGTTCTGAAGCCCCTCCCAGCTTTGACACACCCTGTTCTGTGGCACCTCCCAGCATTCACACTCCCTGTTCTGTGGGCCCTCTCAGCATTCACACTCCCTGTTCTGTGGCCCCTCCCAGCATTCACACTCCCTGTTCTGTGGCCCCTCCCAGCATTGTCACTCCCTGTTCTGAGGCCACTCCCAGCATTGACACTCCCTGTTCTGAGGCGCCTCCCTGCATTGACACTCCCTGTTCTGAGGCCCCTCCCAGCATTGACACTCCCTGTTCTGTGGCCCCTCCTAATTTTGACACTCCCTGTTCTGTGGCCCCTCCCAGCATTGACACTCCCTGTTCTTTGGCCCCTCCTAGTATTGACACTCCCTGTTCTGTGGCCCGTCCCAGCATTGACACTCCCTGTTCTGTGGCCCCTCCCATAATTGACACTCCCTGTTCTGAGGCCCTTCCCAGCATTGTCACTCCCTGTTCTGTGGCCCCTCCCAGCATTAACACACCCTGCTCTGAGGCCCCTCCCAGCATTGACATTCCCTGTTCTCAGGCCCCTCCCAGCATTGACACTCCCTGTTCTGCGGCCCCTCCCAGCATTAACACACCCTGCTCTGAGGCCCCTCCCAGCATTGACACACCCTGTTCTGTGGCCCCTCCCAGCATTGTCACTCCCAATTCAGAGGCCCCTCCCAGCATTAACACTCCCTGTTTAAGGCCCCTCCCAGCTTGTCACTCCCAATTCTAAGGCCCCTTCAAGCATTGTCACTCACAGTTCTGAGGCCCCTCCCAGCTTGTCACTCCTTATTCTGAGGCCCCTCCCAGCATTGTCACTCCTTCTTCTGAGGCCCCTCCCCGCACTGACACTCCCTGTTTAAGGCCCCTCCCAGCATTGTCACTCCCTGTTCTGAGGCTCCTCCCAGCATTGTCACTCCCTGTTCTGAGGCCCCTCCCAGCTTTGGCACACCCTGTTCTGTGGCTCCTCCCAGCATTGACACTCCCTGTTCTGTGGCCCCTCCCAGCATTCACACTCCCTGTTCTGTGGGCCCTCCCAGCATTCACACTCCCTGTTCTGTGGCCCCTCCCAGCATTCACACTCCCTGTTCTGTGGCCCCTCCCAGCATTGTCACTCCCTGTTCTGACGCCCCTCTCAGCATTAACACACCCTGCTCTGAGGCCCCTCCCAGCATTGTCACTCCCAATTCAGAGGCCCCTCCCAGCATTAACACTCCCTGTTTAAGGCCCCTCCCAGCTTGTCACTCCCAATTCTAAGGCCCCTTCAAGCATTGTCACTCACAGTTCTGAGGCCCCTCCCAGCATTGTCACTCCTTCTTCTGAGGCCCCTCCCCGCACTGAAACTCCCTGTTTAAGGCCCCCCCAGCATTGTCACTCCCTGTTCTGAGGCTCCTCCCATCATTGTCACTTCCTGTTCTGTGGCCCCTCCTAGTATTGACACTCCCTGTTCTGTGGCCCCTCCCAGCATTCAAACTCCCTGTTCTGTGGCCCCTCCCAGCATTGTCACACCCTGTTCTGAGGCCCCTCCCAACATTAACACTCCCTGTTCTGAGGCCCCTTCCAGCATTGTCACTCCCTGTTTAAGGCCCCTCCAAGCATTGACACTTCCTGTTCTGAGGCCCCTCCCAGCATTGACACTCTCTGTTCTGAGGCCCCTCCCAGCATTGACACTCCCTGTTCTGTGGCCCCTCCTAGTATTGACACTCCCTGTTCTGTGGCCCCTCACAGCATTGACACAGCCTGTTCTGTGGCCCCTCCTAGTATTGACACTCCCTGTTCTGTGGCCCCTCCCAGCATTCACACTCCCTGTTCTGTGGCCCCTCCCAGCATTCACACTCCCTGTTCTGTGGCCCCTCCCAGCTTTGTCACTCCCTGTTCTGAGGCCCCTCCCAGCATTGACACTCCGTGTTCTGAGGCCCCTCCCAGCATTGACATTCCCTGTTCTCAGGCCCCTCCCAGCATTGACACACCCTGTTCTGTGGCCCCTCCCAGCATTGACACTCCCTGTTCTGAGGCCCCTCCGAGTATTAACACACCCTGCTCTGAGGCCCCTCCCAGCATTTTGACTCCTTCTTCTGAGGCCCCTCCCAGCTTTGACACACCCTGTTCTGTGGCCCCTCCCAGCATTGACACTCCCTGTTCTGTGGCCCCTCCTAGTATTGACACTCCCTGTTCTGTGGCCCCTCCTAATATTGACACTCCCTTTCTGTGGCCCCTCCCAGCATTGACACTCCCTGTTCTGTGGCCCGTCTCAGCATTCACACTCCCTGTTCTGTGGCCCCTCCGAGCTTTGTCACTCCCTGTTCTGTGGCCCCTCCTAGTATTGACAGTCCCTGTTCTGTGGCCCCTCCCAGCATTGACACTCCCTGTTCTGTGGCCCCTCCCAGCATTGACACTCCCTGTTCTGAGGCCCCTTCCAGCTTTGACACTCCCTGTTCTGAGGCCCCTCCCAGCATTGACATTCCCTGTTCTCAGGCCCCTCCCAGCATTCACAACCTGTTCTGTGACCCGTCCCAGCATTGACTCTCCCTGTTCTGTGGCCCCTCCCATCATTGACACTCCCTGTTCTGAGGCCCCTCCCAGCATTGACACTTCAAATTAAGAGGCCCCTCCCAGCATTGTCATTCCCTGTTTAAGACCCATCCCAGCATTGTCACTCCCTGTTCTGTGTCCCCTCCCAGCATTGACACTCCCTGCTCTGTGGCCCCTCCCAGCATTCACACTCCCTGTTCTGTGGCCCCTCACAGCTTTGTCACTTCCTGTTCTGTGGCCCCTCCTAGTATTGACACTCCCTGTTCTGTGGCCCCTCCCAGCATTGACACTCCCTGTTCTGTGGCCCCTCCCAGCATTGACACTCCCTGTTCTGAGGCCCCTTCCAGCACTGACACTCCCTGTTCTGAGGCCCCTCCCAGCCTTGACATTCCCTTTTCTCAGGCTCCTCCCAGCATTCACAACCTGTTCTGTGCCCCTCCCAGCATTGACATTCCCTGTTCTGTGGCCCCTCCCAGCATTGACACATCCTGTTCTGTGGCCCCTCCCAGCATTGACACTCCCTGTTCTGCGGCCCCTCCCAGCATTAACACACCCTGCTCTGAGGCCCCTCCCAGCATTGACACACCCTTTTCTGTGGCCCCTCCCAGCATTGTCACTCCGAATTCAGAGGCCCCTCCCAGCATTAACACTTCCTGTTTAAGTGCCCTCCCAGCTTGTCACTCCCTGTTCTGAGGCTCCTCCCAGCATTGTAACTCCCTGTTCTGAAGCCCCTCCCAGCTTTGACACACCCTGTTCTGTGGCACCTCCCAGCATTCACACTCCCTGTTCTGTGGGCCCTCCCAGCATTCACACTCCCTGTTCTGTGGCCCCTCCCAGCATTCACACTCCCTGTTCTGTGGCCCCTCCCAGCATTGTCACTCCCTGTTCTGAGGCCACTCCCAGCATTGACACTCCCTGTTCTGAGGCGCCTCCCTGCATTGACACTCCCTGTTCTGAGGCCCCTCCCAGCATTGACACTCCCTGTTCTGTGGCCCCTCCTAATTTTGACACTCCCTGTTCTGTGGCCCCTCCCAGCATTGACACTCCCTGTTCTGTGGCCCCTCCTAATATTGACACTCCCTGTTCTGTGGCCCGTCCCAGCATTGACACTCCCTGTTCTGTGGCCCCTCCCATCATTGACACTCCCTGTTCTGAGGCCCTTCCCAGCATTGTCAGTCCCTGTTCTGTGGCCCCTCCCAGCATTAACACACCCTGCTCTGAGGCCCCTCCCAGCATTGACACACCCTGTTCTGTGGCCCCTCCCAGCTTGTCACTCCCAATTCTAAGGCCCCTTCAAGCATTGTCACTCACAGTTCTGAGGCCCCTCCCAGCTTGTCACTCCTTATTCTGAGGCCCCTCCCAGCATTGTCACTCCTTCTTCTGAGGCCCCTCCCCGCACTGACACTCCCTGTTTAAGGCCCCTCCCAGCATTGTCACTCCCTGTTCTGAGGCTCCTCCCAGCATTGTCACTCCCTGTTCTGAGGCCCCTCCCAGCTTTGGCACACCCTGTTCTGTGGCTCCTCCCAGCATTGACACTCCCTGTTCTGTGGCCCCTCCCAGCATTCACACTCCCTGTTCTGTGGGCCCTCCCAGCATTCACACTCCCTGTTCTGTGGCCCCTCCCAGCATTCACACTCCCTGTTTTGTGGCCCCTCCCAGCATTGTCACTCCCTGTTCTGAGGCCCCTCTCAGCATTAACACACCCTGCTCTGAGGCCCCTCCCAGCATTAACACACCCTGCTCTGAGGCCCCTCCCAGCATTGTCACTCCCAATTCAGAGGCCCCTCCCAGCATTAACACTCCCTGTTTAAGGCCCCTCCCAGCTTGTCACTCCCAATTCTAAGGCCCCTTCAAGCATTGTCACTCACAGTTCTGAGGCCCCTCCCAGCATTGTCACTCCTTCTTCTGAGGCCCCTCCCCGCACTGACACTCCCTGTTTAAGGCCCCTCCCAGCATTGTCACTCCCTGTTCTGAGGCTCCTCCCATCATTGTCAATCCCTGTTCTGAGGCCCCTCCCAGTTTTGACACACCCTGTTCTGTTGCCCCTCCCAGCATTCACACTCCCTGCTCTGTGGCCCCTCCCAGCATTCAAACTCCCTGTTCTGTGGCCCCTCCCAGCATTGTCACACCCTGTTCTGAGGCCCCTCGCAACATTAACACTCCCTGTTCTGAGGCCCCTCCCAGCATTGTCACTCCCTGTTTAAGGCCCCTCCCAGCTTGTCACTCCCAATTCTGAGGCCCCTCCCAGCATTGTCACTCCTTGTTTAAGGCCCCCCCCAGCTGGGCCCCTTCCAGCATTGTCACTCCCTGTTTAAGGCCCCTCCAAGCATTGACACTTCCTGTTCTGAGGCCCCTCCCAGCATTGACACTCTCTGTTCTGAGGCCCCTCCCAGCATTGACACACCCTGTTCTGTGGCCCCTCCTAGTATTGACACTCCCTGTTCTGTGGCCCCTCACAGCATTGACACAGCCTGTTCTGTGGCCCCTCCTAGTATTGACACTCCCTGTTCTGTGGCCCCTCCCAGCATTCACACTCCCTGTTCTGTGGCCCCTCCCAGCATTCACACTCCCTGTTCTGTGGCCCCTCCCAGCTTTGTCACTCCCTGTTCTGAGGCCACTCCCAGCATTGACACTCCCTGTTCTGAGGCGCCTCCCTGCATTGACACTCCCTGTTCTGAGGCCCCTCCCAGCATTGACACTCCCTGTTCTGTGGCCCCTCCTAATTTTGACACTCCCTGTTCTGTGGCCCCTCCCAGCATTGACACTCCCTGTTCTGTGGCCCCTCCTAGTATTGACACTCCCTCTTCTGTGGCCCGTCCCAGCATTGACACTCCCTGTTCTGTGGCCCCTCCCATCATTGACACTCCCTGTTCTGAGGCCCTTCCCAGCATTGTCACTCCCTGTTCTGTGGCCCCTCCCAGCATTAACACACCCTGCTCTGAGGCCCCTCCCAGCATTGACATTCCCTGTTCTCAGGTCCCTCCCAGAATTGACACACCCTGTTCTGTGGCCCATTCCAGCATTGAAACTCCCTGTTCTGAGGCTCCTCCGAGCATTGACACACCCTGATCTGAGGCCCCTCCCAGCATTCTGACTCCTTCTTCTGAGGCCCCTCCCCGCACTGACACTCCCTGTTTAAGGCCCCTCCTAGCATTGTCACTCCCTGTTCTGAGGCTCCTCCCAGCATTGTCACTCCCTGTTCTGAGGCCCCTCCCAGCTTTGACACACCCTTTTCTGTGGCCCCTCCCAGCATTGTCACTCCCAATTCAGAGGCCCCTCCCAGCATTAACACTTCCTGTTTAAGGCCCCTCCCAGCTTGTCACTCCCAATTCTAAGGCCCCTTCAAGCATTGTCACTCACAGATCTGAGGCCCCTCCCAGCTTGTCACTCTTTATTCTGAGGCCACTCCCAGCATTGTCACTCCTTCTTCTGAGGCCCCTCCCCGCACTGACACTCCCTGTTTAAGGCCCCTCCCAGCATTGTCACTCCCTGTTCTGAGGCTCCTCCCAGCATTGTCACTCCCTGTTCTGAAGCCCCTCCCAGCTTTGACACACCCTGTTCTGTGGCCCCTCCCAGCATTCACACTCCCTGTTCTGTGGGCCCTCCCAGCATTCACACTCCCTGTTCTGTGGCCCCTCCCAGCATTCACACTCCCTGTTCTGTGGCCCCTCCCAGCATCGTCACTCCCTGTTCTGAGGCCCCTCCCAGCATTGTCACTTCCTGTTTAAGGCCCCCCCCCAGCTGGGCCCCTCCCAGCATTGTCACTCCCTGTTCTCTGGCCCCTCCCAGCATTCACACTTTCTGTTTTGTGGCCCCTCCCAGCATTGTCACTCCCTGTTCTGAGGCCCCTCTCAGCATTGACTCTCCCTGTTTAAGGCCCCTCCCACCTTGTCACTCCCAATTCTGAGGCACCTCCCAGCATTGACACCCCATTTTCTGAGGCCCCTCCCAGCATTGACTCTCCCTATTTAAGGCCCCTCCCAGCATTGACACTCCCTGGTCTGAGTCCCATCCCAGCATTGACACTCCCTGTTCTGAGGCCCCTCCCAGCATTGTCACTCCGTGTTCTGAGGCTCCACCCAGCATTGTCACTCCCTGTTCTGTGGCCCCTCCCAGCATTCACACTCCCTGTTTTGTGGACCCTCCTAGCATTGACAGTCCGTGTTTAAGGACCCTCCCAGCATTAACACACCCTGTTCTGAGGCCCCTCCCAGCATTAACACACCCTGCTCTGAGGCCCCTCCCAGCATTGTGACTCCCTGTAATGAGACCCCTCCCAGCATTGTCACTCCCAATTCAGAGGCCCCTCCCAGCATTGACACTCCCTGTTTAAGGCCCCTACCAGCTTGTCACTCCCAATTCTCAGCCCATCCCAGTACTGTCACTCCCTGTTTAAGGCCCTACCCAGCTGGGCCCCTCCCAGCATTGACACTCCCTGTTTAAGGCCCCTCCCAGCATTGACACTCCCTGTTCTGAGGCCCCTCCCAGCATTGACACTCCCTGTTCTGAGGCCCCTCCCAGCATTGACACTCCCTGTTCTGTGGCCCCTCCTAGTATTGACACTCCCTGTTCTGAGGCCTCTCCCAGAATTGACACTCCCTGTTCTGTGGCCCCTCCTAGTATTGACACTCCCTGTTCTGTGGCCCCTCCCAGCATGGACAGACCCTGTTCTGTGGCCCCTCCTAGTATTGACACTCCCTGTTCTGTAGCCCCTCCCAGCATTGACACTCCCTGTTCTGTGGCCCCTCCCAGCATTCACACTCCCTGTTCTGTGGCCCCTCCCAGCATTGACACTCCCTGTTTAAGGCCCCTCCCAGCATTGAAACTCCCTGTTCTGAGGCGCCTCCCTGTATTGACACTCCCTGTTCTGAGGCCCCTCCCAGCATTGACACTCCCTGTTCTGTGGCCCCTCCTAATATTGACACTCCCTGTTCTGTGGCCCCTCCCAGCATTGACACACCCTGTTCTGTGGCCCCTCCCAGCATTGACACTCCCTGTTTAAGGCCCCTCCCAGCATTGAAACTCCCTGTTCTGAGGCGCCTCCCTGTATTGACACTCCCTGTTCTGAGGCCCCTCCCAGCATTGACACTCCCTGTTCTGTGGCCCCTCCTAATATTGACACTCCCTGTTCTGTGGCCCCTCCCAGCATTGACACACCCTGTTCTGTGGCCCCTCCTAGTATTGACACTCCCTGTTATGGGGCCCCTCCAGGCATTGACACTCCCTGTTCTGTGGCCCCTCCCAGCATTCACACTTCCTGTTCTGATGCCCCTCCCAGCTTTGTCACTCCCTGTTCTGAGGCCCCTCCCAGCATTGACATTCTCTGTTCTCAGGCCCCTCCCAGCATTGACACACCCTGTTCTGTGGCCCATTCCAGCATTGAAACTCCCTGTTCTGAGGCTCCTCCGAGCATTAACACACCCTGCTCTGAGGCCCCTCCCAGCATTCTGACTCCTTCTTCTGAGGCCCCTCCCCGCACTGACACTCCCTGTTAAAGGCCCCTCCTAGCATTGTCACTCCCTGTTCTGAGGCCCCTCCCAGCATTGACCCTCCCTGTTCTGTGGCCCCTCCCAGCATTGTCACTCCCAATTCTGAGGCACCTCCCAGCATTGACACCCCATTTTCTGAGGCCCCTCCCAGCATTGACTCTCCCTATTTAAGGCCCCTCCCAGCATTGACACTCTCTGTTCTGAGGCCCCTCCCAGCATTGTCACTCCCTGTTCTGAGGCTCCACCCAGCATTGTCACTCCCTGTTCTGTGGCCCCTCCCAGCATTCACACTCCCTGTTCTGAGGCCCCTCTCAGCATTGACAGTCCGTGTTTAAGGACCCTCCCAGCATTAACACACCCTGTTCTGAGGCCCCTCCCAGCATTAACACACCCTGCTCTGAGGCCCCTCCCCGCATTGTGACTCCCTGTAATGAGACCCCTCCCAGCATTGTCACTCCCAATTCAGAGGCCCCTCCCAGCATTGACACTCCCTGTTTAAGGCCCCTCCCAGCTTGTCACTCCCAATTCTCAGCCCCTCCCAGCATTGTCACTCCCTTTTTAAACCCTAACCAGCTGGGCCCCTCCCAGCATTGACACTCCCTGTTTAAGGCCCCTCCCAGCATTGACACTCCCTGTTCTGAGGCCCCTCCCAGCATTGACACTCCCTGTTCTGTGGCCCCTCCTAGTATTGACACTCCCTGTTCTGAGGCCTCTCCCAGCATTGACACTCCCTGTTCTGTGGCCCCTCCTAGTATTGACACTCCCTGTTCTGTGGCCCCTCCCAGCATTGACACACCCTGTTCTGTGGCCCCTCCTAGTATTGACACTCCCTGTTCTGTAGCCCCTCCCAGCATTGACACTCCCTGTTCTGTGGCCCCTCCCAGCATTCACACTCCCTGTTCTGTGGCCTCTGAAAGCTTTGTCACTCCCTGTTCTGTGGACCCTCCTAGTATTGACACTCCCTCTTCTGTGGCCCCTCCCAGCATTGACACTCCCTGTTCTGTGGCCCCTCCCAGCATTGACACTCCCTGTTCTGAGGCCCCTCCGAGCATTAACACACCCTGCTCTGAGGCCCCTCCCAGCATTTTGACTCCTTCTTCTGAGGCCCCTCCCAGCTTTGACACACCCTGTTCTGTGGCCCCTCCCAGCATTGACACTCCCTGTTCTGTGGCCCCTCCTAGTATTGACACTCCCTGTTCTGTGGCCCCTCCCAGCATTGACACACCCTGTTCTGTGGCCCGTCTCAGCATTCACACTCCCTGTTCTGTGGCCCCTCCCAGCTTTGTCACTCCCTGTTCTGTGGCCCCTCCTAGTATTGACACTCCCTGTTCTGTGGCCCCTCCCAGCATTGACACTCCCTGTTCTGTGGCCCCTCCCAGCATTGACACTCCCTGTTCTGAGGCCCCTTCCAGCATTGACACTCCCTGTTCTGAGGCCCCTCCCAGCATTGACATTCCCTGTTCTCAGGCCCCTCCCAGCATTCACAACCTGTTCTGTGGCCCCTCCCAGCATTGACACTCCCTGTTCTGTGGCCCCTCCCATCATTGACACTCCCTGTTCTGAGGCCCCTCCCAGCATTGTCACTCCCTGTTCTGTGGCTCCTCCCAGCATTAACACACCCTGCTCTGAGGCCCCTCCCAGCATTGACATTCCCTCTTCTGAGGCCCCTCCCAGCATTGTCACTCCCTATTCTGAGGCCCCTCCCAGCATTAACACTCCCTTTTCTGAGGCCCCTCCCAGCATTAACACTCCCTGTTCTGAGGCCCCTCCCAGCAGTGTCACTCCCAATTCTGAGGCCCCTCCGAGCATGGTCACTCCCTATTATGAGGCTCCTTCCAGAATTATCACTCCCTGTTCTGAGGCCCCTCCTAGCATTATCACTCACAATTATGAGGCCCCTCCCACCATTGTCACTCCCAGTTTAAGGCCCCTCCCAGCATTGACACTTCAAATTAAGAGGCCCCTCCCAGCATTGTCATTCCCTGTTGAAGACCCATCCCAGCATTGTCACTCCCTGTTCTGTGTCCCCTCCCAGCATTGACACTCCCTGCTCTGTGGCCCCTCCCAGCATTCACACTCCCTGTTCTGTGGCCCCTCACAGCTTTGTCACTCCCTGTTCTGTGGCCCCTCCTAGTATTGACACTCCCTGTTCTGTGGCCCCTCCCAGCATTGACACTCCCTGTTCTGTGGCCCCTCCCAGCATTGACACTCCCTGTTCTGAGGCCCCTTCCAGCATTGACACTCCCTGTTCTGAGGCCCCTCCCAGCCTTGACATTCCCTGTTCTCAGGCCCCTCCCAGCATTCACAACCTGTTCTGTGCCCCTCCCAGCATTGACATTCCCTGTTCTGTGGCCCCTCCCAGCATTGACACATCCTGTTCTGTGGCCCCTCCCAGCATTGACACTCCCTGTTCTGCGGCCCCTCCCAGCATTAACACACCCTGCTCTGAGGCCCCTCCCAGCATTGACACACCCTTTTCTGTGGCCCCTCCCAGCATTGTCACTCCGAATTCAGAGGCCCATCCCAGCATTAACACTTCCTGTTTAAGGGCCCTCCCAGCTTGTCACTCCCAATTCTAAGGCCCTTTCAAGCATTGTCACTCACAGTTCTGAGGCCCCTCCCAGCTTGTCACTCCTTATTCTGAGGCCACTCCCAGCATTGTCACTCCTTCTTCTGAGGCCCCTCCCCGCACTGACACTCCCTGTTTAAGGCCCCTCCCAGCATTGTCACTCCCTGTTCTGAGGCTCCTCCCAGCATTGTAACTCCCTGTTCTGAAGCCCCTCCCAGCTTTGACACACCCTGTTCTGTGGCACCTCCCAGCATTCACACTCCCTGTTCTGTGGCCCCTCCCAGCATTGTCACTCCCTGTTCTGAGGCCACTCCCAGCATTGACACTCCCTGTTCTGAGGCGCCTCCCTGCATTGACACTCCCTGTTCTGAGGCCCCTCCCAGCATTGACACTCCCTGTTCTGTGGCCCCTCCTAATTTTGACACTCCCTGTTCTGTGGCCCCTCCCAGCATTGACACTCCCTGTTCTTTGGCCCCTCCTAGTATTGACACTCCCTGTTCTGTGGCCCGTCCCAGCATTGACACTCCCTGTTCTGTGGCCCCTCCCATAATTGACACTCCCTGTTCTGAGGCCCTTCCCAGCATTGTCACTCCCTGTTCTGTGGCCCCTCCCAGCATTAACACACCCTGCTCTGAGGCCCCTCCCAGCATTGACATTCCCTGTTCTCAGGCCCCTCCCAGCATTGACACTCCCTGTTCTGCGGCCCCTCCCAGCATTAACACACCCTGCTCTGAGGCCCCTCCCAGCATTGACACACCCTGTTCTGTGGCCCCTCCCAGCATTGTAACTCCCAATTCAGAGGCCCCTCCCAGCATTAACACTCCCTGTTTAAGGCCCCTCCCAGCTTGTCACTCCCAATTCTAAGGCCCCTTCAAGCATTGTCACTCACAGTTCTGAGGCCCCTCCCAGCTTGTCACTCCTTATTCTGAGGCCCCTCCCAGCATTGTCACTCCTTCTTCTGAGGCCCCTCCCCGCACTGACACTCCCTGTTTAAGGCCCCTCCCAGCATTGTCACTCCCTGTTCTGAGGCTCCTCCCAGCATTGTCACTTCCTGTTCTGAGGCCCCTCCCAGCTTTGGCACACCCTGTTCTGTGGCTCCTCCCAGCATTGACACTCCCTGTTCTGTGGCCCCTCCCAGCATTCACACTCCCTGTTCTGTGGCCCCTCCCAGCATTGTCACTCCCTGTTCTGAGGCCACTCCCAGCATTGACACTCCCTGTTCTGAGGCGCCTCCCTGCATTGACACTCCCTGTTCTGAGGCCCCTCCCAGCATTGACACTCCCTGTTCTGTGGCCCCTCCTAATTTTGACACTCCCTGTTCTGTGGCCCCTCCCAGCATTGACACTCCCTGTTCTGTGGCCCCTCCTAGTATTGACACTCCCTGTTCTGTGGCCCGTCCCAGCATTGACACTCCCTGTTCTGTGGCCCCTCCCATCATTGACACTCCCTGTTCTGAGGCCCTTCCCAGCATTGTCACTCCCTGTTCTGTGGCCCCTCCCAGCATTAACACACCCTGCTCTGAGGCCCCTCCCAGCATTGACACACCCTGTTCTGTGGCCCCTCCCAGCTTGTCACTCCCAATTCTAAGGCCCCTTCAAGCATTGTCACTCACAGTTCTGAGGCCCCTCCCAGCTTGTCACTCCTTATTCTGAGGCCCCTCCCAGCATTGTCACTCCTTCTTCTGAGGCCCCTCCCCGCACTGACACTCCCTGTTTAAGGCCCCTCCCAGCATTGTCACTCCCTGTTCTGAGGCTCCTCCCAGCATTGTCACTCCCTGTTCTGAGGCCCCTCCCAGCTTTGGCACACCCTGTTCTGTGGCTCCTCCCAGCATTGACACTCCCTGTTCTGTGGCCCCTCCCAGCATTCACACTCCCTGTTCTGTGGGCCCTCCCAGCATTCACACTCCCTGTTCTGTGGCCCCTCCCAGCATTCACACTCCCTGTTCTGTGGCCCCTCCCAGCATTGTCACTCCCTGTTCTGAGGCCCCTCTCAGCATTAACACACCCTGTTCTGAGGCCCCTCCCAGCATTAACACACCCTGCTCTGAGGCCCCTCCCAGCATTGTCACTCCCAATTCAGAGGCCCCTCCCAGCATTAACACTCCCTGTTTAAGGCCCCTCCCAGCTTGTCACTCCCAATTCTAAGGCCCCTTCAAGCATTGTCACTCACAGTTCTGAGGCCCCTCCCAGCATTGTCACTCCTTCTTCTGAGGCCCCTCCCCGCACTGACACTCCCTGTTTAAGGCCCCTCCCAGCATTGTCACTCCCTGTTCTGAGGCTCCTCCCATCATTGTCAATCCCTGTTCTGAGGCCCCTCCCAGTTTTGACACACCCTGTTCTGTTGCCCCTCCCAGCATTCACACTCCCTGTTCTGTGGCCCCTCCCAGCATTCAAACTCCCTGTTCTGTGGCCCCTCCCAGCATTGTCACACCCTGTTCTGAGGCCCCTCGCAACATTAACACTCCCTGTTCTGAGGCCCCTCCCAGCATTGTCACTCCCTGTTTAAGGCCCCTCCCAGCTTGTCACTCCCAATTCTGAGGCCCCTCCCAGCATTGTCACTCCTTGTTTAAGGCCCCCCCCAGCTGGGCCCCTTCCAGCATTGTCACTCCCTGTTTAAGGCCCCTCCAAGCATTGACACTTCCTGTTCTGAGGCCCCTCCCAGCATTGACACTCTCTGTTCTGAGGCCCCTCCCAGCACTGACACTCCCTGTTCTGTGGCCCCTCCTAGTATTGACACTCCCTGTTCTGTGGCCCCTCACAGCATTGACACAGCCTGTTCTGTGGCCCCTCCTAGTATTGACACTCCCTGTTCTGTGGCCCCTCCCAGCATTCACACTCCCTGTTCTGTGGCCCCTCCCAGCATTCACACTCCCTGTTCTGTGGCCCCTCCCAGCTTTGTCACTCCCTGTTCTGAGGCCACTCCCAGCATTGACACTCCCTGTTCTGAGGCGCCTCCCTGCATTGACACTCCCTGTTCTGAGGCCCCTCCCAGCATTGACACTCCCTGTTCTGTGGCCCCTCCTAATTTTGACACTCCCTGTTCTGTGGCCCCTCCCAGCATTGACACTCCCTGTTCTGTGGCCCCTCCTAGTATTGACACTCCCTGTTCTGTGGCCCGTCCCAGCATTGACACTCCCTGTTCTGTGGCCCCTCCCATAATTGACACTCCCTGTTCTGAGGCCCTTCCCAGCATTGTCACTCCCTGTTCTGTGGCCCCTCCCAGCATTAACACACCCTGCTCTGAGGCCCCTCCCAGCATTGACACTCCCTGTTCTGTGGCCCCTCCCATAATTGACACTCCCTGTTCTGAGGCCCTTCCCAGCATTGTCACTCCCTGTTCTGTGGCCCCTCCCAGCATTGACACTCCCTGTTCTGTGGCCCCTCCTAGTATTGACACTCCCTGTTCTGTGGCCCGTCCCAGCATTGAAACTCCCTGTTCTGTGGCCCCTCCCATAATTGACACTCCCTGTTCTGAGGCCCTTCCCAGCATTGTCACTCCCTGTTCTGTGGCCCCTCCCAGCATTAACACACCCTGCTCTGAGGCCCCTCCCAGCATTGACATTCCCTGTTCTCAGGCCCCTCCCAGCATTGACACTCCCTGTTCTGTGGCCCCTCCCATAATTGACACTCCCTGTTCTGAGGCCCTTCCCAGCATTGTCACTCCCTGTTCTGTGGCCCCTCCGAGCATTAACACACCCTGCTCTGAGGCCCCTCCCAGCATTGTCACTCCCAATTCAGAGGCCCCTCCCAGCATTAACACTCCCTGTTTAAGGCCCCTCCCAGCTTGTCACTCCCAATTCTAAGGCCCCTTCAAGCATTGTCACTCACAGTTCTGAGGCCCCTCCCAGCATTGACACTCCCTGTTCTGTGGCCCCTCCTAATTTTGACACTCCCTGTTCTGTGGCCCCTCCCAGCATTGACACTCCCTGTTCTGTGGCCCCTCCTAGTATTGACACTCCCTGTTCTGTGGCCCGTCCCAGCATTGACACTCCCTGTTCTGTGGCCCCTCCCATCATTGACACTCCCTGTTCTGAGGCCCTTCCCAGCATTGTCACTCCCTGTTCTGTGGCCCCTCCCAGCATTAACACACCCTGCTCTGAGGCCCCTCCCAGCATTGACATTCCCTGTTCTCAGGCCCCTCCCAGCATTGACACTCCCTGTTCTGCGGCCCCTCCCAGCATTAACACACACTGCTCTGAGGCCCCTCCCAGCATTGACACACCCTGTTCTGTGGCCCCTCCCAGCATTGTCACTCCCAGATCAGAGGCCCCTCCCAGCATTAACACTCCCTGTTTAAGGCCCCTCCCAGCTTGTCACTCCCAATTCTAAGGCCCCTTCAAGCATTGTCACTCACAGTTCTGAGGCCCCTCCCAGCTTGTCACTCCTTATTCTGAGGCCCCTCCCAGCATTGACACTCCTTCTGAGGCCCCTCCCCGCACTGACACTCCCTGTTTAAGGCCCCTCCCAGCATTGTCACTCCCTGTTCTGAGGCTCCTCCCAGCATTGTCAATCCCTGTTCTGAGGCCCCTCCCAGCTTTGGCACACCCTGTTCTGTGGCTCCTCCCAGCATTGACACTCCCTGTTCTGTGGCCCCTCCCAGCATTCACACTCCCTGTTCTGTGGGCCCTCCCAGCATTCACACTCCCTGTTCTGTGGCCCCTCCTAGCATTGTCACTCCCTGTTCTGAGGCCCCTCTCAGCATTAACACACCCTGTTCTGAGGCCCCTCCCAGCATTAACACACCCTGCTCTGAGGCCCCTCCCAGCATTGTCACTCCCAATTCGGAGGCCCCTCCCAGCATTAACACTCCCTGTTTAAGGCCCCTCCCAGCTTGTCACTCCCAATTCTAAGGCCCCTTCAAGCATTGTCACTCACAGTTCTGAGGCCCCTCCCAGCATTGTCACTCCTTCTTCTGAGGCCCCTCCCCGCACTGAGACTCCCTGTTTAAGGCCCCTCCCAGCATTGTCACTCCCTGTTCTGAGGCTCCTCCCATCATTGTCACTCCCTGTTCTGAGGCCCCTCCCAGTTTTGACACACCCTGTTCTGTTGCCCCTCCCAGCATTCACACTCCCTGTTCTGTGGCCCCTCCCAACATTAACACTCCCTGTTCTGAGGCCCCTCACAGCATTGTCACTCCCTGTTTAAGGCCCCTCCCAGCTTGTCACTCCCAATTCTGAGGCCCCTCCCAGCATTGTCACTCCTTGTTTAAGGCCCCCCCCAGCTGGGCCCCTTCCAGCATTGTCACTCCCTGTTTAAGGCCCCTCCAAGCATTGACACTTCCTGTTCTGAGGCCCCTCCCAGCATTGACACTCTCTGTTCTGAGGCCCCTCCCAGCATTGACACTCCCTGTTCTGTGGCCCCTCCTAGTATTGACACTCCCTGTTCTGTGGCCCCTCACAGCATTGACACAGCCTGTTCTGTGGCCCCTCCTAGTATTGACACTCCCTGTTCTGTGGCCCCTCCCAGCATTCACACTCCCTGTTCTGTGGCCCCTCCCAGCATTCACACTCCCTGTCCTGTGGCCCCTCCCAGCTTTGTCACTCCCTGTTCTGAGGCCCCTCCCAGCATTGACACTCCGTGTTCTGAGGCCCCTCCCAGCATTGACATTCCCTGTTCTCAGGCCCCTCCCAGCATTGACACACCCTGTTCTGTGGCCCCTCCCAGCATTGACACTCCCTGTTCTGAGGCCCCTCCGAGCATTAACACACCCTGCTCTGAGGCCCCTCCCAGCATTTTGACTCCTTCTTCTGAGGCCCCTCCCAGCTTTGACACACCCTGTTCTGTGGCCCCTCCCAGCATTGACACTCCCTGTTCTGTGGCCCCTCCTAGTATTGACACTCCCTGTTCTGTGGCCCCTCCCAGCATTGACACACCCTGTTCTGTGGCCCGTCTCAGCATTCACACTCCCTGTTCTGTGGCCCCTCCCAGCTTTGTCACTCCCTGTTCTGTGGCCCCTCCCAGTATTGACACTCCCTGTTCTGTGGCCCCTCCCAGCATTGACACTCCCTGTTCTGTGGCCCCTCCCAGCATTGACACTCCCTGTTCTGAGGCCCCTTCCAGCATTGACACTCCCTGTTCTGAGGCCCCTCCCAGCATTGACATTCCCTGTTCTCAGGCCCCTCCCAGCATTCACAACCTGTTCTGTGGCCCCTCCCAGCATTGACACTCCCTGTTCTGTGGCCCCTCCCATCATTGACACTCCCTGTTCTGAGGCCCCTCCCAGCATTGTCACTCCCTGTTCTGTGGCTCCTCCCAGCATTAACACACCCTGCTCTGAGGCCCCTCCCAGCATTGACATTCCCTCTTCTGAGGCCCCTCCCAGCATTGTCACTCCCTATTCTGAGGCCCCTCCCAGCATTAACACTCCCTTTTCTGAGGCCCCTCCCAGCATTAACACTCCCTGTTCTGAGGCCCCTCCCAGCAGTGTCACTCCCAATTCTGAGGCCCCTCCGAGCATGGTCACTCCCTATTATGAGGCTCCTTCCAGAATTATCACTCCCTGTTCTGAGGCCCCTCCTAGCATTATCACTCACAATTATGAGGCCCCTCCCACCATTGTCACTCCCAGTTTAAGGCCCCTCCCAGCATTGACACTTCAAATTAAGAGGCCCCTCCCAGCATTGTCATTCCCTGTTGAAGACCCATCCCAGCATTGTCACTCCCTGTTCTGTGTCCCCTCCCAGCATTGACACTCCCTGCTCTGTGGCCCCTCCCAGCATTCACACTCCCTGTTCTGTGGCCCCTCACAGCTTTGTCACTCCCTGTTCTGTGGCCCCTCCTAGTATTGACACTCCCTGTTCTGTGGCCCCTCCCAGCATTGACACTCCCTGTTCTGTGGCCCCTCCCAGCATTGACACTCCCTGTTCTGAGGCCCCTTCCAGCATTGACACTCCCTGTTCTGAGGCCCCTCCCAGCCTTGACATTCCCTGTTCTCAGGCCCCTCCCAGCATTCACAACCTGTTCTGTGCCCCTCCCAGCATTGACATTCCCTGTTCTGTGGCCCCTCCCAGCATTGACACATCCTGTTCTGTGGCCCCTCCCAGCATTGACACTCCCTGTTCTGCGGCCCCTCCCAGCATTAACACACCCTGCTCTGAGGCCCCTCCCAGCATTGACACACCCTTTTCTGTGGCCCCTCCCAGCATTGTCACTCCGAATTCAGAGGCCCATCCCAGCATTAACACTTCCTGTTTAAGGGCCCTCCCAGCTTGTCACTCCCAATTCTAAGGCCCTTTCAAGCATTGTCACTCACAGTTCTGAGGCCCCTCCCAGCTTGTCACTCCTTATTCTGAGGCCACTCCCAGCATTGTCACTCCTTCTTCTGAGGCCCCTCCCCGCACTGACACTCCCTGTTTAAGGCCCCTCCCAGCATTGTCACTCCCTGTTCTGAGGCTCCTCCCAGCATTGTAACTCCCTGTTCTGAAGCCCCTCCCAGCTTTGACACACCCTGTTCTGTGGCACCTCCCAGCATTCACACTCCCTGTTCTGTGGGCCCTCCCAGCATTCACACTCCCTGTTCTGTGGCCCCTCCCAGCATTCACACTCCCTGTTCTGTGGCCCCTCCCAGCATTGTCACTCCCTGTTCTGAGGCCACTCCCAGCATTGACACTCCCTGTTCTGAGGCGCCTCCCTGCATTGACACTCCCTGTTCTGAGGCCCCTCCCAGCATTGACACTCCCTGTTCTGTGGCCCCTCCTAATTTTGACACTCCCTGTTCTGTGGCCCCTCCCAGCATTGACACTCCCTGTTCTTTGGCCCCTCCTAGTATTGACACTCCCTGTTCTGTGGCCCGTCCCAGCATTGACACTCCCTGTTCTGTGGCCCCTCCCATAATTGACACTCCCTGTTCTGAGGCCCTTCCCAGCATTGTCACTCCCTGTTCTGTGGCCCCTCCCAGCATTAACACACCCTGCTCTGAGGCCCCTCCCAGCATTGACATTCCCTGTTCTCAGGCCCCTCCCAGCATTGACACTCCCTGTTCTGCGGCCCCTCCCAGCATTAACACACCCTGCTCTGAGGCCCCTCCCAGCATTGACACACCCTGTTCTGTGGCCCCTCCCAGCATTGTCACTCCCAATTCAGAGGCCCCTCCCAGCATTAACACTCCCTGTTTAAGGCCCCTCCCAGCTTGTCACTCCCAATTCTAAGGCCCCTTCAAGCATTGTCACTCACAGTTCTGAGGCCCCTCCCAGCTTGTCACTCCTTATTCTGAGGCCCCTCCCAGCATTGTCACTCCTTCTTCTGAGGCCCCTCCCCGCACTGACACTCCCTGTTTAAGGCCCCTCCCAGCATTGTCACTCCCTGTTCTGAGGCTCCTCCCAGCATTGTCACTCCCTGTTCTGAGGCCCCTCCCAGCTTTGGCACACCCTGTTCTGTGGCTCCTCCCAGCATTGACACTCCCTGTTCTGTGGCCCCTCCCAGCATTCACACTCCCTGTTCTGTGGGCCCTCCCAGCATTCACACTCCCTGTTCTGTGGCCCCTCCCAGCATTCACACTCCCTGTTCTGTGGCCCCTCCCAGCATTGTCACTCCCTGTTCTGACGCCCCTCTCAGCATTAACACACCCTGCTCTGAGGCCCCTCCCAGCATTGTCACTCCCAATTCAGAGGCCCCTCCCAGCATTAACACTCCCTGTTTAAGGCCCCTCCCAGCTTGTCACTCCCAATTCTAAGGCCCCTTCAAGCATTGTCACTCACAGTTCTGAGGCCCCTCCCAGCATTGTCACTCCTTCTTCTGAGGCCCCTCCCCGCACTGAAACTCCCTGTTTAAGGCCCCCCCAGCATTGTCACTCCCTGTTCTGAGGCTCCTCCCATCATTGTCACTTCCTGTTCTGTGGCCCCTCCTAGTATTGACACTCCCTGTTCTGTGGCCCCTCCCAGCATTCAAACTCCCTGTTCTGTGGCCCCTCCCAGCATTGTCACACCCTGTTCTGAGGCCCCTCCCAACATTAACACTCCCTGTTCTGAGGCCCCTTCCAGCATTGTCACTCCCTGTTTAAGGCCCCTCCAAGCATTGACACTTCCTGTTCTGAGGCCCCTCCCAGCATTGACACTCTCTGTTCTGAGGCCCCTCCCAGCATTGACACTCCCTGTTCTGTGGCCCCTCCTAGTATTGACACTCCCTGTTCTGTGGCCCCTCACAGCATTGACACAGCCTGTTCTGTGGCCCCTCCTAGTATTGACACTCCCTGTTCTGTGGCCCCTCCCAGCATTCACACTCCCTGTTCTGTGGCCCCTCCCAGCATTCACTCTCCCTGTTCTGTGGCCCCTCCCAGCTTTGTCACTCCCTGTTCTGAGGCCCCTCCGAGTATTAACACACCCTGCTCTGAGGCCCCTCCCAGCATTTTGACTCCTTCTTCTGAGGCCCCTCCCAGCTTTGACACACCCTGTTCTGTGGCCCCTCCCAGCATTGACACTCCCTGTTCTGTGGCCCCTCCTAGTATTGACACTCCCTGTTCTGTGGCCCCTCCTAATATTGACACTCCCTGTTCTGTGGCCCCTCCCAGCATTGACACTCCCTGTTCTGTGGCCCGTCTCAGCATTCACACTCCCTGTTCTGTGGCCCCTCCGAGCTTTGTCACTCCCTGTTCTGTGGCCCCTCCTAGTATTGACAGTCCCTGTTCTGTGGCCCCTCCCAGCATTGACACTCCCTGTTCTGTGGCCCCTCCCAGCATTGACACTCCCTGTTCTGAGGCCCCTTCCAGCTTTGACACTCCCTGTTCTGAGGCCCCTCCCAGCATTGACATTCCCTGTTCTCAGGCCCCTCCCAGCATTCACAACCTGTTCTGTGACCCGTCCCAGCATTGACACTCCCTGTTCTGTGGCCCCTCCCATCATTGACACTCCCTGTTCTGAGGCCCCTCCCAGCATTGACACTTCAAATTAAGAGGCCCCTCCCAGCATTGTCATTCCCTGTTTAAGACCCATCCCAGCATTGTCACTCCCTGTTCTGTGTCCCCTCCCAGCATTGACACTCCCTGCTCTGTGGCCCCTCCCAGCATTCACACTCCCTGTTCTGTGGCCCCTCACAGCTTTGTCACTTCCTGTTCTGTGGCCCCTCCTAGTATTGACACTCCCTGTTCTGTGGCCCCTCCCAGCATTGACACTCCCTGTTCTGTGGCCCCTCCCAGCATTGACACTCCCTGTTCTGAGGCCCCTTCCAGCACTGACACTCCCTGTTCTGAGGCCCCTCCCAGCCTTGACATTCCCTTTTCTCAGGCTCCTCCCAGCATTCACAACCTGTTCTGTGCCCCTCCCAGCATTGACATTCCCTGTTCTGTGGCCCCTCCCAGCATTGACACATCCTGTTCTGTGGCCCCTCCCAGCATTGACACTCCCTGTTCTGCGGCCCCTCCCAGCATTAACACACCCTGCTCTGAGGCCCCTCCCAGCATTGACACACCCTTTTCTGTGGCCCCTCCCAGCATTGTCACTCCGAATTCAGAGGCCCCTCCCAGCATTAACACTTCCTGTTTAAGGGCCCTCCCAGCTTGTCACTCCCTGTTCTGAGGCTCCTCCCAGCATTGTAACTCCCTGTTCTGAAGCCCCTCCCAGCTTTGACACACCCTGTTCTGTGGCACCTCCCAGCATTCACACTCCCTGTTCTGTGGGCCCTCCCAGCATTCACACTCCCTGTTCTGTGGCCCCTCCCAGCATTCACACTCCCTGTTCTGTGGCCCCTCCCAGCATTGTCACTCCCTGTTCTGAGGCCACTCCCAGCATTGACACTCCCTGTTCTGAGGCGCCTCCCTGCATTGACACTCCCTGTTCTGAGGCCCCTCCCAGCATTGACACTCCCTGTTCTGTGGCCCCTCCTAATTTTGACACTCCCTGTTCTGTGGCCCCTCCCAGCATTGACACTCCCTGTTCTGTGGCCCCTCCTAGTATTGACACTCCCTGTTCTGTGGCCCGTCCCAGCATTGACACTCCCTGTTCTGTGGCCCCTCCCATCATTGACACTCCCTGTTCTGAGGCCCTTCCCAGCATTGTCACTCCCTGTTCTGTGGCCCCTCCCAGCATTAACACACCCTGCTCTGAGGCCCCTCCCAGCATTGACACACCCTGTTCTGTGGCCCCTCCCAGCTTGTCACTCCCAATTCTAAGGCCCCTTCAAGCATTGTCACTCACAGTTCTGAGGCCCCTCCCAGCTTGTCACTCCTTATTCTGAGGCCCCTCCCAGCATTGTCACTCCTTCTTCTGAGGCCCCTCCCCGCACTGACACTCCCTGTTTAAGGCCCCTCCCAGCATTGTCACTCCCTGTTCTGAGGCTCCTCCCAGCATTGTCACTCCCTGTTCTGAGGCCCCTCCCAGCTTTGGCACACCCTGTTCTGTGGCTCCTCCCAGCATTGACACTCCCTGTTCTGTGGCCCCTCCCAGCATTCACACTCCCTGTTCTGTGGGCCCTCCCAGCATTCACACTCCCTGTTCTGTGGCCCCTCCCAGCATTCACACTCCCTGTTCTGTGGCCCCTCCCAGCATTGTCACTCCCTGTTCTGAGGCCCCTCTCAGCATTAACACACCCTGTTCTGAGGCCCCTCCCAGCATTAACACACCCTGCTCTGAGGCCCCTCCCAGCATTGTCACTCCCAATTCAGAGGCCCCTCCCAGCATTAACACTCCCTGTTTAAGGCCCCTCCCAGCTTGTCACTCCCAATTCTAAGGCCCCTTCAAGCATTGTGACTCACAGTTCTGAGGCCCCTCCCAGCATTGTCACTCCTTCTTCTGAGGCCCCTCCCCGCACTGACACTCCCTGTTTAAGGCCCCTCCCAGCATTGTCACTCCCTGTTCTGAGGCTCCTCCCATCATTGTCAATCCCTGTTCTGAGGCCCCTCCCAGTTTTGACACACCCTGTTCTGTTGCCCCTCCCAGCATTCACACTCCCTGCTCTGTGGCCCCTCCCAGCATTCAAACTCCCTGTTCTGTGGCCCCTCCCAGCATTGTCACACCCTGTTCTGAGGCCCCTCGCAACATTAACACTCCCTGTTCTGAGGCCCCTCCCAGCATTGACATTCCCTGTTCTGTGGCCCCTCCCAGCATTGACACATCCTGTTCTGTGGCCCCTCCCAGCATTGACACTCCCTGTTCTGCGGCCCCTCCCAGCATTAACACACCCTGCTCTGAGGCCCCTCCCAGCATTGACACACCCTTTTCTGTGGCCCCTCCCAGCATTGTCACTCCGAATTCAGAGGCCCCTCCCAGCATTAACACTTCCTGTTTAAGGGCCCTCCCAGCTTGTCACTCCCTGTTCTGAGGCTCCTCCCAGCATTGTAACTCCCTGTTCTGAAGCCCCTCCCAGCTTTGACACACCCTGTTCTGTGGCACCTCCCAGCATTCACACTCCCTGTTCTGTGGGCCCTCCCAGCATTCACACTCCCTGTTCTGTGGCCCCTCCCAGCATTCACACTCCCTGTTCTGTGGCCCCTCCCAGCATTGTCACTCCCTGTTCTGAGGCCACTCCCAGCATTGACACTCCCTGTTCTGAGGCGCCTCCCTGCATTGACACTCCCTGTTCTGAGGCCCCTCCCAGCATTGACACTCCCTGTTCTGTGGCCCCTCCTAATTTTGACACTCCCTGTTCTGTGGCCCCTCCCAGCATTGACACTCCCTGTTCTGTGGCCCCTCCTAGTATTGACACTCCCTGTTCTGTGGCCCGTCCCAGCATTGACACTCCCTGTTCTGTGGCCCCTCCCATCATTGACACTCCCTGTTCTGAGGCCCTTCCCAGCATTGTCACTCCCTGTTCTGTGGCCCCTCCCAGCATTAACACACCCTGCTCTGAGGCCCCTCCCAGCATTGACACACCCTGTTCTGTGGCCCCTCCCAGCTTGTCACTCCCAATTCTAAGGCCCCTTCAAGCATTGTCACTCACAGTTCTGAGGCCCCTCCCAGCTTGTCACTCCTTATTCTGAGGCCCCTCCCAGCATTGTCACTCCTTCTTCTGAGGCCCCTCCCCGCACTGACACTCCCTGTTTAAGGCCCCTCCCAGCATTGTCACTCCCTGTTCTGAGGCTCCTCCCAGCATTGTCACTCCCTGTTCTGAGGCCCCTCCCAGCTTTGGCACACCCTGTTCTGTGGCTCCTCCCAGCATTGACACTCCCTGTTCTGTGGCCCCTCCCAGCATTCACACTCCCTGTTCTGTGGGCCCTCCCAGCATTCACACTCCCTGTTCTGTGGCCCCTCCCAGCATTCACACTCCCTGTTCTGTGGCCCCTCCCAGCATTGTCACTCCCTGTTCTGAGGCCCCTCTCAGCATTAACACACCCTGTTCTGAGGCCCCTCCCAGCATTAACACACCCTGCTCTGAGGCCCCTCCCAGCATTGTCACTCCCAATTCAGAGGCCCCTCCCAGCATTAACACTCCCTGTTTAAGGCCCCTCCCAGCTTGTCACTCCCAATTCTAAGGCCCCTTCAAGCATTGTGACTCACAGTTCTGAGGCCCCTCCCAGCATTGTCACTCCTTCTTCTGAGGCCCCTCCCCGCACTGACACTCCCTGTTTAAGGCCCCTCCCAGCATTGTCACTCCCTGTTCTGAGGCTCCTCCCATCATTGTCAATCCCTGTTCTGAGGCCCCTCCCAGTTTTGACACACCCTGTTCTGTTGCCCCTCCCAGCATTCACACTCCCTGCTCTGTGGCCCCTCCCAGCATTCAAACTCCCTGTTCTGTGGCCCCTCCCAGCATTGTCACACCCTGTTCTGAGGCCCCTCGCAACATTAACACTCCCTGTTCTGAGGCCCCTCCCAGCATTGTCACTCCCTGTTTAAGGCCCCTCCCAGCTTGTCACTCCCAATTCTGAGGCCCCTCCCAGCATTGTCACTCCTTGTTTAAGGCCCCCCCCAGCTGGGCCCCTTCCAGCATTGTCACTCCCTGTTTAACGCCCCTCCAAGCATTGACACTTCCTGTTCTGAGGCCCCTCCCAGCATTGACACTCTCTGTTCTGAGGCCCCTCCCAGCATTGACACACCCTGTTCTGTGGCCCCTCCTAGTATTGACACTCCCTGTTCTGTGGCCCCTCACAGCATTGACACAGCCTGTTCTGTGGCCCCTCCTAGTATTGACACTCCCTGTTCTGTGGCCCCTCCCAGCATTCACACTCCCTGTTCTGTGGCCCCTCCCAGCATTCACACTCCCTGTTCTGTGGCCCCTCCCAGCTTTGTCACTCCCTGTTCTGAGGCCACTCCCAGCATTGACACTCCCTGTTCTGAGGCGCCTCCCTGCATTGTCACTCCCTGTTCTGAGGCCCCTCCCAGCATTGACACTCCCTGTTCTGTGGCCCCTCCTAATTTTGACACTCCCTGTTCTGTGGCCCCTCCCAGCCTTGACACTCCCTGTTCTGTGGCCCCTCCTAGTATTGACACTCCCTGTTCTGTGGCCCGTCCCAGCATTGACACTCCCTGTTCTGTGGCCCCTCCCATCATTGACACTCCCTGTTCTGAGGCCCTTCCCAGCATTGTCACTCCCTGTTCTGTGGCCCCTCCCAGCATTAACACACCCTGCTCTGAGGCCCCTCCCAGCATTGACATTCCCTGTTCTCAGGTCCCTCCCAGAATTGACACACCCTGTTCTGTGGCCCATTCCAGCATTGAAACTCCCTGTTCTGAGGCTCCTCCGAGCATTGACACACCCTGATCTGAGGCCCCTCCCAGCATTCTGACTCCTTCTTCTGAGGCCCCTCCCCGCACTGACACTCCCTGTTTAAGGCCCCTCCTAGCATTGTCACTCCCTGTTCTGAGGCTCCTCCCAGCATTGTCACTCCCTGTTCTGAGGCCCCTCCCAGCTTTGACACACCCTTTTCTGTGGCCCCTCCCAGCATTGTCACTCCCAATTCAGAGGCCCCTCCCAGCATTAACACTTCCTGTTTAAGTCCCCTCCCAGCTTGTCACTCCCAATTCTAAGGCCCCTTCAAGCATTGTCACTCACAGATCTGAGGCCCCTCCCAGCTTGTCACTCTTTATTCTGAGGCCACTCCCAGCATTGTCACTCCTTCTTCTGAGGCCCCTCCCCGCACTGACACTCCCTGTTTAAGGCCCCTCCCAGCATTGTCACTCCCTGTTCTGAGGCTCCTCCCAGCATTGTCACTCCCTGTTCTGAAGCCCCTCCCAGCTTTGACACACCCTGTTCTGTGGCCCCTCCCAGCATTCACACTCCCTGTTCTGTGGGCCCTCCCAGCATTCACACTCCCTGTTCTGTGGCCCCTCCCAGCATTCACACTCCCTGTTCTGTGGCCCCTCCCAGCATCGTCACTCCCTGTTCTGAGGCCCCTCCCAGCATTGTCACTTCCTGTTTAAGGCCCCCCCCCAGCTGGGCCCCTCCCAGCATTGTCACTCCCTGTTCTCTGGCCCCTCCCAGCATTCACACTTTCTGTTTTGTGGCCCCTCCCAGCATTGTCACTCCCTGTTCTGAGGCCCCTCTCAGCATTGACTCTCCCTGTTTAAGGCCCCTCACACCTTGTCACTCCCAATTCTGAGGCACCTCCCAGCATTGACACCCCATTTTCTGAGGCCCCTCCCAGCATTGACTCTCCCTATTTAAGGCCCCTCCCAGCATTGACACTCCCTGGTCTGAGTCCCATCCCAGCATTGACACTCCCTGTTCTGAGGCCCCTCCCAGCATTGTCACTCCGTGTTCTGAGGCTCCACCCAGCATTGTCACTCCCTGTTCTGTGGCCCCTCCCAGCATTCACACTCCCTGTTTTGTGGCCCCTCCTAGCATTGACAGTCCGTGTTTAAGGACCCTCCCAGCATTAACACACCCTGTTCTGAGGCCCCTCCCAGCATTAACACACCCTGCTCTGAGGCCCCTCCCAGCATTGTGACTCCCTGTAATGAGACCCCTCCCAGCATTGTCACTCCCAATTCAGAGGCCCCTCCCAGCATTGACACTCCCTGTTTAAGGCCCCTCCCAGCTTGTCACTCCCAATTCTCAGCCCCTCCCAGTACTGTCACTCCCTGTTTAAGGCCCTACCCAGCTGGGCCCCTCCCAGCATTGACACTCCCTGTTTAAGGCCCCTCCCAGCATTGACACTCCCTGTTCTGAGGCCCCTCCCAGCATTGACACTCCCTGTTCTGAGGCCCCTCCCAGCATTGACACTCCCTGTTCTGTGGCCCCTCCTAGTATTGACACTCCCTGTTCTGAGGCCTCTCCCAGCATTGACACTCCCTGTTCTGTGGCCCCTCCTAGTATTGACACTCCCTGTTCTGTGGCCCCTCCCAGCATGGACAGACCCTGTTCTGTGGCCCCTCCTAGTATTGACACTCCCTGTTCTGTAGCCCCTCCCAGCATTGACACTCCCTGTTCTGTGGCCCCTCCCAGCATTCACACTCCCTGTTCTGTGGCCCCTCCCAGCATTGACACTCCCTGTTTAAGGCCCCTCCCAGCATTGAAACTCCCTGTTCTGAGGCGCCTCCCTGTATTGACACTCCCTGTTCTGAGGCCCCTCCCAGCATTGACACTCCCTGTTCTGTGGCCCCTCCTAGTATTGACACTCCCTGTTCTGAGGCCCCTCTCAGCATTGACACTCCCTGTTCTGTGGCCCCTCCTAATATTGACACTCCCTGTTCTGTGGCCCCTCCCAGCATTGACACACCCTGTTCTGTGGCCCCTCCTAGTATTGACACTCCCTGTAATGGGGCCCCTCCAGGCATTGACACTCCCTGTTCTGTGGCCCCTCCCAGCATTCACACTTCCTGTTCTGATGCCCCTCCCAGCTTTGTCACTCCCTGTTCTGAGGCCCCTCCCAGCATTGACATTCTCTGTTCTCAGGCCCCTCCCAGCATTGACACACCCTGTTCTGTGGCCCATTCCAGCATTGAAACTCCCTGTTCTGAGGCTCCTCCGAGCATTAACACACCCTGCTCTGAGGCCCCTCCCAGCATTCTGACTCCTTCTTCTGAGGCCCCTCCCCGCACTGACACTCCCTGTTAAAGGCCCCTCCTAGCATTGTCACTCCCTGTTCTGAGGCCCCTCCCAGCATTGACCCTCCCTGTTCTGTGGCCCCTCCCAGCATTGTCACTCCCAATTCTGAGGCACCTCCCAGCATTGACACCCCATTTTCTGAGGCCCCTCCCAGCATTGACTCTCCCTATTTAAGGCCCCTCCCAGCATTGACACTCTCTGTTCTGAGGCCCCTCCCAGCATTGTCACTCCCTGTTCTGAGGCTCCACCCAGCATTGTCACTCCCTGTTCTGTGGCCCCTCCCAGCATTCACACTCCCTGTTCTGAGGCCCCTCTCAGCATTGACAGTCCGTGTTTAAGGACCCTCCCAGCATTAACACACCCTGTTCTGAGGCCCCTCCCAGCATTAACACACCCTGCTCTGAGGCCCCTCCCAGCATTGTGACTCCCTGTAATGAGACCCCTCCCAGCATTGTCACTCCCAATTCAGAGGCCCCTCCCAGCATTGACACTCCCTGTTTAAGGCCCCTCCCAGCTTGTCACTCCCAATTCTCAGCCCCTCCCAGCATTGTCACTCCCTGTTTAAGGCCCTAACCAGCTGGGCCCCTCCCAGCATTGACACTCCCTGTTTAAGGCCCCTCCCAGCATTGACACTCCCTGTTCTGAGGCCCCTCCCAGCATTGACACTCTCTGTTCTGTGGCCCCTCCTAGTATTGACACTCCCTGTTCTGAGGCCTCTCCCAGCATTGACACTCCCTGTTCTGTGGCCCCTCCTAGTATTGACACTCCCTGTTCTGTGGCCCCTCCCAGCATTGACACACCCTGTTCTGTGGCCCCTCCTAGTATTGACACTCCCTGTTCTGTAGCCCCTCCCAGCATTGACACTCCCTGTTCTGTGGCCCCTCCCAGCATTCACACTCCCTGTTCTGTGGCCCCTCACAGCTTTGTCACTCCCTGTTCTGTGGACCCTCCTAGTATTGACACTCCCTCTTCTGTGGCCCCTCCCAGCATTGACACTCCCTGTTCTGTGGCCCCTCCCAGCATTGACACTCCCTGTTCTGAGGCCCCTCCCAGCATTGACATTCCCTGTTCTCAGGCCCCTCCCAGCATTCACAACCTGTTCTGTGGCCCGTCCCAGCATTGACACTCCCTGTTCTGTGGCCCCTCCCAGCATTGACACTCCCTGTTCTGAGGCCCCTTCCAGCATTGACACTCCCTGTTCTGAGGCCCCTCCCAGCATTGACATTCCCTGTTCTCAGGCCCCTCCCAGCATTCACAACCTGTTCTGTGGCCCCTCCTAGTATTGACACTCCCTGTTCTGTGGCCCCTCACAGCATTGACACAGCCTGTTCTGTGGCCCCTCCTAGTATTGACACTCCCTGTTCTGTGGCCCCTCCCAGCATTCACACTCCCTGTTCTGTGGCCCCTCCCAGCATTCACACTCCCTGTTCTGTGGCCCCTCCCAGCTTTGTCACTCCCTGTTCTGAGGCCCCTCCCAGCATTGACATTCCCTGTTCTCAGGCCCCTCCCAGCATTGACACACCCTGTTCTGTGGCCCCTCCCAGCATTGACACTCCCTGTTCTGAGGCCCCTCCGAGCATTAACACACCCTGCTCTGAGGCCCCTCCCAGCATTTTGACTCCTTCTTCTGAGGCCCCTCCCAGCTTTGACACACCCTGTTCTGTGGCCCCTCCCAGCATTGACACTCCCTGTTCTGTGGCCCCTCCTAGTATTGACACTCCCTGTTCTGTGGCCCCTCCTAGTATTGACACTCCCTGTTCTGTGGCCCCTCCCAGCATTGACACTCCCTGTTCTGTGGCCCGTCTCAGCATTCACACTCCCTGTTCTGTGGCCCCTCCCAGCTTTGTCACTCCCTGTTCTGTGGCCCCTCCTAGTATTGACACTCCCTGTTCTGTGGCCCCTGCCAGCATTGACACTCCCTGTTCTGAGGCCCCTTCCAGCATTGACACTCCCTGTTCTGAGGCCCCTCCCAGCATTGACATTCCCTGTTCTCAGGCCCCTCCCAGCATTCACAACCTGTTCTGTGGCCCGTCCCAGCATTGACACTCCCTGTTCTGTGGCCCCTCCCATCATTGACACTCCCTGTTCTGAGGCCCCTCCCAGCATTGTCACTCCCTGTTCTGTGGCTCCTCCCAGCATTAACACACCCTGCTCTGAGGCCCCTCCCAGCATTGACATTCCCTCTTCTGAGGCCCCTCCCAGCAGTGTCACTCAGAATTCTGAGGCCCCTCCGAGCATGGTCACTCCCTATTATGAGGCTCCTTCCAGAATTATCACTCCCTGTTCTGAGGCCCCTCCTAGCATTATCACTCACAATTATGAGGCCCCTCCCACCATTGTCACTCCCAGTTTAAGGCCTCTCCCAGCACTGACACTTCAAATTAAGAGGCCCCTCCCAGCATTGTCATTCCCTGTTGAAGACCCATCCCAGCATTGTCACTCCCTGTTCTGTGTCCCCTCCCAGCATTGACACTCCCTGCTCTGTGGCCCCTCCCAGCATTCACACTCCCTGTTCTGTGGCCCCTTACAGCTTTGTCACTCCCTGTTCTGTGGCCCCTCCTAGTATTGACACTCCCTGTTCTGTGGCCCCTCCCAGCATTGACACTCCCTGTTCTGTGGCCCCTCCCAGCATTGACACTCCCTGTTCTGAGGCCCCTTCCAGCATTGACACTCCCTGTTCTGAGGCCCCTCCCAGCCTTGACATTCCCTGTTCTCAGGCCCCTCCCAGCATTCACAACCTGTTCTGTGCCCCTCCCAGCATTGACATTCCCTGTTCTGTGGCCCCTCCCAGCATTGACACATCCTGTTCTGTGGCCCCTCCCAGCATTGACACTCCCTGTTCTGCGGCCCCTCCCAGCATTAACACACCCTGCTCTGAGGCCCCTCCCAGCATTGACACACCCTTTTCTGTGGCCCCTCCCAGCATTGTCACTCCGAATTCAGAGGCACCTCCCAGCATTAACACTTCCTGTTTAAGGGCCCTCCAAGCTTGTCACTCCCAATTCTAAGGCCCTTTCAAGCATTGTCACTCACAGTTCTGAGGCCCCTCCCAGCTTGTCACTCCTTATTCTGAGGCCACTCCCAGCATTGTCACTCCTTCTTCTGAGGCCCCTCCCCGCACTGACACTCCCTGTTTAAGGCCCCTCCCAGCATTGTCACTCCCTGTTCTGAGGCTCCTCCCAGCATTGTAACTCCCTGTTCTGAAGCCCCTCCCAGCTTTGACACACCCTGTTCTATGGCACCTCCCAGCATTCACACTCCCTGTTCTGTGGGCCCTCCCAGCATTCACACTCCCTGTTCTGTGGCCCCTCCCAGCATTCACACTCCCTGTTCTGTGGCCCCTCCCAGCATTGTCACTCCCTGTTCTGAGGCCACTCCCAGCATTGACACTCCCTGTTCTGAGGCGCCTCCCTGCATTGACACTCCCTGTTCTGAGGCCCCTCCCAGCATTGACACTCCCTGTTCTGTGGCCCCTCCTAATTTTGACACTCCCTGTTCTGTGGCCCCTCCCAGCATTGACACTCCCGGTTCTGTGGCCCCTCCTAGTATTGACACTCCCTGTTCTGTGGCCCGTCCCAGCATTGATACTCCCTGTTCTGTGGCCCCTCCCATCATTGACACTCCCTGTTCTGAGGCCCTTCCCAGCATTGTCACTCCCTGTTCTGTGGCCCCTCCCAGCATTAACACACCCTGCTCTGAGGCCCCTCCCAGCATTGACATTCCCTGTTCTCAGGCCCCTCCCAGCATTGACACTCCCTGTTCTGCGGCCCCTCCCAGCATTAACACACCCTGCTCTGAGGCCCCTCCCAGCATTGACACACCCTGTTCTGTGGCCCCTCCCAGCATTGTCACTCCCAATTCAGAGGCCTCTCCCAGCATTAACACTCCCTGTTTAAGGCCCCTCCCAGCTTGTCACTCCCAATTCTAAGGCCCCTTCAAGCATTGTCACTCACAGTTCTGAGGCCCCTCCCAGCTTGTCACTCCTTATTCTGAGGCCCCTCCCAGCATTGTCACTCCTTCTTCTGAGGCCCCTCCCCGCACTGACACTCCCTGTTTAAGGCCCCTCCCAGCATTGTCACTCCCTGTTCTGTGGCTCCTCCCAGCATTGACACTCCCTGTTCTGTGGCCCCTCCCAGCATTCACACTCCCTGTTCTGTGGGCCCTCCCAGCATTCACACTCCCTGTTCTGTGGCCCCTCCCAGCATTCACACTCCCTGTTCTGTGGCCCCTCCCAGCATTGTCACTCCCTGTTCTGAGGCCCCTCTCAGCATTAACACACCCTGCTCTGAGGCCCCTCCCAGCATTGTCACTCCCAATTCGGAGGCCCCTCCCAGCATTAACACTCCCTGTTTAAGGCCCCTCCCAGCTTGTCACTCCCAATTCTAAGGCCCCTTCAAGCATTGTCACTCACAGTTCTGAGGCCCCTCCCAGCATTGTCACTCCTTCTTCTGAGGCCCCTCCCCGCACTGACACTCCCTGTTTAAGGCCCCTCCCAGCATTGTCACTCCTTGTTCTGAGGCTCCTCCCATCATTGTCACTCCCTGTTCTGAGGCCCCTCCCAGTTTTGACACACCCTGTTCTGTTGCCCCTCCCAGCATTCACACTCCCTGTTCTGTGGCCCCTCCCAGCATTCAAACTCCCTGTTCTGTGGCCCCTCCCAGCATTGTCACACCCTGTTCTGAGGCCCCTCCCAACATTAACACTCCCTGTTCTCAGGCCCCTCCCAGCATTGTCACTCCCTGTTTAAGGCCCCTCCCAGCTTGTCACTCCCAATTCTGAGGCCCCTCCCAGCATTGTCACTCCCTGTTTAAGGCCCCCCCCAGCTGGGCCCCTCCCAGCATTGACACTCCCTGTTCTGAGGCCCCTCCCAGCATTGACACTCTTTGTTCTGAGGCCACTCCCAGCATTGACACTCCCTGTTTAAGGCCCCTCCCAGCATTGACACTCTCTGTTCTGAGGCCCCTCCCAGCATTGACACTCCCTGTTTAAGGCCCCTCCCAGCTTGTCCCTCCCAATTCTCAGCCCCTCCCAGCATTGTCACTCCCTGTTTAAGGCCCAACCCAGCTGGGCCCCTCACAGCATTGTCACTCCCTGTTTAAGGCCCCTCCCAGCATTGACACTCCCTGTTCTGAGGCCCCTCCCAGCATTGACACTCCCTGTTTAAGGCCCCTCCCAGCATTGACACTCCCTGTTTAAGGCCCCTCCCAGCATTGACACTCCCTGTTCTAAGGCCCCTCCCAGCATTGACACTCCCTGTTCTGAGGCCCCTCCCAGCATTGACACTCCCTGTTCTGTGGCCCCTCCTAGTATTGACACTCCCTGTTCTGTGGCCCGTCCCAGCATTGACACTCCCTGTTCTGTGGCCCCTCCCATCATTGACACTCCCTGTTCTGAGGCCCTTCCCAGCATTGTCACTCCCTGTTCTGTGGCCCCTCCCAGCATTAACACACCCTGCTCTGAGGCCCCTCCCAGCATTGACATTCCCTGTTCTCAGGCCCCTCCCAGCATTGACACTCCCTGTTCTGAGGCCCCTCCCAGCATTGACACTCCCTGTTCTGTGGCCCCTCCTACTATTGACACTCCCTGTTCTGTGGCCCGTCCCAGCATTGACACTCCCTGTTCTGTGGCCCCTCCCATCATTGACACTCCCTGTTCTGAGGCCCTTCCCAGCATTGTCACTCCCTGTTCTGCGGGCCCTCCCAGCATTAACACACCCTGCTCTGAGGCCCCTCCCAGCATTGACACACCCTGTTCTGTGGCCCCTTCCAGCATTGTCACTCCCAATTCAGAGGCCCCTCCCAGCATTAACACTCCCTGTTTAAGGCCCCTCCCAGCTTGTCACTCCCAATTCTAAGGCCCCTTCAAGCATTGTCACTCACAGTTCTGAGGCCCCTCCCAGCTTGTCACTCCTTATTCTGAGGCCCCTCCCAGCATTGTCACTCCTTCTTCTGAGGCCCCTCCCCGCACTGACACTCCCTGTTTAAGGCCCCTCCCAGCATTGTCACTCCCTGTTCTGAGGCTCCTCCCAGCATTGTCACTCCCTGTTCTGAGGCCCCTCCCAGCTTTGGCACACCCTGTTCTGTGGCTCCTCCCAGCATTGACACTCCCTGTTCTGTGGCCCCTCCCAGCATTCACACTCCCTGTTCTGTGGGCCCTCCCAGCATTCACACTCCCTGTTCTGTGGCCCCTCCCAGCATTGTCACTCCCTGTTCTGAGGCCCCTCTCAGCATTAACACACCCTGTTCTGAGGCCCCTCCCAGCATTAACACACCCTGCTCTGAGGCCCCTCCCAGCATTGTCACTCCCAATTCAGAGGCCCCTCCCAGCATTAACACTCCCTGTTTAAGGCCCCTCCCAGCTTGTCACTCCCAATTCTAAGGCCCCTTCAAGCATTGTCACTCACAGTTCTGAGGCCCCTCCCAGCATTGTCACTCCTTCTTCTGAGGCCCCTCCCCGCACTGACACTCCCTGTTTAAGGCCCCTCCCAGCATTGTCACTCCTTGTTCTGAGGCTCCTCCCATCATTGTCACTCCCTGTTCTGAGGCCCCTCCCAGTTTTGACACACCCTGTTCTGTTGCCCCTCCCAGCATTCACACTCCCTGTTCTGTGGCCCCTCCCAGCATTCAAACTCCCTGTTCTGTGGCCCCTCCCAGCATTGTCACACCCTGTTCTGAGGCCCCTCCCAACATTAACACTCCCTGTTCTGAGGCCCCTCCCAGCATTGACACTCCCTGTGTAAGGCCCCTCCCAGCATTGTCACTCCCTGTTTAAGGCCCCTCCCAGCTTGTCACTCCCAATTCTGAGGCCCCTCCCAGCATTGTCACTCCTTGTTTAAGGCCCCCCCCAGCTGGGCCCCTTCCAGCATTGTCACTCCCTGTTTAAGGCCCCTCCAAGCATTGACACTTCCTGTTCTGAGGCCCCTCCCAGCATTGACACTCTCTGTTCTGAGGCCCCTCCCAGCATTGACACTCCCTGTTCTGTGGCCCCTCCTAGTATTGACACTCCCTGTTCTGTGGCCCCTCACAGCATTGACACAGCCTGTTCTGTGGCCCCTCCTAGTATTGACACTCCCTGTTCTGTGGCCCCTCCCAGCATTCACACTCCCTGTTCTGTGGCCCCTCCCAGCATTCACACTCCCTGTTCTGTGGCCCCTCCCAGCTTTGTCACACCCTGTTCTGAGGCCCCTCCCAGCATTGACACTCCGTGTTCTGAGGCCCCTCCCAGCATTGACATTCCCTGTTCTCAGGCCCCTCCCAGCATTGACACACCCTGTTCTGTGGCCCCTCCCAGCATTGACACTCCCTGTTCTGAGGCCCCTCCGAGCATTAACACACCCTGCTCAGAGGCCCCTCCCAGCATTTTGACTCCTTCTTCTGAGGCCCCTCCCAGCTTTGACACACCCTGTTCTGTGGCCCCTCCCAGCATTGACACTCCCTGTTCTGTGGCCCCTCCTAGTATTGACACTCCCTGTTCTGTGGCCCCTCCTAGTATTGACACTCCCTGTTCTGTGGCCCCTCCCAGCATTGACACTCCCTGTTCTGTGGCCCGTCTCAGCATTCACACTCCCTGTTCTGTGGCCCCTCCCAGCTTTGTCACTCCCTGTTCTGTGGCCCCTCCTAGCATTGACACTCCCTGTTCTGTGGCCCCTCCCAGCATTGACACTCCCTGTTCTGTGGCCCCTCCCAGCATTGACACTCCCTGTTCTGAGGCCCCTTCCAGCATTGACACTCCCTGTTCTGAGGCCCCTCCCAGCATTGACATTCCCTGTTCTCAGGCCCCTCCCAGCATTCACAACCTGTTCTGTGGCCCGTCCCAGCACTGACACTCCCTGTTCTGTGGCCCCTCCCATCATTGACACTCCCTGTTCTGAGGCCCCTCCCAGCATTGTCACTCCCTGTTCTGTGGCTCCTCCCAGCATTAACACACCCTGCTCTGAGGCCCCTCCCAGCATTGACATTCCCTCTTCTGAGGCCCCTCCCAGCAGTGTCACTCCCAATTCTGAAGCCCCTCCGAGCATGGTCACTCCCTATTATGAGGCTCCTTCCAGAATTATCACTCCCTGTTCTGAGGCCCCTCCTAGCATTATCACTCACAATTATGAGGCCCCTCCCACCATTGTCACTCCCAGTTTAAGGCCCCTCCCAGCATTGACACTTCAAATTAAGAGGCCCCTCCCAGCATTGTCATTCCCTGTTGAAGACCCATCCCAGCATTGTCACTCCCTGTTCTGTGTCCCCTCCCAGCATTGACACTCCCTGCTCTGTGGCCCCTCCCAGCATTCACACTCCCTGTTCTGTGGACCCTCACAGCTTTGTCACTCCCTGTTGTGTGGCCCCTCCTAGTATTGACACTCCCTGTTCCGTGGCCCCTCCCAGCATTGACACTCCCTGTTCTGTGGCCCCTCCCAGCATTGACACTCCCTGTTCTGAGGCCCCTTCCAGCATTGACACTCCCTGTTCTGAGGCCCCTCCCAGCCTTGACATTCCCTGTTCTCAGGCCCCTCCCAGCATTCACAACCTGTTCTGTGCCCCTCCCAGCATTGACATTCCCTGTTCTGTGGCCCCTCCCAGCATTGACACATACTGTTCTGTGGCCCCTCCCAGCATTGACACTCCCTGTTCTGCGGCCCCTCCCAGCATTAACACACCCTGCTCTGAGGCCCCTCCCAGCATTGACACACCCTTTTCTGTGGCCCCTCCCAGCATTGTCACTCGGAATTCAGAGGCCCCTCCCAGCATTAACACTTCCTGTTTAAGGGCCCTCCCAGCTTGTCACTCCCAATTCTAAGGCCCTTTCAAGCATTGTCACTCACAGTTCTGAGGCCCCTCCCAGCTTGTCACTCCTTATTCTGAGGCCACTCCCAGCATTGTCACTCCTTCTTCTGAGGCCCCTCCCCGCACTGACACTCCCTGTTTAAGGCCCCTCCCAGCATTGTCACTCCCTGTTCTGAGGCTCCTCCCAGCATTGTAACTCCCTGTTCTGAAGCCCCTCCCAGCTTTGACACACCCTGTTCTGTGGCACCTCCCAGCATTCACACTCCCTGTTCTGTGGGCCCTCCCAGCATTCACACTCCCTGTTCTGTGGCCCCTCCCAGCATTCACACTCCCTGTTCTGTGGCCCCTCCCAGCATTGTCACTCCCTGTTCTGAGGCCACTCCCAGCATTGACACTCCCTGTTCTGAGGTGCCTCCCTGCATTGACACTCCCTGTTCTGAGGCCCCTCCCAGCATTGACACTCCCTGTTCTGTGGCCCCTCCTAATTTTGACACTCCCTGTTCTGTGGCCCCTCCCAGCATTGACACTCCCTGTTCTGTGGCCCCTCCTAGTATTGACACTCCCTGTTCTGTGGCCTGTCCCAGCATTGACACTCCCTGTTCTGTGGCCCCTCCCATCATTGACACTCCCTGTTCTGAGGCCCTTCCCAGCATTGTCACTCCCTGTTCTGTGGCCCCTCCCAGCATTAACACACCCTGCTCTGAGGCCCCTCCCAGCATTGACATTCCCTGTTCTCAGGCCCCTCCCAGCATTGACACTCCCTGTTCTGCGGCCCCTCCCAGCATTAACACACCCTGCTCTGAGGCCCCTCCCAGCATTGACACACCCTGTTCTGTGGCCCCTCCCAGCATTGTCACTCCCAATTCAGAGTCCCCTCCCAGCATTAACACTCCCTGTTTAAGGCCCCTCCCAGCTTGTCACTCCCAATTCTAAGGCCCCTTCAAGCATTGTCACTCACAGTTCTGAGGCCCCTCCCAGCTTGTCATTCCTTATTCTGAGGCCCCTCCCAGCATTGTCACTCCTTCTTCTGAGGCCCCTCCCCGCACTGACACTCCCTGTTTAAGGCCCCTCCCAGCATTGTCACTCCCTGTTCTGAGGCTCCTCCCAGCATTGTCACTCCCTGTTCTGAGGCCCCTCCCAGCTTTGGCACACCCTGTTCTGTCGCTCCTCCCAGCATTGACACTCCCTGTTCTGTGGCCCCTCCCAGCATTCACACTCCCTGTTCTGTGGGCCCTCCCAGCATTCACACTCCCTGTTCTGTGGCCCCTCCCAGCATTCACACTCCCTGTTCTGTGGCCCCTCCCAGCATTGTCACTCCCTGTTCTGAGGCCCCTCCCAGCATTAACACTCCCTGTTCTGAGGCCCCTCTCAGCATTAACACACCCTGTTCTGAGGCCCCTCCCAGCATTAACACACCCTGCTCTGAGGCCCCTCCCAGCATTGTCACTCCCAATTCGGAGGCCCCTCCCAGCATTAACACTCCCTGTTTAAGGCCCCTCCCAGCTTGTCACTCCCAATTCTAAGGCCCCTTCAAGCATTGTCACTCACAGTTCTGAGGCCCCTCCCAGCATTGTCACTCCTTCTTCTGAGGCCCCTCCCCGCACTGAGACTCCCTGTTTAAGGCCCCTCCCAGCATTGTCACTCCCTGTTCTGAGGCTCCTCCCATCATTGTCACTCCCTGTTCTGAGGCCCCTCCCAGTTTTGACACACCCTGTTCTGTTGCCCCTCCCAGCATTCACACTCCCTGTTCTGTGGCCCCTCCCAGCATTGTCACACCCTGTTCTGAGGCCCCTCCCAACATTAACACTCCCTGTTCTGAGGCCCCTCCCAGCATTGTCACTCCCTGTTTAAGGCCCCTCCCAGCTTGTCACTCCCAATTCTGAGGCCCCTCCCAGCATTGTCACTCCTTGTTTAAGGCCCCCCCCAGCTGGGCCCCTTCCAGCATTGTCACTCCCTGTTTAAGGCCCCTCCAAGCATTGACACTTCCTGTTCTGAGGCCCTTCCAGCATTGACACTCTCTGTTCTGAGGCCCCTCCCAGCATTGACACTCCCTGTTCCGTGGCCCCTCCTAGTATTGACACTCCCTGTTCTGTGGCCCCTCACAGCATTGACACAGCCTGTTCTGTGGCCCCTCCTAGTATTGACACTCCCTGTTCTGTGGCCCCTCCCAGCATTCACACTCCCTGTTCTGTGGCCCCTCCCAGCATTCACACTCCCTGTTCTGTGGCCCCTCCCAGCATTGACACTCCGTGTTCTGAGGCCCCTCCCAGCATTGACATTCCCTGTTCTCAGGCCCCTCCCAGCATTGACACACCCTGTTCTGTGGCCCCTCCCAGCATTGACACTCCCTGTTCTGAGGCCCCTCCGAGCATTAACACACCCTGCTCTGAGGCCCCTCCCAGCATTTTGACTCCTTCTTCTGAGGCCCCTCCCAGCTTTGACACACCCTGTTCTGTGGCCCCTCCCAGCATTGACACTCCCTGTTCTGTGGCCCCTCCTAGTATTGACACTCCCTGTTCTGTGGCCCCTCCTAGTATTGACACTCCCTGTTCTGTGGCCCCTCCCAGCATTGACACACCCTGTTCTGTGGCCCGTCTCAGCATTCACACTCCCTGTTCTGTGGCCCCTCCCAGCTTTGTCACTCCCTGTTCTGTGGCCCCTCCTAGTATTGACACTCCCTGTTCTGTGGCCCCTCCCAGCATTCACAACCTGTTCTGTGGCCCGTCCCAGCATTGACACTCCCTGTTCTGTGGCCCCTCCCATCATTGACACTCCCTGTTCTGAGGCCCCTCCCAGCATTGTCACTCCCTGTTCTGTGGCTCCTCCCAGCATTAACACACCCTGCTCTGAGGCCCCTCCCAGCATTGACATTCCCTCTTCTGAGGCCCCTCCCAGCATTGTCACTCCCTATTCTGAGGCCCCTCCCAGCATTAACACTCCCTTTTCTGAGGCCCCTCCCAGCATTAACACTCCCTGTTCTGAGGCCCCTCCCAGCAGTGTCACTCCCAATTCTGAGGCCCCTCCGAGCATGGTCACTCCCTATTATGAGGCTCCTTCCAGAATTATCACTCCCTGTTCTGAGGCCCCTCCTAGCATTATCACTCACAATTATGAGGCCCCTCCCACCATTGTCACTCCCAGTTTAAGGCCCCTCCCAGCATTGACACTTCAAATTAAGAGGCCCCTCCCAGCATTGTCATTCCCTGTTGAAGACCCATCCCAGCATTGTCACTCCCTGTTCTGTGTCCCCTCCCAGCATTGACACTCCCTGCTCTGTGGCCCCTCCCAGCATTCACACTCCCTGTTCTGTGGCCCCTCACAGCTTTGTCACTCCCTGTTCTGTGGCCCCTCCTAGTATTGACACTCCCTGTTCTGTGGCCCCTCCCAGCATTGACACTCCCTGTTCTGTGGCCCCTCCCAGCATTGACACTCCCTGTTCTGAGGCCCCTTCCAGCATTGACACTCCCTGTTCTGAGGCCCCTCCCAGCCTTGACATTCCCTGTTCTCAGGCCCCTCCCAGCATTCACAACCTGTTCTGTGCCCCTCCCAGCATTGACATTCCCTGTTCTGTGGCCCCTCCCAGCATTGACACATCCTGTTCTGTGGCCCCTCCCAGCATTGACACTCCCTGTTCTGCGGCCCCTCCCAGCATTAACACACCCTGCTCTGAGGCCCCTCCCAGCATTGACACACCCTTTTCTGTGGCCCCTCCCAGCATTGTCACTCCGAATTCAGAGGCCCCTCCCAGTATTAACACTTCCTGTTTAAGGGCCCTCCCAGCTTGTCACTCCCAATTCTAAGGCCCTTTCAAGCATTGTCTCTCACAGTTCTGAGGCCCCTCCCAGCTTGTCACTCCTTATTCTGAGGCCACTCCCAGCATTGTCACTCCTTCTTCTGAGGCCCCACCCCGCACTGACACTCCCTGTTTAAGGCCCCTCCCAGCATTGTCACTCCCTGTTCTGAGGCTCCTCCCAGCATTGTAACTCCCTGTTCTGAAGCCCCTCCCAGCTTTGACACACCCTGTTCTGTGGCACTTCCCAGCATTCACACTCCCTGTTCTGTGGGCCCTCCCAGCATTCACACTCCCTGTTCTGTGGCCCCTCCCAGCATTCACACTCCCTGTTCTGTGGCCTCTCCCAGCATTGTCACTCCCTGTTCTGAGGCCACTCCCAGCATTGACACTCCCTGTTCTGAGGCGCCTCCCTGCATTGACACTCCCTGGTCTGAGGCCCCTCCCAGCATTGACACTCCCTGTTCTGTGGCCCCTCCTAATTTTGACACTCCCTGTTCTGTGGCCCCTCCCAGCATTGACACACCCTGTTCTGTGGCCCCTCCTAGTATTGACACTCCCTGTTCTGTGGACCCTCCCAGCATTGATACTCCCTGTTCTGTGGCCCCTCCCAGCAATCAAACTTCCTGTTCTGATGCCACTCCCAGCTTTGTCACTCCCTGTTCTGAGGCCCCTCCCAGCATTGACATTCTCTGTTCTCAGGTCCCTCCCAGCATTGACACACCCTGTTCTGTGGCCCATTCCAGCATTGAAACTCCCTGTTCTGAGGCTCCTCCGAGCATTAACACACCCTGATCTGAGGCCCCTCCCAGCATTCTGACTCCTTCTTCTGAGGCCCCTCCCCGCACTGACACTCCCTGTTTAAGGCCCCTCCTAGCATTGTCACTCCCTGTTCTGAGGCTCCTCCCAGCATTGTCACTCCCTGTTCTGAGGCCCCTCCCAGCATTGACACACCCTTTTCTGTGGCCCCTCCCAGCATTGTCACTCCGAATTCAGAGGCCCCTCCCAGTATTAACACTTCCTGTTTAAGGGCCCTCCCAGCTTGTCACTCCCAATTCTAAGGCCCTTTCAAGCATTGTCTCTCACAGTTCTGAGGCCCCTCCCAGCTTGTCACTCCTTATTCTGAGGCCACTCCCAGCATTGTCACTCCTTCTTCTGAGGCCCCACCCCGCACTGACACTCCCTGTTTAAGGCCCCTCCCAGCATTGTCACTCCCTGTTCTGAGGCTCCTCCCAGCATTGTAACTCCCTGTTCTGAAGCCCCTCCCAGCTTTGACACACCCTGTTCTGTGGCACTTCCCAGCATTCACACTCCCTGTTCTGTGGGCCCTCCCAGCATTCACACTCCCTGTTCTGTGGCCCCTCCCAGCATTCACACTCCCTGTTCTGTGGCCCCTCCCAGCATTGTCACTCCCTGTTCTGAGGCCACTCCCAGCATTGACACTCCCTGTTCTGAGGCGCCTCCCAGCATTGACACTCCCTGTTCTGAGGCCCCTCCCAGCATTGACACTCCCTGTTCTGTGGCCCCTCCTAATTTTGACACTCCCTGTTCTGTGGCCCCTCCCAGCATTGACACACCCTGTTCTGTGGCCCCTCCTAGTATTGACACTCCCTGTTCTGTGGACCCTCCCAGCATTGATACTCCCTGTTCTGTGGCCCCTCCCAGCAATCAAACTTCCTGTTCTGATGCCACTCCCAGCTTTGTCACTCCCTGTTCTGAGGCCCCTCCCAGCATTGACATTCTCTGTTCTCAGGTCCCTCCCAGCATTGACACACCCTGTTCTGTGGCCCATTCCAGCATTGAAACTCCCTGTTCTGAGGCTCCTCCGAGCATTAACACACCCTGATCTGAGGCCCCTCCCAGCATTCTGACTCCTTCTTCTGAGGCCCCTCCCCGCACTGACACTCCCTGTTTAAGGCCCCTCCTAGCATTGTCACTCCCTGTTCTGAGGCTCCTCCCAGCATTGTCACTCCCAATTCAGAGGCCCCTCCCAGCATTAACACTTCCTGTTTAAGGCCCCTCCCAGCTTGTCACTCCCAATTCTAAGGCCCCTTCAAGCATTGTCACTCACAGATCTGAGGCCCCTCCCAGCTTGTCACTCTTTATTCTGAGGCCACTCCCAGCATTGTCACTCCTTCTTCTGAGGCCCCTCCCCGCACTGACACTCCCTGTTTAAGGCCCCTCCCAGCATTGTCACTCCCTGTTCTGAGGCTCCTCCCAGCATTGTCACTCCCTGTTCTGAAGCCCCTCCCAGCTTTGACACACCCTGTTCTGTGGCCCCTCCCAGCATTCACACTCCCTGTTCTGTGGGCCCTCCCAGCATTCACACTCCCTGTTCTGTGGCCCATCCCAGCATTCACACTCCCTGTTCTGTGGCCCCTCCCAGCATCGTCACTCCCTGTTCTGAGGCCCCTCCCAGCATTGTCACTTCCTGTTTAAGGCCCCCCCCAGCTGGGCCCCTCCCAGCATTGTCACTCCCTGTTTAAGGCCCCTCCCAGCATTGAAACTCCCTGTTCTGAGGCGCCTCCCTGTATTGACACTCCCTGTTCTGAGGCCCCTCCCAGCATTGACACTCCCTGTTCTGTGGCCCCTCCTAGTATTGACACTCCCTGTTCTGAGGCCCCTCCCAGCATTGACACTCCCTGTTCTGTGGCACCTCCTAATATTGACACTCCCTGTTCTGTGGCCCCTCCCATCATTGACACACCCTGTTCTGTGGCCCCTCCTAGTATTGACACTCCCTGTTATGGGGCCCCTCCAGGCATTGACACTCCCTGTTCTGTGGCCCCTCCCAGCATTCACACTTCCTGTTCTGATGCCCCTCCCAGCTTTGTCACTCCCTGTTCTCAGGCCCCTCCCAGCATTGACACACCCTGTTCTGTGGCCCATTCCAGCATTGAAACTCCCTGTTCTGAGGCTCCTCCAAGCATTAACACACCCTGCTCTGAGGCCCCTCCCAGCATTCTGACTCCTTCTTCTGAGGCCCCTCCCCGCACTGACACTCCCTGTTTAAGGCCCCTCCTAGCATTGTCACTCCCTGTTCTGAGGCCCCTCCCAGCTTTGACACACCCTGTTCTGTGGCCCCTCCCAGCATTGACACTCCCTGTTCTCTGGCCCCTCCCAGCATTCACACTTTCTGTTTTGTGGCCCCTCCCAGTATTGTCACTCCCTGTTCTGAGGCCCCTCTCAGCATTGACACTCCGTGTTTAAGGCCCCTCCCACCTTGTCACTCCCAATTCTGAGGCACCTCCCAGCATTGACACCCCATTTTCTGAGGCCCCTCCCAGCATTGACTCTCCCTATTTAAGGCCCCTCCCAGCATTGACACTCCCTGGTCTGAGGCCCCTCCCAGCATTGTCACTCCGTGATCTGAGGCTCCACCCAGCATTGTCACTCCCTGTTCTGTGGCCCCTCCCAGCATTCACACTCCCTGTTTTGTGGCCCCTCCTAGCATTGACAGTCCGTGTTTAAGGACCCTCCCAGCATTAACACACCCTGTTCTGAGGCCCCTCCCAGCATTAACACACCCTGCTCTGAGGCCCCTCCCAGCATTGTGACTCCCTGTAATGAGACCCCTCCCAGCATTGTCACTCCCAATTCAGAGGCCCCTCCCAGCATTGACACTCCCTGTTTAAGGCCCCTCCCAGCTTGTCACTCCCAATTCTCAGCCCCTCCCAGCACTGTCACTCCCTGTTTAAGGCCCTACCCAGCTGGGCCCCTCCCAGCATTGACACTCCCTGTTTAAGGCCCCTCCCAGCATTGACACTCCCTGTTCTGAGGCCCCTCCCAGCATTGACACTCCCTGTTCTGAGGCCCCTCCCAGCATTGACACTCCCTGTTCTGTGGCCCCTCCTAGTATTGACACTCCCTGTTCTGAGGCCTCTCCCAGCATTGACACTCCCTGTTCTGTGGCCCCTCCTAGTATTGACACTCCCTGTTCTGTGGCCCCTCCCAGCATGGACAGACCCTGTTCTGTGGCCCCTCCTAGTATTGACACTCCCTGTTCTGTAGCCCCTCCCAGCATTGACACTCCCTGTTCTGTGGCCCCTCCCAGCATTCACACTCCCTGTTCTGTGGCCCCTCCCAGCATTGACACTCCCTGTTTAAGGCCCCTCCCAGCATTGAAACTCCCTGTTCTGAGGCGCCTCCCTGTATTGACACTCCCTGTTCTGAGGCCCCTCCCAGCATTGACACTCCCTGTTCTGTGGCCCCTCCTAGTATTGACACTCCCTGTTCTGAGGCCCCTCCCAGCATTGACACTCCCTGTTCTGTGGCCCCTCCTAATATTGACACTCCCTGTTCTGTGGTCCCTCCCAGCATTGACACACCCTGTTCTGTGGCCCCTCCTAGTATTGACATTCCCTGTTATGGGGCCCCTCCAGGCATTGACACTCCCTGTTCTGTGGCCCCTCCCAGCATTCACACTTCCTGTTCTGATGCCCCTCCCAGCTTTGTCACTCCCTGTTCTGAGGCCCCTCCCAGCATTGACATTCTCTGTTCTCAGGCCCCTCCCAGCATTGACACACCCTGTTCTGTGGCCCATTCCAGCATTGAAACTCCCTGTTCTGAGGCTCCTCCGAGCATTAACACACCCTGCTCTGAGGCCCCTCCCAGCATTCTGACTCCTTCTTCTGAGGCCCCTCCCCGCACTGACACTCCCTGTTTAAGGCCCCTCCTAGCATTGTCACTCCCTGTTCTGAGGCCCCTCCCAGCATTGACACTCCCTGTTCTGTGGCCCCTCCCAGCATTGTCACTCCCTGTTCTGAGGCCCCTCTCAGCATTGACTCTCCCTGTTTAAGGCCCCTCCCACCTTGTCACTCCCAATTCTGAGGCACCTCCCAGCATTGACACCCCATTTTCTGAGGCCCCTCCCAGCATTGACTCTCCCTATTTAAGGCCCCTCCCAGCATTGACACTCTCTGTTCTGAGGCCCCTCCCAGCATTGTCACTCCCTGTTCTGAGGCTCCACCCAGCATTGTCACTCCCTGTTCTGTGGCCCCTCCCAGCATTCACACTCCCTGTTCTGAGGCCCCTCCCAGCATTAACACACCCTGCTCTGAGGCCCCTCCCAGCATTGTGACTCCCTGTAATGAGACCCCTCCCAGCATTGTCTCTCCCAATTCAGAGGCCCCTCCCAGCATTGACACTCCCTGTTTAAGGCCCCTCCCAGCTTGTCACTCCCAATTCTCAGCCCCTCCCAGCATTGTCACTCCCTGTTTAAGGCCCCTCCCAGCATTGACACTCCCTGTTCTGAGGCCCCTCCCAGCATTGACACTCCCTGTTCTGAGGCCCCTCCCAGCATTGACACTCCCTGTTCTGTGGCCCCTCCTAGTATTGACACTCCCTGTTCTGAGGCCTCTCCCAGCATTGACACTCCCTGTTCTGTGGCCCCTCCCAGCATTCACACTCCCTGTTCTGTGGCTCCTCACAGCTTTGTCACTCCCTGTTCTGTGGACCCTCCTAGTATTGACACTCCCTCTTCTGTGGCCCCTCCCAGCATTGACACTCCCTGTTCTGTGGCCCCTCCCAGCATTGACACTCCCTGTTCTGAGGCCCCTTCCAGCATTGACACTCCCTGTTCTGAGGCCCCTCCCAGCATTGACATTCCCTGTTCTCAGGCCCCTCCCAGCATTCACAACCTGTTCTGTGGCCCGTCCCAGCATTGACACTCCCTGTTCTGTGGCCCCTCCCAGCATTGACACTCCCTGTTCTGAGGCCCCTTCCAGCATTGACACTCCCTGTTCTGAGGCCCCTCCCAGCATTGACATTCCCTGTTCTCAGGCCCCTCCCAGCATTCACAACCTGTTCTGTGGCCCGTCCCAGCACTGACATTCCCTATTCCTAGGCCCCTCCCTCCATTGTCACCCCCTGTTCTAAGGCCCCTCCCAGCATTAATACTCCCTCTTCTGAGGCCCCTCCCAGCATTAACACTCCCTCTTCTGGGGCCCCTCCCAGCATTGTCACTCCCTATTCTGAGGCCCCTCCCAGCATTAACACTCCCTGTTCTGAGACCCCTCCCAGCATTAACACTCCCTGTTCTGAGGCCCCTCCCAGCAGTGTAACTCCCAATTCTGAGGCCCCTCCGAGCATGGTCACTCCCTATTATGAGGCTCCTTCCAGAATTATCACTCCCTGTTCTGAGGCCCCTCCTAGCATTATCACTCACAATTATGAGGCCCCTCCCACCATTGTCACTCCCAGTTTAAGGCCCCTCCCAGCATTGACACTTCAAATTAAGAGGCCCCTCCCAGCATTGTCACTCCCTGTTGAAGACCCATCCCAGCATTGTCACTCCCTGTTCTGTGTCCCCTCCCAGCATTGACACTCCCTGCTCTGTGGCCCCTCCCAGCATTGACACTCCCTGTTCTGAGGCCCCTCCCAGCATTGTCACTCCCTGTTCTGTGTCCCCTCCCAGCATTGACACTCCCTGTTCTGAGGCGCCTCCCTGCATTGACACTCCCTGTTCTGTGTCCCCTCCCAGCATTGACACACCCAATTCTGAGGCCTCTCCCAGCATTGTCACTCCCTGTTCTGAGGACCCTCCCAGCATTGACACACCCTGTTCTGTGACCCCTCCCACCATTCACACTCCCTGTTCTGTGGCCCCTCCCAGCATTGACACTCCCTGTTCTGTGGCCCCTCCCAGCATTCACTCTCCCTGTTCTGTGGCACCTCCCAGCATTCACTCTCCCTGTTTAAGGCCCCTCCCATCATTGACACTCCCTGTTCTGTGGCCCCTCCTAGTATTGACACTCCCTGTTCTGTGGCCCCTCCTAGTATTGACACTCCCTGTTCTGTGGCCCCTCCCAGCATTGACACACCCTGTTCTGTGGCCCGTCTCAGCATTCACACTCCCTGTTCTGTGGCCCCTCCCAGCTTTGTCACTCCCTGTTCTGTGGCCCCTCCTAGTATTGACACTCCCTGTTCTGTGGCCCCTCCCAGCATTCACAACCTGTTCTGTGGCCCGTCCCAGCATTGACACTCCCTGTTCTGTGGCCCCTCCCATCATTGACACTCCCTGTTCTGAGGCCCCTCCCAGCATTGTCACTCCCTGTTCTGTGGCTCCTCCCAGCATTAACACACCCTGCTCTGAGGCCCCTCCCAGCATTGACATTCCCTCTTCTGAGGCCCCTCCCAGCATTGTCACTCCCTATTCTGAGGCCCCTCCCAGCATTAACACTCCCTTTTCTGAGGCCCCTCCCAGCATTAACACTCCCTGTTCTGAGGCCCCTCCCAGCAGTGTCACTCCCAATTCTGAGGCCCCTCCGAGCATGGTCACTCCCTATTATGAGGCTCCTTCCAGAATTATCACTCCCTGTTCTGAGGCCCCTCCTAGCATTATCACTCACAATTATGAGGCCCCTCCCACCATTGTCACTCCCAGTTTAAGGCCCCTCCCAGCATTGACACTTCAAATTAAGAGGCCCCTCCCAGCATTGTCATTCCCTGTTGAAGACCCATCCCAGCATTGTCACTCCCTGTTCTGTGTCCCCTCCCAGCATTGACACTCCCTGCTCTGTGGCCCCTCCCAGCATTGACACTCCCTGTTCTGTGGCCCCTCACAGCTTTGTCACTCCCTGTTCTGTGGCCCCTCCTAGTATTGACACTCCCTGTTCTGTGGCCCCTCCCAGCATTGACACTCCCTGTTCTGTGGCCCCTCCCAGCATTGACACTCCCTGTTCTGAGGCCCCTTCCAGCATTGACACTCCCTGTTCTGAGGCCCCTCCCAGCCTTGACATTCCCTGTTCTCAGGCCCCTCCCAGCATTCACAACCTGTTCTGTGCCCCTCCCAGCATTGACATTCCCTGTTCTGTGGCCCCTCCCAGCATTGACACATCCTGTTCTGTGGCCCCTCCCAGCATTGACACTCCCTGTTCTGCGGCCCCTCCCAGCATTAACACACCCTTTTCTGTGGCCCCTCCCAGCATTGTCACTCCGAATTCAGAGGCCCCTCCCAGTATTAACACTTCCTGTTTAAGGGCCCTCCCAGCTTGTCACTCCCAATTCTAAGGCCCTTTCAAGCATTGTCTCTCACAGTTCTGAGGCCCCTCCCAGCTTGTCACTCCTTATTCTGAGGCCACTCCCAGCATTGTCACTCCTTCTTCTGAGGCCCCACCCCGCACTGACACTCCCTGTTTAAGGCCCCTCCCAGCATTGTCACTCCCTGTTCTGAGGCTCCTCCCAGCATTGTAACTCCCTGTTCTGAAGCCCCTCCCAGCTTTGACACACCCTGTTCTGTGGCACTTCCCAGCATTCACACTCCCTGTTCTGTGGGCCCTCCCAGCATTCACACTCCCTGTTCTGTGGCCCCTCCCAGCATTCACACTCCCTGTTCTGTGGCCTCTCCCAGCATTGTCACTCCCTGTTCTGAGGCCACTCCCAGCATTGACACTCCCTGTTCTGAGGCGCCTCCCTGCATTGACACTCCCTGGTCTGAGGCCCCTCCCAGCATTGACACTCCCTGTTCTGTGGCCCCTCCTAATTTTGACACTCCCTGTTCTGTGGCCCCTCCCAGCATTGACACACCCTGTTCTGTGGCCCCTCCTAGTATTGACACTCCCTGTTCTGTGGACCCTCCCAGCATTGATACTCCCTGTTCTGTGGCCCCTCCCAGCAATCAAACTTCCTGTTCTGATGCCACTCCCAGCTTTGTCACTCCCTGTTCTGAGGCCCCTCCCAGCATTGACATTCTCTGTTCTCAGGTCCCTCCCAGCATTGACACACCCTGTTCTGTGGCCCATTCCAGCATTGAAACTCCCTGTTCTGAGGCTCCTCCGAGCATTAACACACCCTGATCTGAGGCCCCTCCCAGCATTCTGACTCCTTCTTCTGAGGCCCCTCCCCGCACTGACACTCCCTGTTTAAGGCCCCTCCTAGCATTGTCACTCCCTGTTCTGAGGCTCCTCCCAGCATTGTCACTCCCTGTTCTGAGGCCCCTCCCAGCATTGACACACCCTTTTCTGTGGCCCCTCCCAGCATTGTCACTCCGAATTCAGAGGCCCCTCCCAGTATTAACACTTCCTGTTTAAGGGCCCTCCCAGCTTGTCACTCCCAATTCTAAGGCCCTTTCAAGCATTGTCTCTCACAGTTCTGAGGCCCCTCCCAGCTTGTCACTCCTTATTCTGAGGCCACTCCCAGCATTGTCACTCCTTCTTCTGAGGCCCCACCCCGCACTGACACTCCCTGTTTAAGGCCCCTCCCAGCATTGTCACTCCCTGTTCTGAGGCTCCTCCCAGCATTGTAACTCCCTGTTCTGAAGCCCCTCCCAGCTTTGACACACCCTGTTCTGTGGCACTTCCCAGCATTCACACTCCCTGTTCTGTGGGCCCTCCCAGCATTCACACTCCCTGTTCTGTGGCCCCTCCCAGCATTCACACTCCCTGTTCTGTGGCCCCTCCCAGCATTGTCACTCCCTGTTCTGAGGCCACTCCCAGCATTGACACTCCCTGTTCTGAGGCGCCTCCCAGCATTGACACTCCCTGTTCTGAGGCCCCTCCCAGCATTGACACTCCCTGTTCTGTGGCCCCTCCTAATTTTGACACTCCCTGTTCTGTGGCCCCTCCCAGCATTGACACACCCTGTTCTGTGGCCCCTCCTAGTATTGACACTCCCTGTTCTGTGGACCCTCCCAGCATTGATACTCCCTGTTCTGTGGCCCCTCCCAGCAATCAAACTTCCTGTTCTGATGCCACTCCCAGCTTTGTCACTCCCTGTTCTGAGGCCCCTCCCAGCATTGACATTCTCTGTTCTCAGGTCCCTCCCAGCATTGACACACCCTGTTCTGTGGCCCATTCCAGCATTGAAACTCCCTGTTCTGAGGCTCCTCCGAGCATTAACACACCCTGATCTGAGGCCCCTCCCAGCATTCTGACTCCTTCTTCTGAGGCCCCTCCCCGCACTGACACTCCCTGTTTAAGGCCCCTCCTAGCATTGTCACTCCCTGTTCTGAGGCTCCTCCCAGCATTGTCACTCCCAATTCAGAGGCCCCTCCCAGCATTAACACTTCCTGTTTAAGGCCCCTCCCAGCTTGTCACTCCCAATTCTAAGGCCCCTTCAAGCATTGTCACTCACAGATCTGAGGCCCCTCCCAGCTTGTCACTCTTTATTCTGAGGCCACTCCCAGCATTGTCACTCCTTCTTCTGAGGCCCCTCCCCGCACTGACACTCCCTGTTTAAGGCCCCTCCCAGCATTGTCACTCCCTGTTCTGAGGCTCCTCCCAGCATTGTCACTCCCTGTTCTGAAGCCCCTCCCAGCTTTGACACACCCTGTTCTGTGGCCCCTCCCAGCATTCACACTCCCTGTTCTGTGGGCCCTCCCAGCATTCACACTCCCTGTTCTGTGGCCCATCCCAGCATTCACACTCCCTGTTCTGTGGCCCCTCCCAGCATCGTCACTCCCTGTTCTGAGGCCCCTCCCAGCATTGTCACTTCCTGTTTAAGGCCCCCCCCAGCTGGGCCCCTCCCAGCATTGTCACTCCCTGTTTAAGGCCCCTCCCAGCATTGAAACTCCCTGTTCTGAGGCGCCTCCCTGTATTGACACTCCCTGTTCTGAGGCCCCTCCCAGCATTGACACTCCCTGTTCTGTGGCCCCTCCTAGTATTGACACTCCCTGTTCTGAGGCCCCTCCCAGCATTGACACTCCCTGTTCTGTGGCACCTCCTAATATTGACACTCCCTGTTCTGTGGCCCCTCCCATCATTGACACACCCTGTTCTGTGGCCCCTCCTAGTATTGACACTCCCTGTTATGGGGCCCCTCCAGGCATTGACACTCCTTGTTCTGTGGCCCCTCCCAGCATTCACACTTCCTGTTCTGATGCCCCTCCCAGCTTTGTCACTCCCTGTTCTCAGGCCCCTCCCAGCATTGACACACCCTGTTCTGTGGCCCATTCCAGCATTGAAACTCCCTGTTCTGAGGCTCCTCCAAGCATTAACACACCCTGCTCTGAGGCCCCTCCCAGCATTCTGACTCCTTCTTCTGAGGCCCCTCCCCGCACTGACACTCCCTGTTTAAGGCCCCTCCTAGCATTGTCACTCCCTGTTCTGAGGCCCCTCCCAGCTTTGACACACCCTGTTCTGTGGCCCCTCCCAGCATTGACACTCCCTGTTCTCTGGCCCCTCCCAGCATTCACACTTTCTGTTTTGTGGCCCCTCCCAGTATTGTCACTCCCTGTTCTGAGGCCCCTCTCAGCATTGACACTCCGTGTTTAAGGCCCCTCCCACCTTGTCACTCCCAATTCTGAGGCACCTCCCAGCATTGACACCCCATTTTCTGAGGCCCCTCCCAGCATTGACTCTCCCTATTTAAGGCCCCTCCCAGCATTGACACTCCCTGGTCTGAGGCCCCTCCCAGCATTGTCACTCCGTGATCTGAGGCTCCACCCAGCATTGTCACTCCCTGTTCTGTGGCCCCTCCCAGCATTCACACTCCCTGTTTTGTGGCCCCTCCTAGCATTGACAGTCCGTGTTTAAGGACCCTCCCAGCATTAACACACCCTGTTCTGAGGCCCCTCCCAGCATTAACACACCCTGCTCTGAGGCCCCTCCCAGCATTGTGACTCCCTGTAATGAGACCCCTCCCAGCATTGTCACTCCCAATTCAGAGGCCCCTCCCAGCATTGACACTCCCTGTTTAAGGCCCCTCCCAGCTTGTCACTCCCAATTCTCAGCCCCTCCCAGCACTGTCACTCCCTGTTTAAGGCCCTACCCAGCTGGGCCCCTCCCAGCATTGACACTCCCTGTTTAAGGCCCCTCCCAGCATTGACACTCCCTGTTCTGAGGCCCCTCCCAGCATTGACACTCCCTGTTCTGAGGCCCCTCCCAGCATTGACACTCCCTGTTCTGTGGCCCCTCCTAGTATTGACACTCCCTGTTCTGAGGCCTCTCCCAGCATTGACACTCCCTGTTCTGTGGCCCCTCCTAGTATTGACACTCCCTGTTCTGTGGCCCCTCCCAGCATGGACAGACCCTGTTCTGTGGCCCCTCCTAGTATTGACACTCCCTGTTCTGTAGCCCCTCCCAGCATTGACACTCCCTGTTCTGTGGCCCCTCCCAGCATTCACACTCCCTGTTCTGTGGCCCCTCCCAGCATTGACACTCCCTGTTTAAGGCCCCTCCCAGCATTGAAACTCCCTGTTCTGAGGCGCCTCCCTGTATTGACACTCCCTGTTCTGAGGCCCCTCCCAGCATTGACACTCCCTGTTCTGTGGCCCCTCCTAGTATTGACACTCCCTGTTCTGAGGCCCCTCCCAGCATTGACACTCCCTGTTCTGTGGCCCCTCCTAATATTGACACTCCCTGTTCTGTGGTCCCTCCCAGCATTGACACACCCTGTTCTGTGGCCCCTCCTAGTATTGACATTCCCTGTTATGGGGCCCCTCCAGGCATTGACACTCCCTGTTCTGTGGCCCCTCCCAGCATTCACACTTCCTGTTCTGATGCCCCTCCCAGCTTTGTCACTCCCTGTTCTGAGGCCCCTCCCAGCATTGACATTCTCTGTTCTCAGGCCCCTCCCAGCATTGACACACCCTGTTCTGTGGCCCATTCCAGCATTGAAACTCCCTGTTCTGAGGCTCCTCCGAGCATTAACACACCCTGCTCTGAGGCCCCTCCCAGCATTCTGACTCCTTCTTCTGAGGCCCCTCCCCGCACTGACACTCCCTGTTTAAGGCCCCTCCTAGCATTGTCACTCCCTGTTCTGAGGCCCCTCCCAGCATTGACACTCCCTGTTCTGTGGCCCCTCCCAGCATTGTCACTCCCTGTTCTGAGGCCCCTCTCAGCATTGACTCTCCCTGTTTAAGGCCCCTCCCACCTTGTCACTCCCAATTCTGAGGCACCTCCCAGCATTGACACCCCATTTTCTGAGGCCCCTCCCAGCATTGACTCTCCCTATTTAAGGCCCCTCCCAGCATTGACACTCTCTGTTCTGAGGCCCCTCCCAGCATTGTCACTCCCTGTTCTGAGGCTCCACCCAGCATTGTCACTCCCTGTTCTGTGGCCCCTCCCAGCATTCACACTCCCTGTTCTGAGGCCCCTCCCAGCATTAACACACCCTGCTCTGAGGCCCCTCCCAGCATTGTGACTCCCTGTAATGAGACCCCTCCCAGCATTGTCTCTCCCAATTCAGAGGCCCCTCCCAGCATTGACACTCCCTGTTTAAGGCCCCTCCCAGCTTGTCACTCCCAATTCTCAGCCCCTCCCAGCATTGTCACTCCCTGTTTAAGGCCCCTCCCAGCATTGACACTCCCTGTTCTGAGGCCCCTCCCAGCATTGACACTCCCTGTTCTGAGGCCCCTCCCAGCATTGACACTCCCTGTTCTGTGGCCCCTCCTAGTATTGACACTCCCTGTTCTGAGGCCTCTCCCAGCATTGACACTCCCTGTTCTGTGGCCCCTCCCAGCATTCACACTCCCTGTTCTGTGGCTCCTCACAGCTTTGTCACTCCCTGTTCTGTGGACCCTCCTAGTATTGACACTCCCTCTTCTGTGGCCCCTCCCAGCATTGACACTCCCTGTTCTGTGGCCCCTCCCAGCATTGACACTCCCTGTTCTGAGGCCCCTTCCAGCATTGACACTCCCTGTTCTGAGGCCCCTCCCAGCATTGACATTCCCTGTTCTCAGGCCCCTCCCAGCATTCACAACCTGTTCTGTGGCCCGTCCCAGCATTGACACTCCCTGTTCTGTGGCCCCTCCCAGCATTGACACTCCCTGTTCTGAGGCCCCTTCCAGCATTGACACTCCCTGTTCTGAGGCCCCTCCCAGCATTGACATTCCCTGTTCTCAGGCCCCTCCCAGCATTCACAACCTGTTCTGTGGCCCGTCCCAGCACTGACATTCCCTATTCCTAGGCCCCTCCCTCCATTGTCACCCCCTGTTCTAAGGCCCCTCCCAGCATTAATACTCCCTCTTCTGAGGCCCCTCCCAGCATTAACACTCCCTCTTCTGGGGCCCCTCCCAGCATTGTCACTCCCTATTCTGAGGCCCCTCCCAGCATTAACACTCCCTGTTCTGAGACCCCTCCCAGCATTAACACTCCCTGTTCTGAGGCCCCTCCCAGCAGTGTAACTCCCAATTCTGAGGCCCCTCCGAGCATGGTCACTCCCTATTATGAGGCTCCTTCCAGAATTATCACTCCCTGTTCTGAGGCCCCTCCTAGCATTATCACTCACAATTATGAGGCCCCTCCCACCATTGTCACTCCCAGTTTAAGGCCCCTCCCAGCATTGACACTTCAAATTAAGAGGCCCCTCCCAGCATTGTCACTCCCTGTTGAAGACCCATCCCAGCATTGTCACTCCCTGTTCTGTGTCCCCTCCCAGCATTGACACTCCCTGCTCTGTGGCCCCTCCCAGCATTGACACTCCCTGTTCTGAGGCCCCTCCCAGCATTGTCACTCCCTGTTCTGTGTCCCCTCCCAGCATTGACACTCCCTGTTCTGAGGCGCCTCCCTGCATTGACACTCCCTGTTCTGTGTCCCCTCCCAGCATTGACACACCCAATTCTGAGGCCTCTCCCAGCATTGTCACTCCCTGTTCTGAGGACCCTCCCAGCATTGACACACCCTGTTCTGTGACCCCTCCCACCATTCACACTCCCTGTTCTGTGGCCCCTCCCAGCATTGACACTCCCTGTTCTGTGGCCCCTCCCAGCATTCACTCTCCCTGTTCTGTGGCACCTCCCAGCATTCACTCTCCCTGTTTAAGGCCCCTCCCATCATTGACACTCCCTGTTCTGTGGCCCCTCAAAGCATTGTCGCTCCATGTTCTGAGGCCCCACCCAGCATTGACACTCCCTGTCCTGAGTCCCCTCCCAACATTGACACTCCCTGTTCTGTGGCCCCTCCCAACATTCACACTCCCTGTTCTTTGGCCCCTCCCAGCCTTGTCACTCCCTGTCCTGAGTCCCCTCCCAACATTGACACTCCCTGTTCTGTGGCCCCTCTCAGCATTTACACTCCCTGTTTAAGGCCCTTCCCAGCATTGACACACCCTGTTCTGAGGCCCCTCCCAGCATTGACACTCCCTGTTCTGAGACCCCTCCAAGCATTTTTACTCCCAATTCTGTGGCCCTTCCCAGCATTATCACTCACAATTTTGAGGCCCCTCCCAGCACTGTCACTCCCAGTTTAAGGCCCCTCCCAGCATTGACACTCCCTGTTCTGAGGCCCCTCCCAGCATTGACACTCCCTGTTCTGAGGCCCAACCCAGCATTGACACTCCCTGTTCTGTGGCCCCTCCTAGCATTGACACTCCCTGTTCTGAGGCCCCTCCCAGCATTGACACTCCCTGTTCTGTGGCCCCTCCCAGCATTGACACTCCCTGTTCTGTGGCCCCTCCCAGCATTCACACTCCCTGTTCTGTGGCCCCTCACAGCTTTGTCACTCCGTGTTCTGTGGCCCCTCCTAGTATTGACACTCCCTGTTCTGTGGCCCCTCCCAGCATTGACACTCCCTGTTCGGTGGCCCCTCCCAGCATTGACACTCCGTGTTCTGAGGCCCCTTCCAGCATTGACACTCCCTGTTCTGAGGCCTCTCCCAGCATTGACATTCCCTGTTCTCAGGCCCCTCCCAGCATTCACAACCTGTTCTGTGCCCCTCCCAGCATTGACATTCCCTGTTCTGTGGCCCCTCCCAGCATTGACACATCCTGTTCTGTGGCCCCTCCCAGCATTGACACACCTGTTCTGTGGCCCCTCCCAGCATTGTCACTCCGAATTCAGAGGCCCCTCCCTGCATTAACACTTCCTGTTTAAGGGCCCTCCCAGCTTGTCACTCCCAATTCTAAGGCCCTTTCAAGCATTGTCACTCACAGTTCTGAGGCCCCTCCCAGCTTGTCACTCCTTATTCTGAGGCCACTCCCAGCATTGTCACTCCTTCTTCTGAGGCCCCTCCCCGCACTAACACTCACTGTATAAGGGACCTCCCAGCATTTACAATCCCTGTTTAAGGCCCCTCCCAGCATTGACACTCCCTGTTTAAGGCCCCTCCCAGCATTGACACTCCCTGTTTAAGGCCCCTCCAAGTATTGACACTCCCTGTTTCAGGCCCCTCCCAGCATTGACACTCCCTGTTTAAGGACCCTCCCACGATTGACACTCCTTGTTTAAGGCCCCTCCCAGCATTGACACTCCCTGTTTAAGGCCCCACCCTGCACTGACACTCCCTGTTTAAACCCCTCCCAGTATTGACACTCCCTGTTTAAGGCCCCTCCCAGCATTGACACTCCCTGTTTAAGGCCCCTCCCAGCATTGACACTCCCTGTTTAAGGCCCCTCCCAGCATTGACACTCCCTGTTTAAGGCCCCTCCCAGCATTGACACTCCCTGTTTAAGGCCCCTCCCAGCATTGACACTCCCTGTTTAAGGCCCCTCCCAGCATTGACACTCCCTGTTTCAGACCCCTCCCAGCATTGATACTCCCTGTTTAAGGACCCTCCCACGATTGACACTCCCTGTTTCAGACCCCTCCCAGAAATTGACACTCCCTTTTTAAGGACCCTCCCATGATTGACACTCCCTGTTTCAGGCCCCTCCCAGCATTGACACTCCCTGTTTAAGGCCCCACCCTGCACTGACACTCCCTGTTTAAACCCCTCCCAGTATTGACACTCCCTGTATTAACCTCTCCCAGTATTGACACTCCCTGTTTAAGGCCCCTCCCGGCATTGACACTCCCTGTTTAAGGCCCCTCCCAGCATTGACACTCCCTATTTATGGCCCCTCCCAGCATTCACACTCCCTGTTTAAGGCCCCTCACAGCATTGACACTCCCTCTTTAAGCCCCACCCAGCATTGACACTCCCTGATTAAGCCCCACCCACCTGACACTCCGTGTTTAAGTACCCTCCCAGCATTCACACTCCCTGTTTAAGGCCCCTCACAGCATTGACACTCCCTGTTTAAGCCCCTCCCAGCATTGACACTCCCTGTTTAAGGCCCCTCCCAGCATTGACACTAGCTGATTAAGCCCCACCCAACTGACACACCCTGTTTAAGTACCCACCCTGCACTGACATTCCCTGTTCAAGGCCCCTCCCAGCACTGACACTCCCTGTATAAGGGCACTCCCAGCATTAACACTCCCTGTTTTAGGCCCCTCCCAGAATTGACACTCCCTGTTTAAGGCCCCTCCCAACATTGACACTCCCCATTTCAGGGCCCTCCCAGCACTAACACTCACTGTATAAGGGACCTCCCAGCATTTACAATCCCTGTTTAAGGCCCCTCCCAGCATTGACACTCCCTGTTTAAGGCCCCTCCCAGCATTGACACTCCCGGTTATGGCCCTTCCCAACATTGACACTCCCTGTTTAAGGTCCCACCAAGCATTGACACTCCCTCTTTAAGGCCCCTCCCAGCATTGACACTCCCTGTTTAAGGCCCCTCCAAGTATTGACACTCCCTGTTTCAGGCCCCTCCCAGCATTGACACTCCCTGTTTAAGGACCCTCCCACGATTGACACTCCTTGTTTAAGGCCCCTCCCAGCATTGACACTCCCTGTTTAAGGCCCCACCCTGCACTGACACTCCCTGTTTAAACCCCTCCCAGTATTGACACTCCCTGTTTAAGGCCCCACCCAACATTGACACTCCCTGTTTAAGGCCCCACCCAACATTGACACTCCCTGTTTAAGGCCCCTCCCAGCATTAACACTCCCTGTTAAAGACCCCTCCCAGCATTGACACTCACAGTTTAAGGCCCCTCCCAGCATTGACACTCCCTGTTTCAGGCCCCTCCCAGCATTGACACTCCCTGTTTAAGGCCCCTCCCAGCATTGACACTCCCTGTTTAAGGCCCCTCCCAGCATTGACACTCCCTGTTTAAGGCCCCTCCCAGCATTGACACTCCCTGTTTAAGGCCCCTCCCAGCATTGACACTCCCTGTTTCAGGCCCCTCCCAGCATTGACACTCCCAGTTTAAGGACGCTCCCACAATTGACACTCCCTGTTTAAGGCCCCTCCCAGCATTGACACTCCCTGTTTAAGGCCCCACCCTGCACTGACACTCCCTGTTTAAGACCACACCCAGCATTGACACTCCCTGTTTCAGGCCCCTCCCAGCATTGACACTCCCTGTTTAAGGCCCCTCCCAGCACTGACACTCCCTGTTTAAGGCCCCTCCAAGCATTGACACTCACAGTTTAAGGCCCCACCTTGCACTAACACTCCCTGTTTAAGGCCCCTCCCAGCACTGACACTCCCTGTTTAAGGCCCCTCCTAGCATTGACACTCCCTGTTTAAGGCCCCTCCCAGCATTGACACTCCCTGTTTAAGGCCCCTCCCAGCATTGTCACTCCCTGTTCTGAGGCTCCTCCCAGCATTGTCACTCCGTGTTCTGAAGCCCCTCCCAGCTTTGACACACCCTGTTCTGTGGCCCCTCCCAGCATTCACACTCCCTGTTCTGTGGGCCCTCCCAGCATTCACACTCCCTGTTCTGTGGCCCCTCCCAGCATTCACACTCCCTGTTCTGTGGCCCCTCCCAGCATTGTCACTCCCTGTTCTGAGGCCCCTCCCAGCATTCACACTCCCTGTTCTGAGGCGCCTCCCTGCATTGACACTCCCTGTTCTGAGGCCCCTCCCAGCATTGACACTCCCTGTTCTGTGGCCCCTCCCAGCATTGACACTCCCTCTTCTGTGGCCCCTCCTAATTTTGACACTCCCTGTTCTGAGGCCCCTCCCAGCATTGACACTCCCTGTTCTGTGGCCCCTCCTAATTTTGACACTCCCTGTTCTGTGGCCCCTCCCAGCATTGACACACCCTGTTCTGGGGCCCCTCCTAGTATTGACACTCCCTGTTCTGTGGACCCTCCCAGCATTGATACTCCCTGTTCTGTGGCCCCTCCCAGCATTCACACTTCCTGTTCTGATGCCATTCCCAGCTTTGTCACTCCCTGTTCTGAGGCCCCTCCCAGCATTGACATTCTCTGTTCTCAAGCCCCTCCCAGCACTGACACACCCTGTTCTGTGGCCCATTCCAGCATTGAAACTCCCTGTTCTGAGGCTCCTCCGAGCATTAACATACACTGCTCTGAGGCCCCTCCCAGCATTCTGACTCCTTCTTCTGTGGCCCCTCCCCGCACTGACACTCCCTGTTTAAGGCCCCTCCTAGCACTGTCACTCCCTGTTCTGAGGCTTGTCCCAGCATTGTCACTCCCTGTTCTGAGGCCCCTCCCAGCTTTGACACACCCTGTACTGTGGCCCGTCCCAGCATTGACACTCCCTGTTCTGTGGCCCCTCCCAGCATATACACTTCCTGTTTTGTGGCCCCTCCCAGCATTGTCACTTGCTGTTCTGAGGCCCCTCTCAGGATTGACTCTCCCTGTTTAAGGCCCCTCCCAACTTGTCACTCCCAATTCTGAGGCACCTCCCAGCATTGACACCCCGTTTTCTGAGGCCCCTCCCAGCATTGACTCTCCCTATTTAAGGACACTCCCAGCATTGACACTCCCTGTTCTGAGTCCCATCCCAGCATTGACACTCCCTGTTCTGAGGCTCCACCCAGCATTGTCACTCCCTGTTCTAAGGCCCCTCCCAGCTATGACACACCCTGTTCTGTGGCCCGTCCCAGCATTGAAACTCCCTGTTCTGTGGCCGCTCCCCGCATTCACACTCCCTGTTCTGTGGCCCCTCCCAGCATTCACACTCCCTGTTTTGTGGCCCCTCCCAGCATTGTCACTCCCTGTTCTGAGACCCCTCTCAGCATTGACAGTCCGTGTTTAAGGACCCTCCCAGCATTAACACACCCTGCTCTGAGGCCCCTCCCAGCATTGTGACTCCCTGTAATGAGACCCCTCCCAGCATTGTCATTCCCAATTCAGAGGCCCCTCCCCGCATTCACACTCCCTGTTCTGTGGCCCCTCCCAGCATTCACACTCCCTATTTTGTGGCCCCTCCCAGCATTGTCACTCCCTGTTCTGAGACCCCTCTCAGCATTGACAGTCCGTGTTTAAGGACCTTCCCAGCATTAACACACCCTGTTCTGAGGCCCCTCCCAGCATTGACACTCCCTGTTTAAGGCCCCTCCCAGCTTGTCACTCCCAATTCTCAGCCCCTCCCAGCATTGTCACTCCCTGTTTAAGGCCCTACCCAGCTGGGCCCCTCCCAGCATTGTCACTCCCTGTTTAAGGCCCCCTTAGCATTGATACTCCCTGTTCTGAGACCCCTCCCAGCATTGACACCCCGTTTTCTGAGGCCCCTCACAGCATTGACACTCCCTGTTTAAGGCCCCTCCCAGCATTGACACTCCCTGTTCTGAGGCCCCTCCCAGCATTGACACTCCCTGTTCTGAGGCCCCTCCCAGCATTGACACTCCCTGTTCTGTGGCCCCTTCTAGTATTGACACTCCCTGTTCTGAGGCCTCTCCCAGCATTGACACTCCCTGTTCTGTGGCCCCTCCTAGTATTGACACTCCCTGTTCTGTGGCCCCTCCCAGCATTGACACACCCTGTTCTGTGGCCCCTCCTAGTATTGACACTCCCTGTTCTGTGGCCCCTCCCAGCATTGACACTCCCTGTTCTGTGGCCCCTCCCAGCATTGACACTCCCTGTTCTGAGGCCCCTCCCAGCATTGACACTCCCTGTTCTGTGGCCCCTCCTAGTATTGACACTCCCTGTTTAAGGCCCTTCCCAGCATTGACACACCCTGTTCTGAGGCCCCTCCCAGCATTGACACTCCCTGTTCTGAGACCCCTCCCAGCATTGACATTCCCTGTTCTCAGGCCCCTCCCAGCATTGACACACCCTGTTCTGTGGCCCCTCCCAGCATTGACACACCCTGTTCTGCGGCCCCTCCCAGCATTAACACACCCTGCTCTGAGGCCCCTCCCAGCATTGACACACCCTGTTCTGTGGCCCCTCCCAGCATTGTCACTCCCAATTCAGAGGCCCCTCCCAGCATTAACACTCCCTGTTTAAGGCCCCTCCCAGCTTGTCACTCCCAATTCTAAGGCCCCTTCAAGCATTGTCACTCACAGTTCTGAGGCCCCTCCCAGCTTGTCACTCCTTCTTCTGAGGCCCCTCCCAGCTTTGACACACCCTGTTCTGCGGCCCCTCCCAGCATTAACACACCCTGCTCTGAGGCCCCTCCCAGCATTGACACACCCTGTTCTGTGGCCCCTCCCAGCATTGTCACTCCCAATTCAGAGGCCCCTCGCAGCATTGACACTCCCTGTTTAAGGCCCCTCCCATCATTGTCACTCCCTGTTTAAGGCCCCACCCAGCTGGGCCCCTCCCAGCATTGTCACTCCCTGTTTAAGGCCCCTCCCAGCATTGACACTCCCTGTTCTGAGGCCCCTCCCAGCATTGTCACTCCCAGTTTAAGGCCTCTCCCAGCATTGATACTCCCTGTTCTGAGGCCCCTCCCAGCATTGTCACTCCCTGTTTAAGGCCCCTCCCAGCATTGACACTCCCTGTTTAAGGCCCCTCCCAGCATTGACACTCCCTGTTCTGAGGCCCCTCCCAGCATTGACACTCCCTGTTCTGAGGCCCCTCCCAGCATTGACATTCCCTGTTCTGTGGCCCCTCCCAACATTGACACTCCCTGTTCTGAGGCCCCTCCCAGCATTCACACTCTCTGTTCTCTGGCCCCTCCCAGCATTGTCACTCCCTGTTCTGAGGCCCCTCCCTGCATTGACACTCCCTGTTAAAGGCCCCTCCCAGCATTGACACTCCCTGTTCTGAGGCCCCTCCTAGCATTAACACACCCTGCTCTGAGGCCCCTCCCAGCATTGTGACTCCCTGTAAAGAGGCCCCTCCCAGCATTGTCACTCGCAATTCAGAGGCCCCTCCCAGCATTGACACACCCTGTTCTGTGGCCCCTCCCAGCATTGACACTCCCTGTTCTGTGGCCCCTCCCAGCATTGACACTCCCTGTTCTGTGGCCCCTCCCAGCATTGACACTCCCTGTTCTGTGGCCCCTCCCAGCATTCACACTCCCTGTTCTGTGGCCCCTCCCAGCTTTGTCACTCTCTGTTCTGAGGCCCCTTCCAGCAATGACACTCCCTGTTCTGTGGCCCATCCCAGCATTCACACTCCCTGTTCTGTGGCCCCTCCCAGCTTTGTCACTCCCTGTTCTGAGGCCCCTTCCAGCACTGACACTCCCTGTTCTGTGGCCCCTCCCAGAATTGACACTCCCTGTTCTGTGGCCCCTCCCAGCATTGACACTCCCTGTTCTGTGGCCCCTCCCAGCATTGACACTCCCTGTTCTGTGGCCCCTCCCAGCATTCACACTCCCTGTTCTGTGGCCCCTCCCAGCATTGACACTCCCTGTTCTGTGGCCCCTCCCAGCATTCACACTCCTTGTTCTTTGGCCCCTCCCAGCTTTGTCACTCCCTGTTCTGAGGCCCCTCCCAGCATTGACACTCCCTGTTTAAGGCCCTTCCCAGCATTGACACACCCTGTTCTGAGGCCCCTCCCAGCATTGACACTCCCTGTTCTGAGACCCCTCCAAGCATTTTTACTCCCAATTCGTTGGCCCTTCCCAGCATTATCACTCACAATTTTGAGGCCCCTCCCAGCACTGTCACTCCCAGTTTAAGACCCCTCCCAGCATTGACACTCCCTGTTCTGAGGCCCCTCCCAGCATTGACACTCCCTGTTCTGAGGCCCATCCCAGCATTGACACTCCCTGTTCTGTGGCCCCTCCCAGCATTGACACTCCCTATTCTGTGGCCCCTCCTAGTATTGACACTCCCTGTTCTGTGGCCCCTCCCAGCATTGACACACCCTGTTCTGTGGCCCCTCCTAGCATTGACACTCCCTGTTCTGTGGCCCCTCCCAGCATTGACACTCCCTGTTCTGTGGCCCCTCCCAGTATTCACACTCCCTGTTCTGTGGCCCCTCCAAGCATTGACACTCCCTGTTCTGAGGCCCCTTCCAGCATTGACACTCCCTGTTCTGAGGCCCCTCCCAGCATTGACATTCCCTGTTCTCAGGCCCCTCCCAGCATTCACAACCTGTTCTGTGGCCCCTCCCAGCATTGACATTCCCTGTTCTGTGGCCCCTCCTAGTATTGACACTCCCTGTTCTGAGGCCCCTCCCAGCATTGACACTCCCTGTTCTGTGGCCCCTCCTAATATTGACACTCCCTGTTCTGTGGCCCCTCCCAGCATTGACACACCCTGTTCTGTGGCCCCTCCTAGTATTGACACTCCCTGTTCTGTGGCCCCTCCAGGCATTGACACTCCCTGTTCTGTGGCCCCTCCCAGCATTCACACTTCCTGTTCTGATGCCCCTCCCAGCTTTGTCACTCCCTGTTCTGAGGCCCCTCCCAGCATTGACATTCTCTGTTCTCAGGCCCCTCCCAGCATTGACACACCCTGTTCTGTGGCCCATTCCAGCATTGAAACTCCCTGTTCTGAGGCTCCTCCTTGCATTAACACACCCTGCTCTGAGGCCCCTCCCAGCATTCTGACTCCTTCTTCTGAGGCCCCTCCCCGCACTGACACTCCCTGTTTAAGGCCCCTCCTAGCATTGTCACTCCCTGTTCTGAGGCCCCTCCCAGCTTTGACACACCCTGTTCTGTGGCCCCTCCCAGCATTGACACTCCCTGTTCTGTGGCCCCTCCCAGCATTCACACTTTCTGTTTTGTGGCCCCTCCCAGCATTGTCACTCCCTGTTCTGAGGCCCCTCTCAGCATTGACTCTCCCTGTTTAAGGCCCCTCCCACCTTGTCACTCCCAATTCTGAGGCACCTCCCAGCATTGACACCCCATTTTCTGAGGCCCCTCCCAGCATTGACTCTCCCTATTTAAGGCCCCTCCCAGCATTGACACTCCCTGTTCTGAGGCCCCTCCCAGCATTGTCACTCCCTGTTCTGAGGCTCCACCCAGCATTGTCACTCCCTGTTCTGAGGCCCCTCCCAGCTTTGACACACCCTGTTCTGTGGCCCCTCCCAGCATTGACACTCCCTGTTCTGTGGCCCCTCCCCGCATTCACACTCCCTGGTCTGTGGCCCCTCCCAGCATTCACAATCCCTGTTTTGTGGCCCCTCCCAGCATTGTCACTCCCTGTTCTGAGGCCCCTCTCAGCATTGACAGTCCGTGTTTAAGGACCCTCCCAGCATTAACACACCCTCTTCTGAGGCCCCTCCCAGCATTAACACACCCTGCTCTGAGGCCCCTCCCAGCATTGTGACTCCCTGTAATGAGACCCCTCCCAGCATTGTCACTCCCAATTCAGAGGCCCCTCGCAGCATTGACACTCCCTGTTTAAGGCCCTACCCAGCTGGGCCCCTCCCAGCATTGTCACTCCCTGTTTAAGGCCCCCTTAGCATTGATACTCCCTGTTCTGAGACCCCTCCCAGCATTGACACCCCGTTTTCTGAGGCCCCTCCCAGCATTGACACTCCCTGTTTAAGACCCCTCCCAGCATTGACACTCCCTGTTTTGAGGCCCCTCCCAGCATTGACACTCCCTGTTCTGAGGCCCCTCCCAGCATTGACACTCCCTGTTCTGTGGCCCCTCCTAGTATTGACACTCCCTGTTCTGAGGCCTCTCCCAGCATTGACACACCCTGTTCTGTGGCCCCTCCTAGTATTGACACTCCCTGTTCTGTGGCCCCTCCCAGCATTGACACACCCTGTTCTGTGGCCCCTCCTAGTATTGACACTCCCTGTTCTGTGGCCCCTCCCAGCATTGACACTCCCTGTTCTGTGGCCCCTCCCAGCATACACACTCCGTGTTCTGTGGCCCCTCCCAGAATTGACACTCCCTGTTCTGTGGCCCCTCCCAGCATTGACAGTCCCTGTTCTGTGGCCCCTCCTAGTATTGACACTCCCTGTTCTGTGGCCCCTCCCAGCATTAACACTCCCTGTTCTGTGGCCCCTCCCAGCATACACACTCCCTGTTCTGTGGCCCCTCCCAGCATTGACACTCCCTGTTCTGTGGCCCCTCCCAGCATTCACACTCCCTGTTCTTTGGCCCCTCCCAGCTTTGTCACTCCCTGTTCTGAGGCCCCTCCCAGCATTGACACTCCCTGTTTAAGGCCCTTCCCAGCATTGACACACCCTGTTCTGAGGCCCCTCCCAGCATTGACACTCCCTGTTCTGAGACCCCTCCCAGCATTGACATTCCCTGTTCTCAGGCCCCTCCCAGCATTGACACACCCTGTTCTGTGGCCCCTCCCAGCATTGACACACCCTGTTCTGCGGCCCCTCCCAGCATTAACACACCCTGCTCTGCGGCCCCTCCCAGCATTGACACACCCTGTTCTGTGGCCCCTCCCAGCATTGTCACTCCCAATTCAGAGGCCCCTCCCAGCATTAACACTCCCTGTTTAAGGCCCCTCCCAGCTTGTCACTCCCAATTCTAAGGCCCCTTCAAGCATTGTCACTCACAGTTCTGAGGCCCCTCCCAGCTTGTCACTCCTTCTTCTGAGGCCCCTCCCAGCTTTGACAGACCCTGTTCTGTGGCCCCTCCCAGCATTGACACTCCCTGTTTAAGGCCTCTCCCAGCATTAACACACCCTGTTCTGAGGCCCCTCCCAGCAATAACACACCCTGCTCTGAGGCCCCTCCCAGCATTGTGACTCCCTCTAATGAGACCCCTCCCAGCATTGTCACTCCCAATTCAGAGGCCCCTCGCAGCATTGACACTCCCTGTTTAAGGCCCCTCCCAGCATTGTCACTCCCTGTTTAAGGCCCCTCCCAGCATTGACACTCCCTGTTCTGAGTCCCCTCCCAGCATTGTCACTCCCAGTTTCAGGCCTCTCCCAGCATTGATACTCCCTGTTCTGAGGCCCCTCCCAGCATTGTCACTCCCTGTTTAAGGCCCCTCCCAGCATTGACACTCCCTGTTTAAGGCCCCTCCCAGCATTGACACTCCCTGTTCTGAGGCCCCTCCCAGCATTGACACTCCCTGTTCTGAGGCCCCTCCCAGCATTGACACTCCCTGTTCTGTGGCCCCTCCCAGCATTGACACTCCCTGTTCTGAGGCCCCTCCCAGCATTCACACTCTGTGTTCTCTGGCCCCTCCCAGCATTGTCACTCCCTGTTCTGAGGCCCCTCCCTGCATTGACACTCCCTGTTAAAGGCCCCTCCCAGCATTGACACTCCCTGTTCTGAGGCCCCTCCCAGCATTGACACACCCTGTTCTGTGGCCCCTCCCAGCATTGACACTCCCTGTTCTGTGGCCCCTCCCAGCATTGACACTCCCTGTTCTGTGGCCCCTCCCAGCATTGACACTCCCTGTTCTGTGGCCCCTCCCAGCATTCACACTCCCTGTTCTGTGGCCCCTCCCAGCTTTGTCACTCTCTGTTCTGAGGCCCCTTCCAGCAATGACACTCCCTGTTCTGTGGCCCATCCCAGCATTCACACTCCCTGTTCTGTGGCCCCTCCCAGCTTTGTCACTCCCTGTTCTGAGGCCCCTTCCAGCACTGACACTCCCTGTTCTGTGGCCCCTCCCAGAATTGACACTCCCTGTTCTGTGGCCCCTCCCAGCATTGACACTCCCTGTTCTGTGGCCCCTCCCAGCATTCACACTCCCTGTTCTGTGGCCCCTCCCAGCATTCACACTCCCTGTTCTGTGGCCCCTCCCAGCATTGACACTCCCTGTTCTGTGGCCCCTCCCAGCATTCACACTCCCTGTTCTTTGGCCCCTCCCAGCTTTGTCACTCCCTGTTCTGAGGCCCCTCCCAGCATTGACACTCCCTGTTTAAGGCCCTTCCCAGCATTGACACACCCTGTTCTGAGGCCCCTCCCAGCATTGACACTCCCTGTTCTGAGACCCCTCCAAGCATTTTTACTCCCAATTCGGTGGCCCTTCCCAGCATTATCACTCACAATTTTGAGGCCCCTCCCAGCACTGTCACTCCCAGTTTAAGGCCCCTCCCAGCATTGACACTCCCTGTTCTGAGGCCCCTCCCAGCATTGACACTCCCTGTTCTGAGGCCCATCCCAGCATTGACACTCCCTGTTCTGTGGCCCCTCCTAGCATTGACACTCCCTGTTCTGAGGCCCCTCCCAGCATTGACACTCCCTGTTCTGTGGCCCCTCCTAGTATTGACACTCCCTGTTCTGTGGCCCCTCCCAGCATTGACACACCCTGTTCTGTGGCCCCTCCTAGCATTGACACTCCCTGTTCTGTGGCCCCTCCCAGCATTGACACTCCCTGTTCTGTGGCCCCTCCCAGCATTCACACTCCCTGTTCTGTGGCCCCTCCCAGCATTGACACTCCCTGTTCTGAGGCCCCTTCCAGCATTGACACTCCCTGTTCTGAGGCCCCTCCCAGCATTGACATTCCCTGTTCTCAGGCCCCTCCCAGCATTCACAACCTGTTCTGTGGCCCCTCCCAGCATTGACATTCCCTGTTCTGTGGCCCCTCCCAGCATTGACACATCCTGTTCTGTGGCCCCTCCCAGCATTGACACTCCCTTTTCTGTGGCCCCTCCCAGCATTAACACACCCTGCTCTGAGGCCCCTCCCAGCATTGACACACCCTGTTCTGTGGCCCCTCCCAGCATTGTCACTCCCAATTCAGAGGCCCCTCCCAGCATTAACACTTCCTTTTTAAGGCCCCTCCCAGCTTGTCACTCCCAATTCTAAGGCCCCTTCAAGCATTGTCACTCACAGTTCTGAGGCCCCTCCCAGCTTGTCACTCCTTATTCTGAGGCCACTCCCAGCATTGTCACTCCTTCTTCTGAGGCCCCTCCCCGCACTGACACTCCCTGTTTAAGGCCCCTCCCAGCATTGTCACTCCCTGTTCTGAGGCTCCTCCCAGCATTGTCACTCCCTGTTCTGAAGCCCCTCCCAGCTTTGACACACCCTGTTCTGTGGCCCCTCCCAGCATTCACACTCCCTGTTCTGTGGGCCCTCCCAGCATTCACACTCCCTGTTCTGTGGCCCCTCCCAGCATTCACACTCCCTGTTCTGTGGCCCCTCCCAGCATCGTCACTCCCTGTTCTGAGGCCCCTCCCAGCATTGTCACTTCCGGTTTAAGGCCCCCCCCAGCTGGGCCCCTCCCAGCATTGTCACTCCCTGTTTAAGGCCCCTCCCAGCATTGACACTCCCTGTTCTGAGGCGCCTCCCTGCATTGACACTCCCTGTTCTGAGGCCCCTCCCAGCATTGACACTCCCTGTTCTGTGGCCCCTCCTAGTATTGACACTCCCTGTTCTGAGGCCCCTCCCAGCATTGACACTCCCTGTTCTGTGGCCCCTCCTACTATTGACACTCCCTGTTCTGTGGCCCCTCCCAGCATTGACACACCCTGTTCTGTGGCCCCTCCTAGTATTGACACTCCCTGTTCTGTGGCCCCTCCAGGCATTGACACTGCCTGTTCTGTGGCCCCTCCCAGCATTCACACTTCCTGTTCTGATGCCCCTCCCAGCTTTGTCACTCCCTGTTCTGAGGCCCCTCCCAGCATTGACATTCTCTGTTCTCAGGCCCCTCCCAGCATTGACACACCCTGTTCTGTGGCCCATTCCAGCATTGAAACTCCCTGTTCTGAGGCTCCTCCGAGCATTAACACACCCTGCTCTGAGGCCCCTCCCAGCATTCTGACTCCTTCTTCTGAGGCCCCTCCCCGCACTGACACTCCCTGTTTAAGGCCCCTCCTAGCATTGTCACTCCCTGTTCTGAGGCCCCTCCCAGCTTTGACACACCCTGTTCTGTGGCCCCTCCCAGCATTGACACTCCCTGTTCTGTGGCCCCTCCCAGCATTCACACTTTCTGTTTTGTGGCCCCTCCCAGCATTGTCACTCCCTGTTCTGAGGCCCCTCTCAGCATTGACTTCTCCTGTTTAAGGCCCCTCCCACCTAGTCACTCCCAATTCTGAGGCACCTCCCAGCATTGACACCCCATTTTCTGAGGCCCCTCCCAGCATTGACTCTCCCTATTTAAGGCCCCTCCCAGCATTGACACTCCCTGTTCTGAGGCCCCTCCCAGCATTGTCACTCCCTGTTCTGAGGCTCCACCCAGCATTGTCACTCCCTGTTCTGAGGCCCCTCCCAGCTTTGACACACCCTGTTCTGTGGCCCCTCCCAGCATTGACACACCCTGTTCTGTGGCCCCTCCTAGTATTGACACTCCCTGTTCTGTAGCCCCTCCCAGCTTTGACACACCCTGTTCTGTGGCCCCTCCCAGCATTGACACTCCCTGTTCTGTGGCCCCTCCTAATATTGACACTCCCTGTTCTGTGGCCCCTCCCAGCATTGACACACCCTGTTCTGTGGCCCCTCCTAGTATTGACACTCCCTGTTCTGTGGCCCCTCCAGGCATTGACACTCCCTGTTCTGTGGCCCCTCCCAGCATTCACACTTCCTGTTCTGATGCCCCTCCCAGCTTTGTCACTCCCTGTTCTGAGGCCCCTCCCAGCATTGACATTCTCTGTTCTCAGGCCCCTCCCAGCATTGACACACCCTGTTCTGTGGCCCATTCCAGCATTGAAACTCCCTGTTCTGAGGCTCCTCCGAGCATTAACACACCCTGCTCTGAGGCCCCTCCCAGCATTCTGACTCCTTCTTCTGAGGCCCCTCCCCGCACTGACACTCCCTGTTTAAGGCCCCTCCTAGCATTGTCACTCCCTGTTCTGAGGCCCCTCCCAGCTTTGACACACCCTGTTCTGTGGCCCCTCCCAGCATTGACACTCCCTGTTCTGTGGCCCCTCCCAGCATTCACACTTTCTGTTTTGTGGCCCCTCCCAGCATTGTCACTCCCTGTTCTGAGGCCCCTCTCAGCATTGACTCTCCCTGTTTAAGGCCCCTCCCACCTTGTCACTCCCAATTCTGAGGCACCTCCCAGCATTGACACCCCATTTTCTGAGGCCCCTCCCAGCATTGACTCTCCCTATTTAAGGCCCCTCCCAGCATTGACACTCCCTGTTCTGAGGCCCCTCCCAGCATTGTCACTCCCTGTTCTGAGGCTCCACCCAGCATTGTCACTCCCTGTTCTGAGGCCCCTCCCAGCTTTGACACACCCTGTTCTGTGGCCCCTCCCAGCATTGACACTCCCTGTTCTGTGGCCCCTCCCCGCATTCACACTCCCTGGTCTGTGGCCCCTCCCAGCATTCACAATCCCTGTTTTGTGGCCCCTCCCAGCATTGTCACTCCCTGTTCTGAGGCCCCTCTCAGCATTGACAGTCCGTGTTTAAGGACCCTCCCAGCATTAACACACCCTCTTCTGAGGCCCCTCCCAGCATTAACACACCCTGCTCTGAGGCCCCTCCCAGCATTGTGACTCCCTGTAATGAGACCCCTCCCAGCATTGTCACTCCCAATTCAGAGGCCCCTCCCAGCATTGACACTCCCTGTTAAAGGCCCTACCCAGCTGGGCCCCTCCCAGCATTGTCACTCCCTGTTTAAGGCCCCCTTAGCATTGATACTCCCTGTTCTGAGACCCCTCCCAGCATTGACACCCCGTTTTCTGAGGCCCCTCCCAGCATTGACACTCCCTGTTTAAGACCCCTCCCAGCATTGACACTCCCTGTTTTGAGGCCCCTCCCAGCATTGACACTCCCTGTTCTGAGGCCCCTCCCAGCATTGACACTCCCTGTTCTGTGGCCCCTCCTAGTATTGACACTCCCTGTTCTGAGGCCTCTCCCAGCATTGACACACCCTGTTCTGTGGCCCCTCCTAGTATTGACACTCCCTGTTCTGTGGCCCCTCCCAGCATTGACACACCCTGTTCTGTGGCCCCTCCTAGTATTGACACTCCCTGTTCTGTGGCCCCTCCCAGCATTGACACTCCCTGTTCTGTGGCCCCTCCCAGCATACACACTCCGTGTTCTGTGGCCCCTCCCAGAATTGACACTCCCTGTTCTGTGGCCCCTCCCAGCATTGACAGTCCCTGTTCTGTGGCCCCTCCTAGTATTGACACTCCCTGTTCTGTGGCCCCTCCCAGCATTGACACTCCCTGTTCTGTGGCCCCTCCCAGCATACACACTCCCTGTTCTGTGGCCCCTCCCAGCATTGACACTCCCTGTTCTGTGGCCCCTCCCAGCATTCACACTCCCTGTTCTTTGGCCCCTCCCAGCTTTGTCACTCCCTGTTCTGAGGCCCCTCCCAGCATTGACACTCCCTGTTTAAGGCCCTTCCCAGCATTGACACACCCTGTTCTGAGGCCCCTCCCAGCATTGACACTCCCTGTTCTGAGACCCCTCCCAGCATTGACATTCCCTGTTCTCAGGCCCCTCCCAGCATTGACACACCCTGTTCTGTGGCCCCTCCCAGCATTGACACACCCTGTTCTGCGGCCCCTCCCAGCATTAACACACCCTGCTCTGAGGCCCCTCCCAGCATTGACACACCCTGTTCTGTGGCCCCTCCCAGCATTGTCACTCCCAATTCAGAGGCCCCTCCCAGCATTAACACTCCCTGTTTAAGGCCCCTCCCAGCTTGTCACTCCCAATTCTAAGGCCCCTTCAAGCATTGTCACTCACAGTTCTGAGGCAGCTCCCAGCTTGTCACTCCTTCTTCTGAGGCCCCTCCCAGCTTTGACAGACCCTGTTCTGTGGCCCCTCCCAGCATTGACACTCCCTGTTTAAGGCCTCTCCCAGCATTAACACACCCTGTTCTGAGGCCCCTCCCAGCAATAACACACCCTGCTCTGAGGCCCCTCCCAGCATTGTGACTCCCTGTAATGAGACCCCTCCCAGCATTGACACTCCCTGTTTAAGGCCCCTCCCAGCATTGTCACTCCCTGTTTAAGGCCCCTTCCAGCATTGACACTCCCTGTTCTGAGGCCCCTCCCAGCATTGTCACTCCCAGTTTCAGGCCTCACCCAGCATTGATACTCCCTGTTCTGAGGCCCCTCCCAGCATTGTCACTCCCTGTTTAAGGCCCCTCCCAGCATTGACACTCCCTGTTTAAGGCCCCTCCCAGCATTGACACTCCCTGTTCTGAGGCCCCTCCCAGCATTGACACTCCCTGTTCTGAGGCCCCTCCCAGCATTGACACTCCCTGTTCTGTGGCCCCTCCCAGCATTGACACTCCCTGTTCTGAGGCCCCTCCCAGCATTCACACTCCGTGTTCTCTGGCCCCTCCCAGCATTGTCACTCCCTGTTCTGAGGCCCCTCCCTGCATTGACACTCCCTGTTAAAGGCCCCTCCCAGCATTGACACTCCCTGTTCTGAGGCCCCTCCCAGCATTGACACTCCCTGTTAAAGGCCCCTCCCAGCATTGACACTCCCTGTTCTGAGGCCCCTCCCAGCATTGACACACCCTGTTCTGTGGCCCCTCCCAGCATTGACACTCCCTGTTCTGTGGCCCCTCCCAGCATTGACACTCCCTGTTCTGTGGCCCCTCCCAGCATTGACACTCCCTGTTCTGTGGCCCCTCCCAGCATTCACACTCACTGTTCTGTGGCCCCTACCAGCTTTGTCACTCTCTGTTCTGAGGCCCCTTCCAGCAATGACACTCCCTGTTCTGTGGCCCATCCCAGCATTCACACTCCCTGTTCTGTGGCCCCTCTCAGCTTTGTCACTCCCTGTTCTGAGGCCCCTTCCAGCACTGACACTCCCTGTTCTGTGGCCCCTCCCAGAATTGACACTCCCTGTTCTGTGGCCCCTCCCAGCATTGACACTCCCTGTTCTGTGGCCCCTCCCAGCATTGACACTCCCTGTTCTGTGGCCCCTCCCAGCATTCACACTCCCTGTTCTGTGGCCCCTCCCAGCATTGACACTCCCTGTTCTGTGGCCCCTCCCAGCATTCACACTCCCTGTTCTTTGGCCCCTCCCAGCTTTGTCACTCCCTGTTCTGAGGCCCCTCCCAGCATTGACACTCCCTGTTTAAGGCCCTTCCCAGCATTGATACACCCTGTTCTGAGGCCCCTCCCAGCATTGACACTCCCTGTTCTGAGACCCCTCCAAGCATTTTTACTCCCAATTCGGTGGCCCTTCCCAGCATTATCACTCACAATTTTGAGGCCCCTCCCAGCACTGTCACTCCCAGTTTAAGGCCCCTCCCAGCATTGACACTCCCTGTTCTGAGGCCCCTCCCAGCATTGACACTCCCTGTTCTGAGGCCCATCCCAGCATTGACACTCCCTGTTCTGTGGCCCCTCCTAGCATTGACACTCCCTGTTCTGAGGCCCCTCCCAGCATTGACACTCCCTGTTCTGTGGCCCCTCCTAGTATTGACACTCCCTGTTCTGTGGCCCCTCCCAGCATTGACACACCCTGTTCTGTGGCCCCTCCTAGCATTGACACTCCCTGTTCTGTGGCCCCTCCCAGCATTCACACTCCCTGTTCTGTGGCCCCTCCCAGCATTGACACTCCCTGTTCTGAGGCCCCTTCCAGCATTGACACTCCCTGTTCTGAGGCCCCTCCCAGCATTGACATTCCCTGTTCTCAGGCCCCTCCCAGCATTCACAACCTGTTCTGTGGCCCCTCCCAGCATTGACATTCCCTGTTCTGTGGCCCCTCCCAGCATTGACACATCCTGTTCTGTGGCCCCTCCCAGCATTGACACTCCCTTTTCTGTGGCCCCTCCCAGCATTAACACACCCTGCTCTGAGGCCCCTCCCAGCATTGACACACCCTGTTCTGTGGCCCCTCCCAGCATTGTCACTCCCAATTCAGAGGCCCCTCCCAGCATTAACACTTCCTGTTTAAGGCCCCTCCCAGCTTGTCACTCCCAATTCTAAGGCCCCTTCAAGCATTGTCACTCACAGTTCTGAGGCCCCTCCCAGCTTGTCACTCCTTATTCTGAGGCCACTCCCAGCATTGTCACTCCTTCTTCTGAGGCCCCTCCCCGCACTGACACTCCCTGTTTAAGGCCCCTCCCAGCATTGTCACTCCCTGTTCTGAGGCTCCTCCCAGCATTGTCACTCCCTGTTCTGAAGCCCCTCCCAGCTTTGACACACCCTGTTACGTGGCCCCTCCCAGCATTCACACTCCCTGTTCTGTGGGCCCGCCCAGCATTCACACTCCCTGTTCTGTGGCCCCTCCCAGCATTCACACTCCCTGTTCTGTGGCCCCTCCCAGCATCGTCACTCCCTGTTCTGAGGCCCCTCCCAGCATTGTCACTTCCGGTTTAAGGCCCCCCCCAGCTGGGCCCCTCCCAGCATTGTCACTCCCTGTTTAAGGCCCCTCCCAGCATTGACACTCCCTGTTCTGAGGCGCCTCCCTGCATTGAAACTCCCTGTTCTGAGGCCCCTCCCAGCATTGACACTCCCTGTTCTGTGGCCCCTCCTAGTATTGACACTCCCTGTTCTGAGGCCCCTCCCAGCATTGACACTCCCTGTTCTGTGGCCCCTCCTACTATTGACACTCCCTGTTCTGTGGCCCCTCCCAGCATTGACACACCCTGTTCTGTGGCCCCTCCTAGTATTGACACTCCCTGTTCTGTGGCCCCTCCAGGCATTGACACTGCCTGTTCTGTGGCCCCTCCCAGCATTCACACTTCCTGTTCTGATGCCCCTCCCAGCTTTGTCACTCCGTGTTCTGAGGCCCCTCCCAGCATTGACATTCTCTGTTCTCAGGCCCCTCCCAGCATTGACACACCCTGTTCTGTGGCCCATTCCAGCATTGAAACTCCCTGTTCTGAGGCTCCTCCGAGCATTAACACACCCTGCTCTGAGGCCCCTCCCAGCATTCTGACTCCTTCTTCTGAGGCCCCTCCCCGCACTGACACTCCCTGTTTAAGGCCCCTCCTAGCATTGTCACTCCCTGTTCTGAGGCCCCTCCCAGCTTTGACACACCCTGTTCTGTGGCCCCTCCCAGCATTGACACTCCCTGTTCTGTGGCCCCTCCCAGCATTCACACTTTCTGTTTTGTGGCCCCTCCCAGCATTGTCACTCCCTGTTCTGAGGCCCCTCTCAGCATTGACTTCTCCTGTTTAAGGCCCCTCCCACCTAGTCACTCCCAATTCTGAGGCACCTCCCAGCATTGACACCCCATTTTCTGAGGCCCCTCCCAGCATTGACTCTCCCTATTTAAGGCCCCTCCCAGCATTGACACTCCCTGTTCTGAGGCCCCTCCCAGCATTGTCACTCCCTGTTCTGAGGCTCCACCCAGCATTGTCACTCCCTGTTCTGAGGCCCCTCCCAGCTTTGACACACCCTGTTCTGTGGCCCCTCCCAGCATTGACACTCCCTGTTCTGTGGCCCCTCCCCGCATTCACACTCCCTGGTCTGTGGCCCCTCCCAGCATTCACAATCCCTGTTTTGTGGCCCCTCCCAGCATTGTCACTCCCTGTTCTGAGGCCCCTCTCAGCATTGACAGTCCGTGTTTAAGGACCCTCCCAGCATTAACACACCCTCTTCTGAGGCCCCTCCCAGCATTAACACACCCTGCTCTGAGGCCCCTCCCAGCATTGTGACTCCCTGTAATAAGGCCCCTCCCAGCATTGTCACTCCCTGTTTAAGGCCCCCTTAGCATTGATACTCCCTGTTCTGAGACACCTCCCAGCATTGACACCCCGTTTTCTGAGGCCCCTCCCAGCATTGACACTCCCTGTTTAAGACCCCTCCCAGCATTGACACTCCCTGTTTTGAGGCCCCTCCCAGCATTGACACTCCCTGTTCTGAGGCCCCTCCCAGCATTGACACTCCCTGTTCTGTGGCCCCTCCTAGTATTGACACTCCCTGTTCTGAAGCCTCTCCCAGCATTGACACTCCCTGTTCTGTGGCCCCTACTAGTATTGACACTCCCTGTTCTGTGGCCCCTCCCAGCATTGACACACCCTGTTCTGTGGCCCCTCCTAGTATTGACACTCCCTGTTCTGTAGCGCCTCCCAGCATTGACACTCCCTGTTCTGTGGCCCCTCCCAGCATTCATACTCCCTGTTCTGTGGCCCCTCACAGCTTTATCACTCCCTGTTCTGTGGACCCTCCTAGTATTGACACTCCCTGTTCTGTGACCCCTCCCAGCATTGACACTCCCTGTTCTGTGGCCCCTCCCAGCATTGACACTCCCTGTTCTGAGGCCCCTTCCAGCATTGACACTCCCTGTTCTGTGGCCCCTCCCATCATTGACACTCCCTGTTCTGAGGCCCCTCCAAGCATTGACACTCCCTGTTCTGAGGCCCCTCCCAGAATTGTCACTCCCTGTTCTGTGGCCCCTCCCAGCATTAACACACCCTGTTCTGAGGCCCCTCCCAGCATTGACATTCCCTGTTCTATGGCCCCTCCCAGCATTGACACACCCTGTTCTGCGGCCCCTCCCAGCATTAACACACCCTGCTCTGAGGCTCCTCCCAGCATTGACACACCCTGTTCTGTGGCCCCTCCCAGCATTGTCACTCCCAATTCAGAGGCCCCTCCAAGCATTAACACTCTGTGTTTAAGGCCCCTCCCAGCTTGTCACTCCCAATTCTAAGGCCCCTTCAAGCATTGTCACTCACAGTTCTGAGGCCCCTCCCAGCTTGTCACTCCTTCTTCTGAGGCCCCTCCCCGCACTGACACTCCCTGTTTAAGGCTCCTCCCAGCATTGTCACTCCCTGTTCTGAGGCTCCTCCCAGCATTGTCACTCCCTGTTCTGTGGCCCCTCTCAGCATTGACACTCCCTGTTTAAGGCTCCTCCCAGCATTGTCACTCCCAATTCAGAGGCCCCTCGCAGCATTGACACTCCCTGTTTAAGGCCCCTCCCAGCATTGTCACTCCCTGTTTAAGGCCCCTCCCAGCATTGACACTCCCTGTTCTGAGGCCCCTCCTAGCATTGACACTCCCTGTTTAAGGCCCCTCCCAGCATTTACACTCCCTGTTCTGAGGCCCCTACCAGCATTGTCACTCCCTGTTTAAGGCCCCTCCCAGCATTGACACTCCCTGTTCTGAGGCCCCTCCCAGCATTGTCACTCCCTGTTTAAGGCCCCTCCCAGCATTGACACTCCCTGTTCTGAGGCCCCTCCCAGCATTGACACTCCCTGTTCTGAGGCCTCTCCCAGCATTGTCACTCCCTGTTCTGAGGCCCCTCTCAGCATTAACACACCCTGCTCTGAGGACCCTCCCAGCATTGTCACTCCCAATTCAGAGGCCCCTCCCAGCATTAACACTCCCTGTTTAAGGCCCCTCCCAGCTTGTCACTCCCAATTCTGAGGCCCCTTCAAGCATTGTCACTCACAGTTCTGAGGCCCCTCCCAGCTTGTCACTCCTTATTCTTAGGCCCCTCCCAGCATTGTCACTCCTTCTTCTGAGGCCACTCCCGGCACTGACACTCCCTGTTTAAGGCCCCTCCCAGCATTGACACACCCTGTTCTGTGGCCCCTCCCAGCATTCACACTCCCTGTTCTGAGGCTCCTCCCATCATTGTCACTCCCTGTTCTGAGGCCCCTCCCAGCTTTGACACACCCTCTTCTGTCACCCCTCCCAGCATTCACACTCCCTGTTCTGTGGCCCCTCCCAGGATTGACACTCCCTGTTTGGTTGCCCCTCCTAGTATTGACACTCCCTGTTCTGTGGCCCCTCCAAGCATTCACACTCCCTGTTCTGTGGCCCCTCCCAGCTTTCAAACTCCCTGTTCTGTGGCCGCTCCCAGCATTATGACTTCCTGTTCTGAGGCCCCTCCCAGCATTGTGACCCCCTCTTCTGAGGCCCCTCCCAGCATTAACACTCCCTGTTCTGAGGCCCCTCCCAGCATTGTCACTCCCTGTTTAAGGCCCCTCCCAGCTTGTCACTCCCAATTCTGAGGCCCCTCCCAGCATTAACACTTCCTGTTTAAGGCCCCTCCCAGCTTGTCACTCCCAATTCTAAGGCCCCTTCAAGCATTGTCACTCACAGTTCTGAGGCCCCTCCCAGCTTGTCACTCCTTATTCTGAGGCCCCTCCCAGCATTGTCACTCCTTCTTCTGAGGCCCCTCCCCGCACTGACACTCCCTGTTTAAGGCCCCTCCCAGCATTGTCACTCCCTGTTCTGAGGCCCCTCCCAGCTTTGGCACACCCTGTTCTGTGGCTCCTCCCAGCATTGACACTCCCTGTTCTGTGGCCCCTCCCAGCATTCACACTCCCTGTTCTGTGGGCCCTCCCAGCATTCACACTCCCTGTTCTGTGGCCCCTCCCAGCATTCACACTCCCTGTTCTGTGGCCCCTCCCAGCTTGTCACTCCCAATTCTGAGGCCCCTCCCAGCATTGTCACTCCTTGTTTAAGGCCCCCCCCCAGCTGGGCCGCTCCCAGCATTGTCACTCCCTGTTTAAGGCCCCTCCAAGCATTGACACTTCCTGTTCTGAGGCCCCTCCCAGCATTGACACTCTCTGTTCTGAGGCCCCTCTCAGCATTGACACTCCCTGTTCTGTGGCCCCTCCTAGTATTGACACTCCCTGTTCTGAGGCCCCTCCCAGCATTGACACTCCCTGTTCTGTGGCCCCCCCTAGTATTGACACTCCCTGTTCTGTGGCCCCTCACAGCATTGACACAGCCTGTTCTGTGGCCCCTCCTAGTATTGACACTCCCTGTTCTGTGGCCCCTCCCAGTATTCACACTCCCTGTTCTGTGGCCCCTCCCAGCATTCACACTCCCTGTTCTGTGGCCCCTCCCAGCATTCACACTTTCTGTTTTGTGGCCCCTCCCAGCATTGTCACTCCCTGTTCTGAGGCCCCTCTCAGCATTGACTCTCCCTGTTTAAGGCCCCTCCCACCTTGTCACTCCCAATTCTGAGGCACCTCCCAGCATTGACACCCCATTTTCTGAGGCCCCTCCCAGCATTGACTCTCCCTATTTAAGGCCCCTCCCAGCATTGACACTCCCTGTTCTGAGTCCCATCCCAGCATTGACACTCCCTGTTCTGAGGCCCCTCCCAGCATTGTCACTCCCTGTTCTGAGGCTCCACCCAGCATTGTCACTCCCTGTTCTGAGGCCCCTCCCAGCTTTGACACACCCTGTTCTGTGGCCCCTCCCAGCATTGACACTCCCTGTTCTGTGGCCCCTCCCCGCATTCACACTCCCTGGTCTGTGGCCCCTCCCAGCATTCACAATCCCTGTTTTGTGGCCCCTCCCAGCATTGTCACTCCCTGTTCTGAGGCCCCTCTCAGCATTGACAGTCCGTGTTTAAGGACCCTCCCAGCATTAACACACCCTCTTCTGAGGCCCCTCCCAGCATTAACACACCCTGCTCTGAGGCCCCTCCCAGCATTGTGACTCCCTGTAATGAGACCCCTCCCAGCATTGTCACTCCCAATTCAGAGGCCCCTCGCAGCATTGACACTCCCTGTTTAAGGCCCCACCCAGCTGGGCCCCTCCCAGCATTGTCACTCCCTGTTTAAGGCCCCCTTAGCATTGATACTCCCTGTTCTGAGACCCCTCCCAGCATTGACACCCCGTTTTCTGAGGCCCCTCCCAGCATTGACACTCCCTGTTTAAGACCCCTCCCAGCATTGACACTCCCTGTTTTGAGGCCCCTCCCAGCATTGACACTCCCTGTTCTGAGGCCCCTCCCAGCATTGACACTCCCTGTTCTGTGGCCCCTCCTAGTATTGACACTCCCTGTTCTGTGGCCCCTCCCAGCATTGACACACCCTGTTCTGTGGCCCCTCCTAGTATTGACACTCCCTGTTCTGTAGCCCCTCCCAGCATTGACACTCCCTGTTCTGTGGCCCCTCCCAGCATTCACACTCCCTGTTCTGTGGCCCCTCACAGCTTTGTCACTCCCTGTTCTGTGGACCCTCCTAGTATTGACACTCCCTGTTCTGTGGCCCCTCCCAGCATTGACACTCCCTGTTCTGTGGCCCCTCTCAGCATTGACACTCCCTGTTCTGAGGCCCCTTCCAGCATTGACACTCCCTGTTCTGTGGCCCCTCCCATCATTTACACTCCCTGTTCTGAGGCCCCTCCCAGCATTGACACTCCCTGTTCTGAGGCCCCTCCCAGAATTGTCACTCCCTGTTCTGTGGCCCCTCCCAGCATTAACACACCCTGTTCTGAGGCCCCTCCCAGCATTGACATTCCCTGTTCTGTGGCCCCTCCCAGCATTGACACACCCTGTTCTGCGGCCCCTCCCAGCATTAACACACCCTGCTCTGAGGCTCCTCCCAGCATTGACACACCCTGTTCTGTGGCCCCTCCCAGCATTGTCACTCCCAATTCAGAGGCCCCTCCCAGCATTAACACTCCCTGTTTAAGGCCCCTCCCAGATTGTCACTCCCAATTCTAAGGCCCCTTCAAGCATTGTCACTCACAGTTCTGAGGCCCCTCCCAGCTTGTCACTCCTTCTTCTGAGGCCCCTCCCCTCACTGGCACTCCCTGTTTAAGACCCCTCCCAGCATTGTCACTCCCTGTTCTGAGGCTCCTCCCAGCATTGTCACTCCGATTTCTAAGGCCCCTTCAAGCATTGTCACTCACAGTTCTGAGGCCCCTCCCAGCTTGTCACTCCTTCTTCTGAGGCCCCTCCCCGCACTGACACTCCCTGTTTAAGGCCCCTCCCAGCATTGTCACTCCCTGTTCTGAGGCTCCTCCCAGCATTGTCACTCCCTGTTCTGTGGCCCCTCCCAGCATTGACACTCCCTGTTCTGTGGCCCCTCCCAGCATTCACACTCCCTGTTCTGTGGCCCCTCCCAGCATTCACACTCCCTGTTCTGTGGCCCCTCCCAGCATTCACACTCCCTGTTCTGTGGCCCCTCCCAGCATTGACTCTCCCTGTTCTGAGGCCCCTTCCAGCATTGACACTCCCTGTTCTGAGGCCCCTCCCAGCCTTGACATTCCCTGTTCTCAGCCCCTCCCAGCATTCACAACCTGTTCTGTACCCCTCCCAGCATTGACACTCCCTGTTTAAGGCCTCTCCCAGCATTAACACACCCTGTTCTGAGGCCCCTCCCAGCATTAACACACCCTGCTCTGAGGCCCCTCCCAGCATTGTCACTCTCAATTCTCAGCCCCTCCCAGCATTGTCACTCCCAATTCAGAGGCCCCTCCCAGCATTGACACTCCCTGTTTAAGGCCCCTCCCAGCATTGACACTCCCTGTTCTGTGGCCCCTCCCAGCATTGTCACTCCCTATTCTGAGGCCCCTCCCAGCATTGACACTCCCTGTTCTGAGGCCCCTCCCAGCATTGTCACTCCCTGTTTAAGGCCCCTCCCAGCATTGACACTCCCTGTTCTGAGGCCCCTCCTAGCATTGTCACTCCCTGTTCTGTGGCCCCTCCCATCATTGACACTCCCTGTTCTGAGGCCCCTCCCAGCATTGTCACTCCCTGTTTAAGGCCCCTCCCAGCATTGACACTCCCTGTTCTGAGGCCCCTCCTAGCATTGTCACTCCCTGTTCTGTGGCCCCTCCCATCATTGACACTCCCTGTTCTCAGGCCCCTCCCAGCATTGACACACCCTGTTCTGTGGCCCCTCCCAGCATTGTCACTCCCAATTCAGAGGCCCCTCCCAGCATTAACAATCCCTGTTTAAGGCCCCTCCCAGCTTGTCACTCCCAATTCTAAGGCCCCTTCAAGCATTGTCACTCACAGTTCTGAGGCCCCTCCCAGCTTGTCACTCCTTCTTCTGAGGCCCCTCCCAGCATTGTCACTCCTTCTTCTGAGGCCCCTCCCCGCACTGACACTCCCTGTTTAAGGTCCCTCCCAGCATTGTCACTCCCTGTTCTGAGGCTCCTCCCAGCATTGTCACTCCCTGTTCTGAGGCCCCTCCCAGCTTTGACACACCCTGTTCTGTGGCTCCTCCCAGCATTGACACTCCCTGTTCTGTGGCCCCTCCCAGCATTCACACTCCCTGTTCTGTGGGCCCTCCCAGCATTCACACTCCCTGTTCTGTGGCCCCTCCCAGCATTCACACTCCCTGTTCTGTGGCCCCTCCCAGCATTGTCACTCCCTGTTCTGAGGCCCCTCTCAGCATTAACACACCCTGTTCTGAGGCCCCTCCCAGCATTAACACACACTGCTCTGAGGCCCCTCCCAGCATTGTCACTCCCAATTCAGAGGCCCCTCCCAGCATTAACACTCCCTGTTTAAGGCCCCTCCCAGCTTGTCACTCCCAATTCTAAGGCCCCTTCAAGCATTGTCACTCACAGTTCTGAGGCCCCTCCCAGCTTGTCACTCCTTATTCTGAGGCCCCTCCCAGCATTGTCACTCCTTCTTCTGAGGTCCCTCCCCGCACTGACACTCCCTGTTTAAGACCCCTCCCAGCATTGTCACTCCCTGTTCTGAGGCTCCTCCCATCATTGTCACTCCCTGTTCTGAGGACCCTCCCAGTTTTTACACACCCTGTTCTGTCGCCCCTCCCAGCATTCACACTCCCTGTTCTGTGGCCCCTCCCAGCATTCAAACTCCCTGTTCTGTGGCCCCTCCCAGCATTGTCACTCCCTGTTCTGAGGCCCCTCCCAGCATTAACACTCCCTGTTCTGAGGCCCCTCCCAGCATTGGCACTCCCTGTTTAAGGCCCCTCCCAGCTTGTCACTCCCAATTCTGAGGCCCCTCCCAGCATTGTCACTCCTTGTTTAAGGCCCCCCCCAGCTGGGCCCCTCCCAGCATTGTCAATCCCTGTTTAAGGCCCCTCCAAGCATTGACACTTCCTGTTCTGAGGCCCCTCTCAGCATTGACACTCCCTGTTCTGTGGCCCCTCCTAGTATTGACACTCCCTGTTCTGAGGCCCCTCCCAGCATTGACACTCCCTGTTCTGTGGCCCCTCCTAGTATTGACACTCCCTGTTCTGTGGCCCCTCACAGCATTGACACAGCCTGTTCTGTGGCCCCTCCTTGTATTGACACTCCCTGTTCTGTGGCCCCTCCCAGCATTCACACTCCCTGTTCTGTGGCCCCTCCCAGCATTCACACTCCCTGTTCTGTGGCCCCTCCCAGCTTTGTCACTCCCTGTTCTGAGGCCCCTCCCAGCATTGACACTCCGTGTTCTGAGGCCCCTCCCAGCATTGACATTCCCTGTTCTCAGGCGCCTCCCAGCATTGACACACCCTGTTCTGTGGCCCCTCCCAGCATTGACACTCCCTGTTCTGAGTCCCCTCCCAGCTTTGTCACTCCCTGTTCTGAGGCCCCTCACAGCATTGACACAGCCTGTTCTGTGGCCCCTCCTTGTATTGACACTCCCTGTTCTGTGGCCCCTCCCAGCATTCACACTCCCTGTTCTGTGGCCCCTCCCAGCATTCACACTCCCTGTTCTGTGGCCCCTCCCAGCTTTGTCACACCCTGCTCTGAGGCCCCTCCCAGCATTGTGACTCCCTGTAATAAGGCCCCTCCCAGCATTGACACTCCCTGTTTAAGGCCCCCTTAGCATTGATACTCCCTGTTCTGAGACCCCTCCCAGCATTGACACCCCGTTTTCTGAGGCCCCTCCCAGCATTGACACTCCCTGTTTAAGACCCCTCCCAGCATTGACACTCCCTGTTTTGAGGCCCCTCCCAGCATTGACACTCCCTGTTCTGAGGCCCCTCCCAGCATTGACACTCCCTGTTCTGTGGCCCCTCCTAGTATTGACACTCCCTGTTCTGAAGCCTCTCCCAGCATTGACACTCCCTGTTCTGTGGCCCCTACTAGTATTGACACTCCCTGTTCTGTGGCCCCTCCCAGCATTGACACACCCTGTTCTGTGGCCCCTCCTAGTATTGACACTCCCTGTTCTGTAGTGCCTCCCAGCATTGACACTCCCTGTTCTGTGGCCCCTCCCAGCATTCATACTCCCTGTTCTGTGGCCCCTCACAGCTTTATCACTCCCTGTTCTGTGGACCCTCCTAGTATTGACACTCCCTGTTCTGTGACCCCTCCCAGCATTGACACTCCCTGTTCTGTGGCCCCTCCCAGCATTGACACTCCCTGTTCTGAGGCCCCTTCCAGCATTGACACTCCCTGTTCTGTGGCCCCTCCCATCATTGACACTCCCTGTTCTGAGGCCCCTCCAAGCATTGACACTCCCTGTTCTGAGGCCCCTCCCAGAATTGTCACTCCCTGTTCTGTGGCCCCTCCCAGCATTAACACACCCTGTTCTGAGGCCCCTCCCAGCATTGACATTCCCTGTTCTATGGCCCCTCCCAGCATTGACACACCCTGTTCTGCGGCCCCTCCCAGCATTAACACACCCTGCTCTGAGGCTCCTCCCAGCATTGACACACCCTGTTCTGTGGCCCCTCCCAGCATTGTCACTCCCAATTCAGAGGCCCCTCCAAGCATTAACACTCTGTGTTTAAGGCCCCTCCCAGCTTGTCACTCCCAATTCTAAGGCCCCTTCAAGCATTGTCACTCACAGTTCTGAGGCCCCTCCCAGCTTGTCACTCCTTCTTCTGAGGCCCCTCCCCGCACTGACACTCCCTGTTTAAGGCTCCTCCCAGCATTGTCACTCCCTGTTCTGAGGCTCCTCCCAGCATTGTCACTCCCTGTTCTGAGGCCCCTCCCAGCATTCACACTCCCTGTTTTGTGGCCCCTCCCAGCATTCACACTCCCTGTTCTGTGGCCCCTCCCAGCATTCACACTCCCTGTTCTGTGGCCCCTCTCAGCATTGACACTCCCTGTTTAAGGCCTCTCCCAGCATTGTCACTCCCAATTCAGAGGCCCCTCGCAGCATTGACACTCCCTGTTTAAGGCCCCTCCCAGCATTGTCACTCCCTGTTTAAGGCCCCTCCCAGCATTGACACTCCCTGTTCTGAGGCCCCTCCTAGCATTGACACTCCCTGTTTAAGGCCCCTCCCAGCATTGACACTCCCTGTTCTGAGGCCCCTCCCAGCATTGTCACTCCCTGTTTAAGGCCCCTCCCAGCATTGACACTCCCTGTTCTGAGGCCCCTCCCAGCATTGTCACTCCCTGTTTAAGGCCCCTCCCAGCATTGACACTCCCTGTTCTGAGGCCCCTCCCAGCATTGACACTCCCTGTTCTGAGGCCCCTCCCAGCATTGACACTCCCTGTTCTGTGGCCCCTCCCAGCATTGACACTCACTGTTCTGTGGCCCCTCCCAGCATTGACACTCCCTGTTCTGAGGGCCCTCCCAGCATGAACACACCCTGTTCTGAGGCCCCTCCCAGCATTAACACAACCTGCTCTGAGGCCCCTCGCAGCATTGTGACTCCCTGTAATGAGGCCCCTCCCAGCATTGTCACTCCCAATTCAGAGGCCCCTCCCAGCATTAACACTCCCTGTTTAAGGCCCCTCCCAGCTTGTCACTCCCAATTCTGAGGCCCCTTCAAGCATTGTCACTCACAGTTCTGAGGCCCCTCCCAGCTTGTCACTCCTTATTCTTAGGCCCCTCCCAGCATTGTCACTCCTTCTTCTGAGGCCACTCCCGGCACTGACACTCCCTGTTTAAGGCCCCTCCCAGCATTGACACACCCTGTTCTGTGGCCCCTCCCAGCATTCACACTCCCTGTTCTGAGGCTCCTCCCATCATTGTCACTCCCTATTCTGAGGACCCTCCCAGCTTTGACACACCCTCTTCTGTCACCCCTCCCAGCATTCACACTCCCTGTTCTGTGGCCCCTCCCAGGATTGACACTCCCTGTTTGGTGGCCCCTCCTAGTATTGACACTCCCTGTTCTGTGGCCCCTCCAAGCATTCACACTCCCTGTTCTGTGGCCCCTCCCAGCTTTCAAACTCCCTGTTCTGTGGCCGCTCCCAGCATTATGACTTCCTGTTCTGAGGCCCCTCCCAGCATTGTGACCCCCTCTTCTGAGGCCCCTCCCAGCATTAACACTCCCTGTTCTGAGGCCCCTCCCAGCATTGTCACTCCCTGTTTAAGGCCCCTCCCAGCTTGTCACTCCCAATTCTGAGGCCCCTCCCAGCATTAACACTTCCTGTTTAAGGCCCCTCCCAGCTTGTCACTCCCAATTCTAAGGCCCCTTCAAGCATTGTCACTCACAGTTCTGAGGCCCCTCCCAGCTTGTCACTCCTTATTCTGAGGCCCCTCCCAGCATTGTCACTCCTTCTTCTGAGGCCCCTCCCCGCACTGACACTCCCTGTTTAAGGCCCCTCCCAGCATTGTCACTCCCTGTTCTGAGGCCCCTCCCAGCTTTAGCACACCCTGTTCTGTGGCTCCTCCCAGCATTGACACTCCCTGTTCTGTGGCCCCTCCCAGCATTCACACTCCCTGTTCTGTGGGCCCTCCCAGCATTCACACTCCCTGTTCTGTGGCCCCTCCCAGCATTCACACTCCCTGTTCTGTGGCCCCTCCCAGCTTGTCACTCCCAATTCTGAGGCCCCTCCCAGCATTGTCACTCCTTGTTTAAGGCCCCCCCCAGCTGGGCCGCTCCCAGCATTGTCACTCCCTGTTTAAGGCCCCTCCAAGCATTGACACTTCCTGTTCTGAGGCCCCTCCCAGCATTGACACTCTCTGTTCTGAGGCCCCTCTCAGCATTGACACTCCCTGTTCTGTGGCCCCTCCTAGTATTGACACTCCCTGTTCTGAGGCCCCTCCCAGCATTGACACTCCCTGTTCTGTGGCCCCTCCTAGTATTGACACTCCCTGTTCTGTGGCCCCTCACAGCATTGACACAGCCTGTTCTGTGGCCGCTCCTAGTATTGACACTCCCTGTTCTGTGGCCCCTCCCAGTATTCACACTCCCTGTTCTGTGGCCCCTCCCAGCATTCACACTCCCTGTTCTGTGGCCCCTCCCAGCATTCACACTTTCTGTTTTGTGGCCCCTCCCAGCATTGTCACTCCCTGTTCTGAGGCCCCTCTCAGCATTGACTCTCCCTGTTTAAGGCCCCTCCCACCTTGTCACTCCCAATTCTGAGGCACCTCCCAGCATTGACACCCCATTTTCTGAGGCCCCTCCCAGCATTGACTCTCCCTATTTAAGGCCCCTCCCAGCATTGACACTCCCTGTTCTGAGGCCCCTCCCAGCATTGTCACTCCCTGTTCTGAGGCTCCACCCAGCATTGTCACTCCCTGTTCTGAGGCCCCTCCCAGCTTTGACACACCCTGTTCTGTGGCCCCTCCCAGCATTGACACTCCCTGTTCTGTGGCCCCTCCCCGCATTCACACTCCCTGGTCTGTGGCCCCTCCCAGCATTCACAATCCCTGTTTTGTGGCCCCTCCCAGCATTGTCACTCCCTGTTCTGAGGCCCCTCTCAGCATTGACAGTCCGTGTTTAAGGACCCTCCCAGCATTAACACACCCTCTTCTGAGGCCCCTCCCAGCATTAACACACCCTGCTCTGAGGCCCCTCCCAGCATTGTGACTCCCTGTAATGAGACCCCTCCCAGCATTGTCACTCCCAATTCAGAGGCCCCTCGCAGCATTGACACTCCCTGTTTAAGGCCCCACCCAGCTGGGCCCCTCCCAGCATTGTCACTCCCTGTTTAAGGCCCCCTTAGCATTGATACTCCCTGTTCTGAGACCCCTCCCAGCATTGACACCCCGTTTTCTGAGGCCCCTCCCAGCATTGACACTCCCTGTTTAAGACCCCTCCCAGCATTGACACTCCCTGTTTTGAGGCCCCTCCCAGCATTGACACTCCCTGTTCTGAGGCCCCTCCCAGCATTGACACTCCCTGTTCTGTGGCCCCTCCCAGCATTGACACACCCTGTTCTGTGGCCCCTCCTAGTATTGACACTCCCTGTTCTGTAGCCCCTCCCAGCATTGACACTCCCTGTTCTGTGGCCCCTCCCAGCATTCACACTCCCTGTTCTGTGGCCCCTCACAGCTTTGTCACTCCCTGTTCTGTGGACCCTCCTAGTATTGACACTCCCTGTTCTGTGGCCCCTCCCAGCATTGACACTCCCTGTTCTGTGGCCCCTCTCAGCATTGACACTCCCTGTTCTGAGGCCCCTTCCAGCATTGACACTCCCTGTTCTGTGGCCCCTCCCATCATTTACACTCCCTGTTCTGAGGCCCCTCCCAGCATTGACACTCCCTGTTCTGAGGCCCCTCCCAGAATTGTCACTCCCTGTTCTGTGGCCCCTCCCAGCATTAACACACCCTGTTCTGAGGCCCCTCCCAGCATTGACATTCCCTGTTCTGTGGCCCCTCCCAGCATTGACACACCCTGTTCTGCGGCCCCTCCCAGCATTAACACACCCTGCTCTGAGGCTCCTCCCAGCATTGACACACCCTGTTCTGTGGCCCCTCCCAGCATTGTCACTCCCAATTCAGAGGCCCCTCCCAGCATTAACACTCCCTGTTTAAGGCCCCTCCCAGCTTGTCACTCCCAATTCTAAGGCCCCTTCAAGCATTGTCACTCACAGTTCTGAGGCCCCTCCCAGCTTGTCACTCCTTCTTCTGAGGCCCCTCCCCTCACTGGCACTCCCTGTTTAAGGCCCCTCCCAGCATTGTCACTCCCTGTTCTGAGGCTCCTCCCAGCATTGTCACTCCCAATTCTAAGGCCCCTTCAAGCATTGTCACTCACAGTTCTGAGGCCCCTCCCAGCTTGTCACTCCTTCTTCTGAGGCCCCTCCCCGCACTGACACTCCCTGTTTAAGGCCCCTCCCAGCATTGTCACTCCCTGTTCTGAGGCTCCTCCCAGCATTGTCACTCCCTGTTCTGTGGCCCCTCCCAGCATTGACACTCCCTGTTCTGTGGCCCCTCCCAGCATTCACACTCCCTGTTCTGTGGCCCCTCCCAGCATTCACACTCCCTGTTCTGTGGCCCCTCCCAGCATTGACACTCCCTGTTCTGAGGCCCCTCCCAGCCTTGACATTCCCTGTTCTCAGGCCCCTAGCAGCATTCACAACCTGTTCTGTGCCCCTCCCAGCATTGACACTCCCTGTTTAAGGCCTCTCCCAGCATTAACACACCCTGTTCTGAGGCCCCTCCCAGCATTAACACACCCTGCTCTGAGGCCCCTCCCAGCATTGTCACTCTCAATTCTCAGCCCCTCCCAGCATTGTCACTCCCAATTCAGAGGCCCCTCGCAGCATTGACACTCCCTGTTTAAGGCCCCTCCCAGCATTGTCACTCTCAATTCTCAGCCCCTCCCAGCATTGACACTCCCTGTTCTGAGGCCCCTCCTAGCATTGACACTCCCTGTTTAAGGCCCCTCCCAGCATTGACACTCCCTGTTCTGTGGCCCCTCCCAGCATTGTCACTCCCTATTCTGAGGCCCCTCCCAGCATTGACACTCCCTGTTCTGAGGCCCCTCCCAGCATTGTCACTCCCTGTTTAAGGCCCCTCCCAGCATTGACACTCCCTGTTCTGAGGCCCCTCCCAGCATTGTCACTCCCTGTTCTGTGGCCCCTCCCATCATTGACACTCCCTGTTCTGAGGCCCCTCCCAGCATTGACATTCCCTGTTCTCAGGCCCCTCCCAGCATTGACACACCCTGTTCTGTGGCCCCTCCCAGCATTGTCACTCCCAATTCAGAGGCCCCTCCCAGCATTAACAATCCCTGTTTAAGGCCCCTCCCAGCTTGTCACTCCCAATTCTAAGGCCCCTTCAAGCATTGTCACTCACAGTTCTGAGGCCCCTCCCAGCTTGTCACTCCTTCTTCTGAGGCCCCTCCCAGCATTGTCACTCCTTCTTCTGAGGCCCCTCCCCGCACTGACACTCCCTGTTTAAGGTCCCTCCCAGCATTGTCACTCCCTGTTCTGAGGCTCCTCCCAGCATTGTCACTCCCTGTTCTGAGGCCCCTCCCAGCTTTGACACACCCTGTTCTGTGGCTCCTCCCAGCATTGACACTCCCTGTTCTGTGGCCCCTCCCAGCATTCACACTCCCTGTTCTGTGGGCCCTCCCAGCATTCACACTCCCTGTTCTGTGGCCCCTCCCAGCATTCACACTCCCTGTTCTGTGGCCCCTCACAGCATTGACACAGCCTGTTCTGTGGCCGCTCCTAGTATTGACACTCCCTGTTCTGTGGCCCCTCCCAGTATTCACACTCCCTGTTCTGTGGCCCCTCCCAGCATTCACACTCCCTGTTCTGTGGCCCCTCCCAGCATTCACACTTTCTGTTTTGTGGCCCCTCCCAGCATTGTCACTCCCTGTTCTGAGGCCCCTCTCAGCATTGACTCTCCCTGTTTAAGGCCCCTCCCACCTTGTCACTCCCAATTCTGAGGCACCTCCCAGCATTGACACCCCATTTTCTGAGGCCCCTCCCAGCATTGACTCTCCCTATTTAAGGCCCCTCCCAGCATTGACACTCCCTGTTCTGAGGCCCCTCCCAGCATTGTCACTCCCTGTTCTGAGGCTCCACCCAGCATTGTCACTCCCTGTTCTGAGGCCCCTCCCAGCTTTGACACACCCTGTTCTGTGGCCCCTCCCAGCATTGACACTCCCTGTTCTGTGGCCCCTCCCCGCATTCACACTCCCTGGTCTGTGGCCCCTCCCAGCATTCACAATCCCTGTTTTGTGGCGCCTCCCAGCATTGTCACTCCCTGTTCTGAGGCCCCTCTCAGCATTGACAGTCCGTGTTTAAGGACCCTCCCAGCATTAACACACCCTCTTCTGAGGCCCCTCCCAGCATTAACACACCCTGCTCTGAGGCCCCTCCCAGCATTGTGACTCCCTGTAATGAGACCCCTCCCAGCATTGTCACTCCCAATTCAGAGGCCCCTCGCAGCATTGACACTCCCTGTTTAAGGCCCCACCCAGCTGGGCCCCTCCCAGCATTGTCACTCCCTGTTTAAGGCCCCCTTAGCATTGATACTCCCTGTTCTGAGACCCCTCCCAGCATTGACACCCCGTTTTCTGAGGCCCCTCCCAGCATTGACACTCCCTGTTTAAGACCCCTCCCAGCATTGACACTCCCTGTTTTGAGGCCCCTCCCAGCATTGACACTCCCTGTTCTGAGGCCCCTCCCAGCATTGACACTCCCTGTTCTGTGGCCCCTCCCAGCATTGACACACCCTGTTCTGTGGCCCCTCCTAGTATTGACACTCCCTGTTCTGTAGCCCCTCCCAGCATTGACACTCCCTGTTCTGTGGCCCCTCCCAGCATTCACACTCCCTGTTCTGTGGCCCCTCACAGCTTTGTCACTCCCTGTTCTGTGGACCCTCCTAGTATTGACACTCCCTGTTCTGTGGCCCCTCCCAGCATTGACACTCCCTGTTCTGTGGCCCCTCTCAGCATTGACACTCCCTGTTCTGAGGCCCCTTCCAGCATTGACACTCCCTGTTCTGTGGCCCCTCCCATCATTTACACTCCCTGTTCTGAGGCCCCTCCCAGCATTGACACTCCCTGTTCTGAGGCCCCTCCCAGAATTGTCACTCCCTGTTCTGTGGCCCCTCCCAGCATTAACACACCCTGTTCTGAGGCCCCTCCCAGCATTGACATTCCCTGTTCTGTGGCCCCTCCCAGCATTGACACACCCTGTTCTGCGGCCCCTCCCAGCATTAACACACCCTGCTCTGAGGCTCCTCCCAGCATTGACACACCCTGTTCTGTGGCCCCTCCCAGCATTGTCACTCCCAATTCAGAGGCCCCTCCCAGCATTAACACTCCCTGTTTAAGGCCCCTCCCAGCTTGTCACTCCCAATTCTAAGGCCCCTTCAAGCATTGTCACTCACAGTTCTGAGGCCCCTCCCAGCTTGTCACTCCTTCTTCTGAGGCCCCTCCCCTCACTGGCACTCCCTGTTTAAGGCCCCTCCCAGCATTGTCACTCCCTGTTCTGAGGCTCCTCCCAGCATTGTCACTCCCAATTCTAAGGCCCCTTCAAGCATTGTCACTCACAGTTCTGAGGCCCCTCCCAGCTTGTCACTCCTTCTTCTGAGGCCCCTCCCCGCACTGACACTCCCTGTTTAAGGCCCCTCCCAGCATTGTCACTCCCTGTTCTGAGGCTCCTCCCAGCATTGTCACTCCCTGTTCTGTGGCCCCTCCCAGCATTGACACTCCCTGTTCTGTGGCCCCTCCCAGCATTCACACTCCCTGTTCTGTGGCCCCTCCCAGCATTCACACTCCCTGTTCTGTGGCCCCTCCCAGCATTCACACTCCCTGTTCTGTGGCCCCTCCCAGCATTGACACTCCCTGTTCTGAGGCCCCTCCCAGCCTTGACATTCCCTGTTCTCAGGCCCCTCGCAGCATTCACAACCTGTTCTGTGCCCCTCCCAGCATTGACACTCCCTGTTTAAGGCCTCTCCCAGCATTAACACACCCTGTTCTGAGGCCCCTCCCAGCATTAACACACCCTGCTCTGAGGCCCCTCCCAGCATTGTCACTCTCAATTCTCAGCCCCTCCCAGCATTGTCACTCCCAATTCAGAGGCCCCTCGCAGCATTGACACTCCCTGTTTAAGGCCCCTCCCAGCATTGTCACTCTCAATTCTCAGCCCCTCCCAGCATTGACACTCCCTGTTCTGAGGCCCCTCCTAGCATTGACACTCCCTGTTTAAGGCCCCTCCCAGCATTGACACTCCCTGTTCTGTGGCCCCTCCCAGCATTGTCACTCCCTATTCTGAGGCCCCTCCCAGCATTGACACTCCCTGTTCTGAGGCCCCTCCCAGCATTGTCACTCCCTGTTTAAGGCCCCTCCCAGCATTGACACTCCCTGTTCTGAGGCCCCTCCCAGCATTGTCACTCCCTGTTCTGTGGCCCCTCCCATCATTGACACTCCCTGTTCTGAGGCCCCTCCCAGCATTGACATTCCCTGTTCTCAGGCCCCTCCCAGCATTGACACACCCTGTTCTGTGGCCCCTCCCAGCATTGTCACTCCCAATTCAGAGGCCCCTCCCAGCATTAACAATCCCTGTTTAAGGCCCCTCCCAGCTTGTCAGTCCCAATTCTAAGGCCCCTTCAAGCATTGTCACTCACAGTTCTGAGGCCCCTCCCAGCTTGTCACTCCTTCTTCTGAGGCCCCTCCCAGCATTGTCACTCCTTCTTCTGAGGCCCCTCCCCGCACTGACACTCCCTGTTTAAGGTCCCTCCCAGCATTGTCACTCCCTGTTCTGAGGCTCCTCCCAGCATTGTCACTCCCTGTTCTGAGGCCCCTCCCAGCTTTGACACACCCTGTTCTGTGGCTCCTCCCAGCATTGACACTCCCTGTTCTGTGGCCCCTCCCAGCATTCACACTCCCTGTTCTGTGGGCCCTCCCAGCATTCACACTCCCTGTTCTGTGGCCCCTCCCAGCATTCACACTCCCTGTTCTGTGGCCCCTCCCAGCATTGTCACTCCCTGTTCTGTGGCCCCTCCCAGCTTTGACACACCCTGTTCTGTGGCTCCTCCCAGCATTGACACTCCCTGTTCTGTGGCCCCTCCCAGCATTGACACTCCCTGTTCTGTGGCCCCTCCCAGCATTCACACTCCCTGTTCTGTGGGCCCTCCCAGCATTCACACTCCCTGTTCTGTGGCCCCTCCCAGCATTCACACTCCCTGTTCTGTGGCCCCTCCCAGCATTGTCACTCCCTGTTCTGTGGCCCCTCCCAGCTTTGACACACCCTGTTCTGTGGCTCCTCCCAGCATTGACACTCCCTGTTCTGTGGCCCCTCCCAGCATTCACACTCCCTGTTCTGAGGCCCCTCCCAGCATTAACACACACTGCTCTGAGGCCCCTCCCAGCATTGTCACTCCCAATTCAGAGGCCCCTCCCAGCATTAACACTCCCTGTTTAAGGCCCCTCCCAGCTTGTCACTCCCAATTCTAAGGCCCCTTCAAGCATTGTCACTCACAGTTCTGAGGCCCCTCCCAGCTTGTCACTCCTTATTCTGAGGCCCCTCCCAGCATTGTCACTCCTTCTTCTGAGGTCCCTCCCCGCACTGACACTCCCTGTTTAAGACCCCTCCCAGCATTGTCACTCCCTGTTCTGAGGCTCCTCCCATCATTGTCACTCCCTGTTCTGAGGCCCCTCCCAGTTTTTACACACCCTGTTCTGTCGCCCCTCCCAGCATTCACACTCCCTGTTCTGTGGCCCCTCCCAGCATTCAAACTCCCTGTTCTGTGGCCCCTCCCAGCATTGTCACTCCCTGTTCTGAGGCCCCTCCCAGCATTAACACTCCCTGTTCTGAGGCCCCTCCCAGCATTGGCACTCCCTGTTTAAGGCCCCTCCCAGCTTGTCACTCCCAATTCTGAGGCCCCTCCCAGCATTGTCACTCCTTGTTTAAGGCCCCCCCCAGCTGGGCCCCTCCCAGCATTGTCACTCCCTGTTTAAGGCCCCTCCAAGCATTGACACTTCCTGTTCTGAGGCCCCTCTCAGCATTGACACTCCCTGTTCTGTGGCCCCTCCTAGTATTGACACTCCCTGTTCTGAGGCCCCTCCCAGCATTGACACTCCCTGTTCTGTGGCCCCTCCTAGTATTGACACTCCCTGTTCTGTGGCCCCTCACAGCATTGACACAGCCTGTTCTGTGGCCCCTCCTTGTATTGACACTCCCTGTTCTGTGGCCCCTCCCAGCATTCACACTCCCTGTTCTGTGGCCCCTCCCAGCATTCACACTCCCTGTTCTGTGGCCCCTCCCAGCTTTGTCACTCCCTGTTCTGAGGCCCCTCCCAGCATTGACACTCCGTGTTCTGAGGCCCCTCCCAGCATTGACATTCCCTGTTCTCAGGCGCCTCCCAGCATTGACACACCCTGTTCTGTGGCCCCTCCCAGCATTGACACTCCCTGTTCTGAGTCCCCTCCCAGCTTTGTCACTCCCTGTTCTGAGGCCCCTCCCAGCATTGACACTCCGTGTTCTGAGGCCCCTCCCAGCATTGACATTCCCTGTTCTCAGGCCCCTCCCAGCATTGACACACCCTGTTCTGTGGCCCCTCCCAGCATTGACACACCCTGTTCTGTGGCCCCTCCCAGCATTAACACACCCTGCTCTGAGACCCCTCCCAGCATTTTGACTCCTTCTTCTGAGGCCCCTCCCAGCTTTGACACACCCTGTTCTGTGGCCCCTCCTAGTATTGACACTCCCTGTTCTGTGGCCCCTCCTAGTATTGACACTCCCTGTTCTGTGGCCCCTCCCAGCATTGACACTCCCTGTTCTGTGGCCCCTCTCAGCATTCACACTCCCTGTTCTGTGGCCCCTCCCAGCTTTGTCACTCCCTGTTCTGTGGCCCCTCCTAGTATTGACAATCCCTGTTCTGTGGCCCCTCCCAGCATTGACCCTCCCTGTTCTGTGGCCCCTCCCAGCATTGACACTCCCTGTTCTGAGGCCCCTTCCAGCATTGACACTCCCTGTTCTGAGGCCCCTCCCAGCTTTGACATTCCCTGTTCTCAGGCCCCTCCCAGCATTCACAACCTGTTCTGTGGCCCGTCCCAGCATTGACACTCCCTGTTCTGTGGCCCCTCCCATCATTGACACTCCCTGTTCTGAGGCCCCTCCCAGCATTGTCACTCCCTGTTCTGTGGCCCCTCCCAGCATTAACACACCCTGCTCTGAGGCCCCTGGCAGCATTGACATTCCCTGTTCTCAGGCCCCTCCCAGCATTGACACACCCTGTTATGTGGCCCCTCCCAGCATTGACACTCCCTGTTCTGCGGCCCCTCCCAGCATTAACACACCCTGCTCTGAGGCCCCTCCCATCATTGACACACCCTGTTGTGTGGCCCCTCCCTGCAATGTCACTCCCAATTCAGAGGCCCCTCCCTGCATTAACACTCCCTGTTTAAGGCCCCTCCCAGCTTGTCACTCCCAATTCTACGGCCCCTTCAAGCATTGTCACTCACAGTTCTGAGGCCCCTCCCAGCTTGTCACTCCTTATTCTGAGGCCCCTCCCAGCATTGTCACTCCTTCTGTTGAGGCCCCTCCCCGCACTGACACTCCCTGTTTAAGGCACCTCCCAGCATTGTCACACCCTGTTCTGAGGCTCCTCCCAGCATTGTCACTCCCTGTTCTGAGGCCCCTCCCAGCTTTGACACACCCTGTTCTGTGGCCCCTCCCAGCATTGACACTCCCTGTTCTGTGGCTCCTCCCAGCATTCACACTCCCTGTTCTGTGGGCCCTCCCAGCATTCACACTCCCTGTTCTGTGGCCCCTCCCAGTATTCACACTCCCTGTTCTGTGGCCCCTCCCAGCATTCACACTCCCTGTTCTGTGGCCCCTCCCAGCTTTGTCACTCCCTGTTCTGAGGCCCCTCCCAGCATTGACATTCCCTGTTCTCAGGCCCCTCCCAGCATTGTCACTCCCTGTTCTGAGGCCCCTCTCAGCATTGACACTCCCTGTTTAAGGCCCCTCCCAGCATTAACACACCCTGTTCTGAGGCCCCTCCCAGCATTAACATACCCTGCTCTGAGGCCCCTCCCAGCATTGTGACTCCCTGTAATGAGACCCCCCCCAGCATTGTCACTCCCAATTCAGAGGCCCCTCCCAGCATTGACACTCCGTGTTCTAAGGCCCCTCCCAGCATTGACACCCCGTTTTCTGAGGCCCCTCCCCGCATTGACTCTCCCTGTTTAAGGCCCCTCCCAGCATTGACACTCCCTGTTCTGAGTCCCATTCCAGCATTGACACTCCCTGTTCTGAGGCCCCTCCCAGCATTGACACTCCCTGTTCTGTGGCCCCTCCTAGTATTGACACTCCCTGTTCTGAGGCCCCTCCCAGCATTGAAACTCCCTGTTCTGTGGCCCCTCCTAGTATTGACACTCCCTGTTCTGTGGCCCCTCCCAGCATTGACACACCCTGTTCTGTGGCCCCTCCCAGTATTGTCACTCCCTGTTCTGTGGCCCCTCCCAGCATTGACACTCCCTGTTCTGTGTCCCCTCCCAGCATTCACACTCCCTGTTCTGTGGCCCCTCCCAGCTTTGTCACTCCCTGTTCTGAGGCCCCTCCCAGCATTGACACTCCCTGTTTTGAGGCCCCTCCCAGCATTGACATTCCCTATTCTCAGGCCCCTCCCAGCATTGACACACCCTTTTCTGTGGCCCCTCCCAGCATTAACACACCCTGTTCTGAGGCCCCTCCCAGCATTAACACACCCTGCTCTGAGGCCCCTCCCAGCATTGTGACTCCCTGTAATGAGGCCCCTCCCAGCATTGTCACTACCAATTCAGAGGCCCCTCCCAGCATTAACACTCCCTGTATAAGGGCCCTCCCAGCATTGACACTCCCTGTTCTGAGGCCCCTCCCAGCATTGACACTCCCTGTTCTGAGGCCCCTCCCAGCATTGACACTCCCTGTTCTGTGGCCCCTCCTAGTATTGACACTCGCTGTTCTGAGGCCCCTCCCAGCATTGACACTCCCTGTTCTGTGGCCCCTCCTAGTATTGACACTCCCTGTTCTGTGGCCCCTCGCAGCATTCACACTCCCTGTTCTGTGGCCCCTCCCAGCATTTACACTCCCTGTTCTGTGGCCCCTCCCAGCTTTGTCACTTCCTGTTCTGAGGCCCCTCCCAGCATTGACACTCCCTGTTCTGAGGCCCCTCCCAGCATTGACATTCCCTGTTCTCAGGCCCCTCCCAGCATTGACACACCGTGTTCTGTGGCCCCTCCCAGCATTGACACTCCCTGTTCTGCGGCCCCTCCCAGCATTGACACTCCCTGTTCTGAGGCCCCTCCCAGCATTGACACTCCCTGTTCTGTGGCCCCTCCCAGCATTCACACTCCCTGTTTTGTGGCCCCTCCCAGCATTGACACTCCCTGTTCTGAGGCCCCTCCCAGCATTCACACTCCCTGTTCTGTGGCCCCTCCCAGCATTCACACTCCCTGTTCTGTGGCCCCTCCCAGCTTTGTCACTCCCTGTTCTGAGGCCCCTCCCAGCATTGACACTCCGTGTTCTGAGGCCCCTCCCAGCATTGACATTCCCTGTTCTCAGGCCCCTCCCAGCATTGACACACCCTGTTCTGTGGCCCCTCCCAGCATTGACACACCCTGTTCTGTGGCCCCTCCCAGCATTAACACACCCTGCTCTGAGACCCCTCCCAGCATTTTGACTCCTTCTTCTGAGGCCCCTCCCAGCTTTGACACACCCTGTTCTGTGGCCCCTCCTAGTATTGACACTCCCTGTTCTGTGGCCCCTCCTAGTATTGACACTCCCTGTTCTGTGGCCCCTCCCAGCATTGACACTCCCTGTTCTGTGGCCCCTCTCAGCATTCACACTCCCTGTTCTGTGGCCCCTCCCAGCTTTGTCACTCCCTGTTCTGTGGCCCCTCCTAGTATTGACACTCCCTGTTCTGTGGCCCCTCCCAGCATTGACACTCCCTGTTCTGTGGCCCCTCCCAGCATTGACACTCCCTGTTCTGAGGCCCCTTCCAGCATTGACACTCCCTGTTCTGAGGCCCCTCCCAGCTTTGACATTCCCTGTTCTCAGGCCCCTCCCAGCATTCACAACCTGTTCTGTGGCCCGTCCCAGCATTGACACTCCCTGTTCTGTGGCCCCTCCCATCATTGACACTCCCTGTTCTGAGGCCCCTCCCAGCATTGTCACTCCCTGTTCTGTGGCCCCTCCCAGCATTAACACACCCTGCTCTGAGGCCCCTCCCAGCATTGACATTCCCTGTTCTCAGGCCCCTCCCAGCATTGACACACCCTGTTCTGTGGCCCCTCCCAGCATTGACACTCCCTGTTCTGCGGCCCCTCCCAGCATTAACACACCCTGCTCTGAGGCCCCTCCCAGCATTGACACACCCTGTTGTGTGGCCCCTCCCTGCAATGTCACTCCCAATTCAGAGGCCCCTTCCTGCATTAACACTCCCTGTTTAAGGCCCCTCCCAGCTTGTCACTCCCAATTCTACGGCCCCTTCAAGCATTGTCACTCACAGTTCTGAGGCCCCTCCCAGCTTGTCACTCCTTATTCTGAGGCCCCTCCCAGCATTGTCACTCCTTCTGTTGAGGCCCCTCCCCGCACTGACACTCCCTGTTTAAGGCACCTCCCAGCATTGTCACACCCTGTTCTGAGGCTCCTCCCAGCATTGTCACTCCCTGTTCTGAGGCCCCTCCCAACTTTGACACACCCTGTTCTGTGGCCCCTCCCAGCATTGACACTCCCTGTTCTGTGGCTCCTCCCAGCATTCACACTCCCTGTTCTGTGGGCCCTCCCAGCATTCACACTCCCTGTTCTGTGGCCCCTCCCAGTATTCACACTCCCTGTTCTGTGGCCCCTCCCAGCATTCACACTCCCTGTTCTGTGGCCCCTCCCAGCTTTGTCACTCCCTGTTCTGAGGCCCCTCCCAGCATTGACACTCCGTGTTCTGAGGCCCCTCCCAGCATTGACATTCCCTGTTCTCAGGCCCCTCCCAGCATTGACATTCCCTGTTCTCAGGCCCCTCCCAGCATTGACACACCCTGTTCTGTGGCCCCTCCCAGCATTCACACTCTCTGTTTTGTGGCCCCTCCCAGCATTGTCACTCCCTGTTCTGAGGCCCCTCTCAGCATTGACACTCCCTGTTCTGTGGCCCCTCCCAGCATTCACACTCCCTGTTCTGTGGCCCCTCCCAGCTTTGTCACTCCCTGTTCTGAGGCCCCTTTCAGCATTCACACTCCCTGTTCTGTGGCCCCTCCCAGCATTGTCACTCCCTGTTCTGAGGCCCCTCTCAGCATTGACACTCCCTGTTCTGTGGCCCCTCCTAGTATTGACACTCCCTGTTCTGTGGCCCCTCCCAGCATTGACACTCCCTGTTCTGTGGCCCCTCCCAGCATTCACACTCCCTGTTCTGTGGCCCCTCCCAGCTTTGTTACTCCCTGTTCTGAGGCCCCTCCCAGCATTGACACTCCCTGTTTTGAGGCCCCTCCCAGCATTGACATTCCCTATTCTCAGGCCCCTCCCAGCATTGACACACCCTTTTCTGTGGCCCCTCCCAGCATTAACACACCCTGTTCTGAGGCCCCTCCCAGCATTAACACACCCTGCTCTGAGGCCCCTCCCAGCATTGTGACTCCCTGTAATGAGGCCCCTCCCAGTATTGTCACTCCCAATTCAGAGGCCCCTCCCAGCATTAACACTCCCTGTATAAGGGCCCTCCCAGCATTGACACTCCCTGTTCTGAGGCCCCTCCCAGCATTGACACTCCCTGTTCTGAGGCCCCTCCCAGCATTGACACTCCCTGTTCTGTGGCCCCTCCTAGTATTGACACTCGCTGTTCTGAGGCCCCTCCCAGCATTGACACTCCCTGTTCTGTGGCCCCTCCTAGTATTGACACTCCCTGTTCTGTGGCCCCTAGCAGCATTCACACTCCCTGTTCTGTGGCCCCTCCCAGCATTTACACTCCCTGTTCTGTGGCCCCTCCCAGCTTTGTCACTTCCTGTTCTGAGGCCCCTCCCAGCATTGACACTCCCTGTTCTGAGGCCCCTCCCAGCATTGACATTCCCTGTTCTCAGGCCCCTCCCAGCATTGACACACCGTGTTCTGTGGCCCCTCCCAGCATTGACACTCCCTGTTCTGCGGCCCCTCCCAGCATTGACACTCCCTGTTCTGAGGCCCCTCCCAGCATTGACACTCCCTGTTCTGTGGCCCCTCCCAGCATTCACACTCCCTGTTTTGTGGCCCCTCCCAGCATTGACACTCCCTGTTCTGAGGCCCCTCCCAGCATTGACTCTTCCTGTTTAAGGCCCCTCCCAGCATTGACACACCCTGTTCTGAGGCCCCTCCCAGCATTAACACACCCTGCTCTGAGGCCCCTCCCAGCATTGTGACTCCCTGTAATGAGACCCCTCCCAGCATTGTCACTCCCTGTTCTGTGGCCCCTCCTAGTATTGACACTCCCTGTTCTGTGGCCCCTCGCAGCATTCACACTCCCTGTTCTGTGGCCCCTCCCAGCATTTACACTCCCTGTTCTGTGGCCCCTCCCAGCTTTGTCACTCCCTGTTCTGAGGCCCCTCCCAGCATTGACACTCCCTGTTCTGAGGCCCCTCCCAGCATTGACATTCCCTGTTCTCAGGCCCCTCCCAGCATTGACACTCCCTGTTCTGCGGCCCCTCCCAGCATTGACACTCCCTGTTCTGAGGCCCCTCCCAGCATTGACACTCCCTGTTCTGAGGCCCCTCCCAGCATTGACACTCCCTGTTCTGTGGCCCCTCCCAGCATTCACACTCCCTGTTTTGTGGCCCCTCCCAGCATTGACACTCCCTGTTCTGAGGCCCCTCCCAGCATTGACACTCCCTGTTTAAGGCCCCTCCCAGCATTGTCACTCCCTGTTCTGAGGTTCCTCCTAGCATTGTCACTCCCTGTTCTGAGGCTCCTCCCAGCATTGACACACCCTGTTCTGTGGCCCCTCCCAGCATTGACACTCCCTGTTCTGTGGCCCCTCCCAGCATTGACACTCCCTGTTCTGTGGCCCCTCCCAGCATTCACACTCCGTGTTCTGTGGCCCCTCCCAGCTTTGTCACTCCCTGTTCTGAGGCCCCTTCCAGCATTGACACTCCCTGTTCTGTGGCCCCTCCCAGCAGTGTCACTCCCTGTTCTGAGGCCCCTCCCAGCATTGACACTCCCTGTTTAAGGCTCCTCCCAGCATTGACACTCCCTGCTCTGAGGCCCCTCCCTGCATTGTAACTCCCAATTCTGAGGCCCCTCCCAGCAGTGTCACTCCCTGTTCTGAGGCCCCTCCCAGCATTGACACTCCCTGTTTAATGCCCCTCCCAGCATTGACACTCCCTGCTCTGAGGCCCCTCCCAGCATTGACACTTCCTATTTAAGCCCCTCCCAGCACTGACACTCCCTACTCTGAGGCCCCTCCCAGCATTGACACTCTCTGTTTAAGCCCCTCCCAGCAATGACACTCCCTGTTTTAGCCCCACCCCACACAGACACTCCCTGTTTAAGCCCCTCCCAGCACTGACACTCCCTGCTCTGAGGCCCCACCCAGCACAGACTCTCCCTGTTTAAGCCCCTCCCAGCATTGATACTCCCTGCTCTGAGGCCCCACCTAGGTCTGTATGTGATTCTTTGTTCTAAGGCCCTCCTAGGACTGACATTCTTAGTTCTAAAGCTATTCCTTTGCTTCTCTTCTCTTCTAAGGGCTCTTCCCTTCCCACCATGTCTATTCTGCCTCGAGCCCCTTCTTTTTTCCTCTAATCTCCATCGCAAGGCTCAGTCCTCCTCACTTTCTCTCCACTGGGGAAAGGCTCCTTCCTTTTCTGGCAGCCCGAACCTCATGGAATTTCCTGCTGACTCGTTTTGACTTTCATATCACGATGTTTTCTGTCCTCTTTTGACACTGGATTATTTCTAGTTCAACGTGAGTTGGGTCCTCAGCGTGTACCAATGTATTGACTTTAGACCTTTATCTTCGAATCAGTTCTAAATATCAGCAGAAGAGCTCGGCATTTGGGGTTAAGGGATTTACCCGGGATCACATGGATAGAAAATGTCTGAGGCCACATTTGAACCCAGGACCAGGTGTGGTTCTCTGTCCACTGAGCCCCCTAACTTCTCCTATTAGTAGCCATTCTAAGACTGAAGAATCATAAGAGCTAGGCAAAGGGGATGAAGTGACTTGTCCATGGTCACATACCAAGGAAATGTCTGAAGCCCCATTTGTACCCAGGGCCTCCCATCCCGAGGCCTGGCTCTCAATCCACTGAGCGACCTGGCAGCAGCAAAGTAACTGCACCATGAGGATTTTAAGCAATTGCTCTAAACCACTTACCTCAAAGGTCTCTCTATAGCCTGAAAGTTCTTCCTACTCTCTAACCTACTATGTGATCAAACCCATCATCTTACCAAAAAAGGCATTCAGTAGCTTCTGAACCTGGATGTTGCTGCCCACGGTCCGATAAACGCCTTCTGTCGTGATGCCTATGAGGGAGGGAACAGATTACTTTGAGTTCGAGAGTAGAAAAGCAATAGTTTTCAGTTGAATGAAAACAATTATCACTGAGTGCCTTGACAGATCTACCCAAAAGCACACTGGAGGTCTTCCTGTAGGAGGAGAGGTCTGCATCCTCTAAAGGACTCCTTTGCCCCCTCTCTCATCCAGGGTGATTTCATCCTGGTTAAACCTTAGATAAGAGGCCACAGCCAATCCCAATGACCTTCGGCAAGTCTCTTACTGCTGAAGCTACCCTTTGTTCATCCATAAAATGGGTGCTTTTGCAAGCAAAGCATTAAGAGATATAGAAGCAATTTTAGCTATTAAAAAAGCTATCTGGTTTATAAGTGTCTTTAACCTGGCCCTGTGGTTTCAGCAATGTAGGAAACTGTGGTGCGCAGAGGTGCAGCAAGATGTGCTCTGAGCAGGCCAGAGGATGGAGGGTCTTCTCAGTCCACAAAGATGAGCCCCTCAGTGCAGTCCTTTAGAGGACAAGATATGGACGAGGAGTGAGAACAGCAGATGGAAGATCTCAAAGTGGCACTGCCCAGTTCATCAGGGGGCCTGAGAAAATGCTGCCAGCACTAGGAGATGGGGAATCTTCAAGAGAAAGTCAGGCTCCAGTGAGTAGGGGAATACAGAAGGAGAATAAGAGGAAGAGATCTAGCATACAAAAGAGTTTAACAATAGAGGTGGCTCAGTGGATTGAGAGCCAGGACTGGAGAGGAGAGGTCCTGAGTTCAAATGTTGCCTCGAGTACTTCCTAGCTGGGTGACCCTGGGCAAGTCACTTAACCCTTATTACCTACTGTTTACCACTCTTCTGCCTTTGAATCAATTCTTGATATTGATTCTAAGACAGACAGAAGGCAAGGAGGAAAAAACACAATAGAGGACATAAAAGGCCAGGGGGCTTAGGGTTAAAGTCACTGGGGACTGGAGTCAGAGTCAAACGAGGTATTACTGTTTCCCCTACTGTCCTCGGCTGAGTTTATGCTCTCCTGGCTGATCCCAGGCATACGTAGGCCAGAAGACATATCAAGGGTAGTATTCCTCTGTGGGTAGATAGGGTGTGACAGCCATTGAACCTTAGGGGACAGAAAGTTGTACCCTGGAGGGGTGGGCCAACTGGCAATCAACATTGTCCCATGGAGAAGGAAGTGTAGTCCCCCAATGAGGGTGGCACATGGAGCAAAGCCTGGGTTACTCCGCCTCCTGGCCGTGCCTTCGAGAAAGTTGAAGAAGAAAGTGTGGTGAAGACACATGGGGCACAGCTTGGGCAACAGTGCAGAAGGGAGAGTGTGGGGCCTAGCAGAACTGACTCTCCTATAAGTAGATTTCCTTAGAAAGAAGCACCTATTTATTTCATAGGCATTATTTATTTTTTGCATATTTATATGTGTACACAGTGTCTTCCCTTATCTAGTTTAGCAAGTTCTCTGAGAGCAAGGGCTGTTTCGTTCTTTAAAAAAAAACTCGTACCCCCTATCTTAGAATCAATACTAAGCACTGAAAGTAGAAGAATGGTAAGGGCTAGGCGTGGGAGTTAAGTGACTTGCCACGGGTCACATAACTAGAAGTATCTGAGGTTAGATTTAAACCCAAGATCCCCATCCCCAGGCCTGGATCCACGAGTCCCCTATCTGCCCTCATTCTGTCTTCGTACTCCTAAAACCAAGCACCGTGCCTGGCACATAGTAGAGATGCTATAAATGCTGGCTGAAGTCGTTCTAGCTTAATGGTGCTTCCTGAAAGCAGGATCTGCTTCATTTTCATTGCATGGGCCATTAAAGGCACTCAATAGGCACACTCTGGGTAGAGACACGTCGCATTTCAGGTAAGGATAGGCCGCCGTTCAGGTAAAGATACGCCGCCCTTCGGGTAAAGGTATGTGGCACTTGAGGTAAAACTGGGCCACACTGCCGAACTTCAGGCAGTGCAGAGATCCGAAGCTCACTGACTCACTGTCTCTTGGCCAAACTCCACTACTCACATTTTCTTGTCTTTTGTTTCCTCTCTGCTCCCTCTTAATGTTTAAAAATACACGTATTATAGCAGAAACCAAATCTTCATGTTTAAGTTTCCTTAGATTTGACTCATCAAAACACAACTTGGAGGATGCCAAGTACTCTCTACAAACACTTTATGAGCCCCATTTGAAGCTCTTTCCCCTTTTAAGCAGGAAGACACAAATTGTCAAAAGTAAACACTCTTGGATCCCACCCCAATGGAATGTGCTGACATTTTGCAAGATGTTAACTCCATTTGTTCACACCGCCATTTTCAACACAGCCTTCAAAGGCAGCAGTCACTTAAGTGCCTGCTATGTAAAGTGCTGGGGCTATGAATTCAAGTGAACAAGAGCTGAATTGCATACACGTGACAGGCTATAAGCTCCACAAGGGCAAAGGAAGGTGCCAAACAAACAAGCTTAATAATTATTGAGCACCTACTATGTACCAGACACTGAGCTGAAGAGACTTGCCCAAGGTCACACAGATAGGAAATGAATGAAATAGGCTTTGAACCCAACTCTTCCTGACTCTAAGCCTAGCACTAAATCTATTGTGCCATCTAGCATCTCTCTGATTATTTTTAGCACAGTTGGCATGTAATAAATGGTTCAAAGAAAGAAAGGATAAATGAAGACATGATTTAATGACTACAGTGTAGCAAACCTGGATTCTAGTCTTGAGTCTCCCACCAACTTTCTATGTGACTCTGGGCAAATAAATGGCTTCCCCAGGCTGGGTCTGATGTGGTTAGGATGTTACACTGTAAATAACTGTCATAGAATATTAGTGTGCCATAAGAAATGACAAATGGAAGGAAGCTAGGTGGCTCAGTGGGTAGAGAGCCAGGTCTAGGGTCCTGGGTTCAAATCTGGCCTCAGTCCCTTCCTAGCTGTGTGACCCTGAGCAAGTCACTTGACCCCCATTGCCTAGCCCTTACCTCTCTTTGTCTTGGGGACCAATACTTAGTATTGATTCTAACATGGAAGGAGTTACAAAAATGATCTCCAAGACTTCAGTATTTGAATTCTGTGATTCTCTGTGAGTGAGGGAGGGAGGGAGGGAGTGAGTGAGTGAGTGGATGAATGAATGTGTAGCTACTTGGGCAAAGAGAGGAATCAATCTGCATTTCTGACATTTAGAGCTAGGAACTTCAGAGAGCCTGACGACTAATGGCCTCATTTGGAAGACATGGGAAATGGCATCACCCAGGAAGCATGGGTCACTTCCCCAGGGTCACTAAGTAAGCCCATAGACTAGCCAAGACTAGAACCCAAGTTCATTGTTCATTCCATCCCAAGCACACAGCTCCCTTCAACCAGAACAGAAGGTGAGGACGACCAGCAAAAAAGCTTTGTCTTACCTTTGGCTTCCACGGCGTTGGTACACTTCCTTACGAATTTGAACCCGACATCATTGAGTTCCACTGTCCGGGAAAAAGGGACAGTTAGCCACCACCACAGTGCTGTTTCATTAATTCACTAAGGAGTACCAGACTTGGCTGTTCATCACTAAGCATTCTGGAGCATGGAGGGACAGGGACAGAGGGGGGGAACAAAATGGTAGGCCTCGTGCTGGAAAGGGCTCTCGATCTCCTCTTGGGAGAAAGAAGGAATGACTTAAGTGCGTCAGGGAACTTGTCCCCTGGCCCCACACTGAGACAAGTGAGTGGCTTCCTCTGCTTGTCAGCTTGACAGAGGTTAGACATCAGCCCCCAACGAGGTCTGCTCTGCTCCCAACCAGGGGAACTCCTTTGCCCACCTGCACCCAGATATCCCAACACAGATGACATTTACTGCAAATTGCGATAGCTGGCAGTTTCTAAGATCAGCACAACAGACACGTGATGGACTCACTTTCTTCCTGTTTCGTTATGGGGCTGTGGTAGATCTATAAAAGAAGAGAAAGAGATAGAATGGCAGCTGCTGGGGCTTGCCATTCCAAGCTGCCACCTCTGCTAGAGCCAGAGCTGCCTCCCAGGCCACCTCCTCCTTCCCCGTATTGGCTCTGTGGGGGAGCTAGATGACTTGGCTCTCGAATGAGCTCTTCTCTGCGTCAGAGGATCCCAGAACCATAGATCAAGGGAGCCAAACTCCCTTGAGTTTGAAGTTGAAACAATGGCCACCAATCCACATAAAAGCACCCACTTGGGCTATAGAATGGTTTTAAAATAGAATGTCATCTAGGACTTTTTGCATTTTTATCCATTTTAGGAAATATTTACCAGTTAGACCTTTTTTCAAACCCTCACCTTCCATCTTAGAATCAATACTGTGTATCTGTTCCAAGGCAGAAGAGTGGGAAGGGCTAGGCAATGAGGTGAAGTGACTTGCCCAGGGTCACCCAGCTGGGAAGTGTCTGAGGCCAGATTTGAACCCAGGACCTCTTTAGTCTCTAGGCCTGGCTCTCCATCCACTGAGCCAGCCAGCTGCTCCTAGTGGTAGTGTTAACAAAGGAGCATAGAACTGGAAGCAGGAGAGTGCTGGAGTCACCTCATCTGGGTTCCCTGGAGTGTGAACATTTCCCACTCGGTACCCACAATTGTGGCAGATCAGGGCACATCTATTTGTTTTGTTGACAGTCTAGACTTAAGAAAGTGATGGAGAAAGCACTAAAAAGCAAATGTAATAACACAGAGAAAAACAAAATAACACACAAGAAAATATATCCTATTTATATTGCCCAGAGAGCTGGTTGTCACGTATTTATCAGCACACTCCCAGCTAAGAGGTACGTCAAGGTCGTATACACCAACCCCCTTGTTTCACAGAGGAGGAGATGAAGCATTATTTGATCAACTAAGTGACTTGCCCACAGCCACAGAGGGAATGAATGGCAGAGCTGGGCTCCAAAAATACGGCCCTTTCTGCTATGCCTTGGCCAGAGACATTGGTTAGAAGGTGCCATACACGTTATTACCATAACAAGCATTTCTCTAGCACCGGACGTATATCATCTCACTTGATACCGCAACCCTGGGACGTAGATGATATTATTGTCCCCAATTTAGAGCTGAGGAAACTGAGGTAGACAGAGGTGCAGTGACTTGCCCAGGGTGACACTGCTAGTAAGTGTTTGGATCAGGATTTGAACTCAGGCCTTCCTGACTTCAGGCTCAGTCAGCCCTCTATGGACTGAACCATCTAGCTGTCCCAACGCATCGATCAACTTGCAGAGAAGGTCCTGCCCTGAACTGGTCAAAGGAGTTTCCTCATCTGAAAGTTCTCTAGATCAGTGTAACCCCAGTCCCTATCCCTAAACCCTTAGCAAATGAATACTCATACAGCTTAGTGGGGACCACATCACTCTCTCGCCCAGTAAACCGCAGGGGCTTGTCCGAGATGGATACCAAGTTCTCTGAACATGTGAAGCTTTTCACAGCCTGGTTCTCAAGTACCTCTGTGGCTCCCGTGTACATCTCCCCTTCACTCATTCTCTGATTCAGCCTTCTTACAGTTCTTCTCCCCTGAAACTCAGTTTCCTATTCCCATACCTTTGGGTAGGCTGTTCCCTTTGCATAGAAGGCCCTTCCTCCTCACCCCCACCTCAAAGAATTCCTTGCTTCCTCCAAGACTCAGCCTAACTGTCCCCCTCCTATAAGAGATCTTTCCTGATCTTTCCAGATTACTAGTACCTTTGCACTGAAATGATAAGCCACATGGTATCATGAATAGAGGTGCTGGGCCTCGAGCCAAGAAGGCCTGAGTTCAAATCCTGCTGCAGACTTTTGCCCATGAGGAAGTTGCTTTACTTCTGTCTGCTTCAGTTTTTTTAACTGTAAAATGGGAACAATAATAGCCCCTATGCTTCCAAGGGATGTTGTGAGAATCAAATGGTATAATATAATATATGTTAAACATGTTGCTAGACTTAAAAGGAATATGTATATGTGAGCTATTAGTATTATGAATTTTAAAAATTTCAACTCTTACCTTGTCTTAGAATCAATTCTGAGCATCAGTTTCAAGGCAGAAGATCAGTAAAGGTTAGGCAAGAGGGGTAAAGTAATTTGCCCAGGGTCACACAGGTATGAAATATCAAAGGTGAGATTTGAACCCAGGACATCCTGTATTTAGGTCTGGCATTCTATCTATTTAGTCACCTTGCTACTTATTATTATTACCACCACCACCACCACCACCACCACGACTACTACTACTACTACTACTACTACTACTACTACTACTACTACTACTACTACTACGTTACTTTGTTTATATGCTGCATTGAGGTATGTGTCTGTGCATCTACCCTGGTAGGCTAGGAGGTCTTAAAGGATAGGGACAGTAGAGACAGCCTTTGCATCTCCAGGAATAATCATAGTGCCTGGGCACATACATAGTAGGAGCTTAATAAATGCTTACTGACAGACTGTCTGAAATAAGTGTGCTCCTAAGCTGCTATGGTTGACAGGAGGAGTGACAGGTCTTGCCCATGCATACCTTGGAAATAAGTCAACAACAGATCGTCTCCTCCGGCCCCACCTTATTTTACTGATGAGGAAACTGAGGACCAGAGAACCCAGCTGAATTTGAACCCAGGCAGTGAGGGCTTCAGAACCAGAACTCTCCACACCAACACTTGGGTGCCCACGTCCAAAGTGGCAGAGAATTTGGCATAACCAATTGGAGCTCAAAGAGATCTCTGATGATTCCCTCTGATCCAATGAGTATGGTTAAGCACCAACAATATACAAGGGCAGCTAGGTGGCACTGCAGTGTTTAGAATGCTGGTCATGGTCAGGAAGACTCCTCTTCCTCAGTTCAAATCTGGCCTCAGACACTTACTGGCTGTGTGACCCTGGGCAAGTCACTTCACCCTGTTTGCCTCAGTTCCCTTATCAGTAAAATGAGCTGGAGAAGGAAATGGCAAACTACTCTAGCATCTTTGCCAAACGGTGTCAGGAACACTTGGACACAACTGAGATGGCTGAACAGTAACACATGAGGCACTTTACTAGAGGAGAGGAGAGCCAGAGACAAAATGGGGAAAAACCAGCCCTTGCCCCCAAGAATCTTCCATTCTCCTGGGGGACTAAAACAGAGAAACACTGAAAGACTAACTGGATAATTTGAGGAAGAGAAAGAAAAGTCTCAGTACCCAAGTGCAGCAGGAAAAGTGGTGGGCGAGCTGGCATACTTGGGAAACAAGGAGGGCAGTCCAGCTGCAACATAGAGTTCATGAAAGGAGCATTGAGTAATAAGCCTGGAAAGGGAGCTCAGAGGCCTGGAGATGGGAAGTCCTGGGTTCAAATCTGACCTCAGGTACTTCCTAGCTGGGTGACCCTGGGCAAGTCACTAACCTGAATTATCCAGTTTCTACTCCACTTCTGCCTTGGAAGTGAGACTTAGTATCAATTCTAAGGCAGGAGACAAGGGTTTCTTTTTTTAAAAAGGTAGCTCTAAGCCAGAATGTAAAGGGTTTTAAATGATGATGATGATGATAAGCTAGCATTTCTATAGTTTCTAAAGGTTTAGGGATGGGAGGTCCTAGGTTCAAATCTAGCCTCAAGACTCTTCTTAGCTGTGTGTCCCTGGACAAATCACTGAACCCCCACTGCCTAGCTCTTCTGCTCTGGAGCCAATTTGTAGTATCAATTCTTAGAGGGAAGGAAAGGGTTTTAAAAAAAGAAAGGTAGCTTGGAGCCAGATTGAAAAGGGCTTTAAATGATGAGGAGGAAGAGGAGGAGGAGGAGGAGGAGGAGAAAGAGAAAGGAGGAAGGGGAGAAAGAGAGAAGAGGAGGAAGAGGAGAAGGAGAAAGAGAAAGGAGAAGGAGGAGAAGGAGGAGAAGGAGGAGGAGGAGGAGGAGGAGGAAGAAAAGCAGATAGCATTTCTCTAACTCCTTAAAGTTTGTAAAGGGCTTCACAAATTTTGATTCTTACAATTCTGTGAGGCAGGTGCTATCATCATCCCTATTTAAAAGAAGGGGAAACCAAGGCAAACAATGTCAAGTGACTTTCACAGGGTCACACAGCTAGTAGGGATCTAAGGCCAGATCTGAAGCCAGGACCTCCTGCCTCCATGCCTGCTATGGCTCTGAGATAAGTGGGCACCAACAGTAGTACTTCCTGAAAAAGAGACAGATTTGTATTTTGGGAAGATCATTTCGCCAGCTAGGTAGAAGGGGTCTTGGGGAGAGAGCCAGGATTCCAACTACAAGAAACTACTGTAATAGTCCAGGCAAGTGGTGATAAGGGCTTGAACCATGTAAGAGGAGAGAAGTGATTCTGCACCCATGGAGACCTATACATGCCTGCATACATACACAGAAACACGTATACGTGTGCCCAGCCTTTCTGATGGACTGAAAACCAATCTGTCGTTCTCTGGCTGAACTGTGAGTCCCCAAATTTATATAAGTACAGCATCCTGCACAATTCTATTTGTTTAAAAAAACTCAACTTACAGCTCAAGCCATATGGCCGCAGAATGGCAATAGCAGAAGAGGGAAGGAAAGACCAAGTCTTTGGATCCCCCTCCAGCTCACTGTCTTGATGCTCCCACTCACTGAAAGGTGTCCTCCCCTTCTTCTCCCCCAAACCCATTTCTGAGAGCCTGTCATCCAGCCCAGATCCTTCTACCAACTCAGTATCCCCAAGTAAACTCAGAGACATAATAAAGGGCTAGACTAGAGCAGAGGAATGTAACCCCACTGATAAAGGGACAAATCTCCACATAAAGGAAATTCTAATGAACACAATAATTCATTTTTACCCAGACTCAGCTCCAATGTGTCCCACCACCACCCACTCCCAGGGGATAAGCACACATCTGTTGGACGAGATGAGAGCAACTGATGGCTTCAGTACTCCCTGCTGGAGGAAACCTACCAAGGACACCCAGAGAGATGCTTTGCACTTTTTAGACTGATAATTAGCAGAATGGCTAATCTGTCGTGACCCTTTGTCAGGGTGCTGACTCGGGACTGTTTACAAATTCCAGACCCAAATTCTAGGTCATGTGGCAGCAATAGTTCAAGTAGAAATAAACCTGGAATTAGTCAGAGGATCTGGGTTCAGTTTCCACCACTGACTTTTATTACATTGTGACACTGGGCAAGTCACTTCTCCTCTGGGGGCCTTTATAGAATGAGAGGATTTGGGTAGACAGCCTCTACAATGCCTTCCAACTCTGGATGGATGCTTTAATATAGGACTGTGGGCACTTCCTTTTAACCTCTTTCAGACTTAGTTTCCTCACTAGTAAAATTAAAAGGTTGAATTAGATGGCCACTAAGCTCTCCTCTTCAGGGCAGCTAGGTGGTGTTGCAGTGGATGGAGAGCCAGGCCTAGAATCAGGAAGATTCTTCTTCCTGAGTTCAAATCGAGCTTCAGACCCTTTAGTACCTGTTTCTTCATCTGTAAAAGGAGCTAGAGAAGGAAATAGAAAACTATCTGTGTGACCCTGGACAAGTCACATCACCCTCTTTGCTTCAGTTTCCTCAACTGTAAAGCAAGCTGGAGAAGGATATGGCAAACCATTCCAAGATCTTTGCCATGAAAACCCCAAATAAGGTCACCAAGAGTCATACAAAACTGAAAAGCAGTTCAACAACAACAAAAGCTCCCTTCTAGTTCTAGGTCCTCTGAATAACCAGGTGATCTTGGGCAAGTCCTGCCCCCTTTCTGAGCCTCAGTTTCCCCATTTGTAAAGTGAAAACAGTAGACTGGATGGTCTCACAGGTCCCACCCAGCTAGAAATCCCATGATCAGGAAAGAAGTAGTAACAATAACTCCTTCCAGCCCAGGCCCCCTCCTCAGTTGTCATCCTGGAAAGCAATGCCATGAAGATGTGGCCTGGCAATTTCTTTTGTGGGAGCTACAGCCCCAGCTATTGAGAAAAAGAGAGTTCTTGGCACCAAGGCCCTGCCAAATGGTTCAACTTTAGAAACCGATGTTTAATCAGTGCAAATGGCATTCAAGAAGAGACACTAGTGGCTGCTTCATCACTACCTGCTAAGGCCCATGGGATGTTCTGGGATGTTCCCATCTGACTTGCAGCCGAACCCTTCCCTGGGGGTGGCCTCCCCAAATTAAAACATGAATTCCTTGAGAGTGGAGACTATCTGACTCTTAAAAGTGCTTTGTACACAGTGGGTGCTTAATAAATGCATTCTTTATGCATTCGTTCATCTGGACGTCTAGAGATGAGGCTGAGTTAGATGGTAGAACAATTCCAAAACCTCTGTCCTTAGAAATCTCATGGGATTTCTATTCAAAGATGGATGCTGGGCTACATCACCTTTTCCAGCTCCAAATCCCATGATCCTATGAGCTCAGCACCAAACACAGTGCCACCCAACCTACCAGAAGACATCCATTAATTAACTTTTGTCCAATGGAATTACTTGGATCTTCCTCAGCCCACGTCTGTGTCTTCACCACTAGAGGTCACTGTTCTAATATACTTGTGTAATCGGAAAACAATGCCTAAGAAACTCACTGGCTCTTTTCCATCCATCGCCTCCATCCAGAGCCGCCTGTTGGCTTCAGAAAGGGCCTGCAGGGTAATAGTCCCTGGTCTAAAAAGAAAATGACAAAGTTAAAGGATAATTCAATTGGTGAGAGTCTCCAAGCAGGGCAACCGGTATTGGGGGGTTGGGGAATAGAGACCGTGCCAGATAAAGAGTAACTAAAGGGATTTGGGGGATACAGCTTGAAAAGAAAAGCTTGGGGGAGGCTAGGTGGCTCAGTAGAGAGAGATTGGGGCCTAGAGACGGGAGGTCTTGGGTTCAAAGCTGGCCTCAGACACTTCATAGCTGTGTGACCCTGGGCAAGTCACTTAACCCCCTTGCCCAGCCCTTTACCACTCTTCTGCCTTGGAACCAATACACATATTGATTCTAAGATGGAATAAAGGTTCAAAAAAAGAAAAGAAAAAAGAGAAGGCTGAATGTAGGAGCTATGGGCAGAAATTGTCTTTAAGTACTTAAAGGGCTTCCCATTAGACTTCTTCTTAAGTTAGAGGGCAAGACTCTAAACAACTGGGAGAAACTTCAGAGAAGCAGCTTCCTAACCTCCATATAAGGAACACTCTCTTACCCAATCAGAAAGATCACTGGGCAGAGAAACAGAAAATCTGGGTTTGAACTTCAAGAGTGATACTGGATACCCAGCTGACTTCAGGCAAATCATCCCCCCTCTTTGGCCTCACTTCCTCCATCTAGAACATGGAGAGGAGGTACCTGAGGATCTCTAAGACCCCTTCAATCTAAAAGCTCTAAGCCCACAGTAGGGATTCCATCCCAAGAGGCCTTTAGGTAAAGGTTGGTTGATCAATTTTTGGGGAGTTCCTTTTTAACCCTTTACCTTCCACATTGGAACCAATATTGGTTCCAAGAACATTAAAGGCAAGGTTGGTGATGGCGAACCTATGGCAAGGGTGCCAAAGATGGCACACAGAGTGATCTCTGTGGGCACACAGGCCACCCTCTCCCCAAAACCTTCCCCCCTGCCCCAGTTTATTACCAGAAAGGCAGAGACTTGGATGGAGTTGTTCCCCTCCCTCTCTCCACCATAGCTAGTGACATCTCTTCACATGACCCACTGCTCTGCCCAGCAACCCAATGGGAGCACTTTCTCCCTCCCCTGTGTGAAATAAGGAGGGATGGGGCATGGCACAGCACTCAGTTTTTTGCGGTTTCTGATGGAAGAGGCCAGCACTCTGTCTAGGGGGTGGGGTGGGGGCAGGGCCTGGCATTCCATCTCTAAAAGATTCGCCATCACTAAGCTAGGCAATGGGGGTTAAGCAACTTTCCCAGGGTCACCAAGCTAGGAAACATCTGAGTCTAGATTTGAATGCAGGACCTCCCATCTCTAGGCCTGGCTCTCAATTTACTGAGCCACCCAGATGCCCTCCCCCCACCAACTTTTCAAATACATTACTTTTCTATTAAGACATCAGTGCAATAAAGTCAAATAGGAGTGACATTTCAATCTAGTCCAGGCCACACTTGAGAGTACTGTGGGTTGCATGCTCTAGATTACTGCTTAAAACAGGACCCTTTTTTGTGTTATGTCTCCCTTCTTAGAATCACATTTTTTAAATGTGTATAAAATAAAATAAATAGGATTAGAAAGGAAGTCAATGATATTGAAAGAAGGATGTAACTGGGTTTTATCCTCCATCTAAGTCCATAGACCCCCACTGAAATCCAGCCACGAACCCCTTAGAGGTCTGTGGACTGCAGATCAAGAATTCTGGTAAAGGAACTTCTCCACATCAAAGAAATTCTAGGTGTGATCCAAACAAAGACAAGACGGTGTTACAAGACCAGCCTGAGTTTGCTAGTTACTTCCTATCTTGACCCAGAACAACAAAAACAACCACGATTCTGGACTGGACCCAGAAAAATCAATTCCGGCCTGTGAGGATGTGGTGGGAACACAAGTTCCAGATGTAATGAGGCCCCATGGACCTTCTCCTGGCCAGTCAGCCTGCCTGCCTTATCTAGGCACCAACCCAAGAACAGATTCTCAGTAATTCTGAACCCAAGTGTAAGACCTTACTTATATTCATCCCTAGTTGGATTTATCTTATTAGATTTGGTCCAATACTTGAGTCCAAAAGCCAGAAAATTACAGCCCAGAAACTGAACCTGGTCCATTGTTCTACAGCCTGGAAGCCTGTCAAGATCTTCATTTGAAACCCTTTGGTGACAGGGAACTCACTACTTCTAAAGACAGCCCTGTCAATTCCTATGCTGGATCCATATATAAGCCTTCCTCCTCAGGCTGTGTAGATGGAGCAAAGTATTATTATTATTGTTACTATTATTATTTTAAAATCATTACCTTCCATCATAGAATCACTACTGTGTACTGGCTCCAATGCAGAAGAATGGTAAGGGCTAGGCAATGGAGGTTAAGTGACCTGTCTAGGGTCACACAGCTATGAAATATCTGGGGCCAGATTTGAATCTAGGACCTTCTGTGTCTCAAAACCTGGATTTATTTATTGATACACTGAGCCTCCTAGCTGACTCCTGTCCCACAAAAAGTCACTGTCTAGCCATACTTCCCCCATCTTATATTTGCTAGATTGACCTTCTTAAACCAAATGTTATCTCTATTTTGTTTTATCTTATTAGATTTGATTCAATGCTTGAACCCAGGGGTTGGAAAATTGCAGGCCCTGGGCCAAATCTCTAGCCTGTGAAGATCTTTCTGGATCCTGACTCCGTCAATCGGGCTTCTCAGAATTTAGGAACTCATATCTCATGCCATCGTTTCCCCTCCATGGTCACTGAGAATGGTTGTGGCCAGAAAAAATCCTTTCCAACTTCCCTATTGGTCAATTCCCTACCAAAGAGACCCCACAGGGACTCTATGGTGGTGACTCGCTTTGACCACAGCAATATCCATATGAGGAGTCCCAATCTATGTTGGTGAATAAGTAAGTAGCCATGATGAAATCACGGGTGCTTGAAAGGTGGAGACCATGGCTGCTCTGGAGATTTGCCAGCCCAAGAGGAGGATGAGGATGTGGCCAACTAAAGGGTTTGTGGGAAGTATTAGAGGTAGGAAGTTGCGTCAGAGGGACTCCCAGTAAGAGTCGAACCCAAGTATGGATGAAGAAGTCATGGGCAGACTCTGATATCCCTAAAACAAGGACCTGTTGGGGGGTGGGGGAGAAACATGCACGGTGAGTTGGTATGGCAGTCACAAAGATGGCCGACTTGAGAAACGTATCTGCTTACCTTTCATTAGTTTCAATGTCAAAGCAGAATCTCTTGTCGATGGATTCTGTCTTCCTCCTAACGCAGTACTTTAGGGTTAAGTCCACAGGTCCCTGGGGAGAAGGAAAGATTATCAGCCATTTGGGGAAATACGAAAGGATGACACTGAATGCCTCCTGCAATAGCGGCAGTCACCTAGGGAAGTATGTAAAGGCACAAGGAGTAAGAGTAAAGCCCATCCCTCTAGACAAGGGCTCCCCACGAGGCCAAGATCCAGGACAGAGACTCTGTGCCATGGAATCTCACAATCAGACCACAGGAATAGGAGTCCCTACTGCGCACCTCTTTCGTGAGAAGGGGCACCGGATCTGGGGCACAGAGGACCCAGGGACCAGGTATTGATTCTGCCATTTATTGGTCAGGGGACCGTGGGGAGGTCACTCCCCATCCCTGGATCTCAGTTTCCTTCTCTGTAAAATGAGGAGTTAAGACTTGGTCAACTCTGAGGTCTCTTCCAGCTCTAGAGCTAGGGGCCTATGGGTGACCTTGGTCAAGTCCCCTTCCCTCCATGGGCCTCAGTTTCTTCTTCTGTAAAATGAGAAATTGGACTTGGTGAACTCTGGGGTCTCTTCTAGCCTACGGATGACTTTGAGCAAGTCTTTTTCTTCCCTGGGTCTCACTTTCCTCTTCTGTGAAATAAAGAGGTTGAACTAGAGGACTTCAGAAATCCTTTTCAACACTTGATCTAGGATTCTATGTTCTCCTGAAGCTGCTGAAAATAAGGTATGAGATAGAGGAGGGAAGTCATTGTCCTCAGTGCCCTTCATCATATGAAGATTGGATTCAGCTATCTCCTGATTGTAAAAATGAAGATACTTAGTTCTTCCTTTATTGTGAAGATTAAATTGTAATCCCCTGATTGTAACAACGAAGGTACTTAGCTCTTCCTTTATTGGGAAGATTGAATTGTAATCCACAATCTATTTTTAGATTTTAATCCGCAAAAAGGTGGCAATTCAGTATTTTAAGTAGATCTACCCATTTAAACTACAAAAAGGTGTTAAGTAACTACAAAAGGTGAACTAACCAAAAAAGGTGTTAAGTAACCCAAAAAGGTATAATCTAACCAAAGAAGGTGTGAATTAAAGAGTGGCACCATGTACTAGGGCACAAAATCATTGCAAACAAGTGCAAAAGGGCAGAAATAACAAATGCAACCTTCTCAGACCACAATGCAATAAAAATAACAATTAGAAAGGGTACATGGATAGATAAATCAAAAAATAATTAGAAATTAAACAATATGATTCTCCAAAACCAGCTAGTTAAAGAACAAATCGTAAAAACAATTAATAACTTCATTGAAGAAAATGACAATGGTGAGACATCCTTTTAAAACCTATGGGATGCAGCCAAAGCAGTACTCAGGGGGAAATTTATATCCTTGAGTCATATATAAACAAATTAAGAAGGGCAGAGGTCAATGAATTGGGCATGCAAACTAAAAAACTAGAAAGTGAACAAATTAAAAACCCTCAGATGAAGACTAAATTAGAGATACTAAAAATCAAAGGAGAAGTTAATAAAATTGAAAGTCAAAGAACTATTGATTTAATAAATAAGACTAGAAGCTGGTACTTTGAAAAAACAAATAAAATTGACAACGTACTAGTCAGTCTAATTTAAAAAAGGAAAGAAAAAAACCAAATTGACAGTATCCAAGATGAAAAAGGAGACCTCACTTCTAATGAAGAGGCAATCAAGGCAATCATTAAAAACTACTATGCCCAATTACATGGAAAAAATATGGCAATCTAAGTAATATGGATGAATACTTACAAAAATATAAATTGCCTACTCTAAAAGAAGAAGAAATAAATTACCTAAACAACCCCATATCAGAAAAAGAAATTGAACAAGCCATCAAAGAACTCCCTAAGAAAAAATCCCCAGGTCCAGATGGATTCACAAACGAATTCTATCAAACATTCAAAGAACAGCTAACCCCAATACTATACAAACTGTTTGACAGAATAAGCCAAGAAGGGGTTCTACCAAATTCTTTTTATGACACAAACATGGTACTGATCCCAAAGCCAGGCAGGTTAAAAACAGAGAAAGAAAACCATAGACCAATCTCCCTAATGAATATAGATGCAAAAATCTTAAATAGGATACTAGCAAAAAGACTCCAGTAAGTCATCACAAGGGTTATCCACTATGATCAGGTAGGATTCATACAAGGAATGCAAGGATGGTTCAATATTAAGAAAACCATCCACATAATTGACCATATAAACAAGCAAACTGACAAAAATCACATGATTATCTCAATAGATGCAGAAAAGGCCTTTGACAAAATACAACACCCATTCCTATTGAAAACACTAGAAAGCATAGGAATAGAAGGGCCTTTCCTAAAAATAATAAACAGTATATACCTAAAACCATCAGCAAACATCATCTGCAATGGGGAAAAACTCAAAGTCTTCCCAATAAGATCAGGAGTCAAACAAGGATGCCCGTTATCACCTTTAATATTGCACTAGAAACACTAGCAGTAGCAATTAGAGAAGAAAAAGAAATTGAAAATATTAAAATTGGCAATGAGGAGACCAAGCTGTCACTCTTTGCGGATGATATGATGATTTACTTAAAGAATCCTAGGGAATCAACCAAAAAGCTAATCAAAATAATCAACAACTTCAGCAAAGTTGCAGGATACAAAATAAACCCACATAAGTCATCAGCATTTCTATATATCTCCAACCCAGTTCAGCAGCAAGAATTGGAAAGAGAAATTCCATTTAAAGTCACCCGAGACAATATAAAATACTTAGGAATCTATCTGCCGAGACAAACACAGGAACTATATGAACACAACTACAAAACACTCTCCACACAATTAAAACTAGATATAAACAATTGGAAAAACATCGATTGCTCATGGGTAGGATGAGCTAACATAATAAAAATGACCATCCTACCCAAACTTATCTATCTATTTAGTGCCACACCCATTGAACTACCAAAAAACTATTTTACTGAATTAGAGAAAACCATAACAAAGTTCATTTGGAAGAATAAAGGATCAAGGATATCCAGGGAAATAATGAAAAAAAAATACAAAGGAAGATGGCCTTGCAGTCCCAGATCTCAAACTATATTACAAAGCAGCGGTCTTCAAAACAATTTGGTACTGGCTAAGAGACAGAAAGGAGGATCAGTGGAACAGACTTGGGGTAAATGACCTCAGCAAGATAGTCTTTGACAAACCCAAAGACCCCAGCTTTTGGGACAAAAATCCAGCATTTGATAAAAACTGCTGGGAAAATTGGAAGACAGTGTGGGAGAGATTAGGTTTGGATCAACACCTCACACCCTACACCAAGATAAACTCAGAATGTGCGAATGAATTGAATATAAAGAAGGAAACTATAAGTAAATTAGGTGAACACAGAATAGTATACATGTCAGACCTTTGGGAAGGGAAAGATTTTAAAACCAAGCAAGACTTAGAGTCACAGAATGCAAAATAAATAATTTTGACTACATCAAATTAAAAAGGTTTTGTACAAACAAAACCAATGTAACTAAAATTAGAAGAAAAGCAACAAATTGGGAAACAATCTTCAAAACAAAAACCTCTGACAAAGGTCTAATTACTCAAATCTATAAAGAGCTAAACCAGTTGTACAAAAAATCAAGCCATTCTCCAATTGAAAAATGGGCAAGGGACATGAATAGGCAATTTTCAGTTAAAAAAATCAAGACTATTAATAAGCACATGAAAAAGTGTTCTAGATCTCTTATAATCAGAGAGATGCAAATCAAAACAACTCTGAGGTATCACCTCACACCTAGCAGATTGTTCAACATGACAGCAAAGGATAGTAATGAATGCTGGAGGGGATGTGTCAAAGTAGGGACATTAATGCATTGCTGGTGGAGTTGTGAATTGATCCAACCATTCTGGAGGGCAATTTGGAACTATGCCCAAAGGGCGATAAAAGACTGTCTGACCTTTGATCCAGCCATGGCACTGCTGGGTTTGTACCCCAAGGAGATAATAAGGAAAGAGTTGTACAAAAATATTCATAGCTACTCTCTTTGTGGTGGCCAAAAATTGGAAAATGAGGGGATGCCCTTCAATTGGGGAATGGCTGAGCAAATTGTGGTATATGTTGGTGATGGAATACTATTGTGCTAAAACGAATAATAAAGTGGAGGAATTCCATGGAGACTAGAACGACCTTCAGGAAGTGATGCAGAGTGAGAGGAGCAGAACCAGGAGAACATTGTACACAGAGACTGACACATTGTGGTACAAGAGACCATAATGGACTTCTCCAGTATGTCTTTACAATGTCCCTGAACAACCTGCAGAGTGAGTTCTAGGAGAAAAAAAAAACTATTCTCAAGCAGAGGACAAACTGAGGGAGTAAAAACACTGAGGAAAAGCAACTGCTTGACTACAGAGGTTGAGGGGACATGATTGAGGAGAGAAGCTAAATGAGTGCCCTAATGCAAATACCAACAACAAGGAAATGGGTTCAGAGCAAGGACACATGTAATACCCAGATGAATCGCGCATCAGGTAGGGAAGGGGTGGGGGGGTTGGGGGGGAGGAAAAGAAAATGATCTGTTTCCAATGAACAATGTATGAAAATGACCAAATAAAATAATGTTTTAAAAATATTTTTAAAAAGAGACACAAGAAAATATCAACCTAAAAAAAAAGAGTGGGCAGTCCTGGAGAAGAGTGTCTGATGTGATTGGTAGACGTGAAATTTAGGGGAGGTGACACAAGAGAAAAAGATCTTTAAAAAGAGTACAAGAGGCCAGAAGAAGATATAGTCAATTCAAGGAGATCAAAGAGCTCTCTGACTCGGAGGAGAGACTGGAAAACAGACACTTGAGGAGTGACCAGAAGACAGGCACCCAGGCTTCTTTCCATTTAGATGGTCACCATTGGTGAGTGAAAGGCTGACTTAGTGACCCTGCCTTTCTTGGAAACCTCCAAGAAAGGCCTATTGTCTTGAGACTCTTTTCCCTGATTAGGGCCTTAGTATTTCTACCTGGCTCAGAGGAGTTTCCTCTCTCTCTCTCTCTCTCTTTCTCTCTCTCTCTCTCTCTCTCTCTCTCTCTCTCTCTCTCTCTCTCTCTCTCTCTCTCTCTCTCTCTCATTCCTTAATATCTTCCCTTTATTGTAAATAAAACTAGCATGAATTCCATTTACTTACTAATTCATTTTGGGATTTAGAAATTAAATCCCTAGCGACCACCTATATAAATCAACCACAATTAAATTTAACAATCTCTCCCAAGGAACCAACAGAGCCTCCCTACCTGCACATACAACCCTCACTTCCATTCTTTTTTTTTCTAAACCCTTGCCTTCCATCTTAGAATTAATACTGTGGATTGATTCCAAGGAAGAGCAGGAAGGACCAGGCAATGGGGATTAAGTGACTTGTCCAAGGTCACCCAGCTAGGAAGTATCTGAGGCCAGGTTTGAACCCAGGACATCCCATCTCTAGGCCTGGCTCTCAATCCACTGAGCCACCCTGCTGCCCACTGACTTCCATTCTTGCCAACATTCCCATTTCTAGATCAAGAATTTGTTTCAGCTAGACTAGTGTGGTAGCCTGCTAACTACCTCTCTGCCTCAGTCTCTCCCCTTCCAATCCATCTTGCAAAGCTGTCTCTGTTTCCTAAGGCAGAGTTCTGACCCCATTATTCCAAGACCTGGATGGCTCTCCACTGACCCAAGGCAGTGAAAGGAAGCCTTCTTGATTGGCTCCTCCACCATTATCCCACTCCATCTATTTTTCTAGCCTTAGATCCCACCATTCCCCTAGATATATCTAACTACCTAACCTGTGCATATGCTGAATGACACTCAGGACTGTTCCCTGAATATGTGTGCCCAGTTTCTCAGCTTCCCAACAACCAGTCCCTCTGCCTATAATTGCCCTTCTTCCGCCTTCAAGTTCTGCATGCTGAAATATCAGCCTTTATTTACAATTTCGGGGGTTACATCCTCACAGATCCATAACTTTATCTGCCTACGTTACCATTCCGAGCCAAGAAGGAGCTCTCTCCTGTGAACCCCCACAGCATTTTTGGCTATATCCCATGCAAAGAAACTACCCTGGGGAGAAACGGGGACGGCAAACACTCACGGTTATACCCTACTCTAGGAGTTCCTGAACTGGGATCCACAGACTAGCTAGATTTCAGGAGGGTTGATGACTTTGGATAGGAAGAGGGTTCCATCTTTATTTTAACTAACTTGTAAGTGAAATAGAACATACTCTTCTGTTATTTAAAACATTATTCAAAGAAGGAGACCATAGGCTTCACCAGGCTTAGTCAGCCTCGATCTCACACTATTCCGGACTCTTTTGGAAACTTCTCTCTACTGGAACTGGGGAGGTGCCTGACTTCTCTCTACTGATGCTGCCATCTTTAAAGCAACAACCCCAGATGGGAGAAGGACCAGGCACTTATAACCTGAACCTTTAATCCATTCATATTTCAGGTCTATCTGTGAAAAGGAGAAATGTTCCTAACTGCCTGAGGTCATTTCAATTATAATCTAAATCCATTAGGCACTGCAAGAAATCATAAGACTCTGAGCTAGAAGAGACCCCAGAGACCATCAATATTCTCATTTTACAGGTGGGGAAACCAAGGCCCAAAGAGACTTGCTCAGGGTCACATATAGGATCCTATAACTAGTATTGAAAGAGACCTCAGAGCCCACCTAATCTAACTTCCCCTTTTTTAAAAAAGAAGAAACTGAGCCCAAGGAGGAGAAGAAACTTGACCAAGATCAGAAAGTAATAAATGGCCAATCTAAGATTTGAACCCAGACCCACAGATTCTAATACCAAAGCTCCTTCCACTATACTAGGGCATCTCCCCACATCTCTGTCTCTGCCCACCCTAAACCCTTTTTTATACTTCTCTCTGTATTTTTCTTATTTCTGCTACAAGCTGCTTAGAGGAAAAGCCCACATCTGTCTTACTAAGATTCATGTCAGCCATCATATTCAATATGAGTTCCTAGTGAAGATTTGTTTAAATCAGCGGTTCTCAATTTGTAGCAACGAGAATGCATAATGCATATCAGGTATTTACATTCCGAATCATAACTGTAGCAAAATTACAGTTTTGAAGTAGCCGCCAAAATAATGTTTTGGTTTGGGGTCACCGCAACATGAGGAACTGTATTGCGGGGGGTCACGGCATTAGAAAGGTTGAGAACCACTGATTTAGATAATAATAACTAGCTAGGTCTTGTTCACTGAGAGCTTTAAGGCCTACAAAATGCTCTCAAATATTGTTTAGAAATTATAAGAATATATTCATAGCCGTGTTCTTTGTGGTGGCAAAAAAGTGGAAAATGAGGGGATGCCCCTCAATTGGGGAATGGCTGAACAAATTGTGGTATATGTTGGTGATGGAATACTATTGGGCTGAACGGAATAATAAAGTGGAGAAGTTCCATGGAGACTGGAACAACCTCCAGGAATTGATGCAGAGTGAGAGGAGCAGAACCAGGAAACATTGTACACAGAGACAGATACACTGTGGTGCAATCAAATGTAACTGACTTCTCTACTACCAGCAATGCAATGACCCAGGACAATTCTGAGGGACTTATGAGAAAGATGCTATTCCCACCCAGAGAAAGAACCATGGGAGCAAAAACACAGAAGAAAAACAATTGATTTTTCAATTGTTTATATGGATATAGGATTTGGGATTTTGGTTTTTAAAAGATTATTCTAGTATAAAAATGAATAATATGTAAATGGGTGTTGAATGATAATACATGTATAACTCAGTGGAATTGCCAGGATGGAGGAGGGAAAGGGGGAGGGAAAGAACATGAATCATGTAATCATGGCAAAATACTTTTAAATTAATTAATTGATTTTATGCAAAAAGAAATTTTAAGAATTGTCTCATTTTTTCCTCATAGCAATTCTGGGAGGTAGGTGTGCGATTATTAGCATTCCCGTTTTACAGACAGGGGAAGTGAGACAAATAGAAGTCAGTCCAGGGTTGTACAGCTAGTAAGATTCTAAGGCAAGATTTGTACTCAGTTCTTCCTGACTCCCATTCACAGACTATCTTTTAAACCTTTACCCTATGTCTTAGAATCGATTCTAAGAAAAAAAGAGTGGTAAGAGCTAGGCAGTGGGCACTACGTGACTTGCCAAGGGTCACACAACTAGGAAGTGCCTGAGGACAGATTTGAACTCAAGACCTGTGTCCAAGTGTCCAAGCCTGGCTCTCTATCCACTGAGCCACTTAGTTCATTCATAGACTACTAAGGAGGGAAATCATTGTGGAGAAGGGGCCTACCACCATTGTCACCACTAATGTCAGCTGGTGCCTAATAGGCAGGCAAACCCACCAGTCCCCCTCAGCTATCATCCTGGGAAGTAATTCTCATGAAGATGAGGGCTAGCACCTGCCTCTACTAGGATGACAACCCATTTCTTCTCAGCAGCCAAAGCTACTGAAGACCAAGAAAAAAAATTCTGGCCACCAAAGCCCTTGGCACACTCATATGCTTCAACCTCAAATAAGGATATGATTTTATCAGTGGAAATGACATTAAAGAAGAAGTCTGACCATCTGCTTTGCGGTTGCACCCAAAGGACCATGGAACTTTTCCATATGATTTGCAGCTCAAACCTTTTACCCTGACCTTCTCTTTTCAAATTGATTCTAAGGCAAAAGAGAGGTAAGAGCTAGGCAATGGGGGCTAGGTGACTTGTCCAGGGTCACACAGCTAGGAATTATCTGAGGCCAGATTTGTACCCAAGACCTCTAGTCTCTAGGCCTGGCTCTCCATCCACTGAGCCATGTGTTGCCTCTCCCATAGAGTGAGCTCCTTGAGATGAGGGGCTATCTCACTTTTCTCCTTGTATCCACTCTATTTACACATAATAAATGGTCAATAAAAGCTTCTGAAATTCATGCTTTCATTGATCCATCACTTTATATCCCTGATCTCTTTTCATTACACTGTTGCTGTGAGGTAGCTAATGTAAGCATCATTATCACCGTTTTACAGTTGAGGAAACTGAGGGATTGAGTGACTGGACCCAGGCCCCCTGGTTATTAAGTGGTAAAACTGATGGCCCTCTCACTCTCCTATCTGTCATTCCTTCCAACATACTGGTGGACCAGAAGGCCAGGTAAATCTAGATATTCAGGAATTAATGTCTATACTGGACAAAGCAGCAAATTGATATTTGGGCCTGAGTACCAGAGACTGTTGGCATCTACTCTTTCTAGGAATGAAGATATCTTAAAGCCTGATGCTACTTTGAACCATCCCTCTATATAAATGGATACAGGGGCCCACTTGGGCAGCACTGCACTCAGAATTCATTAACTCCTCCTCCCCCACCCCTCACCTCATCCAAACTTCCTTCTTCACCCCCCTTCCAGTCTCCCAGGTTTATAAAATCATTATCCTGGACTCCTCCTTCTTCATCATGCCAAATGATTAATTGCCATGTCTGATGTCTCATCCCACTCCGCTCCCCTCACACCACCAGCTTCACCAACACCCTTATCACCTCTTGCCTAGCCTCTTAATTTATTTTGCTGCCTTAGATTTCTCCCCAGCCCCATCTGTCTTCCACACTACCACCAAAATTATTTTCCCTAAATTCAGACTCTCTTTAACAAGCTTGATGGGATCCCTGTTGTCTCTAGGACAAAACTGAAATTGTTTTGCTTTTAAAGGCTTTCACAATCTGGCTACAGCTGATCCTTCCAGACTTGCTGGTCTTCATTCCCACTCCCACACTCTATGCTCAACTCAAATTGGCTTTTTCTCTGCTCCTTACACATGATTCTTTTTTAAACCTTTTCCTTGTATCTTAGAATTAATAATATATATGGGTTCCAAGGCAGGGCTAGGCAATGGGGGGTAAGTGACTTGCCCAGAGTCATCAAACTAAGAAGTGTCTGAGGCCAGATTTGAATCCAGGACCTCCCTTCTTTGGGTCTGACTCTCTATCCACTGAGCTGCCTATATGTCTCAACACATAAGTCTTAATCTCCCTTCTCTACATCTTTGTACTGGCCACCCCAGATGCCTGGAATATACTCCCTCCCCATCCAGATGCAGGTAAAGCATCACTTTTGGCCCAGTGCTTTCTTGATCTCCACCAAACACTAGCACCCTCCCTCCTAAGCTACCCCATATTTAACTAGTGGTCTTCTTTTGTTTTTATTTTCTTTATATTTGTCTTAGTTATAATTAGAATGAGACTATTGGGAGAATTCCATAGAATTTCTTGAGACTAAAGATGCTTTCGTCCATTGTATTTGGATCCAGACTACAATGCCTGATAGACAGTAGATGCCTAATAAAGGCTTAAAGCCTGTGAGGGTGATGTTGCAGTGATTGGTGTTCCTATTTTAGAGATGGAAAGGAGTGTTGGGCTCCAAGATATGCAGTCAAGAGCAAAGAATCATGGGAGGATAGGAGGACTTTAATGGAACTTGAGTTCAGTCGGGACTCCACAAAGAAGCCCCATTCTAACATGCCCCCAAAGTTCAGCCTCTGCGGGAAGAGCTAGCTAGGCAGGAGGAAACACACCGCCTGCCTCCAAAGGCAGCCCGTGACACCTTGGGAGAGCTCAATGGGGAGGAAAGTTCTTCTGATATGAAGCTGAAACCTCATTCCACACAGAAATCACTTTAAGCATGGCAAGTCATTCATTAAAACGGCAAACGGCATAATGCAGAACACCCATCCCTATGGCACCCCAACGGAGACATCTTCCAAAGCTGCCTTTTGTTGTTGTTTAGTCATTTCAGTCATGTCGGACTCTGTGACTCCAACATTTGGAGTTTTCGTGGTAAAGATACTGGACTGGTTTGTCATTTCCTTCAACAGCTCATTTTATACATGAGGAAACTGAGGTAAGCAGGGTGAAGTGACTTGCCCAGGGTCACACATCAAGTAAGTGCTTGGGTCCAGATTTGACCTCAGGAAAAGAAGTCTTCCTGACCCCAGGTTCAGCACTCTATCCACTACAGCGCCACCTTACTGCTCTTAGTTAATGACTGTTTCTTAGGGCTGGACTCTCTTGTTTTCTTGTCAGTGCTTGGTTTGGCTAGGCAATCATTTCCACTCTCCTTGCTTACTGTGGGTATCAAGGCCCTGCTATCCAGCTTTGCTCTGTCCTGTCTAGTTCTCCTTGGAAGAAAAAATGGGACCAAAATAAAAACTCAATAACCTGGCTCTCTCGGTCAACATTACCACTATCCCATCCACGAAGTTTGAAAATGCCTGCCATTTGGGGACCTTAGCTTTCTTTACCAATGGCACTGCAGTGGCGAGAGCCCAGAACTGGAGTCAGGACGACTCATCTTCCTGAGTTCAAATCTAGCCTCAGACACTTCCTACCTGTGTCACCCTGGGCAAAACACTTCATTATGGCTCAGTTTCTACATCTGTCAAATGAACTTGAGAAGGAAATGGAAAAACACTCCAAACGGAGTCCCTAAGACTCAGGCATGACTAAACACACTTCTTCAGCAGCCTAAAGAATCTGACCACTAGCACTCTGGACCCCTGTACATGTGTTTTTATTTGTCCTCTGTTACCTGCTCTTGCTTCCACCTCAAATCTAAGATGCTTCATGACTTTCCTGTGCATCTAGATCACTCTCTTTAGATAACTCCCCATTTTCCTCCTCAGCACAATTGTTTGCCTTTGTTTCTTCAAAAATTCATGGACTTCCTCTCCCAGAACTGAAATCGAGGAGATCCTTTCCAGAGCCTTTGAAATCTGCTGTCCCCAAGATTAGGGAGCATGTCAGACTCTGCCAGCTTTGTTCTTCTCTATTAAAAACTCTGAGTGGCCACTTCCTCTCCATCCCCACCCCAAAGTTCCCAATACAGCTACCAGTTCCTTCCTGTTAAGGACAGAATAGAATTTCCCCGTTGGTTCCTCAACCTTCTGGAAGAGGAAATTATTCTGAAGGTTAAGTCAAGCAATTGCAGGCTGCATTATCACCGCCATTATTTAACATTGTACTAGAAAGGCTAGCGATAGCCATCAGAGAAGAAAAAGAATTTGAAGGCATCAAAATAGGCAAGGAGGAGACTAAGCTATCACTCTTTGCAGATGACATGATGGTCTACTTAAAGAATCCTAGAGATTCAACCAAAAAGCTAATGGAAATAATCAACAACTTTAGCAAAGTTGCAGGATACAAAATAAACCCGCATAAGTCATCAGCATTTCTATATATCTCCGACACAGCTCAGCAACAAGAATTAGAAAGAGAAACTCCATTTAAAATCACCCAAAATACTGGGGAATCTATCTGCCGAGACAAACACAGGAACTATATGAACTCAACTACAAAACACTCTCCACACAATTAAAACTAGATCTAAACAATTGGAGAAACATTGATTGCTCCTGGGTGGGATGAGCTAACATAATAAAAATGACCATCCTACCCAAACTAATTTACTTATTCAGGGCCATACCCATTGAACTACCAAAAAACTTTTTTACTGAATTAGAAAAAACCATAATAGAGTTCATCTAGAAGATCAAGAGATCAAGAATATCAAGAGAAATAATGGGGGAAAAAAAGTGAAGGAAGGAGGCCTAGTAGTACCAGATCTTAAACTATACTATAAAGAGGTGGTCATCAAAACAATATGGTACTGACTAAGAGACAAAAGGGAGGATCAGTGGAATAGACTTGGAGTAAGTAACCTCAGCAAGCTAGTATTTGATAAACCCAAAGACCCCAGCTTTGGGGATAAGAACTCACTATTTGACAAAAACTGCTGGAAAAATTGGGTTTAGACCAACAACATCTCACATCCTATACCAAGATAAATTCAAAATGGGCAAATGACTTAAATATAAAGAGCGAAATCATAAATAAATTAGGTGAACATAGAATAGTATACCTGTCAGATCTTTGGGAAAGGAAGGAATTTAAGACCAAGCAAGAGACAGAGAACATTATAAAATCTAAAATGAATGACTTTGATTATATCAAATTAAAAAGGTTTTGTACAAACAAAACCAATGCAGCCAAAATTAGAAGGAAAACAAAAAAACTGGGATAACATTTTTATAACAAAACTCTGACAATAAATGGGTAGAAGTCATCAGTTTTGACAAATCTTGGGAGTTTCTCTCTTCTGTCTTGGAAGCATGCCTTGGGAAGACAACAGATCTCACTCAGCCAAGAAAAAATAATAGCCTAAAGCAAGTCTACCACCATTACTCTTCTTCCTCAGATCCTTGCTGGATGATGGCTCACCCAGTGGTACTTCTAGATGGATTTTTTCCATTTCTGCTTCCTACATCTTTATTTTTCAGTTCCTGTGGTCATCCTTCTTCCTATCCTCCTCCAGGTGACAGGGATTCACTGGGCAAGCTCTAGGACAGAGTTCAAATTTCCCCTCTGCCACTTGGTATATTTTTTCCTTGTTTTTTTCCTCCCCACGTCAATGCCCTTCTCCCATTGTTTAAAAAGAAATACTTCACTGTCCCCGATAATCTGGAGTGTGGAAATTCCATCTTTAAATACTTCACCTTCTCCGCAAGGAGGGAAGACAGCCTCAATCTTGAATAGAGATTGCACTTCTTGGCTGTGGCAGAGGGATAAATAGCACACATGTATGGCAAGTCATGGCCAAACTTTCCCTGCTCTCTAGAACTCTCCAGACTCAGTGCTATCCATGACAGAAATACTCAGGTTTGAAGGCCCATATAGCCACACTCAGCTTTATCTTCTTCCCCTCATCAACTTGGTGGGCCTCACTCTTCCCAACTTTTCTCTCACAAGTCTCACACTTGCTTTATCCATTTTATTACCAATTAACTTAACCAATCTGTTTCATTTGTCATGTGGCTTTATTTAATCTTTTCTTATTTCATCCTTTACCTTTAGCTTCTTAAGTCTTCCCTCAAGTTCTCCCAAACACTGCCAAATCCCTCCTCCCCAAATCCAACCGCTGACCTTCCTCACAAGCCCAAGTCACCTTCTTCATTTCCTTCTCTTTCTTGGCCATCTCCTTGAATCCTTCCCTCCTTTCCTGTTTCTTTTGCCCACAACCATTCCCCTTGGAAATCAATGGGATAATTAGGGTGGAGATTTGTCTCAAGCTTCCCCAAATTTCCTAAACTCCTCCATATTTCTCCTCCTCCTCCTCCCCCCAATCAAAAATCAATCTCACAATCTCATCCTCCTCCTCATTCAACTCAAACTCTTGGCTCTTCTCCTCCTACTTTCTCTAGTATCTTCTATGGGACCCAATTTCCCCCAATGACCATGACTGGAGCTACATGCCTTCCTAAGCATGCATGCTTCTCTCAAACAAATGATGAAACAGTACAAAGAACAATGTGGAAAAGAGAGGAGAAGGAAGGCAGCCCCGAGAAAGGACACAATGCAATTGGAAACCCATCAAAATGCCAACAAATGACTCAGTGATGAAGTCAAAGGGCCTTGGACCAATTGAATGACTTCATTCCATTCCCACCACTATTGGACTAGGAAAATGGCTTGCAAATATACAGGGCAGTGTGAATTTGAGAAGATAAGATCTGAAAAACAGTAGATTATTTGTCCAATGAGGCAGAATGGCCTAGGGGATGAAGAAATAGCCTTGGAGTTAGATCTGGGTTCAAGTCCCACCTTAGTCTTTTGAATAAATACTGGCTGTGGGATCCTGGGCAACTCACTCCAGCTCTCAGTGAATCTGGCAACTCTGGGACAATGAGTTGCAGAGATAGCTAGGCTCTCTATTAGCAGAGAAAGTCTCCTACCTCAAGTTCCTGACAGGGATGAAATCATAGGTATGGTCCAAAAGTGAGTTTGAGGAGTGTGAGTCTCTTAGCCAACAGCCATATTGACTCATACTGCACTATAAGACATAATGAATGGGAAGAAGACTAATGTAGATGCACAGGGAACTCTTTTGCTAACAGATTTTTTTTAATGTGCAGAAGATCAGATCACGGGTAGGGCATAAAGGAAGACTAGAGAAGAGTAGAAGTTCCCTGGAAGAAGAGTGTCAGGAACGCTAACACTCCAATTCCATGAGGAGAGTCTGAAAAGTGAAAGCATCACAGGCCCCAGAGTTGGCAGGGACCCTAGTGCAACTCATACCTAAACCCACATATGACAAGGGCTCACTGGGCTTCTACAGCAGTGAGGAAGAAGGAGTGAAATCCCAAGCAACATCACAACTAGGAAAGAGAAACTGGAACTTTGCCTTAGAATACATCAACCACCATCTCCATGGGTGCTTCCTCTCCTAGAAAAGACCTCCCTGGTGAGATCCTCTGTACTTGGGCCAACCATCAAGGATGGCAGCTTCATCCTAGGATAAATGTGGCGACCACACTTAGTGGAAGGAATCCACATTCAAGAAACATCTACACTGACTAAAGGTGAGAAGCAGACAATTCCAAGGGTAAAAACTCAGATCAAAGATCACTTATAATTGAGTAAATAAATCCTATGACAATGCTTGATATTAAGAGGTTAGGTTAAGTGACTTACCCAAGGTAATGCAACCAGTAAGTATTTAAAGAGGGATTTGAATCCACAGCCCCCCAACCCCCAGATACACACAACCCTCACCCTACTCTCAACACAGAGTTAGCTGACAAGCACTTAACCACTTACTATATGGCAGGCACTGTGTTAAGGGCTAGGGGTACAAAAACAAAGAGGAAGATATACATATTGGCAGCAAAATCCAGTAAAAATAGAAAGGAAAGAGGAATTAGGAGGGGACACAGAAGCAAGTAAAACATATTTATTTGGGGCAGTTAGGTGGTTCAGTGCATAGAGAAAGAGAAAGCCCTGAGTTCCAATCTAATCTCGGGCACTTCCTAGCTGTGTGACCCTAGGCAAGTCACCTACTCTCATTACCTAGCCCTTACTAATCTTCTGTCTTAGAACCGATACTCAGTATTGTCTCTAAGACAGAAGGTAAGGGTTTTTTTAAAAGGTATTTATTATAAAAATTTTATTTGATCTTACAGGCAGACATTTCTTTAAAGCAACTATAAATCCTTTGAAGCTCACAGTCCTAAGCATGACTTTACTTTGTCTACCTGTTTGATGGTTTTTGCTGATGATTATTAAGTTTGGAAAAAAAATACTTAAAAATAAAATGGATGACTCATCAGCATTGTGAACACTGGCGTGTCCAAACGAGCTGCCAGCCTGGTCTTTGTGGCCTCCAATAGAATTGGAATGCCAGTTCCTCTTTTCTCTAACCATAGGCAATTCCTCACCGACAGCTGCCTCATCTGTTAGTTTTGCAACCCGACGCTCAACAAAAAGGGAAGAAGAGGAAGACGGCATGCTGGTCTTCCTCAAAGCGGATCTGAAAGTGGTCTGGTGTTCTTTTCTTGGCATCTACAGTGGCTGACATTCCAGTACGTGGAACAAAGGCTGAATAAAGTGTATTTCAGAGTCATCAGACTTTAAGATCCGAGATGAACAGGCTTGGGTGGAAAAGAAACACCCAAGACTAAAGGTCTAAACCATTAACGAAACTTTCCTGGCCCGCAATCTGGAATGGACGGAGTTCTGTGGCTGCCTCAAAATGGAGACTTTCAGGGGTCATATACTGGATGAGGTTTCAACCATTAGCAGATGAAAAGAGGAGTTTTTTCGAAGTGCTGATTTAACCACCAGGTGGCATTTGGGGCCACAATCTGAATCAGGAACTGGGCTCATCCCATGATCTCCAGAAATTTTCTCTCTCTGTCCCCCATGTATGGAATGCTGTCCTTCCTCCTCCTCCTCCTCCTCCCCATCCTGTTCCTTCTCTTCTCTGCCTCCTTCTCCTTCTCCTCCCCTTTTCTCTCCTGCTAACTCTGAACCACTGATGCTGCCTTGGACAATTCCATCATGGTCCCTAGAAGGGAAAGCATCCTTGGAAAAAGACAGGAAGGAGTAAAGCTCAGCCCAGCTCCCAGCTGTGGAGGCTAAGAGTGAAAGGCTGACCCCTGGGATTTCATTGCATCCAACACAAAAATGCTTGGGGAAGTGTATTGGACCGAAGCCCCCACTTCCCTCAGCAGAATTCTGAAAGGGCCAGGAATCCCCAAGGACAGATGTTCAGTCATGAGCCAATGAGGCCACAGGGAAGTAGGGGGGAGCAGGGCGGCACCAGAATGTGATTATGTAGAAAATCAGTCTAAGACAAACAGCTCTAGAAACACACCTCCTTCACCTGTGAACTGAGAAGCGGACCTTCTAACTGATGGATCAGAAAGGGTTCAAATGAGGCTTTCCATTGTTCTAACCAAAAACATATCTTTAGTGGGAATAAAGAAGTTTCCTGAGCTATTCTAAATAGAATTAAAAATTACTTTAAAGGAGCATCTATCCCATCTGTCTCTTGGGGCAGCTAGGTGGCACAGTGGATAGAGCATCTGGCCTGGAGTCAGCAAGACTGGAGTTCAAATATGGCCTCAGATACTTCCTAGCAGTGTGACTCTAGACAAATCCTGTTTGCCTCAGTTTCTTCATCTGTAAAATGTGCGGGAGACAGAAATGGCAAACCATTCCAATATCTTTACCAAGAAAAATCCCAAATTGGGTCACAAATAATTGGTCGCAACTAAACAACTCATCTTGTTTAATTCTATTTTAGTATTTTAATAATTTACTGATATAGCTATGTATAGTATGTAAACTATATATATATATCACAATACATATATACTAATAATATATGTTTATAAATAAATATACATTAATTTGCTGCTCAAAATTGTTTTTTTTAACTGATAGGGATGAGCACTCCAGAAAGCTTGAAAACCAAGGTTCTACCCCAGTGGTGTAAAACAAGGACCATTAATCCCTGTTGGTGGGCAAGAATCTACCTTAGGGATCCTGTGGGACTTGATCTTAAAATGAAATGTTATAAATGCTTTAATTCATCTTTATTTATTTCATTAAATATTTCCCAAGTACGTCTTCATCTGGCTTGGGTCCCACTTGGGAGCGCTGTGGATGACATTGAGACCATGGGCTGCCCTGTTTCATACCCTCTGTTCTAGAGGAAGACCAGGGGTTTGTAGATATGCGAATCTATTCAGTGAGAGCTGTGCTCTGAGCCCCCACTCATAGGTAAAACTTCAGCTTCTCTTTTGAATTTGCTACAATTTGATGAGCCCAAATCATGTTACTTTAGTATAACAGAGACAAAAATTGGCCTCTCCCAGAGCCAAAATACATTCTTGGCTAGCTTTTGCAGTATATACTCTTAGCAAAGAGTTGACAGGCAAACAGTATTTAACAAGGTAACGAGAGCATAATCACGTTAATTATCATGTTATATTAATTATACTTGGTGTATAACAACAATAAGCATCACCAAGTAGCTATGCCCATCTCCCCTTTAAAATCTATTAGTGCCCCATCCCCTCTCCGATACACGGCTGAAACCCCCAAACACCCAGGAGTTTGAGGAAGAAGCAGAATGTGAGTTTTTCCCTACTCTTGCCTTCTCACCTTCAGGTGATCAAAGGAGTGCCCACTTTATGCCCAAATTAGTAGACAAAGTAGGCACTCTAAAGGCATTCCAACTGATCCGGAGACTTGGAGCACAGGGAATAGACGAGGGATGTAGGTGGCCTTGGGGTCTGAATGTGACTGACCTCTGCCTCCAACCCCTTCTCATCATCCAGAGTCAAAGACAAACCAGGGCTATGGATGGCCCTAGCAAGGAGGTGCCTCTCTTTACCCATTCATACCTGGCTAAATTCTTACCATTTTGCAAATGACCAGACACTCAGAGGGGTGCCACACTGATGCCAGGCCCTAGCAGACGCACAGGGGTTTCTGGTATACATGACTCCTAAACAGTCCTTGGCATATACTTTTCCCCCTCCAAAATCTACATTCTAGCGTAAGTAGAAATACTGTGGTTCAGCACCAAATGGTAAGTTCTCCATTCTTTTCCCACTAGAATCACCGTTTCCAATTTGCATCCAGATAAGCAGGGAATGGACTCCAATAAGCACGAAGATGTCACCAGGTCAAATTTGGGCCCCAAACCCTCCACGTAGCACCTTGTATCCCCTACCCTCCCTTCCCTCAGCCAAAGCCGGTCCCCTGGCCCCTGCAATCCCCTGCCCCTCCCACCTCCAGAGGCTTCCTCAGAGGACCATGAATAGCAAGGCACACAAGTAGGTCTGGCAGGATTTTTTTAGCAAGCAATTCAACAGAGTAAAAGCCCTTAGGCCCCAGGGTGCTTTGGAGGTCCTGAGAGAAGGGAGACTTCAAAGAAGAAGAGAGGCACATTTAAACACTTCCCCATGGAAACAGGCCATGTGACTGCGAGGACTCCAAAAGAGGCTCAACCTCCCATGGGTCCGACCAGAAAAGCTCCTCAGTTTTCTAACCCAAAGAAAGCCACTGTTTATTGGCAAAGAGTCTGCCATATTCTTGCCCTTCTCTAAATGTCAGCTAGACCTTGAGGAGGGGGAAGAGATGAGATGAAATCTATAAAGAACTTGGGGAAAAAATAAAAAAAAGAATCTGGCTGGCCAGAGTTATAATAATAATAATAGCAGTAGTAGTAGTAGTAGTAGTAGTTAATAATGCTTATATACTACCTTGAGGATTGCAATGTACTTTTTTTGTGTGTGTGTATATATATGTAATACATTTAAGTCTCACAAGAACCGGGAAAGGTAAATGCTGTTATCAAACCCATTTTACTGATGAGGAAACTGAGGCTGACGTAAAGTTACTGTTCAGGATCACCCAATCAGCAAGTGTCTGAGGTGGGATTTGAATTCAGGTCTTCTGGACTCCTTGACTCCAACCCTCTATCTACTAACAAGGAGACACCTTGCTTTTGGCAATAGCCATAGTCCTGAAAAAAGTTGGCTAGATTGTGAATTTCTGGAAAATAAGTCACATTTTAACTATTCCTCAGTCCTCCTCATAGTTCTCATAATGCCTTCAGGTTTACAAAGCATTTTTCTCACAGTAACTCTGTTATCTAAAAGCATCATGGAGATGTATTTAAATGATGATTTTAAGTTACAAGAAGAAATATTAAATAAAAATGTTATTATGAAAAGCAACGTGGAGATGTATTGAAATTATCAATCACCCTAGACACTGTGGTAAAGGAGCTACTCACCCATTCTGTCCTACCCCTCAGTGTTTCACTTTTGTCTCTAGATTGAAAATAACTAGAACAATGCTTGATATACAGTTGTAACTCAGTGGTTTCAGCGTTGTCTTGACTGTTCTCGACCCCATTTGGAATTTTCTTGGCAGAGACACTGTTTGCCATTTCCTTCTCCAGCTTGTTTTATACATGAGGAAACTGAGATCAACAGGGGTAGGTGACTTGCCTAGGGTCACACAGCTTATAAATGTCAGAGGGTAGATTTGCATTTAGGTCTTCCTGGCCCAAAGTCAAATACTCTATCCACTGCAGCATCACATAGTAGGTACCCAAAAAATGTGTATTGATTGATTCTCTCTTTTTTTAAACCCCTAACTTCTGTCTTACTATAAAGAGCATCAAGAGCTAGGCAATCAGATTTAAGTGACTTGCCCAGGGTAACATGGCTAGGAAGTGTCTGAGGCCACATTTGAACCCAAGTCTTCCTAACTCCAGCTCTGGTGCTCTACCTAGAAAGCTACCCCAATTGATTCTCTTTTATACATCTAGGCTTTCATAAACTTGGCTGGCATAAAACCAGGTACACCCACTGTAAGGGCAATGAAGTATAGTGAATTTGGATGCAAGGAGTGGAAGGTGAATCGGTTCTTCATTTACTACCCATGTGGTCATAAGCAAATAACTTGACATACTTGGAAAAATTTCCTCATCTCTAAAATAGAAGGATTCAAATGAACTAATATTTGTAGTATCTAGCATAGTTCCAGGTACACAGTAAATGGTTAATAAATGCCTATTCCTTCCCTTTCTCTAAATCAAAGATTCTATGTATGACCCTGGGCCAGTCACTTAACTCCCCAGGATTCCCTCAACTATAAAAGAGGGGGTTGGACTCAACAACCTCACAGTTTGTTCACTTGAAGCAGACCATCCCACCTCATACCTGCCCATATATGGTCATAGTTTGCATCATTGTCTCATTTTTGAGATGGGAAAATGTATTTTTTACATACTGTATTAATCCATCCACATCAAGGAAAATTGCTGGGCATTCCTCCATCTGAGATCTGGGACAGAGATACCATCCAGTCTGCTGCTTTATGCATTTTCTTTGTCCTTGGGAATCCCAAGAAATGTCTTCCTTTGTACTAGAATTTGTTTAATAATCTAAGGGGATAAGGGTTCTTTCCCTGTGTCCTTGTTCCCTGTGATTTAGGTATGAGGAGAAATGGCCAGGTTGATGGACCAAATCTTAATTAGCTATCACAATTAAAGATATCTTGAGATGGTCAAGGGAGAGGCTGAACAATGAGCTCCTAAAAATCTACTTATTAGAGGGGGTAAAGTCAACATGGCGGTCTAGAAGCAGCAGAAGTTTAGACCTCTGAATACCCTTCCTTACCAATCACAAACTGAATGTTCCTAGGGGACTGAAAATCAAACCAAACAACAAGACAGAGCCATTTGCAACTGAAAATTGAACTGAAAACTGAACCTAATCTCTGCAACTGTTCCCAAAGGTCTAACATTTGTCATGTTAGACCTTTGGGAAGGGAAAGATTTTAAAACCAAGCAAGGCTTAGAAAGAGTCACAAAATGCAAAATAAATAATTTTGACTACATCAAATTAAAAAGGTTTTGTACAAAAAAACCCAATGTAACTAAAATTAGAAGGAAAGCAACAAATTGGGAAACAATCTTCAAAACAAAAACCTCTGACAAAGGTCTAATTACTCAAATCTATAAAGTGCTAAACCAGTTGTACAAAAAATCAAGCCATTCTCCAATTGAAAAATGGGCAAGGGACAAGAATAGGCAATGTTCAGTTAAAGAAATCAAGACTATTAATAAGCACATGAAAAAGTGTTCTAAATCTCTTATAATCAGAGAGATGCAAATCAAAACAACTCTGAGGTATCACCTCACACCTAGCAGATTGTTCAACATGACAGCTATGGAAAGTAATGAATGCTGGAGGGGATGTGTCAAAGTAGGGACATTAATGCATTGCTGGTGGAGTTGTGAATTGATCCAACCATTCTGGAGGGCAATTTGGAACTATGCCCAAAGGGCGATAAAAGACTGTCTGACCTTTGATCCAGCCATGGCACTGCTGGGTTTGTACCCCAACGAGATAATAAGGAAAGAGTTGTACAAAAATATTCATAGCTACTCTCTTTGTGGTGGCCAAAAATTGGAAAATGAGGGGATGCCCTTCAGTTGGGGAATGGCTGAACACATTGTGGTATATGTTGGTGATGGAATACTATTGTGCTAAAAGGAATAATAAAGTGGAGGAATTCCATGGAGACTGGAACACCTCTAAGAAGTGATGCAGAGTGAGAGGAGCAGAACCAGGAGAACATTGTACACAGAGCTTGATACACTGTGGTACAATCGAGCGTAATTGACTTCTCCATTAGTGGCAATGCAGTGATTATGAACAACCTGGAGAAATCTAAAAGAAAAAACACCATCCACATTTAGAGGAAATACTGTAGGAGTAAAAACACTGAAGAAAAACAACTGCTTAAATACATGGGTGAATGGATATGGCTGGGGAGGTAGACTAAATGAACATCCTAGTGCAAACATCAACAACAAGGAAATAGGTTCTGATCAAGGACACAGGTAATAACCAATGAAATTGCCCATTGGCTGTGGGAAGGGTGGGTGGAGGGAAGGCAAGGAAATAATGTAATTATTGTAACCAAGGAATAATGTTCTAAATTGACTAAAGTAATTCAAATGGGGAAAAAATTAAAAAAAATCTACTCATTAGGCTGCCTGACCCAGCTTGAGTCAACCCTGGTCCTGAGAGAGCCATGGGGAACTAGATCACATTATTGGTTATGACGCTGGCCTGACCGATAAACCTGATATAATCAATAAACTTCTCTTCTTGCTGCAAAATCAGTCTCTCGAGATCATTTTAATTGTAACAGAAGAGAATAACAAGGGTTAGGATGGGCTTGTCTCCTACTCTCCTTGCTGCCTAAAAGTGGGAAACTTCAGATTCGCCTTTGGCCTTGACCAACTCTTTTCTATCTGGCAAGTATAACTAACATCTAAACTCCATCCTCAAATCTCAGTGTCATGATAGTCACAGTGGGCTGCCCATGAAACCCATAGACAAGCTGTGCCCAAACTCGTAGTGCCATTTGAAGCTTAGTAAAAGTACTGACGTGGGATGTCTGTGCTGAGTAAACAAGCTTGGAGGCCAGTGAGACCGGCCCCCTCTCTTATGGCCATCCAACAGATGGTTATGTTGGCAAACGTTCATGGAGATACGACAATGGCTATGGCACTGGACCTGCTTTCAAGGAGCATACACACTGCATTGTGAGGACTACTACAAGAACGACAGGCACGGACATAAGTCAGGTACAAGAAAGACTGTGGTAAGCACCAAGGAGAGGTCCCCGAAGTATGAGCTGCTTAGCCAAGGTCGTGGCAGAAGCTTGGAAGCAACTCACTGTTGACCTGATCATCATAACTTAAGCCAGAATGAAACGTGGAAGGAGAGTGAACAGGCCTCTTTGGAAAGTCAAAGAAATAAGTCATAGTACAAGTAAGTAATAAAATTCCACATACGAAGCAAATGAATAAGTCAATAGGGTGTACCGCCCTCCAAAACATCATTTCAGGGACCATCTGGTCATCTGGGAGAAGGGAGACCATTATGAAAACAATCGTTTATGCTCCACTGGTGGCAAACAATAAGAAAGTAAAGGAACTCTATGGAAAATACAGTACGGCCCTCTAAAATTAAATCAATGGTTTCAATGAGAAGATAAGTATAAGGGAGGTTGGTGAAAAAGATGTAGGAAAATATGGCTCAAACACAAAAAATGAGAGAGGCTGAAAGCTTGGAAGAATATACAGAAGCTTCACAGTTGGGCACGACAGTGGATAGAAGGTTAGGGTTAGAGTCAGAAAGGCCTGAGTTAAAATCCTGCCCCAAGAACCACGAGCAGTGTGATTAAGTAGATAGAGAGCCAGACCTGGAGATGGGAGGTCCTGGGTTCAACATTGGCCTCAGATACTTCTTAGCTGGGGTGACTGTGGGTAAATTGCTTAGCCGCCATTGCCACTCTTCTGCCTTGGAATCAAAACTTAGCATCAATATGAAGACAGAAGGTAAGAGATTTTTTAAAAACACCCTAGGAAATGCCTTGATCTCCTTGCCAAGTGGAAGGTCACAGTAGCAAAAGGCAACACCAGTATAGTCTTAAACTCATAAATTCTAACCAACAGAAGACAGTGGTAAGAGATGATGAGTAGTATCAGTCCATAAGACACTGACGGAGTAAAACTAGAGGGGGAAATTCGTTTTGAGAAAGTGTAGTTAAGAGGCTCAACCAAGAAAAATGATCCCTCAGGCATTTGGGGATAAAACTAGAAATAGAACAAGAACAGATGGAAAATGGCAAGTCCTATAAGGATTTTCATACTGAGCTTTTTTCGCTATCATGCCCCATTTGGATTTGGCATGACGGGCCCTGATGTACTACATGAAGAAAGAGAAATGATACTAAAGGAAACCAAGATGTGAAGAACAGCTGGACTTGACCAAATATGCATAAAGGATGTCTGTGCTTGAGGTGTCACAACTGGGAAGGCTTGATTTATACGTAATGTATCCTAAAGAGGGGAAGATACTGACCAAGCAAGAGAAGACTCTTGGGAAAAGGTCTTGAGATCTTACTATTGTCAAACAAAGGGAGGAGAGAATATGACTGATAAACCTACATTCCCCATACTGCAAAGTCTTTAGCAGAAAAGTTTACACATGCATTATATAGGCATCATGGATGACCAGAACCAGGAATAGTGTGTTGTCAATGCCATTCTATGGAAGACCCATCTTAACCGTCATTCTACTGGCTGCAAAGTGAGGAGAGCAGATGAGATAGAATGAAGAGCATAGAAGAAAGCCAATGGCACACTCTTTTTCTCAATCCCCATTCTTCTTGATCTCTCTTGAAATTGTTACTCACCCTCTCACCCTGGATCATCTCTCTTCTCCAGGTTCTCATTAGGTCATTCTCTTCTAGTTCTCCTAACTGTCCAAAGACCCATTCTCAGTTTCCTTTGCTGGTTCTTCAGCTATGTGATGCCTGCTAACAGTAGATGTGCAACTGAGCTCTGTCCTGAGCCTTCTGCTCTTTGCCTCACTTGAGGATCTCCTCAGCTCTTGTGAATCCAGTTATTCCTTTGCTGTTCAGGATTCTCAGATCTATATTTCCAGCCCTAGCATCACTTCTGAGCCACAGCATCACATCTTGCCAACTGCCTTTTAAAAATTGCACACTGGGCGTCCTACATGCACTTCAAACTCAATAAGTCCAAAATGGAGCTCATTATCTTTCCATACAAATATTCCCCTATTTGAAATTACTGTAGAAGGGGTGAATGCTGTGGTCACACTACATGCAGAAAGTCAGGACTGGTGGACACATCTCTAGGGAGAGGCACCTACATAGAAAAGTCACTGATTGATCCAAGCACCAAATCCTGCCCATGACCACAAGCTCTGAATGGATAGAAAAACTGCTCTGAACAGTCCCTGCTCTCAAGAAGCTTACAGTCTATTGACAGGGAATAACAGAGATGTGCTGGAGCCAGCTCAAACCTGCTAGGGAGGACTGGCTGTAAAATGTTCAATGTGAGCATTTATACTTTGCAAATTAGCAAATTCTACAAATCAGGGCCTAATTTACTATTACCTTGATTGTCTACACCCAAGAAGATAACGGAGAAAATGTTAATCATGTATCCAATTATAAATGTATTAAATAAAAATGTTAAAAATGTATAATGATGTATTATGAGTATTTCTTGGTTTTAGAGAGCTGTGTTAAACATTTATCAGCACATCCCTGGATATGATGAACACACAGATTATTACGATACAAGGCAGAATGTGAAAGTGCTAAGGAGAGGTTGGGGCAAAGGGCAAATTGATTGGAAGATGGCTGATGATAGCTCTACCACAATTCAGTGTAGATTCTTCACAATACAAGTCACTAATGTTTATGCATGGTAACAGCAATATTGGACAATGATCATCTGTGAAAGCTTGGCTCCTCTCAGCAATGTGCCAATCTGGGACAATTGTGAAAGGTTTCTGGTGGATAATGCTGTTATATTTAGGGTTTTATTTGGGGGTTTTGGTTATGTATTCCTTTGATCTTACAGCAATGACCAACATGGAAGTGGGTTTTACATGACAATAAAAATAAAATTTAAATTAAAAAAAAAGAATTCACTAATGCTGATTGCAGAGTAATAGAAAGGGGCAGACCTGCTTAGCTCCTGGTTTTTGTTCCATGGGAGTCATCGTCAATGTCTTGGTTTCCTTCTCATATTGACAGTAGTATTTCACCCATGATATTCCCAGAGCCCCTAGGACAAAAACAAAGAAAAAAGGATACCAATGAAACACAATTCTCACCATAAGTTTCAATTCTTCTCAGTCTCAGTTCTGATAGGATGCTCAAACTACAGCCAAAAAGACCAATGTCTTCATTTTACAAAGGAGGAAACTGAGACCCAGAGAGAGGAAGGGACATCCCCAAGGGTACATACAGGATACCATGTGTAGAGTTAGATGGGATCCCAGTGGCCGGAAAGTACAACCCCCTCATCTTACAGAAGGGGAAACTGAGGTCCAGAGAGAGCAAATGACTTCTCTAAGGTCACACATGGAATCCTAGTTCTAGAGCTGGAAGGGACCTCAGAAGCCATCTAGTCCTACACCCTCATCTTACAGAGGGAGAAACTGAGGCCAAGGGAGGGAACAGGACTTGCATAAAAACGCACTGGTAGTAGGGGCAGAGCCAAGATCCAAAAGCCAAGTCCTCCAATTCTAAATCAAAAGGACCTCCAGATTTATTCAAGTTCATCACTCCTGTTCTGGTCATCCCTTCTTCATTTTTCCACCTAGAGCCTGTAATAGTCTGATAAGCCACTGGCATCTACTCTTGAATCCCTTTGCCCTACCACAAACCATAACTATCTAGGCACTCTCTGATTCTAATTCCATGTCTCTCTCTCCAGTCTTCTTTACATCCTACATCTAAGCAAGTACCCCATCAATCCCCTCTCTCCATGTACAGGACTATCACCCAAGCTCAGGGCAACAATACTTCATACCTCCAATCTCCTCCAGGCTATTTCTTTTTTGAATAATATTTTATTTTCCCCCAATTACATGTAATAACAATTTTTAACATTTCGGTTGTTTCTTCTTAATTTGGAGTCATGGATTCTCACCCTCTATCCTACCCTTTTCCCCTTCACTGAGATAGTAAATAATCTGTTAAAGATTTTACATGTGCATATCATGTAAAACATTTTTCCATAGTAATCCTTTTGTAGAAGAATACACAAACAAAAAATCAAGAAAGTCATATGTAGCTTGCTTTGGTCTGGAATCAGACTCCATCAGTTCTCTCTATGGCATCAGATGGCATTTTTGTCATGAGTCCTTTGTGATTGTCTTAGATCATTGTATTGCTCAGAATAGCTAAGTTATTGACAGTTGTTCCTCTTACAATATTGTTGTAACTATTAACAATGTTTTCCTGGTTCTGCTTACTACATAGAATGTATCATAGAATGCATCAGTTCATGTAAGTCTTTCCAGGTTTTTCTGAGCTCCTCCTATTCATCAATTTTATAGCACAATAGTATTTCATTACACTAACATATCACAGCTTATTCAGCCATTCCCCAACTGAGGGACAGTCTCTCAGTTTCCAATTCTTTACCACCACAAAAAGAACAGCTATAAAAATTTGTGTACATATAGTTCCTCTGTTTTGTGTTTTATCTCTTTGGGACATGGACCTTGTAATGGTATTGATTGGTGCCCTTTGCACATAGGTCCAAATTGCTCTCTGTAATAGTTACATCAATTCACAACTCCACAAACAGTGCATCAGTGTCTCAATTTTCCCAAATGCTCTACTTTTGTTACTTTCATTTTCTGTCATAATAACCAATACGATAGGTGTGGATTGCTACCTGAGATGTATTTTAATGTGCATTTCTCTAGTGAATAGTGATTTGGAGCATTTTTTCATATAACTATAGATAGATTTAAATATTTTGGCTGAGAATTGCCTTTCTATATATCCTTACATCATTTATCAATTGGGGAATGACTTATATTCTTATACCTTTGGCTCATTTCTCCATGTATTTGAGAAATGAGACCCATATTGGATATTATTTCCTATCTTATTTCCTCTCCTGTTTATCCTATTCTCTTTCTTTTTATCTTGCTCATCCTCAAATGTTTTTGCTACTGATTACTGCCTCCCCTAATTTACCCTTTCTATCAGCACCCTCCTTCACTCTCTTTCATTTCCTCTCAGACTTTCCAGTAAGGTAAGACAGATTTCTATACCCAACTGAGTGTGTATGTTCTTCCCTCTTTGAGCTAATTATGATGATAGTGAGGTCCAAATACTCCCCTTCCCACCTCCTGCACCTTCCTCTAGCTCTGGGTATTTGCAAGTTTTGATTCTCCCAAGATCGTATGATTTGAGGAGACTTGCCTGTATTACACTCCCAACCTCCCAACCACAAGCACTCTTTTCCAACCTGCAACTGTGACCAAGGTCCCCTGCTTCCCTGTAGCCAGAAGTGCTGATATGTGCTAGTAGTTCTCCTCCTCTCCCTGGGACTTCGACATGGGATTGTGACCTAGATCTGAGTTTGGACAAAGCAACAGAGTTCTTCACCCAGAGCCAGAAAAGGAACTCTTGTAATCTTCTAGCTTCCCTGGTTCTTTCCCTCTCTCTCCCATCTCTGAGTTTTTCCTCTTTTCTCTTTCTCTCTTCTCTCTATGTCTTTCTCCTTTCTCCCCTCTCTTCTTCCTTCCCTCTTTCTCTTTCCTTTTTCCTCTCCTCCCTTGCCTTCTTTCTCCCTCTCCCATCCTTCCTTCTCTCTGTCTCTCTCCCCATGTCTCTCTTCTCTTTCTCTCCCTTCTCTCACTCTTCTTCCTTCCCTTTCTCTTTCCTTGTCACTCTCCCCCTCCTTCCTTCTCTTTCTCTGCCCTTCTTCTCTCTTCTTCACTCTCCTTGTCCTTCTCTTCCCCCTCTCTTTTTCTTTACCTCTTCCCTCTCTTCCTCCTTCTCTCCTCTGCCTCCTCCCATCTTCTCCTCTCCCCACTATTCTCCTCTTCCACTGTAGCTCAAAACTCCTGAGCTCAAGAGATCCACCAACCTTGGTCTCCCTGCTGGCGGGATTACACCTAGTTGACCATCATATGTTTGAAGACTGTTTCTAGTTCTGAAAACTATGTCATAGATCCCTCTAGGCCTGACACTCTAAGTTCTATGTTCTAAGATCCATTCCAACTCACACACTGAAGGTTCCTTTTTTAATGCCAACTTTATTTCCAGTTCTGATATTCTCCCTTCCTTCTCCCTCTCCCCTACTTATTGAGAAAATGGGAAAAATAAAACCCATGACAAATGTAGTCGAGCAAAATAAATTCCTCACTAGTCATGTCCAAAAATATAGAATACAACCTGTCCATCTGGAGGTGGGGAGCATCAAACATTGTATATTCTGAGGCCGTTTACAGCTTGGCATTCTGTAGTCTATGTAACAAGACCCCTTCTAATGCTACCAATCTGTCAGAAAAGGCAAAAGGAAGAAAGCTGAAAGTAGTCATCCAGCTGCAGGCCACCATATGTGCTCATATACATACATTTCTCTTGGGTGTAAAGATAGCCCTCAATGGTTGGCTGCCCTGGAAGCTTGCACATCTGAGGGGCCTCCTTCATCCTCTTCTTGAGTTCTTCCATCTCCTCTCGGGTACTAGAAAAGTGATTTCTTGTCTGCCAAGACATGATTTCCAAGAATAAATACTGACTGTAAATCAAACATTAGACACCAGGACACAGAAAGAGGCGCATCAGATGATAGTAAGTAGACTGACCAAATGCTCTGGAGTTACTACAGGGAGTGACTGAATTTTCTTAGGAGATTGGAGACAGGGAAATGTGCATTCAGAGGACCTTGAACTATAATTGGGAGGTAAGTAGGATTATGGGGAAAACACTGCACTATGATCTAAGAGACTGATGCTCATAGATCTAGAACTGGAAGGAACCTCAGTAGTTCAATTTCCTCGTTTTACAGAGGAGGAATCTAAGGCCTAGGAAAAGAAAATGATTTGTCCAAAGTTACACATAGGATCCCAGAGTTGGCAGGGACCTGTGAAGATAGGATTAACTCTCCCCTTGTCTATTTTAGCTAATCAAATAAAAAACTTAAAGTACCCCTACTTACCATTAAGTATGAGAGTTCACAAGTCACTTACTACAGTAAGTGACAACTCCAAAGGCCACTGCCCCCCACCTCGGGCAGTGCTAGGCAAATTGAAAGACTGTCATTGGTTTTTGTGAAGAAGGAGGAGCGACAGGAAGTGATGTGTAAAAAGGGGTATAAAAAGAGACCAACATGGTCTGGGAGACTCATTCCCTTCCTGGCATTTGGAGAGATTGGTTGTGAAGATTGGTGCTTTGGCTTTGGAGGAGACTGCGTTGGTGGAACCCTGGCTGAAGACACCACTGGGACCTCTGGCTTGGAGAGATTCCTGCCTTGGTGGCTCTGCGAGGAGACCCTCTCTGCTCGTTGGCACTTCAGTGGGACACTCTCTTCAGCATGAGTTCTGTGGAGAGACTCTTTCCCTTGGATCCTGCATCAGCTTGCTGGTGAGTGACTTGGACTTCCACATGGAGATTGGAACTTTGTCAGGGAGCTAGCTGAATTTCATTGGATCAGCACTTGGGGTAGGCTAGGCAACTTAACTCTTTCCCTCCTACATTTCATACTTCAACTCTTTCTATTCGTTGTTATAAATAAAAGATGCTAATGGTTTTTTCTGACTTAGGGATAATATTTTGAATCCAGTGACCACAACGTTGAATTAATAACTGTCTTATTTAGTCAAAACCCCAATTTAACCCTTGCAGACCAATGAGGCCACTGAATCTAATACCCTCATTTTACAGAGAAGGAAACTGAGACCAAAGGAGAGGAAATGACTTGTCCAAGGTCTCTTAGATATTATGTGGATTTGATTATGGTCCTCTGACTCTGAAAGAGCCAGTGCTCTTTCCATTGTTCTTTTTAAAAAACCCTCACCTTCTGTCTTAGAATAAATATTATGTATTTGATCAAGGGCAGAAGAGTGTTAATGGCTAGTCAATGAGAGGTAAGTGACTTGCCCAGGGTCACACATCTAGGAAATTGCTGGGGCCAGATTTGAACCCAGGACCTCCTATCTCTGGACCTGGCTCTCAATCCACTGAGCCACCCAGATGCCCCCTCCATTGTTCTAAATCCAACTCTGTCTCTATGTCATTAGATGACCTTGGGTAACTTACATAAGCATTCTGGGCCTCAATTTTCTCATCTGTAAAATGAGGTCCTTTATTACCATTATTATTCTGGGTACAAAAAACCAGCATGCAGATAAAGCAAGCTGTTGCCACCTTGAAGACACCCTTATTTAAAGGGTCACAGATCACTTGAGACTATCGATTAAGTACTTAGCAAACATATAGTTTGGCAAGGACATTGGCACTATCAGAATTTTATGGAACATCTAGAAGATGTAGTCTTAGAATCCTAGGATCAGTGGTCTAGAGCTGGAAAGGACTTCAGAATCCCATCTAGTACAGCCCTTTCATTTTACAAAAGGGAAAAACTAGCCCTTTAGATAAGGTTAAGGCTTGTCTGAGGTCACATACAGGCAGTCAAGATGTTAATTCAGGTCCTCTGACTTTAGAGTCACTGTTCTTTTAACTTTACTACCACAACACCACAGGGGTGTATGGGGTGCTCAGGGAGGGGTAATATCTCTGGTATGGAGGGCTTGTGCCCTTCTAGGGCAGCTCTCCAGCCACTGACCCTCACCTGACACCCAGCTCTCACTTGTGGCTCCTAGTAGCTGCTAGTATGCAGCAGCGGCCACACCCCGGACAACGGCTTCGACAGGCCGGCCAAACCTTGTGAGGGTAGCCATCGGGTCGACGTCGACCCCTGGTGAACCAGGGCTTTGCTCACCCAGCATGTGAAGACTGCTTCGGCGGAACAGGTGGAAGAAACCAACAAGAAGGTTCAACGGCTGAGATGGCGATACAGCAAGGCACTGTGGAGTGCTTAGGGCGTGATGGAGCACAAAAGACAACATGGCCATCCAATGCAGCTGAGGAAGTCTCCAGCTGTAATGACTTTTCGTGCCACTGGACCCAGGCTTCCAACGCTGAGAGAGTGGGACTGTCTCTGTGCATCGACTTTTCCACTTAAATCTTCATGCACAGGTGTCTTTGTGCACAAAGACAATCGTCATCCTCGGTTCGAGAGACAACCAACAACCACTCTAAATCCTATGCTTCAAGGAGGAAGATAATATGTCCATTTTACAGATGCAGAAACTGAAGCTCAGAAAGATAAAGTGATCACACACAGCCAGAAAGTAGCAAAGTTAGGATTTGAACTCAGATCTTTATTCCAGGGAAACTGCTCTTTCCACCATGCTTTAAATTCTACACTTCTATAGAGAAGGTAGAATAGGTATGATTCATTTTACAGATGTTAAAATTGAGGCTTGTGAAGATTAAATTGTAATCCCCTGATTGTAACAATGAAGGTACTTAGCTCTTCCTTTATTGGGAAGATTAAATTGTAATCCCCGGTCTATTTTTAGATTTTAATTCCCAAAAGTGTTAACTCAGTATTTGAAGATCTACCCATTTTAATCTACAAAAAGTAACTAACCACTAAAGGTGCAAACTAACTAAAAAAGGTATTATATAACCAAAAAAGGTATAATCTAACAAAAAAAAGTGTGAACTAAAGAGCAGGCAGTCCTGGAGAGAGCATCTGCTGTGATTGGTAGACATGAAATTTAGGGGAGGTGACACAAGAGAAAAAGATCTTTAAATAGAGGACTACAGAGGCCAGAAGATAGATGGAGAGAACTCTGGCTCAAAGTTGGACTGGAGGATCAGTATCTCGAGCTTGGAGTGAAGAAGAGTCACTCGGAGGAGAGACTGGAAGACAGACACTTGAGGAGAGACTGGAAGACAGACATTTGGACTTGGCTGTGGAACTCGACCCTGGAGGAGCTCGTGCAGGAGACCTCAGACTGCTTTCCTTTTAGACAGTCACTGTGGTGAGTGAAAGACTGACTTAAGTTTCCCTGCCTTTCTAGAGGTATGAACCTCCGAGAAAGGCCCATTGTCTTGAGACTCTTTTCCCTGATTAGGGCCTTAGAATTTCTACCTGGCTCAGAGGAAGCCAGAGTTCTCTCTCTCTCTCTCTCTCTCTCTCTCTCTCTCTCTCTCTCTCTCTCTCTCTCTCTCTCTCTCTCTCTCTCTCATTCCTTAATATCTTCCCCCTATTGTAAAATAAACTACCATAAATTCCATTTTATTTTAGTAATTCATTGTGGGATTTAGAAATTAAATCCCTGGTGACCACCTATTAGTATTTCAGTCCAACCATATATAAATTTAACAAACTCAGAGAGGTTATGTGACTTATCCAAGGTTATGTCTGATAGACCCCGAACTTGAACCCAGGTCTTGAACTCCAAGTCCACTGATAGGCACACTCCATCATGTTGCAGGGCAATGTAAGTATACAAAATTCGAATGGGGAGGGGGAGGATAAATTCCCTTTACATAGCAACTATGTGTCAAGTCCAAAATTCAGGATTTGTGGCTCTAGACTAATGGTTCCCAAGGAGTCTGAAGTTCATGGGAAATGGGGTTCAAGTGGCCTACAGCTGGAAGACCAGGCAGGACTAGAGTAGAAACCAATGAGACTGGCTTCTCGTAACTGTCCAGTAAGGTCGGTCCAGGATGCTCTAAAGAGCCCCAACATGCCAGCGGGGCGATGCTTCCAAGAATGCGGCCACCCCCTGCAAAGGCAGGAAGGAGGATAGACAAGGAAATGGAACCCCCCAGTGCCAGACTTACATTTTGCAGACTGAGCTGGAGCTGCTGTTTGTAAGGGAGGAAATCCTGTGTTAATTCTACCGTCAGATTGTTGGAAATGAAGAGGCTGTGGAGAAAGGCCAACACCTAGAGCAAATGGACAAAAAGGACCTTATTGCAGGTACTCACTCCCTACGTCAGACACAGGAAACATCCACCACTGGACAATAAACCTTTCAACTAGGCCCCCCGGGGTTCGATATATACACAGTACATCTTTGACCATCATCCTTTATCCATAAGGCCAATGCAAATATCTCCACACCCAGCAACACGGCAGGGCAATGAGCAAGGCTATGCTCTACTAGCAAATCCATTCATTCCTGGGGTCCTCTTTGTAGCTGAATCATAAAGGATAATCATTTGCTAACTTAAATAAGATGTTGGAAGTTAATGAGACTCTTGAAGGCACGTGAACCCTTGCATGATCATCTGTCACCAGTTCGTGTCTCTGGGTCACGGGAACATCATTTGTCAGAGAAAAGAGGGACACCCGTTCTGGATACAATTGTCCTGCCACCTTAGTGTGCTAAAATATTGAATGAGGCAGGAACCTTACTCTTACCCATAAGAGGGGAGAGATGCAATCTTCTCCCATGAGATGAGATTGTCAGCTCCTAAAGGGCTCTATTTTTATTCACAGGGGCCAACATAGTGTTGCACATACAGAAGGTACTTAATAAAAGCTCTATTTATCCATCTATCCATCTCAAGGAGAATAATATGCAAACATTTGTGAAATGCATACCCAGTAGCTCTTGGAATAAACCTCAGTTTAAATAAGGAAATGACTTCTCGTTAATAAGAGAGGGTATGATATAATGGAAAGACAGCAAGAATAGGATTCGGGAATACTAATTAATAATAATAATAAATAGATAACAGGGGCAGCTAGGTGGCCAATGGATAAGGAGCCAAACCTGGATATGGGAGGTCCTGGGTTCCAATCTGGCCTCAGACATTTCCTAGCTGGGTGACCCTGGGTGAGTCACTCTATCCCCATTGCCTAGCCCTTGGTGCTCTTCTGCCTTATCAATTCTAAGACAGAAAGTAAGGGATTAAATGAATAAATACTAAATAGCTGCATGCATGTAGCATTTTAAGAATTGCAAAATACTTCTCAAATATTATCTCATTTTGATCCTCACAACAACCCTAGGAATTAAGTGCTGCTCTTATCTTTACCTTACAGATGAAGGAATTGAGGCAGACAAAGATTAAGTGACTTAGCCAGGGTCATGAAGACAGGAAGTATCTAAGATAGGACTTGGACTCAAGCCTTCCTGGGTCCCACTCTATTCGCTGCACCCCTTAGCTGCCTAACATTCCACTTCTCCCACTGATGCATTGAGTGGCTTTGGGAGTTGAATTTAGTACTATCCTTCCTCACTTCTGCCTCTCAGAATTCTCAGTTTCCTTCAAAACTTAGCTCAAGCACCAGATGACAGAGGCGGCCATGCCAGGTCCCCTCAGCATCTTCAGCTCTACCTCTACCTTGCCTCTACTCTCTACATATTTTGTCTGTATCTATTTACAAATCATTTTCTCTCCCATTAGAGTATAAGCTTCTGGCAGGCAGGCACTAGCTTCACTTCTGTTTCTGTATCTCTAGCCTAACTGCTTGTAGAATTGACAATCCCTAAAGGCCTCTCCAGAGCTCTCATTACATGGTTTTAAGAATAAGTATTACTAGAATACCATAGCATTTCAGAGGTGTAAAGGGCCTCACAGGTCATCTAATTCAATATCTCCCATTTTACAGATGGGGAAACTAAGGTCCGAGAAGAAAAGCAATTTGCCTAAGATCATGAAAGAACTTGCTAGAAGGCCCATTTTGTGTATCCATCAGTTTTTAGAGTTGCCAGAGAGAACAAAGACTTCACTTTTCCATGGAAATCTACAATCTGATCAGTAAATGAAGAGAAGGGACTTACAGGCTCCACAATATTGAACTTCTTGGTCTCCTGAACCTCCTGGATCTGGTATACGTAGTCAAGAGATGACTCAAAGAAATTGTGTCGCTCTCTGTCCAACTGTAAGTCGGCCTACAGGAGAGGAAGCATAAAATATCACAGACCAAAATGGAGGTAATCAAGTCAACGCTTTGGTAGCCTACCCAGGAGGAGGAGGAGGCTGCCCTGCTAAGGCAAACGTACTACTCATTAGCCAAAATGCCCAGGACCTGGCAAAATGCCCACAGAACTGGAACCTTGTAAGAAACACCAGCAGCATCTACATTAAGACCCTTTGAAACTGTACATCAATGAGTGGGATAGATCAACGGCTCCTAAAGAACAAGCAACCTTGTGTTATTCGTCTTTGAATCTCCCAGCATCTGGTACAGCCTAGCACATAGTAGATTCTCAGTGACTTGGACCAATTCCTGTGCCCTTTGCTCATAGCATCCCCTACACCTGGAATATTCTCCTCCCCTTCTTCATACCCATCATAGAAATCCCAACTTGAATGCCACCTCTTCCAAGAAGCCTGTTCCTCATCCCATCCTCCTTGGAACCTACCCCCTCTGCGCTCACTTAACGCTATCCTGTGATCTCTGATGCACTCATGAGATTATATATTATACCTATCCTCTCCTTAATGTTAGCACCATAAGGATGGGGCCATATCTTATCTAAACTTCCCAATTCCCACTATACTCTGTACCCAGCAGGTGATTCTCAGTACTTCGTTGTTGATGGAACCAGTGAATAAATCCTAAGGAGTTGATTAGACAAGATCTCCAAACAACTTATAGAGCCTATGTGGGCTGGGTCTCTATTCATTGACTGAGGATGACTTGATTGGCTCTGGATGTTTTAGACCAATTGTAGAGGAACATGATTGCCATGGTTCTAAGCTAAGCCTCTGTGCTAGGCTAGGAGAAGGGCATCAGTTGCAGTTGGCCCTTTTTGGATAGAAGAGCTAAGATCGGACCTTTGTCCTAGTGATAGAGGCTTGTGGATGCCCAGCTTCCCTCCTCCAACCCTTGGAGTGGCTAATGGCCAACTTGAGGAAGTTGCCTGTACTTTCATCTAGGAATCTAGGAAAGAGTTCATGAACCCTAGGTTCCTGGATACAAAAGGGCTTTAAAATATTTTGTCCTTGGACAAACTGGGTTTTGGAGAGTCTGCAGACTCAGGAGTGTTCCTAATTTCTAGAACTTAGGCTTCTAGAAAGAAAAAAGGATATGGAAGATCCAGACTTTTGAATTATTCAGATACTGTCATCTCAAGGTATGGAATACTGACTCATTTTTGCTTTCCTTCCCAGAAGTCCAAAGTATCACAAGTTGGCAACACGCTATCACTGGGGGAAAATGAAATTCAACAGAATGCCAAGGGATTCCCCTCAACTAACACCAAATTTATTTCCTTCACAAGAGGAATCCAAGTGGCCTGAAGAAGACCCTGGGGCAAGGCAGGACTCATTAGAGAGGAAAGCAAGTTGTATTTGTGTCATTTGAATAAGAGGAGTGTCTCATGCCCCTCAACCCCAATTAATGCAACAAGATTCTCCAACTCAGGGGTTAATCTAGGTCTACACATTTGGATGGAAAAAACCCTACATCTGTATTTTCCCTAACCTCTAACTAAAATGTATTGGTTTTTAAAATGATTTAACAGCATTATTCTGAGGTTTCAAAGCCCCCCCAAAGGTTTAGAATCCCTGATCTAAGCTCAGGAACCCTCATCAGGTAAGAATACCTTTGTGTTTGAGTTGTAGACCAGTCTAGGATAACCTAGGACAGAACAATTCCTCAACATCTCTACTAAGCCAATCAAAGGAATAAACTAGGTACCAATTGAATGAAAGCACACAATGGCACCCAAGAGATGTCTTGTGCTGGTCAGCCTTCTTGTGGAATGTAAATAAAACAGCAAGCCAGGTCAGAAGCTGGAATTCCAATAGCAGTCTGGCCTAGAGGGAGAGCAGCTCTAAGAAAGTACCTAAAGAGTATCTGTCTTGGGCAGCTAGGTGGCTTAGTGAAGAGAGCACCAGGACTGGAGTTGGAAGGTCCTAGGTTCAAGTCTGACCTTGGACACCTCCTAGCTGTGTGACCCTGGGCAAGTCACTTAACCCCCACTGCCTAGTCCTTACCACTCTTCTGCGTTGGAACTGATATTTAGTATTGCTTCTAAGACAGAAGGTTTTTAAAAAACCAGGGAGCATCTAGGTAGTTCAGTAGATAGTGAGCCAGGCCTAAAGACAAGAAGTCCTGAGTTCAAATATGGCCTTAGACACTTCCTGCCTGGGTTGCCAGGGACAAGTCACTTAACTCTCAGTGCCTAGCCCTTACCGATCTTCTGCTTGGAGCCCATACATAGTATTGATTCTAAGATGGAAGGTAAAAGGTTAAAAAAAGAGTATCTGTCTCTCTATTTCCTCCCTTCAGAGGGTGACTATAGACTTGAAGGGTCACCCAATTTGGTATTCCCATCTAAGGCGATAGTGTTGTCATCAGAATAGTTATGATTGATGGCAGAATCTGTACTAGAAGGCCAACACAGACTAGACACACAAGGGAAGGGCAGTTTTAGGACTCTATTATGGCACCATAGAGAGCTACATCTTTGGGGGCAGGGAGACGGGGATTCCCCACTCTTGATTATTGGAAGTTTTTTGCCCCTTGGCCATCAGTAATCTGCTTTCATTTAATTCATACCTAATTTTGACCTTTGACTAGTAGGAATTATTCACAACTCATTTACACTCCTTGACTGATTCTATAACTCAAAAAGATGTATTCATCCAATAAAGGTATCTGAATGAAGATCAGCCTTGCCACTTGTATTAATTATAGTGTATAACATAAATAATATAATCTGCATTAAGTTTGAAGGATATAGTGCATCTTTCTTCCAATTGTTATGGACTTTTTTATGAGTTTTATGCATTTGCTATAGAGTGAACTGGGAAGATTAGATTTAGCTATCTCCTGATTGCAACAATGAAGATACTTAGCTTTTCCTTTCTTGGGAAGACTGAATTGTAATCCACAATCTATTTTTAGATTTTAATCCCCAAAAGGTGGTAACTCAGTATTTTAGGTAGATCAACCCATTTTAACTACAAAAAGGTGGTAACTACAAAAGGTAAACTAACCAAAAAAGGTGTTAAGTAACCCAAAAGGTATAATCTAACCAAAGAAGGTGAGAACTAAAGAGTGGGCAGTCCTGGAGAAAAGTGTCTGATGTGATTGGTAGATGTGAAATTTAGGGGAGGTGACATGAGAGAAAAAGATCTTTAAAAAGAGGACCAGAGGCCAGGATATATTCTTTTGAGATTTCAGATTTGAGTTGGATGGAGGATTCTCTGACTTGGAGTTGGACTGGAGGAACTGGATTCCTGGAGGAACTAGTGCAGGAGACCTCAGACTGCTTTTCCATTTTATATGGTCACCATTGGTGAATGAAAGGCTGACTTGGTGACCCTGCCTCCTCCAAAAAAGGCCCATTGTCTTGAGACTCTTTTCCCTGATTAGTGCCTTAATATTTCTACCTGGCTCAGAGGAAGCCGGAATTACTCTCTCTCTCTCTCATTCCTTAATATCTTCCCTCTATTGCAAATAAACTACCATAAATTCCATTTACTTTAGTAATTCATTTGGGATTTAGAAATTAAATCCCTGGTGACCACATACATAAATATTCAGAGTCCAACCACAGTTAAATTTTAACAGAACTCATACATATCCTATACTTGATATGACCTCTTAACTTGAATACTTGTACAGAAGTTGTGGACCCTTTTAACGACATGTTTGGCCAATTAGACATAGGTTGTATTCTACTATTTCTGTAGTAGAACTCTGGGTTGAGGGTAAATGAACCAAAAGAAGAATATTGTAGGAACTGCCCCAAAGATTGAACCTTGTCCATATAATGCCAGAGCCTGGGGGTCCTCCACCATAAGTTACAAATGAATTAATGAAGGAAGGGATGAGAGCAACCAGGCAAAAAAGGAATATATTTCCTCTTAGATCTATTAATGATTCTCTCAAGTTTTCCAGTTCCTCCCTAGTTTCCTTCTTACTCTGGAGATAATGTTTACCCGGGTGACTACCTCTTTCCAGTTGGTGAGTTATTGCCCTGAGGTTTTATTTGAGTAAATTTCCAAGTCAGCTATGTTTAAGGACTGATTCTCTGGTAAAAAAAATTTACACAACACCCTTTAAATCTAATTTGCATTTTCTCCAAAACTTTTCTGAGTCTAGACAATCAACAAAACATTAAACTAAACCCTGATTTGTGAAATGTGCCAATTTGTCTCAATTGGGTCCTCACTGCTGCCAAGCAGTCCTTCTATACTTCCCTTATCAACTCATTCTCCCACTTCCCACAACTCTTCCAAATTTTTCATTCTTCCTCCAACTTCCCATGTCTCCCTTTCCCCATCCCTCTCAGCTGAGAACCTTGCCTCATATTTTAAAGAAAAAACTGTTATTCCAGCATGAGCTCCCTCTTCTCCACTCTTCATCTCCTATCACTCAGATATCTTTTAACACCACCTCCTCCTCCTCTTCTGTCTCACATGATGGAGTACTCCTGACTGAGACTAACTCCATTACTTGTTCAACTGATACCATTCCATCCAATCATATTTGGCAGATAGCTTCCCTGTCATTCCCACTCTATCATTTATCCTCTCTCTTTCCCTGTCTATTGGCTCCTTCCATTCTGCCTATAAATGTCCATATCTCCCTCCATTCCCACCAATTACCATCCTATAACCTTTTTTTAAACTTTGCCTTCCATCTTAGAATCAATACTGAGTACTGGTTCTAAGACAAAAAACAAACAAACAGGAAGGGCTAGGCAATGGGTATTAAATGACTTGCCATGGTTCACACAGCTAGCAATTGTCTGAGGCCACACTTGAACACAGGACCTTCCATCTCTATGCCTCGGCCTCTATCCACTGAGTCACCAAGGTGCCTCTCATTCTATACCTTTTTTTGCCATTTGTAGCTCAACCCTTTGAAAATACCACCTATAATCAGTGCCTCCACTTTCTTCTCTTCTTTTTTATTGTTGAGTCACTTCAATCATATCTGACTCTTTGTGACTCCATTTTTTAACATTATTTTATTTGGTCATTTTCACACATTGTTCATTGGAAACAGATCATTTTCTTTTCCTCCCCCCCAAACCCCCCCCCTTCCCTAGCCAATATGCAATTAGTCTGGGTATCACATATGTCCTTGCTCTGAATACATTTCCTTCTTGTTGGTATTTCCATTAGGGTGCTCATTTAGCGTTTCTCCTCGATCATGTCCCCTCAACCTCTGTAGTCAAGCAGTTGCTTTTCCTCAGTGTTTTTACTCCCTCAATTTGTCCTCTGCTTGAGAATAGTTTTTTTTTTTTCCTCGTCGATCACTGCAGGTTATTCAGGGACATTGTAAAGCCATTACTGGAGAAGTCCATTATGGTCTCTTGTACCACAATGTGTCAGTCTCTGTGTACAATGTTCTCCTGGTTCTGCTCCTCTCACTCTGCATCACTTCCTGGAGGTTGTTCCAGTCTCCATGGAATTCCTCCACTTTATTATTCCTTTTAGCACAATAGTATTCCATCACCAACATATACCACAGTTTGTTCAGCCATTCCCCAATTGAAGGGCATCCCCTCATTTTCCAATTTTTGGCCACCACAAAGAGGGCATCTATGAATATTCTTGTACAAGTCTTTTTCCTTATTATCTCTTTGGGGTACAAACCCAGCAGGGCTATGGCTGGATCAAAGGGCAGACAGTCTTTTAGTGCCCTTTGGGCATAGTTCCAAATTGCCCTCCAGAATGGTTGGATCAATTCACAACTCCACCAGCAATGAATTAATGTCCTGACATTGCCACATCCCCTCCAGCATACATTACTATCCTTTGCTGTCATGTGGGCCAAGCTGCTAGGTGTGAGGTGATACCTCAAAGTTGTTTTGATTTGCATCTCTCTGATTATATGAGATCTAGAACACTTTTTCATGTGCTTAATAATAGTCTTGATTTTGTTAACTGAAAATTGCCTATTCATGTCCCTTGCCCATTTTTCAATTGGAGAATGGCTTGATTTTTTGTACAACTGGTTTAGCTCTTTATAGATTTCAGTAATTAGACCTTTGTCAGAGGTTTTTGTTGTGAAGATTGTTTCCCAATTTGTTGCTTTCCTTCTAATTTTAGTTACATTGGTTTTGTTTGTACAAAAACTTTTTAATTTGATGTAGTCAAAAATATTTATTTTGCTTTTGTAACTCTTTTTAAGTCTTGCTTGGTTTTAAAATCTTTCCCTTCCCAAAGGTCTGACATATATACTATTCTGTGTTCACCTAATTTACTTATAGTTTCCTTCTTTATATTCAAGTCATTCATCCATTCTGAGTTTATCTTGGCATAGGGTGTGAGGTGTTGATCCAAACCTAATCTCTCCCACACTGTCTTCCAATTTTCCCAGCAGTTTTTATCAAATACTGGATGTTTGTCCCAAAAGCTGGGGTCTTTGGGTTTGTCAAAGACTGTCTTGCTGAGGTCATTTACCCCCAGTCTATTCCACTGATCCTCCTTTCTGTCTCTTAGCCAGTACCAAATTGTTTTGATGACCACTGCTTTGTAATATAGTTTGAGATCTGGGACTGCAAGGCCACCTTCCTTTGTATTTCTTTTCATTATTTCCCTGGATATCCTTGATCCTTTATTCTTCCAAATAAACTTTGTTATGGTTTTCTCTAATTCAGTAAAATAGTTTTTTGGTAGTTCAATGGGTATGGCACTAAATAGATAGATAAGTTTGGGTAGGATGGTCATTTTTATTATGTTAGCTAGTCCCACCCATGAGCAATCAATGTTTTTCCAATTGTTTAGATCTAGTTTTAATTGTGTGGAGAGTGTTTTGTAGTTGTGTTCATATAGTTCCTGTGTTTGTCTCGGCAGATAGATTCCTAAGTATTTTATATTGTCTCGGGTGACTTTAAATGTAATTTCTCTTTCTAATTCTTGCTGCTGAACTGGGTTGGAGATATATAGAAATGCTGATGACTTATGTGGGTTTACTTTGTATCCTGCAACTTTGCTAAAGTTGTTGATTATTTAGATTAGCTTTTTGATTGATTCCCTGGGATTCTTTAAGTAAATCATCATATCATTCGCAAAGAGTGACAGCTTGGTCTCCTCATTGCCAATTTTAATACCTTCAATTTCTTTTTCTTCTCTAATTGCTACTGCTAGTGCTTCTAGTGCAATATTAAAGGTGATAATGGGCATCCTTGTTTGACTCCTGATCTTATTGGGAAGACTTTGAGTTTTTCCCCATTGCAGATAATGTTTGCTGATGGTTTTAGGTATGTACTGTTTATTATTTTTAGGAAAGGCCCTTCTATTCCTATACTTCCTAGTATTTTCAATAGGAATGGGTGTTGTATTTTGTCAAAGGCTTTTTCTGCATCTATTGAGTTAATCATGTGATATTTGATGGTTTGCTTGTTCATATGGTCAATTATGTGGATGATTTTCCTAATATTGAACTTGCTTTCCTGGAATGAATCCTACCTGATCATAGTGGATAACCCTTGTGATGACTTGCTGGAGTCTTTTTGCTAGTATCGTGTTTAAGATTTTTGCATCTATATTCATTGGGGAGATTGGCCTATAGTTTTCTTTCTCTGTTTTTAACCTGCCTGGCATTGGGATCAGTACCATGTTTGTGTCGTAAAAAGAATTTGGTAGAAGCTGTTCTTGGCTTATTCTGTCAAATAGTTTGTATAGTATTGGGGTTAGCTGTTCTTTGAATGTTTGATAGAATTCATTTGTGAATCCATCTGGACCTGGGGATTTTTTCTTAGGAAGTTCGTTGATGGCTTGTTCAATTTCTTTTTCTGATATGGGATTGTTTAGGTAATTTATTTCTTCTTCTTTTAGTCTAGGCAATTTATATTTTTGTAAGTATTCATCCATATCACTTAGATTGCCATATTTGTTGCCATATAATTGGGCATAGTAGTTTTTAATGATTGCCTTGATTTCCTCTTCATTAGAGATGAGGTCTCCCTTTTCATCTTGGATACTGTCAATTTGGTTTTTTTCTTTCCTTTTTTACATCAGACTGAATAGTACTAGTACTTTGTTGGGGTTGTTGGGGGTTTGAGCTTCCCTGTCCTCTGGAGGCTTTTGATTGGCTTAAAGTCCAGCAGTCAATGAGGATGGGTGGGGAGCCTGGGCTTCCCTGCATTCTGGAGACTTTTGATGGCATTAGATTCAGCTGGTTCTTTCAGAAGACTCTGCTCTCTAAGGGGGGAGGGGTCGTGGCCTCCCTGGGCTCTGAGGGCTCCTGATGGGATTAGGTTCAGCTTGTTTGTACTGAATGAGCCCTAAAGCAAAAAACCTCCTCCTCCACAATCTGTGTTGAATGCCCGGAGACTGGCTCAGGTTATTTTCAAGGTAAGCTCTTCAGAGAAACCCCTCCCTTTGACGGTCCTGAGGTTTCTCTCCTTTCAGTAGCTCTGAGGGCTCCTGATGGGATTGGGTTCAGCTGGTGCCCTAAAGCTGGGGCCTCCTTTGAGACTCAGTTGGAAGAACCCAGCCAGGGGGCTACAGGCTTCCCCCTTCTCTCTATATTTCCCTGCCGTCTGTGTTGGGCGCCCCGGAGACTGGCTCAGGTTGCTTTCAAGGTGAGTCCTTCAAAATAGCCAGCCCTAGGGCCCTTTTGCCAGCCCTGAAATTCTTGCTGCTGCCGTGGGCTCAGCACTCTGGTTTGAGTGGGATGGGTCCTGGGACCTTCCTTCTGCCTGCCCCTTAGATCTGAGTGATCTAGGGTTTTGGCTTTTGGGGGGCCATACCTTTTGATCCAGGTCCAGGTCTGTCCTGTTGTTCAGCTTGAATTTTGGTGTCCTAGGAGCTCTCAGTTTGCAATCAATAAGGAAGGGTTTCTGAGGTCTGAACTTTTGCAGCTTCTAAGCCACCATCTTGACCAGAAGTCCTTTGTGACTCCATTTTGGCATTTTCTTGACAACGATACTTGAGCACTTTTCCATTTTCTTCTCCAGTTTATTTTTTAGATTAGGAAACTGAGGCCAACAGGGTGAAATGATCTCTCCAGGGTCATACAACTAATAAGTTATCTGAAGCTGGATTTGAACTCAGGAAGCTGAGTCTTCCTGATTCCAAAGCCCCTTGTCTCCCCTACTAGACTGTGAGCTCCTAGAGGGGAGAGACTGTCTTTTGCTTCTTTTTGCATCCTCAGTGCTTAGTACATAGTAGGCACTTAATCAATGTTGGATGGATTTCAGACATGTTCACAAGTCAATGTTCACACTGAAAACTGAATTATCTATTCTTTCTAGCCCATTTGAGCTGGCTCCAGCACCTCTGTACTCCCAATCTAGTTCTCACTTCTGATTCTCTATAGTGCCACCCCTTTAATGCCCCCCTCACCTCTTTGCCATTTTCATCTCTCTTTTATGTGTTGGCCTCTTGAATTGGGAGCTCCTTCAGGGCAAAGGCTTCTTTTCTTTTTGTTTATATCTGTATTCCTAGTGTTTAGTATCACTTGGCCCTAAGTAAACACTTAATAAATGTTATTAATAAATAATTACTATCCATTCCTATCTCTCTATAGAGCTAAATATTCATCTTGTTATAGATATAAATATATCTATAAATATCTTTCTATCATCCATTCATATACCTATCCATTCAGTCATCTCTCTATCTGTCTCTCTCTCCATTCATCCATCCATCCATCAATCAATAAATCTATCTAATATGGGCAAAGATTGTTTTGCCCATAATGCAGCTTTCCAGTGGACCTTTGAGTGCCCATTATGGAGATGCAAAGGGGCATATACATACTACAGGAAGACCCATGCCTTCTCTGGACTTCTGTCTACATGGGAGATTCCAACAGGTATGAATTTCAAAACTACTCAACCCTGTTCAAACCATTCTTTAGAGGATGGGATTTGGCTATTTCCTGATCAATAACAATAGAGATACTTGGAATGACAGAATCAGGTCTTGGAAACTACAATCTCCACCCTACTCAGGGTAACAGGATTTAGGAAGGGCTGCAGCAAAGCTCAAGATTTAATTATTTGAGAATATGGCCTTCAACAGACATGTGCAAAGGGGACAGACCTCTGGGAGGTCCTGGGTTAAGCTAGAGCCACCATTGGCACAGGTGAGAGACAGGAAGTGAGGTAGAGGACAGCTCAGGAGTTCTGGGGACTTCCTGTGTGGAAAAAAGAAGGTGGTTGGAGCCTGGTGTTTGGAGTGGAGGAGCCCTCAGACCGTTTCTCCATTTTGGTCATGTGAGTGATAGGGACTGATCTCTTTTCTTTGCCTCGGCTATCCAGGGCCTTGGGCCTTTGGCTCAGCTTAAGCAGAGTGGGTATTTAAGCCCTATTTCCTTCTCTCCCTTTTCCCCCTCTCTCTCTTTCCCTCTAATACTTTTCTTCCTCCTGTTTGTAATTAAAACACCATAAAAAGGTTAACAGCTGACTTGAGTTTTCATTTAGGACTTACATAGCTGAATTCCTTGGCGACATTAAATTAATATATATATATATCAGTCTTTTAAAGTGATTTCCATATCACACAGGAGGCAGGAACTTGGAAAGGAGAGGCAGAAGTAAGCTGAGAGGGGAGGCTGGAGAGTCAGATGCCTTCTGACACTATCTCCTCTTTCACCCCTACCTCACACAATGTTCCTGAGCTGTCACGGGCAGACTGGCAAATGGAAGTGGCCTGATGCTGTTAGGATGTGGACTACTAGGCAAGAATTGCCCCCGTTGCAGCTAACATTCAACCTCTGAAACCTTTAATAGATAAAAGTCACAGAAATCAATTCCATGTGGAAGAAGTCTGGAATGGAGATGAACCAAGGTCAAAGGGCTAAAATCGATCTTCCTTCCAATCAATGCCATCATTGTCACTATCACCGCCACCAATAGCACTATTATCATCACCATTGTCATCACTCCTTACATTTGTATGTGGCTTTTATGTTGACAAAGCACACATCATATATTCTCTCATTTGATTAGCCACCAAAAGCACATTAAAAAAACAAAGAGAAAAGATTTCCAGTTATGCCGTCCCATACCCCATGTGCAGGGGCATTCATATACCCGAATAATGTTCCACTATGAAAATCTCTACCTCCTGCCCCCCTTCCACACCCACTCCCCACTCTACTGAAGAAGACATTCTTTTCATTTGTATACTAGTTGGTGGTAGAGGAGGTCTTAAGAAGGAGTCTACTGCCCATTCATTTTCTAGGATGACCTATTATTCTTCTTTGTTAATTAATACCTTGTTATTTGATTTTATAGTCTTCATTTTGGTCTGGGAATAGAACATGCTTCACTGGTAAGGAGGTCGTCCTTGATTTGAATAGCTAATAATCCAAAGCATTCAATACTGAAGCTGAGAAAAGCAGAAAGTGGCTTCTGGACCAAGGTTCTCAAGGGGACTTCAGAGAACTCTTATTATATAGTTTATAGATGCTTCTCCAGGATGTTTGTGGATTGACTAAAGCTCTGTTTTTCCTTCTTCCAACTCTAGGCAATCACTTGGCAGCAGCTTTACCAGTCCAGTGGGGACTTTCTTCCCAGGCCAAGAATCATTGTAGCATTGTGTGATCAAGTGCCATTCAAATTTCTATTTGGAGTTAAAGTGTACCCTGTAATTATGAGCACTGACGCATTCAACACTGCTTGCGTATGCTGGGTTGAATGCCCCATGGCTATTCATCTATTGGAAAACTTGCACAAATAGTCTAGTTATTGGAGATTAGAGCTCCCCGGGGCCTATTGGTTTATAGGTGCCTACCAACTGTGAGAAAGATGAGGATGAGGATGATGCCAATACTGGAAAGTTTTGCCATGCTGTGAGTACTTAAGGAGATGCCAAGATCAAGTACAAGAAAGGTCAAGTTGGAGCTGTAATGACGTGAACTGGCTCAAACAGTGGGGCACTTACAAATTTCTAAATAGAACCTGAACAGTTCCGGGACCTGTTGCAGACCCAGAGTTTGGGGATGAGTTTCAAGCCTACATGGTGGGTCTATATCTCAAAGACAATAGAGATAAGGGAAAAGGACTTAGCTGTACCACAATATTTTAGCAGCTCTATTTGTAGCAGCAAAGAATTGGAAACTGAGGGATTGTCCATTACCTGGGGAATGGATGAAAGTGGTGGGATATAGTTATAATGGAATACTATCAGGCCATAAGAAACAACAAACAGAATGCATTCTGAAAAACCTGGAAAGACTTATATGAATTGATGCAAAGTGAAGTGAGTAGAACCAGGAAAACAATGTATACAGAAACAGAAATATTATATAATGATCAACTGTCAAGGACTAACCTATTATCAGTAAAGGAAGTTTCCAAGCTAACCAAATGATGAAAAATGCTCTCCACAATCAAGGAAGGAAATGTTGGAGTGACTCTGAGTGCAGACCAAAGCTTCCCATGTTCCACTTTATTTCCTTCATGAGATTTTTATTGTATTCTGATATGTGCCTTCTCTCATGGTATGAACAATATGAAAATGTAGATTGCATAAAAGAACTGGTATAACCTACATCAGACTATTTGCCACCTAGGGGAGTGGGGGAAAGGAGGAGAGAAAATCTGAATTCTAAAACATCACAAAAATTTGTCAAAAATTGTTTCTACATATAAATGAAAAGGTAATTGACTGATTTTTTTTGTTTTTAAACATTATTTTATTTGGTCATTTTCATACATTATTCATGGGAAACAGAAATCATTTTCTTTTCCTCCCTCCCTTCCACCAACCCTCCCCTAACCGATGCGCGATTTCACTGGGTATCACATGTGTCCTTGCTCCAAACCCATTTCCTTGTTGTTGGTATTTGCATTACGGTGTTCACTTAGCTTCTCTCCTCAATCATATCCCCTCAACCCCTGTAGTCAAGCAGTTGCTTTTCCTCGATGTTTCTACTCCCACAGTTTGTCCTCTGCTTCTGGATAGGGATTTTTCTCCTAGATCCCTGCAGATTGTTCAGAGACATTGCATTGCCATTAATGGAGAAGTCCATTACATTCTCTTGTACCGCAATGAGTCAGTCTCTGTGTACAATGTTCTCCTGGTTATGCTCCTCTCGCTCTGCATCACTTCTTGGAGGTCGTTCCAGTCTCCATGGAATTCCTCCACTTTATTATTCCTTTGAGCACAATAGTATTCCATCACCAACATATACCACAATTTGCTCAGCCATTCCCCAATTGAAGGGCATCCCCTTGTTTTCCAATTTTTGGCCACCACAAAGAGCACAGCTATGAATATTTTAGTACAAGTCTTTTTCCTTATTATCTCTTTGGGGTACAAACCCAGCAGTGCTATGGCTGGATCAAAGGGTAGACATTCTTTTATTGCCCCTTGGGCATAGGTCCAAATTGCCCTCCAGAATGGTTGGATCAGTTCACAACTCCACCAGCAATGAATTAGTGTCCCTACTTTGCCACATCCCCTCCAGCATTCGTTACTTTCCTTTGCTGTCATGTTAGCCAATCTGCTAGGTGTGAGGTGATACCTCAGAGTTCTTTTGATTTGTATCTCTCTGATTATAAGGGATTTGGGAACACTTTTTCATGTGCTTATTAATAGTCTTGATTTCTTTAACTGAACATTGCCTATTCATGTCCCTTGCCCATTTTTCAATTGGAGAATGGCTTGATTTTTTGTACAATTGATTTAGCTCTTTGTAAATTTGAGTAATTAAACCTTTGTCAGAGGTTTTTTATGAAGATTGCTTCCCAATTTGTTGCTTTCCTTCTGATTTTAGTTACATTGGTTTTGTTTGGAGGAAAAAATTTTAATTTAATGTAGTAAAAATTATTTATTTTACATTGGGTGACTCTTTCTAAGTCTTGCTTGGTTTTAAAATCTTTCCTTTCCCAAAGATCTGACATGTATACTATTCTGTGTTCACCTAATTTACTTATAGTTTCCTTCTTTATATTCAAGTCATTCATCCATTCTGAGTTTATCTTGGTGTAGGGTGTGAGGTGTTGATCCAAACCTAATCTCTCCCACACTGTCTTCCAATTTTCTCAGCAGTTTTTATCAAATGCTGGATTTTTGTCCCAAAAGCTGGGGTCTTTGGGTTTGTCAAAGACTGTCTTGCTGAGGTCATTTACCCCCAGTCTATTCCACTGTTCCTCCTTTCTGTCTCTTAGCCAGTACCAAATTGTTTTGATGACCACTGCTTTATAGTATAGTTTGAGATCTGGGACTGCAAGGCCATCTTCCTTTGTATTTTTTTCATTATTTCCCTGAATATCCTTGATCATTTATTCTTCCAAATGAACTTTGTTATAGTTTTCTCTAATTCAGTAAAAATGTTTTTAGAAGTTCAACGGGTATCACACTAAATAGATAGATATGTTTGGGTAGGATGGTCATTTTTATTATGTTAGCTCGTCCCACCCATGGGCAATCAATGTTTTTCTAATTGTTTAGATCTAGTTTTAATTGTGTGGAGAGTGTTTTGTAGTTGTGTTCATATAGTTCCTGTGTTTGTCTCAGCAGATAGATTCCTAAGTATTTTATTTTGTCTAAGGTGATTTTGAATGGGATTTCTCTTTCTAGTTCTTGCTGCTGAACTGGGTTGGAGATATGTACAAATGCTGATAACTTATGCAGGTTTATTTTGTATCCTGCAACCTTGCTAAAGTTGTTGATTATTTCGATTAGCTTTTTGGTTGAATCTCTAGGATTCTTTAAGTAGACCATCATGTCATCCGCAAAGAGTGATAGCTTGGTCTCCTCATTGCCAATTTTAATACCTTCAATTTCTTTTTCTTCTCTAATTGCTACTGCTAGTGTTTCTAGTACAATATTAAATAATAAAGGTGATAATGGGCATCCTTGTTTCACTCCTGATCTTATTGGGAAGGCTTCGAGTTTATCCGCATTGCAGATGATGTTTGCTGATGGTTTTAGATATATACTGTTTATTATTTTTAGGAAGGGCCCTTCTATTCCTATACTTTCTAGTGTTTCAATAGGAATGAATGTTGTATTTTATCAAAGGCTTTTTCTGCATATATTGAGATAATCATGCAATTTTTGTCAGTTTACTTGTTAATATGGTCAATTATGTGGATAATTTTCCTAATATTGAACCATCCTTGCATTCCTGGTATGAATCCTACCTGGTCATAGTGAATAACCCTTGTGATGACTTGCTGGAGTCTTTTTGCTAGTATCCTATTTAAGATTTTTGCATCTATATTCATTAGGGAGATTGGCCTATACTTTTCTTTCTCTGTTTTTAACCTGCCTGGCTTTGGGATCAGTACCATGTTTGTGTCATAAATTGAATTTGGTAGAACCCCTTCTTGGCTTATTCTGTCAAGTAGTTTGTATAATATTGGGATTAGTTGTTCTATGAATGTTTGATAGAATTCATTTGTGAATCCATCTGGACCTGGGGATTTTTTCTTAGGGAGTTCTTTGATGGCTTGTTCAATTACTTTTTCTGATATGGGGTTGTTTGGGTAATTTATTTCTTCTTCTTTTAGACTAGGCCATTTATATTTTTGTAAGTATTCATCCACATCACCTAGATTGCCATATTTTTTGCCATATAATTGGGCATAGTAGTTTTTAATGATTGCCTTAATTTCCTCTTCATTAGAGGTGAGGTCTCCCTTTTCATCTTGGATACTGTCAATTTGGTTTTTTCTTTCCTTTTTTTAATTAGACTGACTAGTACTTTGTCCATTTTATTTGTTTTTTCAAAGTACCAGCTTCTAGTCTTATTTATTAAATCAATAGTTCTTTGACTTTCAATTTTATTAATTTCTCCTTTGATTTTTAGGAACTCTAATTTAGTCTTCATCTGAGGGTTTTTAATTTGTTCACTTTCTAGTTTTTTAATTTGCTTGCCCAATTCATTGACCTCTGCCCTTCTTAATTTGTTTATATATGAACTCAAGGATATAAATTTCCCCGAGTACTGCTTTGGCTACATCCCATAGGTTTTGAAAGGATGTCTCACCATTGTCATTTTCTTCAATGAAGTTATTGTTTCTAAGATTTGTTCTTTAACTAGCTGGTTTTGGAGAATCGTATTGTTTAATTTCCAATTAATTTTTGATTTATCTCTCCATGTACCCTTACTAATTATTATTTTCATTGCATTGTGGTCTGAGAAGGTTGCATTTATTATTTCTGCCCTTTTGCACTTGTTTGCAATGTTTTTATGCCCTAATGCATGGTCAATTTTTGTGAATGTACCATGTGCTTCTGAAAAGAAGGTGTATTCCTTTTTGTCCCTATTTATTTTTCTCCACATGTCTACTAACTCTAATTTTTCTAAGATTTCATTCACTTCTCTCACCTATTTCTTATTTGTTTTTTGGCTTGATTTATCTAATTCAGATAGAGAAAGGTTCAGTTCTCCCACTAGTATAGTTTTCCTATCTATTTCATCCTTGAGCTCCTCTAGTTTCTCCTTTAAAAAATTGGATGTTATGCCATTTGGTTCATACATATTGAGTACAGATATTTCCTCATTGCCTATACTGCCTTTTATCAGGATGTAATTACCTTCCCTATCTCTTTTAACTAGATTTATTTTTACTTTGGCTTTGTCAGATATCATAATTGTGACTCCTGCCTTCTTTTTATCAGTTGATGCCCAATAGATTTGGCTCCATCCTCTTACTTTGATCCTATGTATCTTACTATCTTACTTTGATCCTACCTTCCTCACGTGTGTTTCTTATAGACAGCATATGGTAGGGTTTTGGATTCTAATCCACTCTGCTATTTGCTTGCGTTTTATGGGTGAGTTCATTCCATCCAAATTCAGAGTTATGATTACTAGTTGCTTATTTCCCAGCATTTTGATTTCTACTCCTGGTCCTGCCTTTTCTCCTTTCACTATTTCCTTCTACACCAATGTTTGTTTTTAATCAGTCCCCCCTAGTTCCCACCCTTATTTTACATCCCTTTCTACCCCCTCCCTTCTTATTCCCCCCTTATTTTCCCTGTAGTCTTTCTAAAATTAACCCCCACCCTCTCCAGCCCTTGTACTGCTTCCTTCCCCACCAGTCCATTTGTTACCCTTCTACTCCCCTATAGGGCACAAATCTATTCTCTGCCCCAATGGATTGGACTGTTCTTCCCTCTTTGGGTCAATTTCAATGCATGTAAGAATTGAATATTTCCTATCTCCAACCTCTTTACCCTTCCAGTGTATTGATGTTCTCCCCCTCCCGCCATGAGCTTCTTTGTGACATATAAATTGATCCCCATTTGTTTCTTTTCCCATTTCTTTTAGTATTAACCTCTTTTTTTAGTTCAGGTTGTATATATATACATATATATATACACACACACACGTATATATATTTATGCATGCATATAATATACCTATTTATGTCTTGTCCTTTCATCCTATACAGTTTGTCACTGTTCCCTCTAAGTGTAATTAGTCTAGCTGCCCAGGTGATAGCAACAGTTTTTAAGAGTCACAAATGACCTCTTTTCTTATAGGGATACATATCATTTTCACTTATTGAGTATCTTAAAAATTTTTTTTGTTGTTGTTTTGTTTTGTTTTTCTTTTTCCCCTCTTTTTAAATTACCTTTTGATAATTCTCTTGAGTTCTGTGCATGGACATCAAATTTTCTATTCAGGTCTGATCTTTTCTTTACAAATGCTTGGAATTCTATTTATTTTTATTGTTTTTTCAATGAGATGCTTCATATTTTCGTCAATTTTTTTCATTCTTTTGGTTTTGTTTTATCATGTCCTGCTGCCTTGTGAGGTCACTTGATTCCTGTTGTTGTATTCTGGTTCTTAAAAACTGGATTTCATTCCTGGCTTTTTGGTCATCCTTTTCCTTCTGGTCTGATTTTCTTTGAAGGTCGTCTTTCATCCTAAAGAGTCTTTCATCTCCTTTGCCTCATCTTTCATCTCCTTTGCCTCATTTTCCAGCTGGTTGATTTTGGCTTTCAAGACACTATTTTCTTGTTTTAGTTCAAGTGCCTCTGTTTCCAGATGACGTATTTTAATTTTTAAGTTCTTCTCCCAATTGTCTTCAGCCTCTCTTAATTGTGTTTTGAGTTCTTCCACAGCCTGTATCCAACTCGCTGGGATTTCTGGTTTATTGTTTGCTGATCTCTCCCCCTCTGTTCTGTTTGCTGAGTAGAAGCTGTCTATTGTAATTTCTTTCTTCTTATTCTGTTGTTTGCTCAAATTCACCCCTTCTTTACTCCCCGTATTTGTCTGTGCTCTTGTTCCTCTCTTTTTTTGGTTTTGGGGGCTTCTGTCAGTCTCCCCTCTTAGAGCTTTAACAGGATATCTCTTGGTGTAGTCTCTGGTGGTGGTTGTTGGGTTTTGAGCTTCCCTATCCTCTGGAGGCTTTTGATTGGATTAAAGTCCATCAGTCAATGAGGATGGGTGTGGAGCCTGGGATTCCCTGCGTTCTGGAGACTTTTGATGGGATTAAGTTCAGTTTAGTTGGGCTGGGTGTGCTCTGAGTCCAAAACTTTCGGGTAGGCTGGAGCAAATATGGAGAATCTCCACAGCTCTGGCCAGGCTGCCAGGTCTATGCTCCCTCTCTATCTCCTTCCCCGCTGTCTGTGTTGTATGCTCTGAACTTGGCCAGCTCTGCTTGCAAGTCATGTCCTTCAGACCAGCACCTTTGCTCACCCAGAAGTTCCTGCTGCCACTGGAATCTCAGCTCTCTGGGTGGGAGGGGGGATGGGTTCTGAGACCTTCCTTCTGTCTTCCCCTTAAACCTGAGTGTTCTCAGATTTAGGTTTTTCAGGGGGTGTACCTTTTGAATTAAGTCCAGCAGGAGGGTTCCTTGGCTCTGTCTTGTTCTTAAATATGATTTTCAGTACCCTGGGAGAATTCAGTTTGTGATTGGTTAGGAAGGGTATTCAGAGGGCTGAACTTCTGCTCCTTCTAGGCCGCCATCTTGCCTCTCCCTCCAATTGACTTATTTTCATAAAAAAAAATGTCTACATGGTGAGAGGTGGGATCGGCTAAAGACCATGGACAAATCCTACTAGAGTATTTGCAGATGGCCAATTGGTGGCATGGAAAGTACAGAAGAGGACTATGTCAAATTTCATTATTCCCTTCAGTAGAAGAGAAAAAAAGGCTTCCAATTCTGTATTAGAATTGGGTAGACTGATGCAAAGGCTCAAAAGCAAAGGAACACTACCTTAGGAGTAGAAGGACAATATGACATTGGCTCACATGATCAGGGAAACTCATACAAGAAACCCAATGATTACATGTAAGAATGCTATTTTTTTTTAAAAATCCCTTACCTTCCTATTAAAATTGGCAATGAGCAGACCAAGCTGTCATTCTTTGTGGATGATATGATGATTTACTTAAAGAATCCCAGGGAATCAACCAAAAGGCTAATCGAAATAATCAACAACTTCAGCAAAGTGCTCTGTGACCTCTTCTCACCGGTGCGCAGGAAACCACCCTGAGGGGTGGATCTCTGGTGATCCCAGTCAGTTTCCAGGGAGCCTGGTGCGACACATTCCCCCTCACTACAGCGAGGGGCAACTCTTTGGCCTTAGGCAGTTTTTACAGACTCTCACGACTCCTCACTGTTCATGTACTCCCATGAAACCGCCCTGAGAGGTCCTTTCCTAGCAGTCTTTAGATCCCAAGGACCCTGGTGTGCCCCTGCCAGACAGAGACATTCCTCACTCACTCACTGTCCCAGTGAGCGCTCTGATCCCCTACCCTGGTAGGGGAGGAGGGGCAGGGAAGGGTGGCTCAGGTCCCGTTTTTGTGCAAGCTTTTCCTCCTCCTTATAGTGTGGCAACGTTCAAACCCTACGTACCTTCGTTTCTGTGGGGTACTGGAGAGTCCCTCCGTTCTTCCAAAGATGATTTTTATGCTCTTTTGAGGTAGTCTATTTCGTTCGGTGCCGGGGAGAGGAAGCGATTCACGTCTAGATTGCAGCCATGTTTACCCAGAAGTCTCCTAGAATGCTACTCTTATTGGGTGTGCTGAGCTGGATTTCCTGAAGCCATCGGATGGGCAGTTGTGCCTCTCAGAATGCTGAGACACTGGATGGCCTCTGGGGCTCATTAGTACATCCTCCTGGGTGTCCTTTCTGTGTGTAGGTACTATTAGTGTTTTCATTTGAAAACCAGCCAAAACTGTAATAAAGATTGAGGGAGGGTGGAACTGTGCTTCTGGTGGAGATTGAGAACTAGAACAATTCATGAGCTATGTTTAAGGTGAGCTGATACTCCCCTAAGGAAGTTGTGGATGCCAGGGACAGGCACAATCACTGGTATGGAGAAACCCAGTAAACACCTCTGCAATAGCAGTTCTGATTGAGGCTAGCTCAGTCTATGCAGAGGATTGAACACTATGAGCAGGGTCTCAATACCTCCATGACCTGAAAAGCCAAAGACTGTTCTATGAAAATTTAGAGAAAGATGCATTCATGGCAGAGAGCACTGCAAAAGTCCTGAACTCCAACTCAAGAGTAAATCCAGAAGCCTGGGAGGGAGAGGCCCTCTGAGATCTCTTCCAGATATAGATCTAGGAGCCAATGGGTGTCCTTGGGCAAGTCCCTTCCCCTCCTTGGACCTTAGTTTCCTCATCTATAAAAAGGAGGTTGGACTAGATGGGCCATTGAGGGCCCTTCCAACTCTAGAGTTAGGATCTTCTAAATCCCAAGTTTAACTTTAGGGACCTCCAACACTTGAAGAGCAGAGGGCTCATCTAAGGACAACAAATTCATGTTCTTTCAGGTATGAATTTGTGCCCATGAAATGGTGTGCAGGAACTCCTGGCCTTCTGAAGAACAGTCTCAGAAAACTGGCCTCTCTGAGACCATGAGACCCTGGAAAATAGCCAAAGGAACTGTCAGGTGGTAGCATAACCATGGCATCCCCAAATCCCTCTTGCTCACCTCCAGGGACCCTCCAAAATCCTGGGCTATATGTGTGACCCTTGAGACCTTGAGAAAAGATACCTCCAATGCAGTAACACATCATATCATGGGTGCCATCTTTGCTGCTGGCCAGTCAGTGGGTTACAGTGTTCGATTTCCATTGCTGGAGGAGTAGATTCTCATAGCAGGGAAAGACATGGAAAGGAGAGCCTTGGTGTGCCCAGAGAGATGCTCACAGTTTGAACACATGCCCTATGGGCATCATGAGTAGCTAAGCAGACCGGGAGGTGTGTAATTGATTGGAATCTAGGAAAAGTAGCCAAGGGGACCCAGAGCCAGACTCCTTAGAATGACTTCTGGAAAACAAAAGAAAAGACGAGGCAAGGCAAGGCAAGGCAGAAGAGGGAAACATGTGACATAGAGAAAGGAACCCCAGTGGAGAAGACCCAGGTTCAAGCTCTGACATGGCCTTGTGCGGAATATGATCAGCTCATCTCTCTGGGTCTCAATTTCCTCATCTAGGGGGAGGAAGGTGGCTCAATGGATAGAGATCCAGGCCTGGAGATAGAAGGTCCTGGGTTCAAATGTGGTTTCAGACACTTCCTACCTGTGTAACCCTGGGCAAGTCACTTAACCCCAATTCCCTAGCCCTACTGTTCTTCTGCTTTGGAACTGATACTTAGTATTGATTCTAAGAGAGAAGGTGCAGGTTATTAAAAAATGTCCACATCTGCAAAATGAGGGCACTCGGCTCAAGACTGTCTTCCAGACCTGGCATTCTCTGAAGTGGCTAGGTGATTCAGCAGATCTAGATAGCACTGGGCCTGAAGTCAGGAAGATTTAAGTTCAAATCTGGCCTAGGTCACTTACTAGATGTGTGATCCTGGGAAAGATATTTAACCTCTGTCTGCCTCAGTTTCCTCAATTACAAAATAGGGATATGGATAGCACATACTCCCCAAATTGTTGTGAAGATCAAATGAGATCATATTTTTAAAGCACTTAGCATAGTGCCTGCAGCATTATAAATGCTTCCTTCTTTCCATCTCCATCCTTCCTTCTCTTTCCATCAGTCCTTCTTTTCTTCTTTCCTTCCCTGTCCTTCCTTCTTTCCTTCCCTTTCCTTCCTTCTTCTTCTTTTCCTTCCCCCTTTCATCTCTTTCTTTCCTTCTCTGTCCTTCCTTCTTTCTTTCCCTGCTCTTCCTTCCTTTCTCCTCTTTCCTTCCTTCCTTCCTTCCTCCCTTCTTCCCTTTCTCCCTCCCTCTCATTCCAAGGTTCTCCTAAACCCCAATAGTCGGTGTTCATAGATAGGCCCTTCCCAGCTCCGGATATGCTATGATAGCCTACTGTCACTTCCACACTGGTTCTAATCATCACATTTTTAAAACCACGCAGAGATGAAACATCATCAGAGGAGGCCAGGTGGTGGCCAAGAGTTGGCAAAGGAGAACCTGAGATGATGAAGGAGGACAGAGGCAGGTCCCCAGGCCATGGAATCTTGACTCCGGCTATTTCCAGTCAGGCATGTGCCCCTACCTCAGACAGGTGCCGCCTGGAACTTTATCAGATTCCAAGGCCGGAGACAGAAGGAGGGGCCCACATTCCTCACATACCTCCTGGAGCTGAGATTCCTTCTTCTTGGAAGACAGATGCAAGTGGCGATCTAGCAAAGAATAAAACCGCTCACTGTCCTTCTCAAATTTTTTCTTCCGTTCCTAGAGGGGGAAGAGAAGGAAGGCAGGGAATCAGCCCAGGAAGGGTGAACATGACCATTTAGAAGACTTGAATAGCTGGAATTTACCTAACAAGCAAAAGAGCTTTAGGGTTAGCAAAGCAATACATACATATTAACTCATTAGAACTTCAAAACAAAGCTAGGAGACAGGTGCAATTACTTTCCCCATTTTTAGGTGAGGAAATTGAGGCTGAGAGAGGGTAAGTGGCTGGCCCAGAGTCACAGAGCTGATAAATGTTTGGGGCATGATTGAAATCCAAGTCTTTCTAATTGCAAATCCAATAATCTACCCACTCTATTATGTACCAGCCACTTTGCTAAGTGCTAGGGATATATATAAAGAAAATTCCTGGCTTGAGGAGCTCACCCCCCTGAACATGGAGGTCCAAAGCAACAAGGATTCCCTCCCTTCTACTAAAGCACGTTTCATTTTTCCACACCTGACTTAGAAAGGTATAGCACCCCTGAAGGACCCCCTAATGGGGGCTCCACAATTTATATCAGAAAAGAGGCTTCATGTTTGTTGGGTTTTATTGGTGATTTCACCATGGTTCCTTGGACTTTCAACTTACAACTACAGCTCTGTGCTCTGATTGGCCTTTCTCATAGTGCCGAAAAACCTGATGGGATCCAAAGGACCAGAGGGATCTATGACTCCGTACCTCTGGGACACTAAAAGTCTCAAGCTCATTTCACCAAAGTGGATGGTATCAGACCTTCCTTGATGTGCTAGCTTTGGCAAGATGCACTTGTGGGTATCTGCTACCAATAGGGCAGGTCAGGGAACCAGGGCCCATTGGAGCTTCTGTCTATTCTTAAGAGACTTCTATTGTATCTATGGACCCTTTGGAGCTTCTGTCTACACTAGGGACTTCTATTGTATGTGTGTGGACCCAGTGGAGCTTCTGTCTATACTTCTGTCTATACTAGGGACTTCTATTGTATCTATGGACCCATTGGAGTGTCTGTCTACACTAGGGATTTCTATTGTATCTGTGTGGACCCAATGGAGCTTCTGTCTATACTAGGAACTTCTACAGAGTCTCTGAACCCACTGGAGCTTTTATCTATACTAGGAACTCCTACTGTATGTATAGCTCCACTGGAGCTTCTGTCTACACTAGGGACCTCTAGATCTACTGGAACTTGTCTATACTATGAATTTCTATTGTATCTGTGAACCCACTGGAACTTATGTCTCTACTAGGGTTTCCTAATGCATCCATACCCTGTTCTATCAAAAGGAGCTAAAAGCTAGAGTCAGAGCTTGAGTCTCTCATTTAATGACTGACTATGAAAATCTTGAGTCAAACCTCACTTGGGAACTGTGCTAGGTTTCTTCTATACCTTTGCCCACTTCCAGGAGTGGTGATGGGAAAATGCAAAAAAATAAAAAATCAAACTGGATCTTTCCTAGAACTCCTTCCTAGGTTTAAAGTATGCTAATATGTTGTGTGAAGGTAGCCTGGTCTAGAAAAAGCTATTGGTGCATAGTCATGTGGTATATATTTTATTATTGTTTTATTCCTTTTATTTAGCCTATAGAAAAAAGTAAGACTGTACAGTATCCAAGCATGCCTGTTTATTCACATGCATAGCATGCTCCATTATGATATGGTCGCATGACTAGGAGTTCAGTAAACTAGCAGATTCAGAGATGCCATGGGATGTCTAGCAGGTGGGAACTCAAAGCTATTCTGTTTGGAATAAGCTACACTAACTATGCTTCTTCAACTGAAACAACAAGTAGAGAAAATCAGAGAGAAAATGTTGCCCACTCTCTGGGTACCACACTGAGCTTTGAACATTCTCCTCCTTCCTCTGCCCATACCCCTCATCATTCCCCACAGCATGGTAGAGTACAGAACCACTAGGAAGTGTGAGCCTTGCCCAGAGGCCTAAACTTTTTTCAATAGGAGCAGTAGAGTGGCTAACCACACCACCTGGTGGCCAAAGAGAAATGACCACAAACATATAGGTCCTTATTTTAAGAGAAAAATCCTAACAGCTAGTGACAAAGAAACAGCACTAGACTGAAAGTCAGAGGATCTAGGTTCAAATTCTGTTTCATTACTTAAAACTTGTACAATCCTGGGCAAATTGTGAATGCTCCCTAGGCCTCAGTTTCCTCATCTGTAAAATGAGAAAGTTAGAATAGATGACCTCTGAAGTATCTTTTAGCTCTAGACATAAGATTCTATGAATGACTTTGAGCAAATTCCTTTACCCCCCAGCCACATTTCCTCATTTGTAAAATATGAAGGCTGACTAGATGACCTCTGAGTTCTCTTTCAGCTCTAGGTCTATGATCCTAAATCTGTGTGTAACTATATGCAAGTCACTTTAATCTCTCTGGGCCTCAGTTTCCATAGCTATAAAATGGTAGAGGATAGGAATAAAGGGGGAGATAGACTGGATGGTCTCTAAGGTCCCTTACAGCCCTAAATCTGTGAATCTATGACTAATTCAATTCTAAGATTCTTTTTAGTTCTAAATCCTATGATTCTTGAGTAATTAACTGACACTGAAAGATTTGTCTAGAATTTCTATGGACAATCTATCAATAAGGAAAATGTTCCTGAGGCAAACTCCCAGATGGATTCATTGTTTAATAGTTGCTAAACAAGTCATAGAAGAGGACTTAGAAAGCAAAGAAGCCTCTCAAGGATCACTTAGTAGTCAAATTCCTTCATCTTAAAAGTGAAGAAACTGACATGTAGAGAATGTTGAGTGACTTGCCCAGGGTCATACTGACACTCAAGTGTCAGATCCAGGAATGGAATCTTGAACCTCAGGACTTTCTTCCACTGCCCCAAGAAAAAGACTACAGTTGTAACACACGTATATGTGTAGCCAGCAGTTATTAGAGCAGGGGGCACTGGAAGAGCCAGAATCTGAATGGAGACCTACCTGCAGGAACACAGGTCCCCTACACCAATCCAACTCCAGACCTGGACCCATCCCTGACTCAGCTCCCAGATTCCCCATGGGATACATAGTTCATCTTTCCATGAGGTCAGGCCTTAAAGAAAGACCCCTAAACAGTATAATTACTTGCTTCACTCAACAGACCTCTCCCCAGCCACTTCCATTCTTCCCAGACTCATTCCTCACTGGCTAGCATACTCCTCCCCCATCCCAATACTCTTCCAATCCAAAGGTAATGAACTCCTGGCTGCCGAAGAACAAATCTCTTTCCCCTAGCCAAGCAGTCCCCACTCCACTAAGGGTCCAACCCAGATCTGCCTGCCAGTACTGCTCTCCCACCAGTACTGGCTGCACTCATACCCCTGACTCACTGGACCAATGGGGGGGGGCGCGCACATGTTGGAATGATCCTTTTTCTCTAATGCTACTTCCAGGATCTCCTCCCATCATCCCTCACCAACTTCTCCACCTCTGACATTCACACCATCCAGATGTATCATCCATTCTATCGTCTAATGGCCATTAGCAGGACATCTTCTTTCCTTCTTCAATGAGTTTAGGGCTTGGCTTAGTTTTCCTCTTTGCCACAAATGCTGCATTCTTACTAGGATATATATATATATATATAATATGAGATAGCTAAATGGCATAGTGGATAGAGCATGGGGCTTGGGAATCTGGAAGACCTGAGTTCAGATCAAATCTCAGACACTTACTAGTTGTGTGATACTGGGCAAGTCACTTAATCTCACTCGGTCTCAGTTTCCTCATCTATAAAATGGGGATAATAAGAATACCTCCCTTACAGTGTTGGGAGGATCAAATGAGTTAAGATACTCAATAAAGCATTGATCACATTGGTTGATGGGGATATGATTGGGGATGTAGACTCTAAATGATCACCCTAGTGCAAATATCAATAATATGGAAATAGGTCTTGATCAATGACACATGTAAAACACAATGGAATTGTGCATTGGCTATGGGAGAGATGGGGGGAGGGGAAGGAAAGAGCACGAATCTTGTAACCATGGAAAAATATTTCAAATTAATTAATTAAATAAAAATTTCCAAATTTCATTTAAAAAGATACTTAAAGCACTTTATAAATCGAAAAGTACTATATAAATTCAAGCTATTATGAATTTTATCATATTGATGCTCCCCCAAATACCTTATTCCTCATTTTTCATTCTACCCAGTTCCCATAGGTTATTCCTCCACCCCATGTCAACTACACAGATAATAACCCTCCTTCCTTTCCCACTGGATTTTGCCATCACCCTACTCCATGTTCATGAACTGTGTTGAACTATCATCTCAATACTGATGATTCCCAGATCTACAGCCCCAGCCCTAAGCGCTCTCCTAAACTCTAGTCTTGCCGTTCCAGCTGCCTATTGTGCATCTGGGACTTGACATCCCCTGGGCATCTCAAAAGGAACATGACCAAAGCTGAAATCATGAATTCTCTTCCCAAACCCTTCCTCTTTGAACTTCTCTATTACTATTGAGGCCATGCCCATCCACCCAGGGACCCAGGCTCAAAACCCAAGTGACCTCTTTACGGCCCCATCTCTCACCCCACATAAACCCATGTCCAAATCTTGACAATTCTACCTTCACAATAACCCCTTCGTGGACTCACACATCTACCACCCAAAACAAGGACCCCATTACCTCTTGCCTCAATTATTACAGAAGACTCCTAATTAACTTCCTTGACTCAAGTCACTCCAGGGAATGTTTAAGAAGCCAGTAATATGACTTGCGGTCAAGATGGCGGCTTAGAAGCAGTGAAAGTTCAGACCTCGGAAACCCTTCCTTACCGATCACAAACTGAGTGCTCCTAGAAAACCGAAATTCAAGCTGAACAACAGGACAGACCTGGGGAACCCTCCTCCTGGACCTGGATCAAAAGGTATGGCCCCCCAAAAGCCAGAACCCTAGATCACTCAGATCTAAGGGGTAGGCAAAAAGAAGGTCCCAGGACCCATCCCTTCCAACCCAGAGTGCTGAGCCCACGGCAGCAGCGGGAAATTCAGGGCCGGCAAAAGGGCCTCAGGGCTGGCTATTGTGAAGGACTGACCTTGAAAGCAACCTGAGCCAGTCTCCGGGGCGCCCAACACAGATGGCAGGAGAACATAGAGAGAAGGGGGAAGCCTGTAGCCCCCTGGCTGGGTCCTTCCATCTGAGTCTCAAGGGAGGGTCCAGCTTTAGGGCACCAACTGAACCCAATCTGATCAGAAGCCCTCAGAGCTACTGAAAGGACAGAAACCTCAGGACCGGAAAAGGGGTTGCTCCGAAGAGCTTGCCTTGAGAGTAACCTGGGCCAGTCTCCGGGCATTCAACAAATTCAACACAGACTGTAGCGGAGGAGATTTTTTTTTTTGCTTTGGGGATCATTCAGCCCACACCAGCTGAACTTAATCCCATCAGGAGCCCTCAGAGCTTCTTAAAGAAAAGAAACCTCAGGGCCGGGTTACTCCGAAGGACTTACCTTGAAAGCAACCTGGGCCACTCTCCGGGCATTCAACACAGATTGTGCAGGAGGAGGTTTTTTTGGTTGGGGATCATTTGGCCCACACCAGCTGAACTTAATCCCATCAGGAGCCCTCAGAACCCAGGGAAGCCAGGACCCCTCCCCACATAGAGAGCAGGGACTTTGGAAAGAACAGAAACCTCAGGGCCGACAAAGGGGTTGCTCCAAAGGGCATTCCTTGAAAGCAACCTGAGCGAATCTCCGAGCATTCAACACAGATTGTGGAAGAGGAGGTTTTTTACTTCAGGGCTCATTTGACCCAAACCAGCTGAACCTAATCCCATCAGGAGCCCTCAGAGCCATGAACCCTCCCCACTTAGAGAGCAGGGTCTTCTGAAAAAAACAGAAACCTAAAGGTGGAGTCAAGATGGCAGCCTAGAAGTAGCATAGACCTGGCAGCCTGGCCAGAGCTTTGGAGATCCTCCATATTTGCTCCAGCCTTCCAGGAAGTTTAAAACTCAGAGCAAACCCAGCCCAACCAAGCTGAACTTAATCCCATAAAAAGTCTCCAGAACGCAGGGAAGCCCAGGTTCCCCACCCATCCTCATTGACTGCTGGACTTTAAGCCAATCAAAAGCCTCCAGAGGACAGGGAAGCTCAAACCCCCAACAACCCTCCCCCAGAGACTACACCAAAAGATCTTCTGTTAAAGCTCCAAGAGGGGAGACTGATAGAAGTCCCCGAAAAAAACAAAAAAATGAGAGGAAAAAGAGCACAGACAAATACGGGGAGTAAAGAAGGGGTGAATTTGAGCAAACAACAGAAAAAGAAGAAAGAAACTACAATAGACAGCTACTACTCAGCAAATGGAACAGAGGGGGAGAGATCAGCAAACGATAAACCAGAAATCCCAACGAATTGGATACAGGCTGTGGAAGAACTCAAAACACAACTAAGAGAGGCAGAAGACAATTGGGAAAAGAACTTAAAAATTAAGATAAATCATCTGGAAACAGAGGCACTTGAAATAAAATGAGAAAATAGTGTCTTGAAAGCCAAAATCAACCAGCTGGAAAATGAGGCAAAGGAGATGAAAGATGAGGCAAAGGAGATGAAAGATGGGGTAAAGAGGATGAAAGACGATCTTCAAAGAAAATCAGACCAGAAGGAAAAGGATGACCAAAAAGCCAGAGATGAAATCCAATCTTTAAGAACCAGAATAAAACAACTAGAATCAAGTGACCTCACAAGGCAGCAGGACATTATAAAAAAAAACAAAAAGAATGAAAAATTGAGGAAAAGGTGAAGCATCTCATCCGCAAAACAGACGATTTAGAAAATCTTTTAAGAAGAGACAATTTAAGAATAATTGGACTGGACTTCCGGTCAAGATGGCAGCTTAGAGAAAGCTAAAGTTCAGATCTCCTGGAACCCTTCCCTACCAAACTCAAACTATATGCTCCTAAGGCACAGAAATTCAAAACAACAGCATAGACCCCGGGAATCCTCCTCCTGGACCTGAACCTGGATCAAAAGGTAAGGCCCCCCAAAAAGCCAGAACACGAGATCACTTGGACCTAAGGGGTAGGCAGAAGGAAGGTCCCAGGACCCATCCCCCCAACCAAGAGCGCTGAGTCCGAGGCAGCAGAGGGAACCTCAGAGCCTCAGGGCCGGCTATCCTGAAGGCCTCTTCCTGAAAACAACCTGACCCAGTCGAGGGGGCACCCAGACAGCAGGGAAACAGAGAGAGATGGGGGAGCTTGTAACCCCCTGACCAGATCCTTCCATCTGAGTCTCACCGAAGGTCCCTGCCTCAGGGCATACTCAGTCCGAGGTTAATCCTATCAGGAGCCCTAGGAGCTCCAGGCAATCATTAAAAACTACTAGACCCAATTATATGGCAACAAATATGGCAATCTAAGTGATATGGATGAATACTTACAAAAATATAAATTGCCTAGACTAAAAGAAGAAGAAATAAATTACCTAAACAACCCCATATCAGAAAAATAAATTGAACAGGCCATCAAAGAACTCCCTAAGAAAAAAACCCCAGGTCCAGACGGATTCACAAATGAATTCTATCAAACATTCAAAGAACAGCTAACCCCAATACTATACAAACTGTTTGACAGAATAAGCCAAGAACAAGTTCTACCAAATTCTTTTTATGACACAAACATAGTACTGATCCCAAAGCCAGGCAGGTTAAAAACAGAGAAAAAAAACTATAGGCCAATCTCCCTAATGAATATAGATGCAAAAATCTTAAACATGATACTAGCAAAAAGACTCCAGCAAGTCATCACAAGTGTTATCCACTACGATCAGGTAGGATTCATAGCAGGAATGCAAGGATGGTTCAATATTAGGAAAATCATTCACATAATTGACCATATAAACAAACAAACCGACAAAAATCACATGATTATCTCAATAGATGCAGAAAAAGCCTTTGATAAAATACAACACCCATTCCTATTGAAAACACTAGAAAGCATAGGAATAGAAGGGTCTTTCCTAAAAATAATAAACAGTATATACCTAAAACCATCAGCAAACATCATCTGCAAAGGGGAAAAACTCAAAGCCTTCCCAATAAGATCAGGAGTCAAACAAGGATGCCCATTATCACCTCTATTATTTAATACTGCACTAGAAACACTAGCAGTAGCAATTAGAGAAGAAAAAGAAATTGAAGGTATCAAGTCACTCCACACTTCAGTCAATCCTCTACTCAGCTAGCAAAGTGACCTTCCTTAACACATAAATCTGATTATGTCAGACCCCTACTCAATAAATTCCAGAAACTCCCTTGAACTTCTAGGACCAACTATGAAATGCATTATGTTAGGCATTAAAAATCCTCCATGATCCGGCCCCTCCTATCTTTAGAGGGTTCTTGGACTTGATCATCCTCTGTGTATGCTAGAATTTGGTGTCTCTGGCCTATTTCCTGCTCCTTTTCCATAACATCCCACATCTCCCTAGTTCTTACAGACTGTCCTCAAGCTTGGAATGTTCTCCCTCTTGGTCTCTACCCCCTAGTTGCCTTGAAACCTTATCTCCAATTCCACCTTCTGCTTTCCCATCTTCCCTTCTATGGCTTTGTTTAACTGTTTCCCACTTTTGTCTGACTCTGCATGACCTCTTTTGGGGTTTTCATGGCAAAGATACTAGAGTAGATTAACATTTCCTTCTCCAATTCCTTTTACAGATGAGGAAACTGAGGCAAACAAGGTAAAGTGATTTGAGCAGGGTCACATAGATAACTTATAATTTCCTACTCCAATTCCTTTTACAGATGAGGAAACTGAGGCAAATGGTGAAGTGACTTGCTCAGGGTCACACAGATAGTTTTCCATTTCCTTCTCTAGCTCCTTTTATAGATGAGGAAATGGAGACAAAAAGGGTGAAGTAACTTGTTCAGGGTCACACAAATAGTTTGTCATTTTCTTCTCCAATTCCTCTTACAGATGAGGAAACTGAGGCAAAATAGGGTAAAGTGACTTGTTCAGGGTCACACAGCTAGTAAGTGTCTAAAGCCAGATTGAGAGCTGCACAGTTTTAATGGAAGCAGACAGATCAGACCAGAGGGAGTTGAGGAGGCAGAGTCAAGATGTCGGCCTAGAAGGAGCTGAAGTTCAGACCTCTGAATACCCTTCCTTACCAATCACAAACCGAATGCTCCAAGGGGACTGAAAATCAAACCTAACAACAAGACAGAGACAAGGAACCCTCCTTTTGGACTCAATTCAAAAATTACGCCCCCCCCCCAAAAGCCAGAATCCGAGAAAACTCGGATTTATGGGGAAGACAGAAGGAAGGTCCCAGGACCCATCCCCCCCACCCACCCACCAAGAACGCTGAGCCTCCAGTGGCAGCGGGAACCTATGGGAGGGCAAAGGTGCTACTCTGGAGGGTGTACCTTGAGGGCAGGGCTGTGCCAAACTCAGAGCTTCAAACATAGACAGCGGGGAAGGAGCTGGAGAGGGAGTATAGAGCTGGCAGCCTGACCAGAGCTGTGAGATCCTCCATATTTGCTCCAGCCTTCCAGGAGGTTTTGGCCTCAGGACACACCCAGCCCAACCTAGCTGAACTTAATCCCATCAAAAGTCTTCAGAACTCAGGGAAGCTCAGGCTCCACACGCCTCCCTCATTGACTGCTGGACTTTAAGCCAATCAAAAGCCTCCAGAGGACAGGGAAGCTCAAATTCCAACAACGCTCCGCCACAGACTGCACCAAGAGATCTTCTGTCAAAGCTCCAAGAGGGAGACTGACAGAAGCCTCCAAAACCAAAAACTGAGAGGAGCAAGAGCACAGACAAATATGGGGAGCAAAGAAGTGGTTAATATGAGCAAATAACAGAAAAAGAAGAACGAAAGAACAATAGGCAGCTTCTATACAACAAACAGAACAGAAGGGGAGGAATCAGCAAACTATAAATCAGAAATCCCAGCGAACTAGATACAGGCTTTGGGAGAACTCAAAATGCAATTCAAAACACAATTAAAAGAGGCTGAAGACAATTGGGAAAAGAACTTAAAAACTAAGATAAGTCATCTGGAAACAGAGGCACTTGAAATAAAATGAGAAAATAGTGTCTTAAAAGTCAAAATCAACCAGCTAGAAAATGAGGCAAAGGAGAAGAAAGATGAGGTAAAAAGGATGAAACACGATCTCCATTGAAAATCAGACCAGAAAGAGAAGGATGACCAAAAAAAACAGGGATGAAATCCAGGTTTTAAGAACCAGAATACAATAACTAGAATTAAGTGACCTCACAAGGCAGCAAGACACTATAAAACAAAACCAAAAGAAAAAAAATTTTGAGGAAAATATGAAGCATCTCATTCACAAAACAGAGGACTTAGAAAATCATTTGAGGAGAGACAATTTAAGAATCATTGGTCTACCAGAAGACCAAGACAAAAGAAAAAGCCTGGACACCATACTATAGGAAATTATTCAAGAAAACTAACCCAATATTCTAGAGCAAGAGGGAAAAGTGGAGATTGAAAGGATCCACAGATCACCTCCTATACTTAATCCCCAACTGACAACACCCAGGAATGTTATAGCGAAATTAAAGAACTATCAGACCAAAGAAAACCTGCCAAGAAGAATCAAAACTATTATGAAGCCAAAGAAATCAAAACTATTGTGAAACACATGAAAAAGTGCTCTAAATCTCTTATAATCAGAGAGATGCAAATCAAAACAACTCTGAGGTATCACCTCACACCTAGCAGATTGTTCAACATGACACCAAAGGAAAGTAATGAATGCTGGAAGGGATGTGGCAAAATTGGGACATTAATGCATTGCTGGTGGAGTTGTGAATTGATCCAACCATTCTGGAGGGCAATTTGGAACCATGCCCAAAGGGCAATAAAAGACTATCTGCCTTTTGATCCAGCCATAGCACTGCTGGGTTTGTACCCCAAAGAGATAATAAGGAAAAAGACTTGTGCAAGAATATTCATAGCTGCACTCTTTGTGGTAGCCAAAAATTGGAAAATGAGGGGATGCCCTTCAGTTGGGAATGGCTGAACAAATTGTGGTATATGTTGGTGATGGAATACTATTGTGCTCAAAGGAATAATAAAGTGGAGGAATTCCATGGAAACTGGAACAACCTCCAGGAAGTGATGCAGAGTGAGAGGAGCAGAACCAGGAGAACACTGTACACAGAGACTGATACCCATTATCAACTGTATTATTTAACATTCAACTAGAAACACTAGCTGTAGTGATTAGAGAAGAAAAAGAAATTGAAGGTATTAAAATTTCCAATGAGGAGACCAAGCTATCACTCTTTGTGGATGATATCATGGTATACTTAAAGAATCCTAGAGAATCAACTAAAAAGCTAGTTGAAATAATCAATACCTTGAGCAAAGAAGCAGTATACAAAATAAACCCGCACAAGTCATCAGCATTTCTATTTATCTCCAACACATCTCAGCAGCAATAATTAGAAAGAGAAATACCATTTAAAATCATGCTAGACAATATAAAATACTTAGGAATCTATCTGCCCAGACACAGGAACTATATGAACACAACTACAAAACACTCTCCATACAATTAAAACTAGATCTAAACAATTGGAAAAACATGAACTGGAACGACATCCAGGAAGTGATGCAGAGTGAGTGGAGCAGAACCAGGAGAACATTGTACACAAAGAGGGATACACTGTGATACAATCAAATGTAATGGATTTCTCCATTAGTGGCAATGCAGTGATCTTGAACAACTTGGAGGAACCTACGAGGAAAACCACTATCCACATCCAGAGGAAACACTGTGGAAGTAAAAACACTGAAGAAAAACAACTGCTTGAATAAAGCCAGATTGAAACTCAGGAAGATGAAAGTCTTCCTGACTCCAGGCCTGATGCCCTAACCTTGCTCCACCTTGCTGCCTCCTCTATGGATATTTTCCTTTTTACTTCAGTGTTATAAAAGAGGAGGAAGATTGAAAATGTCCAAGAATAGAGAGGAACAAAAGGATCTTGACTGATAGAAGTCTATAGATTTGCTCTTTGTTTCTGTTTCTCCAACACTTAGTACAGTAGCTGGCATGTGATATAATTGGTTGATAAATGATTGTTGACTGATGGAATGAATGCATTTTCTCTGCCCTCTCCATCACTCTATAGCTATGTTTCCAAATCATAATGACATCGAATGCTGAAATGCCAGCTACAGAGTCCCGAGAAGAGGTACTGAGATTTCTGGGGTATGGCACAATAAAATATTGCTCTCTCCTGTCAAGGGTAAGCTTTAATTAAGTGATCAGCTGCTCCTGAGAAATGAAACGCCTACAGCTGTCACCCTAGTGCTAAGATGACTCATTTGTCAAACTAGTGGGTGCCTCTAGGCAGTATAGAACAGAGAGCCTGCTGGGGATGGAGTTGCAAGAAAAAGCAAGGCCATGGCCTCAGTGACCTCTGACCAATACAGATGCTGTTTCCCAGAAGCCCAGAGGAGTGACAAGCAGCCCCTCTACTTACCTCTCCCCTCCACTAACTTCTTCCCCCACAAGAGCTCCCCACATACCTCTCCAACACCTCGATCACAAATCTTGGGATTTCATGAACTCATGCTTTCAGGAAGGTATAATAACTCAGCTGAGAGCAGACAGGGCCATTTTCAAAATGACTAGGTTGTCCACAGAAACCGGAGATAAATTCTCCAAGTCAGACAGTTAATCTACACCTCTGCTTTTCTTTAAAAAAATACTGTCAGGAAGTCCCACCTGCTGATGCCAAACCTGAACGATACTTTTTGATTAATTAAATTTAAAGTTAAATTATTTTTTTTTATTTAAACCATTTTACAAAATGAGACAATCAAGGTCAAGAGCGTGAATGAATGACGAACTAGCTCCATACCTTTGGGCAAGAGGCAAAAATCTATCCCTGAAGAAATGAAATCTCAGAATCTGAGGATGATGAGGGTTAGAAGGAGCCATGCTGCCCAGCAAAGATATAACTCTCTACAACATTTACTAATGTCAAGGCAAAACACTAAGTAGGATACTGGCAAATAAGGACAGGAAACCCAGGATTTTAAAAAGTAACAAAACCCCCCAAAGCACAACCCGACCAAGGAGGATTAATGAAGAGAATGCAGAGACTGTTTTCCTGGTACTGAAACATCCATTTAATAAATCTTATCAAGATCTAATTTCAAAGAGCAAAGAACTATATCAGCATATCATGAGAGAATGTCTGAACGGCCTTTTATGCTAAGAAATTTAAAAGTAGAGGAGCTCGCCTCAGTTTGAAGTGAGGTAAACTAAGTCACTGACCAGAAGAATCTGTTTTTCCCTGGGAAAGTAGAATTCAGAACTGAGCTTTCCTGGGAAGGTCAGTCAGCTCAGAATAGTTAGAATCCATAAGAAAAGAACTCTCTCAGTGCCAGCAAATGGGATAAGATGCAGGGACAGCCTTGTAGCCCACACCACCGACCAATATAGCTTCTCCATGCTAAGGCCGCTCACCCCATCAAGGTTAGGTCTCATAATGAATATCGTTGGCTCTGAATCTTGCACCCTATAAAGCTGCACTGTAACTCCAGTCCGGTTGCCCTGGCCAGTTAGGTATGCATTACTAATAAATAATATTGGTCCCATTCATTGAACTTCTGGGGGTCCGGACTCACTTTGTGAAGTGCCCCACTTCAAGGTTCCCCATTTATAAAATGAGTGGGCTGGCTGACTGACTTTTAAGGTCCTTCCAGCTCTAGATCTAGGATCCTCTGAGACCTTGTGCAAATCACTTAATTTCTTTGTGCCTCAGTTTACTCCTCTCTCTGTAAAATGAAGCAGTTGGCCTCTGAGGACCCTTCTAATTCTCATTAGAAGAATCCACCTTTCCTTCCTACTTTCCATTCTTCCTTCCTTCATTCCTTCAACCCTTACTTTCTGTCTTGTTAACAACTCCAAGACAGAAGGGCAAAGGCTAGGAAAACATGGTTAAGCGACTTGCCCAGGGTCACATAGCTAGGAAGTATCTGAGGTCACATTTGAACCCAGGTCCTCCTGACTCAAGACCTGATGCTCTATTCACTGAGCCACCTAGCTAACCCTAAAAGAAGCTTTTCTGAAACACCATCATAACAGTTAACCTCCCAAGGCTTGATAATATGGATACCAACTATGTAGTTCTGGGCACAGATGGCACTGCCAGAATGAACCAAGATAGGATTCTCAAAGATTGTATGATTTCGAGTAGGAAAGCAATGTCCAGAGGGATGCAGGTTGTGTTTTCCTCACTGCCACTCACTGAAGACAAGGGATACAGCCAGATAAAACTAACTTGGTGCTGGGGGCCATCAGTCCACGACACCTTGACAGAGTTACACGTGGTAGCCGGGGAGACCACAGAGTGGTCCTTGGCGAGATGTGACTACCCACTCTATCTCCCTTGCATGACCTCTTTCATCCATGCCCCTTACCTATGAATTGGCATGATTATTATTCTCCCTAGTCTCAAAAGAAATAATGCAAGAGCAAAACACCTGTACCCTAATTCTCCAAAACATCATCAAAGGATCAGACCCTCAAACCCAATCCCAAAAGACTATCATGGGTTAACTTTTATTTAGGTGCATAATTCCCAGTGAAACCGCAGCTACAGGCCAAGCCCAAAACTTTCTTATGAAGCCAGCACATAAATCAGTCATAGAGGCCCAAACAATATATACAGGTACAGTACAGGTACACTAAGCTTCAATATGCCTCAGTGACTCAATTACACAAATCAGTAACTCTAACTCCCTAGTAAGCCACCTGTGATGAAATCATTTATCTTGTGTGCAACCTTTATTCTGTCTGTCATCACAATACGAAAATATAGAATGTTAATCAAGTGATTTGTTAAAAGTTAATGTATCACTTTTCGAATTATCTCTCTTTGATTTTGTATACCTGCAAGCCAAGAATATGGATATAAAATAAATCCCAAGCCTGGGAATGTCGGAGCAGCTCGGAGATGCAAAGCAGTCCCATGGCCATAATGATTAAGCTGTCTTCTGTTTGTTATTTGTTTTATGTTATTTATTTTGTCTGATTATTCGCCACCAGTTGGGAACCCTGGAGTTGCGAGTGGGACTGGACCCTGACCATGGCAACTTGGGAGTTCACCAACTGGCTAAGCAGGTGGCACCTGAGGATGCAACTTCACCTTTAGCACTGTGGCTTCAAATAGAGACATGACAGGCTCCCGGTCAGGGATGGAATGCACAAGACAAAAGCCAGCAAGGATGTATTTGTTTGTTGTCTGGAAAATCTATTCTAATGGGAAGCAAAAAGATAGTTCCTGGAAAGACAGACGTAGAGAGCTTATTGGGCACCTCGGATGGAAAAACAACATGTGCAGAAGACTGAAGCAAAGGCAAATAGCAGGATGAATAGGAAAGTAGTCCCAGGTATTCTAAAGACAGCCTATAGAATCCATAAATTCCAAAAGATTCAAGGCTGATAAGAAAAGCTCAGAACAACAAAAAGGAGAGTTTTTAAAGTTATAGTAGGAAAGAGGGGCAGCGAGGTGGCATAATGGATAGATCGCCGTCTTAGAATCAGGAAGAATTATCTTCACAAGTTCAAATCTGGCCTCAGATGCTTCCTAGCTATAATGATCCTGGGCAAGTCATTTAACTCTGTTGTCTCAGCTTTCTCATCTAGAGAAGGAAATGGCCAAACACTCCATCATCTTTGCCAAGAAAACCCCAAATGAGGTTATGGAGAGTCAGACACAACTGAAAAGACTGAACAACAACAACAAAAAATAGGTAAAAAAAAGAACAAAGACACAACTTCAATCTGACATCAGAGAGATGGCATGGCTACTCAGCCCTTCCTTCTGCTTCAGTTTACTATTCCAAGGAGTATAAACTTTGGCCTGCAAAGGACAAAACGAAACGTGCTTAGGTGCTGATATCTGCGATAAGTTGGGAGAAAGTACAAAGAGGACACCAAAGTTGTCCTGGATGGCTTCATAGCATGCAGTCCAAATGAACTATGGCCCTTGAGGGCTGAAAGAATTTGCAGCTGTGCTGCCGAGTCATGGGCTGATTTCTGCAAGAGATAGGAAAATGTTTCTTTTTCAAAACAGGGAAGAAAAGATAAGCTGCAAACTCCAGGCCACCAAGATAGACTTTCACTGCACTTCCAGATCCAGCGGGTGAGGAGCTAGAAAGGGAAGCAATGAACTCAGAGCCAGCTGAGCCCAATCCAAAAAGTCTGTGCCAAGCTAAGCTAACTTCCTTTGGTTACCAGTTACTAAGCCAATCAGGGGAAAGCTATAGAACTGGTTGACTGAGGCGAAAAAAGAGATCTTATATTATACTGGTAAAAGGAAATGGAGAGAAACGGGTTAGATGGTACAATGCTTCACTGGATTTCAAACGGCACGATCATTAACAGTTCCATGACCAATTGGCAGAAGGTCTCTAGAGAAGTTCCCCGGGGATCTGAGTCTGGCCCTGAGCTATTTGGTATTTTCATTATTTAGACAAAAATATATAATATTACATGTAATTACAATATAATACTTGCATGTTCATATAATACATTATATACAAAATATTTTGTTATATATATATTTCAGACATAATATATGTAGTCAAGAAAAAGGGTCATTTAATATTTTCTCTGATTTGTGACCATTTCTCTTGACTAAATATATTGTATATAAACAGATACTATATAATATCAATTTCATTGCATATTTTATATTAATATATTTCATTATATATAACATGAATATATTAAATAATAAATATGTCAACTTAAATATATTAAATTATTCGTATCACATTTAAACAGATACTTCATTATATAAATTTTATTATATATTATATGAATGAAGTATATATTGAGTAGTGAATAGAAAAAATTATAGGAATGAAATAAATTTCACTAGTCATATATTATATATAAAAGAGATACCATGTAAATTTCCTTATATATTATATGCTGATATAATATAATTTCATTATTATATGCCAAATGAATAAACTATGTATTAAATGGTGAATACATTGAAATATACAGAACACAAATGAATATATTTCATTATTCATATATTATATATGAACACAGATACTCTAGCATACATATCATTATTTCCATAATATATTATATATTAATAGATTTAATTACTATATATGTGAATGAAATCAACAGAATATTTTTAAACATTGAATATGAATGAAATATTTCATTATTCCTATATTACATATAAACATTAGACAACATATATTACATATTTAATTATAACATATGAATGAAATATACATTAAATATGAACAAGGTGTGTTATATATTTTTTCATTATTTATATAAAAGCACGGCATCATTATCAGATTGCAGATGATACCAAGCTGGGAGAGTGAGCTAACCCACTGGATCAGAGGTCTCAAACATGCAGCCCACAATATTCCCATGTGAAGCCCAATAAAATATAACTGAGACAGCTAGGTAGCTCAGTGGATCCTGGAGTCGGGAAGGTCTGGATTGGAATCTGGCCTCAGACACTTCCTATCTGTGTGACCCTGGGCAAGTCACTTACCCCCTATTGTCTAGTCCTAACCCATCTTCTGCCTGGTAACAGATCATTAGTATTAATTATAAAATGGAAGTTAAGGGTATACATGTATATGTATGGGTGTGTATAATAAAACTGAAACACTATAAGAAAATAAATAAAAATGTAATAGAACACAGATACAGTTAATATATGGTTTTCTAAGTCAAAGTTCTGCCACTTAAGTAACCTTATTTCTATATGAGTTTGACAACGCTGAACTGGAAAACAGGGCTAGGATGAATACAAAACTTGATGGCCTACACGATCGGGCTGAATCTAATCAGGTGTATTTGGGCTGAGAAAATCAACTTCCTAAGTACAAGATATGGCAGGACAGTCCTGTTGGGAAAAGATGTGAATGTTGGGTTTAGTGGACGACAACTTCACTGTCAGCCAGGCGGGTGAAACGTCAGCCCCAAATCCGAATATAATCTTGCCCTGGGCTGAGAAGGCCAGACCTCCTGAACTAAAATGAGGAGATCTCACACTGAGCTCTTCCCCTGACAGATGACCCACAAGCACTGGGCTCTCCTCTGGCCACCACACACTAAGAAGGGCATCAAGCAAACTGGAGAATGTCCAGAGAGTCAACAGGGTGTGAAACTGTAACATCTGAGGTCCGGAACAAGGAACTGGATATTTTTAGCTTAGAATGCACTGATATGAGATCTGGCTTCACAGATGTCAATTGAGATCTTTATGAAGAGATTCCATGAACTTCTTCTGTTTAATCTCAAACTGAAGCACAACCTCCTCTACTCTAAGCCCCTCCCACCTCTGACACTCCCTATTCTGAGGCCCCTCTGAGCTCTGACACACGTTGTTTAAGGCCCCTCCCACAACTGACACTCCATGAATCCCTGCCCAGCAATGACAACTCCTGTTTAAAGACCCTCCCAAAATTGACACGCCCTCTGTCCTGCCCCTCCTACCATTGACACACCCTGTCATGAGGTCACTCCCATCAGTGAAACTCCCTATTTAAGGCCACTCCCAGCAATCATACTCCCTGTATAAGGCCCTACCAGCATTGACACTCCCTGAAGCCCCTCCCAGCATTGACCCTCCCTGTTTAAGGCCCCTCCCAACACTGACACTCCCTGTTTAAGGGCCCTCCCAGCATTGACACTCCCTTTTTAAAGCCCCACCCAGCACTGACACTCCATGTTTAAGGCCCCTACCAGCATTGACACTCCCTGAAGCCCCTACCAGCATTGACACTCCCTGTTTAAGGAACCACCCACCACTGACACACCCAGTTTAAAGCCCCTCCCAGCATTGACCCTCCCTGTTTAAGGCCCCGCCCTGCACTGACACTCCCTGTTTAAGGCCCCACCCAGCATTGACACTCCCTTTTTAAAGCCCCTCCCAGGACTGACACTCCCTGTTTAAGGCCCCTCCCAGGATTGACACTCCCTGTTTAAGTCCCTTCCCAGCATTGACCCTCCCTGTTTAAGGCCCCACCCTGCACTGACACTCCCTGTTTAAGGCCCCACCCAGCATTGACACTCCCTTTTTAAAGCCCCTCCCAGGACTGACACTCCCTGTTTAAGGCCCCTCCCAGCATTGACACTGCCTGTTTAAGTCCCCTCCCAGCACTAACACTCCCTGTTTAAGTCCCTTCCCAGCACTAACACTCCCTGTTTAAGTCCCCTCCCAGCACTAACACTCCCTGTTTAAGGTCCCACCCAGCACTGACACTCCCTGTTGAAGGCCCCACCCAGCACTGACACTCCCTGTTTAAGGACCCACCAAACATTGACACTCCCAGTTTAAGGCCCCTCCCAGCATTGACACTGCCTGTTTAAGGCTCCACCCAGCATTGACACTCCCTTTTTAAAGCCCCACCCAGCACTGACGCTCCCTGCTTAAGGCCCCTCCCAGGATTGACACTCCCTGTTTAAGTCCCTTCCCAGCATTGACACTCCCTGTTTAAGTCCCCTCCCAGCATTGACACTCCCTTTTTAAAGCCCCAACCAGCACTAACACTCCCTGTTTAAGGCCCCTCCCAGCATTGACACTGCCTGTTTAAGGCCCCACCCAGCATTGACACTCCCTTTTTAAAGCCCCAACCAGCACTAACACTCCCTGTTTAAGGCCCCTCCCAGCATTGACACTGCCTGTTTAAGGCCCCACCCAGCATTGACACTCCCTTTTTAAAGAGCCACCCAGCACTGACATTCCCTGTTTAAGACCCCACCCAGGACTGACACTCCCTGTTTAAGGCCCCTCCCAGCATTGACACTCCCTGTTTAAGGCCCCTCCCAGGATTGACCCTTCCCTTTAAGGCCACTCCCAGCATTGACACTCCCTGTTTAAGGCCCCTCCCAGCATTGACACTCCCTGTATAAGACCCCTCCCAGCATTGACACTCCCTGTTTAAGGCCCCTCCCAGCATTGACACTCCCTGTTTAAAGCCCCTCCCAACATTGACACTCCCTAAAGACTCTCCCAGCATTGACACTCCCTGAAGCCCCTCCAAGCACTGACACTCCCTGTTTAAGGCCCCTCCCAGCATTGACACTCCCTATATAAGGCCCTACCTAGCACTGACACTACCTGTTTAAGGCCCCACCCAGCACTGACACTCCCCATTTAAGGTCCCTCCCAGCACTGACACTCCCTGAAGCCACACCTAGCACTGACACTCCCTCATTAAAAGCCCACACAGCACTGACACTCCATGTTTAAGGCCCCTCAAGCATTGACATTGCCTGTTTCAGGACCCGCCCAGCATTAACATTCCCTGTTTCACCCCCCTCCCAACACTGACACTCCCTAAAGACTCTACCAGCATTGACACTCCCTGTTTAAGGCCCATCCAAACATTGACATTCCCTGCTTAAGGCCCCTCCCAGCACTGACACTCCCTGTTTCAGGCCCCTCCCAGCATTGACACTCCCTGTTTAAGGTCCCTCCCAGCATTGACACTCCCTGTTTAAGTCCCCTCCCAGCATTGACACTCCCTGATTAAGGCCCCTCCCAGCATTGAAACTCCCTGTTTAAGGCCACTCCCAGCATTGACACTCCCTGTTTAAGGCCCCTCCCAGCATTGACACTCCCTGTTTAAGGCCCCACCCTGCACTGACACTCCCTGTTTAAGGCCCCTCCCAGCATTGACACTCCCTGTTTAAGACTCCTCGCAGCACCAGCATTTACATTGACTTTTTTTTTAAACACTTACCTTCTGTCTTGGAGTCAATACTGTGTATTGGCTCCAAGGCACAAGAGTGGTAAGGGCTAGGCAATGGGGGTCAAGTGACTTGCCCAGGGTCACACAGCTAGGAAGTGGATGAGGCCTGATTTGAACCTAGGACCTCAGGTCTCTAGGCCTGGTTCTCAATCCACTGAGTTACTCAGCTGCCCCCGACACTCCCTTTTTAAGGCCCCTCCCAGCATTGACACTCCCTGAAGCCACAGCTAGCACTGACACTCCCTCTATAAAGGCCCACCCAGCACTGACACTCCCTGTTTCAGGCCCCTGCCAGCATTGACATTCCCTGTTTCACGCCACTCCCAACACTGACATTTCCTGTTTAAGGACCCTCCCAGCATTGACACTCCCTGTTTAAGGCCCCTCCCAGCATTGACACTCCCTGTTTAAGGCCCCTCCCAGCACTGACACCCCCTGTATAAGGGCCCTCCCAGCATTGACACTCCCTGTTTAAGGCCCTCCCAGCATTGACACTCCCTGTTTAAAACCCCTCTCAGCATTGACACTCCCTGCTTACGGCCCCTCCCAGCATTTTCACTCCCTGAAGCCACACCTAGCACTGACACTCCCTCTATAAAGGCCCACCCTGCACTGACACTCCCTGTTTAAGGTCCCTCCCAGCACTGACACTCCCTGAAGCCACACCTAGCACTGACACTCCCTCTTTATTTTTTTTATTTAAACATTATTTTATTTGGTCTATTTCATACATTGTTCATTGGAAACAAAGATCGTTTTCTTTTCCTCCACTCCCCCCCCCCCCCCCGCCTTTCACTCTCCCATAGCCGACGCATGAATCCACTGGTTATCACATGTGTTCTTGACTCGAACCCATTTCCCTGTTGTTGGAATTTGCATTATAGTGTTCATTTAGAGTCTCTCCTCAGTCTTATCTCCTCCAACCCTGTAGTCAAGCAGTTGTTTTTCATCGGTGTTTTTACTCCCACAGTTTATCCTCTGCTTGTGGGTAGTATTTTTTTTTTAGATCCCTGCAGATTGTTCAGGGAAATTGCATTGATACTAATGGAGAAGTCTATCACCTTCGATTGTACCACAGTGTATCAGTCTCTGTGTACAATGTTTTCCTGGTTCTGCTCCTTTCGCTCTGCATCACTTCCTGGAGGTTGTTCCAGTCTCCATGGAATTCCTCCACTTCATTATTCCTTTGAGCACAATAGTATTCCATCACCAACATATACCACAATTTGTTCAGCCATTCCCCAATTGATGGGCATCCCCTCGTTTTCCAATTTTTGGACACCACAAAGAGCGCAGCTATGAATATTCTTGTACAAGTCTTTTTGTCCATTATCTCTTTGGGGTACAAGCCCAGCAGTGCTATGGCTGGATCAAAGGGTAGATATTCTTTTGTCGCCCTTTGGGCATAGTTCCAAATTGCCCTCCAGAATGGTTGGATCAGTTCACAGCTCCACCAGCAATGAATTCATGTCCCCACTTTGCCACATCCCCTCCAGCATTCATTACTTTGCATAGCTGTCATGTTAGCCAATCTGCTAGGTGTGAGGTGATACCTCAGAGTTGTTTTGATTTGCATCTCTCTGATTATAAGAGATGTAGAACACTTTTTCATGTGCTTATTAATAGTTTTGATTTCTTTGGCTGAGAACTGCCTGTTCATGTCCCTTGCCCATTTATCAATTGGAGAATGGCTTGATTTTTTGTACAATTGATTTAGTTCTTTATAAATTTGAGTAATTAAACCTTTGTCAGAGGTTTTTATGAAGATTGTTTCCCAATTTGTTGCTACCCTTCTGATTTTAGTTACATTGGTTTTGTTTGTACAAAAACTTTTCAATTTGATGTAATCCAGATTATTTATTTTGCATTTTGTAACTCTTTCTAATTCTTGCTTGGTTTTGAAGTATTTCCCTTCCCAAAGGTCTGACATGTATACTATTCTGTGTTCGCCTAATTTTCTTATAGTTTCCTTCTTTATGTTCAAGTCATTCACCCATTTTGAATTTATCTTGGTGTAGGGTGTGAGGTGTTGATCTAAGCCTAATCTTTCCCACACTGTCCTCCAATTTTCCCAGCAGTTTTTATCGAATAGTGGATTTTTGTCCCCAAACCTTTGGGTTTATCATATACTGTCTTGCTGAGGTTGCTTGCCCCCAGTCTATTCCACTGATCCTCCTTTCTGTCTCTTAGCCAGTACCAAATTGTTTTGATGACCGCTGCTTTGTAATATAGTCTGAGATCTGGGACTGCAAGACCCCCTTCCTTTGTATTTTTTTTTTCATTATTTCCCTGGTTATCCTTGATCTTTTGTTCTTCCAAATGAACTTTGTTATGTTTTTTTCTAAATCAGTAAAAAACTTTTTTGGAAGTTCCATAGGTATGGCACTAAATAGATAGATGAGTTTGGGTAGGAGGGTCATTTTTATTATATTGGCTCGTCCTACCCATGAGCAGTTAATGTTCTTCCAATTGTTCAAGTCTAGTTTTAGTTGTGTGGAAAGTGTTTTGTAGTTGTGTTCATATAGATCCTGTGTTTGTCTCGGGAGATAGATTCCTAAGTATTTTATTTTGTCTAGGGTGATTTTGAATGGGATTTCTCTTTCTAGTTCTTGCTGCTGAGCTGTGTTGGAATTATATAGAAAGGCTGATGACTTATGTGGGTTTATTTTGTATCCTGCAACTTTACTAAAGTTATTGATTATTTCGATTAGCTTTTTGGTTGAATCTCTAGGCGTCTTTAAGTAGACCATCATGTCATCTGTAAAGAGCGATAATTTGGTCTCCTCCTTGCCTATTTTGATGCCTTCAATTTTTTTTCTTCTCTAATTGCTACTGCTAGTGTTTCTAATACAATGTAAAATAATAGAGGTGATAGTGGGCATCCTTGTTTCACTCCTGATCTTAATGGGAATGGATTTAGTTTATCCCCATTGCAGATGATATGAGCTGATGGTTTTAGATATATACTGTTTATTATTTTTAGGAATGACTCTTCTATTCCTATGCTTTCTAGTGTTTTTAGTAGGAATGGGTATTGTGTTTTATCAAAGGCTTTTTCTGCATCTATTGAGATAATCATGTGGTTCTTGTTGGTTTGCTTGTTGATGTGGTCAATTATGTGGATAGTTTTTCTAATGTTGAAACAGCCCTGCATCCCTGGTATAAATCCTACTTGATCATGGTGGATGACCCTTCTAATCACTTGCTGGAGTCTTTTTGCTAGTATCCTATTTAAGATTTTTGCATCTATATTCATTAGGGAGATTGGTCTATAATTTTCTTTCTCTGTTTTTGGCCTGCCTGGTTTTGGAATCAGTACCATGCTTGTGTCATCAAAGGAGTTTGGTAGAACTCCCTCTTTGCTTATTATGTCAAATAGTTTGTATAGTATTGGGATTAACTGTTCTCTGAATGTTTGATAGAATTCACTGGTGAATCCATCAGGCCCTGGGGATTTTTTCTTAGGAAGTTCTTTGATGGCCTGTTGGATTTCTTTTTCTGATATGGGATTACTTAAGAAAACTATTTCTTCTTCTGACATTGACACGCCCTGTTTCAGGCCCCTCCCAGCATTGACACTCCCTATTTAAGGCCCCTCCCAGCATTGACACTCCCTGTTTAAGGCCCCTCCCAGCTTGGACACTCCCTGTTTAAGGCCCCTCCCAGCATTGACACTCCCTGTTTAAGGCCCCTCCCAGCATTGACACTCCCTGTTTAAGGCCGCTCCAAGCATTGACACGCCCTGTTTTAGGCCCCTCCCAACATTGACACTCCCTGTTTAAGACCCCTCCCAGCATTGACACTCACAGTTTAAGGCCCCTCCCAGCATTGACACTCCCTGTTTAAGGCCCCTCCCAGCATTGACACTCCCTGTTTAAGACCCCTCCCAGCATTGACACTCCCTGTTTAAGAACCCTCCCAGCATTGACACTCCCCGTTTAAGGCCCCTCCCAGCATTGACACATCCCATTTAAAGCCCCTCCCAGCATTGACACTCCCAGTTTAAGGCCCCTCCCACCATTGACACTCCCTGTTTAAAGCCCCTCCCAGCATTGACACTCCCTGTTTAAGGCTCCTCCCAGCATTGACACTCCCCATTTAAGGACCCTCCCAGCATTGACACTCCCTGTGTAAGACCCCTCCCAGCATTGACAGTCCCTGTTTAAGGCCCCTCCCAGCATTGACACTCCCTGTTTAAGGCCCCTCCCAGCATTGACACTCCCTGTTTAAGGCCCCTCCCAGCATTGACACTCCCTGTAGCCACACCTAGCACTGACACTCCCTCTTTATTTTTTTTTTATTTAAACATTATTTTATTTGGTTGTTTTCATACATTGTTCATTGGAAACAAAGATCGTTTTCTTTTCCTCCCTCCCCCCACCCCCGCCTTTCCCTCTCCCATAGCCGACGCATGATTCCCTGGTTATCACATGTGTTCTTGACTCGAACCCATTTCCCTGTTGTTGGAATTTGCATTATAGTGTTCATTTAGAGTCTCTCCTCAGTCTTATCTCTTCCAACCCTGTAGTCAAGCAGTTGTTTTTCATCGGTGTTTTTACTCCCACAGTTTATCCTCTGCTTGTGGGTAGTATTTTTTTTTAGATCCGTGCAGATTGTTCAGGGAAATTGCATTGATACTAATGGAGAAGTCTATCACCTTCGATTGTACCACAGTGTATCAGTCTCTGTGTACAATGTTTTCCTGGTTCTGCTCCTTTCGCTCTGCATCAGTTCCTGGAGGTTGTTCCAGTCTCCATGGAATCCCTCCACTTTATTATTCCTTTTTACACAATAATATTCCATCACCAACATATACCACAATTTGTTCAGCCATTCCCCAATTGATGGGCATCCCCTCGTTTTCCAATTTTTAGACACCACAAAGAGCGCAGCTATGAATATTCTTGTACAAGTCTTTTTGTCCATTATCTCTTTGGGGTACAAACCCAGCGGTGCTATGGCTGGATCAAAGGGTAGATATTCTTTTGTCGCCCTTTGGGCATAGTTCCAAATTGCCCTCCAGAATGGTTGGATCAGTTCACAGCTCCACCAGCAATGAATTCATGTCCCCACTTTGCCACATCCCCTCCAGCATTCATTACTTTGCATAGCTGTCATGTTAGCCAATCTGCTAGGTGTGAGGTGATACCTCAGAGTTGTTTTGATTTGCATCTCTCTGATTATAAGAGATGTAGAACACTTTTTCATGTGCTTATTAATAGTTTTGATTTCTTTGGCTGAGAACTGCCTGTTCATGTCCCTTGCCCATTTATCAATTGGAGAATGGCTTGATTTTTTTGTACAATTGATTTAGTTCTTTATAAATTTGAGTAATTAAACCTTTGTCAGAGGTTTTTATGAAGATTGTTTCCCAATTTGTTGCTACCCTTCTGATTTTAGTTACATTGGTTTTGTTTGTACAAAAACTTTTCAATTTGATGTAATCCAGATTATTTATTTTGCATTTTGTAACTCTTTCTAATTCTTGCTTGGTTTTGAAGTATTTCCCTTCCCAAAGGTCTGACATGTATACTATTCTGTGTTCGCCTAATTTTCTTATAGTTTCCTTCTTTATGTTCAAGTCATTCACCCATTTTGAATTTATCTTGGTGTAGGGTGTGAGGTGTTGATCTAAGCCTAATCTTTCCCACACTGTCCTCCAATTTTCCCAGCAGTTTTTATGAAATAGTGGATTTTTGTCCCAAAAGCTGGGATCTTTGGGTTTGTCATATACTGTCTTGCTGAGGTTGCTTGCCCCCAGTCTATTCCACTGATCCTCCTTTCTGTCTCTTAGCCAGTACCAAATTGTTTTGATGACCGCTGCTTTGTAATATAGTCTGAGATCTGGGACTGCAAGACCCCCTTCCTTTGTATTTTTTTTCATTATTTCCCTGGTTATCCTTGATCTTTTGTTCTTCCAAATGAACTTTGTTATGTTTTTTTCTAAATCAGTAAAAAACTTTTTTGGAAGTTCCATAGGTATGGCACTAAATAGATAGATGAGTTTGGGTAGGAGGGTCATTTTTATTATATTGGCTCGTCCTACCCATGAGCAGTTAATGTTCTTCCAATTGTTCAAGTCTAGTTTTAGTTGTGTGGAAAGTGTTTTGTAGTTGTGTTCATATAGATCCTGTGTTTGTCTCAGGAGATAGATTCCTAAGTATTTTATTTTGTCTAGGGTGATTTTGAATGGGATTTCTCTTTCTAGTTCTTGCTGCTGAGCTGTGTTGGAATTATATAGAAAGGCTGATGACTTATGTGGGTTTATTTTGTATCCTGCAACTTTACTAAAGTTATTGATTATTTCGATTAGCTTTTTGGTTGAATCTCTAGGCGTCTTTAAGTAGACCATCATGTCATCTGCAAAGAGCGATAATTTGGTCTCCTCCTTGCCTATTTTGATGCCTTCAATTTTTTTTCTTCTCTAATTGCTACTGCTAGTGTTTCTAATACAATGTCAAATAATAGAGGTGATAGTGGGCATCCTTGTTTCACTCCTGATCTTAATGGGAATGGATTTAGTTTATCCCCATTGCAGATGATATGAGCTGATGGTTTTAGATATATACTGTTTATTATTTTTAGGAATGACCCTTCTATTCCTATGCTTTCTAGTGTTTTTAGTAGGAATGGGTATTGTGTTTTATCAAAGGCTTTTTCTGCATCTATTGAGATAATCATGTGGTTCTTGTTGGTTTGCTTGTTGATGTGGTCAATTATGTGGATAGTTTTTCTAATGTTGAACCAGCCCTGCATCCCTGGTATAAATCCTACTTGATCATGGTGGATGACCCTTCTAATCACTTGCTGGAGTCTTTTTGCTAGTATCCTATTTAAGATTTTTGCATCTATATTCATTAGGGAGATTGGTCTATAATTTTCTTTCTCTGTTTTTGGCCTGCCTGGTTTTGGAATCAGTACCATGCTTGTGTCATAAAAGGAGTTTGGTAGAACTCCCTCTTTGCTTATTATGTCAAATAGTTTGTATAGTATTGGGATTAACTGTTCTCTGAATGTTTGATAGAATTCACTGGTGAATCCATCAGGCCCTGGGGATTTTTTCTTAGGAAGTTCTTTGATGGCCTGTTGGATTTCTTTTTCTGATATGGGATTACTTAAGAAAACTATTTCTTCTTCTGACATTGACACTCCCTGTTTCAGGCCCCTCCCAGCATTGACACTCCCTATTTAAGGCCCCTCCCAGCATTGACACTCCCTGTTTAAGGCCCCTCCCAGCTTGGACACTCCCTGTTTAAGGCCCCTCCCAGAATTGACACTCCCTGTTTAAGGCCCCTCCCAGCATTGACACTCCCTGTTTAAGGCCCCACCCTGCACTGACACTCCCTGTTGAAGACCCCTCCCAGTACTGACACTCCCTGTTTAAGGCCCCTCCCAGCATTGACACTCCCTGTTTAAAGCCCCACCCAGCATTGACACTCCGTTTAAGGCCCCTCCCAGCATTGACACTCCCTGTTTAAGGCCCTTCCCAGCATTGACACTCCCTGTTTAAGGCCCCTCCAAGCATTGACACTCCCTGTTTAAGGCCCCTCCAAGCATTGACACTCCCTGTTTCAGGCCACTCCCAGCATTGACACTCCCTGTTTAAGGACCCTCCCACGATTGACACTCCCTGTTTAAGGCCCCTCCCAGCATTGACACTCCCTGTTTAAGGCCCCACCCTGCACTGACACTCCCTGTTTAAACCCCTCCCAGTATTGACACTCCCTGTTTGAGGCCCCTCCCAGCATTGACACTCCCTGTTTAAGGCCCCTCCCAGCATTGACACTCCCTGTTTAAGGCCCCTGCCAGCATTGATACTCCCTGTTTAAGGCCCCTCCCAGCATTGACACTCCCTGTTTAAGGCCCCTCCCAGCATTGACACTCCCTGTTTCAGGCCCATCCCAGCATTGACACTCCCTGTTTCAGGCCCCTCCCAGCATTGACACTCCCTGTTTAAGGACCCTCCCACGATTGACACTCCCTGTTTAAGGCCCCTCCCAGCATTGACACTCCCTGTTTAAGGCCCCACCCAGCATTGACACTCCCTGTTTAAGGCCCCTCCCAGCATTGACACTCACTGTTTAAGGCCCCACCCTGCACTGACACTCCCTGTTTAAACCCCTCCCAGTATTGACACTCCCTGTTTGAGGCCCCTCCCAGCATTGACACTCCCTGTTTAAGGCCCCTCCCAGCATTGACACTCCCTGTTTAACGCCCCTGCCAGCATTGATACTCCCTGTTTAAGGCCCCTCCCAGCATTGACACTCCCTGTTTAAGGCCCCTCCCAGCATTGACACTCCCTGTTTCAGGCCCATCCCAGCATTGACACTCCCTGTTTCAGGCCCCTCCCAGCATTGACACTCCCTGTTTAAGGACCCTCCCACGATTGACACTCCCTGTTTAAGGCCCCTCCCAGCATTGACACTCCCTGTTTAAGGCCCCACCCAGCATTGACACTCCCTGTTTAAGGCCCCTCCCAGCATTGACACTCACTGTTTAAGGCCCCTCCCAGCATTGACACTCCCTGTTTAAGGCCCCTCCAAGCATTGACACTCCCTGTTTAAGGCCCCTCCAAGCATTGACACTCCCTGTTTCAGGCCCCTCCCAGCATTGACACTCCCTGTTTAAGGACCCTCCCAGCATTGACACTCCCTGTTTAAGGCCCCTCCCAGCTTTGACACTCCCTGTTTAAGGCCCTTCCCAGCATTGACACTCTCTGATTAAGGCCCCTCCCAGCATTGACACTCCCTGTTTAAGGCCCTTCCCAGCATTGACACTCCCTGATTAAGGCCCCTCCCAGCATTGACACTCCCTGTTTAAGGCCCTTCCCAGCATTGACACTCCCTGTTTAAGTCCCCTCCCAGCATTGACACTCCCTGTTTAAGGCCCCTCCCAGCATTGACACTCCCTGTTTAAGGCCCCTCCCAGCATTGACACTCCCTGTTTAAGGCCCCTCCCAGCATTGACACTCCCTGTTTAAGGACCCTCCCAGCATTGACACTCCCTGTTTAAGGCCCCTCCCAGCACTGACACTCCCTGTTTAAGGACCCTCCCACGATTGACACTCCCTGTTTAAGGCCCCTCCCAGCATTGACACTCCCTGTTTAAGGCCCCACCCTGCGCTGACACTCCCTGTTTTAACCCCTCCCAGTATAGACACTCCCTGTTTAAGGCCCCTCCCAGCATTGACACTCCCTGTTTAAGGCCCCTCCCAGCATTGACACTCCCTGTTTAAGGCCCCTCCCAGCATTGACACTCCCTGTTTAAGGCCCCTCCCAGCATTGACACTCCCTGTTTAAGGCCCCTCCCAGCATTGACACTCCCTGTTTAAGGACCCTCCCACGATTGACACTCCCTGTTTAAGGCCCCTCCCAGCATTGACACTCCCTGTTTAAGGCCCCACCCTGCACTGACACTCCCTGTTTAAACCCCTCCCAGTATTGACACTCCCTGTTTGAGGCCCCTCCCAGCATTGACACTCCCTGTTTAAGGCCCCTCCCAGCATTGACACTCCCTGTTTAAGGCCCCTGCCAGCATTGATACTCCCTGTTTAAGGCCCCTCCCAGCATTGACACTCCCTGTTTAAGGCCCCTCCCAGCATTGACACTCCCTGTTTCAGGCCCATCCCAGCATTGACACTCCCTGTTTCAGGCCCCTCCCAGCATTGACACTCCCTGTTTAAGGACCCTCCCACGATTGACACTCCCTGTTTAAGGCCCCTCCCAGCATTGACACTCCCTGTTTAAGGCCCCACCCAGCATTGACACTCCCTGTTTAAGGCCCCTCCCAGCATTGACACTCACTGTTTAAGGCCCCACCCTGCACTGACACTCCCTGTTTAAACCCCTCCCAGTATTGACACTCCCTGTTTGAGGCCCCTCCCAGCATTGACACTCCCTGTTTAAGGCCCCTCCCAGCATTGACACTCCCTGTTTAACGCCCCTGCCAGCATTGATACTCCCTGTTTAAGGCCCCTCCCAGCATTGACACTCCCTGTTTAAGGCCCCTCCCAGCATTGACACTCCCTGTTTCAGGCCCATCCCAGCATTGACACTCCCTGTTTCAGGCCCCTCCCAGCATTGACACTCCCTGTTTAAGGACCCTCCCACGATTGACACTCCCTGTTTAAGGCCCCTCCCAGCATTGACACTCCCTGTTTAAGGCCCCACCCAGCATTGACACTCCCTGTTTAAGGCCCCTCCCAGCATTGACACTCACTGTTTAAGGCCCCTCCCAGCATTGACACTCCCTGTTTAAGGCCCCTCCAAGCATTGACACTCCCTGTTTAAGGCCCCTCCAAGCATTGACACTCCCTGTTTCAGGCCCCTCCCAGCATTGACACTCCCTGTTTAAGGACCCTCCCAGCATTGACACTCCCTGTTTAAGGCCCCTCCCAGCTTTGACACTCCCTGTTTAAGGCCCTTCCCAGCATTGACACTCTCTGATTAAGGCCCCTCCCAGCATTGACACTCCCTGTTTAAGGCCCTTCCCAGCATTGACACTCCCTGATTAAGGCCCCTCCCAGCATTGACACTCCCTGTTTAAGGCCCTTCCCAGCATTGACACTCCCTGTTTAAGTCCCCTCCCAGCATTGACACTCCCTGTTTAAGGCCCCTCCCAGCATTGACACTCCCTGTTTAAGGCCCCTCCCAGCATTGACACTCCCTGTTTAAGGCCCCTCCCAGCATTGACACTCCCTGTTTAAGGACCCTCCCAGCATTGACACTCCCTGTTTAAGGCCCCTCCCAGCACTGACACTCCCTGTTTAAGGACCCTCCCACGATTGACACTCCCTGTTTAAGGCCCCTCCCAGCATTGACACTCCCTGTTTAAGGCCCCACCCTGCGCTGACACTCCCTGTTTTAACCCCTCCCAGTATAGACACTCCCTGTTTAAGGCCCCTCCCAGCATTGACACTCCCTGTTTAAGGCCCCTCCCAGCATTGACACTCCCTGTTTAAGGCCCCTCCCAGCATTGACACTCCCTGTTTAAGGCCCCTCCCAGCATTGACACTCCCTGTTTAAGGCCCCTCCCAGCATTGACACTCCCTGTTTAAGGACCCTCCCACGATTGACACTCCCTGTTTAAGGCCCCTCCCAGCATTGACACTCCCTGTTTAAGGCCCCACCCTGCACTTACACTCCCTGTTTAAACCCCTCCCAGTATTGACACTCCCTGTTTAAACCCCTCCCAGTATTCACACTCCCTGTTTAAGGCCCCTCCCAAGATTGACACTCCCTGTTTAAGGCCCCTCCCAGCATTGACACTCCCTGTTTAAGGCCCCACCCTGCGCTGACACTCCCTGTTTTAACCCCTCCCAGTATTGACACTCCCTGTTTAAGGCCCCTCCCAGCATTGACACTCCCTGTTTATGGCGCCTCCCAGTATTGACACTCCCTGTTTAAGGCCTCTCCCAGCATTGACACTCCCTGTTAGAGGCCCCTCCCAGCATTGACACTCCCTGTTTAAGGACCCTCCCACGATTGACACTCCCTGTTTAAGGCCACTCCCAGCATTGACACGCCCTGTTTTAGGCCCCTCCCAACATTGACACTCCCTGTTTAAGACCCCTCCCAGCATTGACACTCACAGTTTAAGGCCCCTCCCAGCATTGACACTCCCTGTTTAAGGCTCCTCCCAGCATTGACACTCCCTGTTTAAGACTCCTCCCAGCATTGACACTCCCTGTTTAAGACCCCTCCCAGCATTGACACTCCCTGTTTAAGGCCCCTCCCAGCATTGACACTCCCTGTTTCAGGCCCCTCCCAGCATTGACATTCCCAGTTTAAGGACCCTCCCACGATTGACACTCCCTCTTTCAGGCCCCTCCCAGCATTGACACTCCCTGTTTAAGGCCCCACCCTGCACTGACACTCCCTTTTTTAAAGCCCCTCCCAGCATTAACACTCCCCGTTTAAGGCCCCTCCCAGCATTGACACTCCCTGTTTAAGGCCCCACCCTGCACTGACACTCCCTTTTTTAAAGTCCCTCCCAGCATTAACACTCCCCGTTTAAGGCCCCTCCCACCATTGAAACTCCCTGTTTAAGGACCCTCCCAGCATTGACACTCCCTGTTTAAGGCCCCTCCCAGCATTGACACTCCCTGTTTAAGACCCCTCCCAGCATTGACACTCCCTGTTTAAGGCCCCACCTTGCACTAACACTCCCTGTTTAAGGCCCCTCCCAGCATTGACACTCCCTGTTTAAGGCCCCTCCCACCATTGACACTCCCTGTTTAAGGCCCCTCCCAGCATTGACACTCCCTGTTTAAGGCCCCTCCCACCATTGACACTCCCTGTTTAAGGCCCCTCCCAGCATTGACACTCACTGTTTAAGGCCCCTCCAAGCATTTACACTACCTGTTTACGGCTCCTCCCAGCATTGACACTCCCTGCTCTGAGGCCCCTCCCTGCATTGTAACTCCCAATTCTGAGGCCCCTCCCAGCAGTGTCACTCCCTGTTCTGAGGCCCCTCCCAGCATTGACACTCACTGTTTAAGGCCCCTCCCAGCATTGACACTCCCTGTTTCAGGCCACTCCCAGCATTGACACTCCCTGTTTAAGGACCCTCCCACGATTGACACTCCCTGTTTAAGCCCCTTCCCAGCATGGACACTCCCTGTTTAAGGCCCCACCCTGCACAGACACTCCCTGTTTAAGACCCCTCCCAGTACTGACACTCCCTGTTTAAGGCCCCTCACAGCATTGACACTCCCTGTTTAAGGCCCCACCCAGCATTGACACTCCCTGTTTAAGGTCCCTCCCAACATTGACACTCCCTGTTTAAGGCCCCTCCCACCGTTGACACTCCCTATTCCAGGCCCCTCCCATCATTGACACTCCCTGTTTAAGGCCCCTCCCAGCATTGACACTCCCAGTTTAAGGACGCTCCCACGATTGACACTCCCTGTTTAAGGCCCCTCCCAGCATTGACACTCCCTGTTTAAGGCCCCACCCTGCACTGACACTCCCTGTTTAAGACCCCTCCGAGCATTGACACTCCCTGTTTAAGGCCCCTCCCAGCACTGACACTCCCTGTTTAAGGCCACACCCAGCATTGACACCCCCTGTTTAAGGCCCCTCCCAGCATTGACACTCCCTGTTTAAGGCCCCTCCCAGCACTGACACTCCCTGTTTAAGGCCCCTCCAAGCATTGACACTCACAGTTTAAGGCCCCACCTTGCACTAACACTCCCTGTTTATGGCCCCTCCCAGCATTGACACTCCCTGTTTAAGGCCCCTCCTAGCATTGACACTCCCTGTTTAAGGCCCCTCCCAGCATTGACACTCCCTGTTTAAGGCCCCTCCCAGCATTGACACTCCCTGTTTAAGGACACTCCCAAGATTGACACTCCCTGTTTAAGGCCCCTCCCAGCATTGACACTCCCTGTATAACTACCCTCCCAGCATTGACACGCCCTGTTTTATGCCTCTCCCAGCACTGACACTCCCCGTTTAAGGCCCCTCCCAGCATTGACACAAGCCATTTAAGGCCCCTCCCAGCATTGACACTCCCAGTTTAAGGCCCCTCCCACCATTGACACTCCCTGTTTAAGGCCCCTCCCAGCATTGACACTCCCTGTTTAAGGCCCCTCCCAGCATTGACACTCCCAGTTTAAGACCCCTCCCAGTATAGACACTCCCTGTTTAAGGCCCCACCCTGCACTTACACTCCCTGTTGAAGGCCCCTCCCAGCATTGACAGTCCCTGTTTAAGGCCCCACCCAGCATTGACACTCCCTGTTTAAGGCCCCTCCCAGCATTGACACTCACTGTTTAAGGCCCCTCCCAGCATTGACACAACCTGTTTAAGGCCCCTCTCAGCATTGACACTCCCTGTTAAAGGCCCCTCCCAGCATTGACACTCCCTGTTTCAGGCCACTCCCAGTACTGACACTCCCTGTTTAAGGCCCCTCCCAGCATTGACACTCCCTGTTTAAGGCCCCACCCAGCATTGACACTCCCTGTTTAAGGCCCCTCCCAGCATTGACACTCACTGTTTAAGGCCCCTCCCAGCATTGACACTCCCTGTTTAAGGCCCCTCCCACCGTTGACACTCCCTGTTTCAGGCCCCTCCCATCATTGACACTCCCTGTTTAAGGCCCCTCCCAGCATTGACACTCCCTGTTTAAGGCCCCTCCCAGCATTGACACTCCCTGTTTAAGGCCCCTCCCAGCATTGACACTCCCTGTTTCAGGCCCCTCCCAGCATTGACACTCCCTGTTTAAGGCCCCACACTGCACTGACACTCCCTGTTTAAGACCCCTCCCAACACTGACACTCCCTGTTTAAGGCCCCTCCAAGCATTGACACTCACAGTTTAAGGCCCCTCCCAGCATTGACACTCCCTGTTTCAGGCCCCTCCCAGCATTGACACTCCCTGTTTAAGGACCCTCCCACGATTGACACTCCCTGTTTAAGGCCCCACCATGCACTGACACTCCCTGTTTAAGGCCCCTCCCAGCATTGACACTCCCTGTTTAAGGCACCACCCAGCATTGACACTCCCTGTTTAAGGCCCCTCCCAGCATTGACACTCCCTGTTTAAGGCCCCTCCCAGCATTGACACTCCCTGTTTAAGGACGCTCCCACGATTGACACTCCCTGTTTAAGGCCCCTCCCAGCATTGACACTCCCTGTTTAAGGCCCCACCCTGCACTGACACTCCCTGATTAAACCCCTCCCAGTATTGACACTCCCTGTTTGAGGCCCCTCCCAGCATTGACACTCCCTGTTTAAGGCCCCTCCCAGCATTGACACTCCCTGTTTAAGGCCCCAGCCAGCATTGATACTCCCTGTTTAAGGACGCTCCCACGATTGACACTCCCTGTTTAAGGCCCCTCCCAGCATTGACACTCCCTGTTTAAGGCCCCACCCTGCACTGACACTCCCTGTTGAAGACCCCTCCCAGTACTGACACTCCCTGTTTAACGCCCCTCCCAGCACTGACACTCCCTGTTTAAGGCCCCACCCAGCATTGACACTCCCTGTTTAAGGCCCCTCCCAGCATTGACACTCCCTGTTTAAGGCCCCTCCCAGCATTGACACTCCCTGTTTAAGGCCCCTCCAAGCATTGACACTCCCTGTTTAAGGCCCCTCCAAGCATTGACACTCCCTGTTTCAGGCCACTCCCAGCATTGACACTCCCTGTTTAAGGACCCTCCCACGATTGACACTCCCTGTTTAAGGCCCCTCCCAGCATTGACACTCCCTGTTTAAGGCCCCACCCTGCACTGACACTCCCTGTTTAAACCCCTCCCAGTATTGACACTCCCTGTTTGAGGCCCCTCCGAGCATTGACACTCCCTGTTTAAGGCCCCTCCCAGCATTGACACTCCCTGTTTAAGGCCCCTCCCAGCATTGACACTCCCTGTTAGAGGCCCCTCCCAGCATTGACACTCCCTGTTTAAGGACCCTCCCATGATTGCCACGCCGTGTTTAAGGCCCCTCCCAGCATTGACACGCCCTGTTTAAGGCCCCTCCTAGCATTGACACTCCCTGTTTAAGGCCCCTCCCAGCATTGACACTCCCTGTTTAAGGCCCCTCCCAGCATTGACACTCCCTGTTTAAGGCCCCTCCCAGCATTGACACGCCCTGTTTAAGGACACTCACAGGATTGACACTCCCTGTTTAAGGCCCCTCCCAGCATTGACACTCCCTGTATAACTCCCCTCCCAGCATTGACACTCCCTGAAGCCACACCTAGGACTGACACTCCCTCTTTATTTTTTTTATTTAAACATTATTTTATTTGGTTGTTTTCATACATTGTTCATTGGAAACAAAGATCGTTTTCTTTTCCTCCCCCCCCCCCCCGCCTTTCCCTCTCCCATAGCCGACGCATGATTCCCTGGTTATCACATGTGTTCTTGACTCGAACCCATTTCCCTGTTGTTGGAATTTGCATTATAGTGTTCATTTAGAGTCTCTCCTCAGTCTTATCTCCTCCAACCCTGTAGTCAAGCAGTTGTTTTTCATCGGTGTTTTTACTCCCACAGTTTATACTCTGCTTGTGGGTAGTATTTTTTTTTAGATCCGTGCAGATTGTTCAGGGAAATTGCATTGATACTAATGGAGAAGTCTATCACCTTCGATTGTACCACAGTGTATCAGTCTCTGTGTACAATGTTTTCCTGGTTCTGCTCCTTTCGCTCTGCATCAGTTCCTGGAGGTTGTTCCAGTCTCCATGGAATCCCTCCACTTTATTATTCCTTTTTACACAATAATATTCCATCACCAACATATACCACAATTTGTTCAGCCATTCCCCAATTGATGGGCATCCCCTCGTTTTCCAATTTTTGGACACCACAAAGAGCGCAGCTATGAATATTCTTGTACAAGTCTTTTTGTCCATTATCTCTTTGGTGTACAAACCCAGCGGTGCTATGGCTGGATCAAAGGGTAGATATTCTTTTGTCGCCCTTTGGGCATAGTTCCAAATTGCCCTCCAGAATGGTTGGATCAATTCACAACTCCACCAGCAATGAATTCATGTCCCCACTTTGCCACATCCCCTCCAGCATTCATTACTTTGCATAGCTGTCATGTTATACAATCTGCTAGGTGTGAGGTGATACCTCAGAGTTGTTTTGATTTGCATCTCTCTGATTATAAGAGATGTAGAACACTTTTTCATGTGCTTATTAATAGTTTTGATTTCTTTGGCTGAGAACTGCCTGTTCATGTCCCTTGCCCATTTATCAATTGGAGAATGGCTTGATTTTTTGTACAATTGATTTAGTTCTTTATAAATTTGAGTAATTAAACCTTTGTCAGAGGTTTTTATGAAGATTGTTTCCCAATTTGTTGCTACCCTTCTGATTTTAGTTACATTGGTTTTGTTTGTACAAAAACTTTTCAATTTGATGTAATCCAGATTATTTATTTTGCATTTTGTAACTCTTTCTAATTCTTGCTTGGTTTTGAAGTATTTCCCTTCCCAAAGGTCTGACATGTATACTATTCTGTGTTCGCCTAATTTTCTTATAGTTTCCTTCTTTATGTTCAAGTCATTCACCCATTTTGAATTTATCTTGGTGTAGGGTGTGAGGTGTTGATCTAAGCCTAATCTTTCCCACACTGTCCTCCAATTTTCCCAGCAGTTTTTATGAAATAGTGGATTTTTGTCCCAAAAGCTGGGATCTTTGGGTTTGTCATATACTGTCTTGCTGAGGTTGCTTGCCCCCAGTCTATTCCACTGATCCTCCTTTCTGTCTCTTAGCCAGTACCAAATTGTTTTGATGACCGCTGCTTTGTAATATAGTCTGAGATCTGGGACTGCAAGACCCCCTTCCTTTGTATTTTTTTTCATTATTTCCCTGGTTATCCTTGATCTTTTGTTCTTCCAAATGAACTTTGTTATGTTTTTTTCTAAATCAGTAAAAAACTTTTTTGGAAGTTCCATAGGTATGGCACTAAATAGATAGATGAGTTTGGGTAGGAGGGTCATTTTTATTATATTGGCTCGTCCTACCCATGAGCAGTTAATGTTCTTCCAATTGTTCAAGTCTAGTTTTAGTTGCGTGGAAAGTGTTTTGTAGTTGTGTTCATATAGATCCTGTGTTTGTCTCGGGAGATAGATTCCTAAGTATTTTATTTTGTCTAGGGTGATTTTGAATGGGATTTCTCTTTCTAGTTCTTGCTGCTGAGCTGTGTTGGAATTATATAGAAAGGCTGATGACTTATGTGGGTTTATTTTGTATCCTGCAACTTTACTAAAGTTATTGATTATTTCGATTAGCTTTTTGGTTGAATCTCTAGGCGTCTTTAAGTAGACCATCATGTCATCTGCAAAGAGCGATAATTTGGTCTCCTCCTTGCCTATTTTGATGCCTTCAATTTTTTTTCTTCTCTAATTGCTACTGCTAGTGTTTCTAATACAATGTCAAATAATAGAGGTGATAGTGGGCATCCTTGTTTCACTCCTGATCTTAATGGGAATGGATTTAGTTTATCCCCATTGCAGATGATATGAGCTGATGGTTTTAGATATATACTGTTTATTATTTTTAGGAATGACCCTTCTATTCCTATGCTTTCTAGTGTTTTTAGTAGGAATGGGTATTGTATTTTATCAAAGGCTTTTTCTGAATCTATTGAGATAATCATGTGGTTCTTGTTGGTTTGCTTGTTGATGTGGTCAATTATGTGGATAGTTTTTCTAATGTTGAACCAGCCCTGCATCCCTGGTATAAATCCTACTTGATCATGGTGGATGACCCTTCTACTCACTTGCTGGAGTCTTTTTGATAGTATCCTATTTAAGATTTTTGCATCTATATTCATTAGGGAGATTGGTCTATAATTTTCTTTCTCTGTTTTTGGCCTGCCTGGTTTTGGAATCAGTACCATGCTTGTGTCATAAAAGGAGTTTGGTAGAACTCCCTCTTTGCTTATTATGTCAAATAGTTTGTATAGTATTGGGATTAACTGTTCTCTGAATGTTTGATAGAATTCACTGGTGAATCCATCAGGCCCTGGGGATTTTTTCTTAGGAAGTTCTTTGATGGCCTGTTGGATTTCTTTTTCTGATATGGGATTACTTAAGAAAACTATTTCTTCTTCTGACATTGACACTCCCTGTTTCAGGCCCCTCCCAGCATTGACACTCCCTATTTAAGGCCCCTCCCAGCATTGACACTCCCTGTTTAAGGCCCCTCCCAGCTTTGACACTCCCTGTTTAAGGCCCTTCCCAGCATTGACACTCACAGTTTAAGGCCCCTCCCAGCATTGACACTCCCTGTTTCAGGCCCCTCCCAGCATTGACACTCCCAGTTTAAGGACACTCCCACGATTGACACTCCCTGTTTAAGGCCCCACCCTGCACTGACACTCCCTGTTTAAGACCCCTCCCAGTACTGACACTCCCTGTTTAAGGCCCCTCCCAGCATTGACACTCCCTGTTTAAGGCCCCACCCAGCATTGACACTCCCTGTTTAAGGCCCCTCCAAGCATTGACACTCCCTGTTTAAGGCCCCTCCCAGCATTGACACTCCCTGTTTAAGGCCCCTTCCAGCATTGACACTCCCTGTTTAAGGCCCCACCCTGCACTGACACTCCCTGTTTAAACCCCTCCCAGTATTGACACTCCCTGTTTAAACCCCTCCCAGTATTGACACTCCCTGTTTAAGGCCCCTCCCAGCATTGACACTCCCGGTTTAAGGCCCCACCCTGCACTGACACACCCTGTTTAAACCCATCCCAGTATTGACACTCCCTGTTTAAGGCCCCTCCCAGCATTGACACTCCCTGTTTAAGGCCCCTCCCAGCATTGACACTCCCTGTTTAAGGCCCCTCCCAGCATTGACACTCCCTCTTTCAGGCCCCTCCCAGCATTGACACTCCCTGTTTAAGGACCCTCCCATGATTGACACTCCCTGTTTAAGACCCCTCCCAGCATTGACACTCCCTGTTTAAGGCCCCACCCTCCACTGACACTCCCTGATTAAACCCCTCCCAGTATTGACACTCCCTGTTTAAGGACCCTCCCACTATTGACACTCCCTGTTTAAGGCCCCTCCCAGCATTGACACTCCCTGTTTAAGGCCCCACCCTGCACTGACACTCCCTGTTTAAACCCCTCCCAGTATTGACAATCCCTGTTTAAACCCCTCCCAGTATTGACACTCCCTGTTAAAGGCCCCTCCCAGCATTGACACTCCCTGTTTAAGGCCCCTCCCAGCATTGACACTCCCTGTTTAAGGCCCTTCCCAGCATTCACACTCCCTGTTTAAGGCCCCTCCCAGCATTGACACTCCCTGTTTAAGGCCCCTCCCAGCATTGACACTCCCTATTTAAGGCCCCTCCCAGCATTGACACTCCCTGTTTAAGGCCCCTCCCAGCTTTGACACTCCCTGTTTAAGGCCCTTCCCAGCATTGACACTCACAGTTTAAGGCCCCTCCCAGCATTGACACTCCCTGTTTCAGGCCCCTCCCAGCATTGACACTCCCAGTTTAAGGACACTCCCACGATTGACACTCCCTGTTTAAGGCCCCACCCTGCACTGACACTCCCTGTTTAAGACCCCTCCCAGTACTGACACTCCCTGTTTAAGGCCCCTCCCAGCATTGACACTCCCTGTTTAAGGCCCCACCCAGCATTGACACTCCCTGTTTAAGGCCCCTCCAAGCATTGACACTCCCTGTTTAAGGCCCCTCCCAGCATTGACACTCCCTGTTTAAGGCCCCTTCCAGCATTGACACTCCCTGTTTAAGGCCCCACCCTGCACTGACACTCCCTGTTTAAACCCCTCCCAGTATTGACACTCCCTGTTTAAACCCCTCCCAGTATTGACACTCCCTGTTTAAGGCCCCTCCTAGCATTGACACTCCCGGTTTAAGGCCCCACCCTGCACTGACACACCCTGTTTAAACCCATCCCAGTATTGACACTCCCTGTTTAAGGCCCCTCCCAGCATTGACACTCCCTGTTTAAGGCCCCTCCCAGCATTGACACTCCCTGTTTAAGGCCCCTCCCAGCATTGACACTCCCTCTTTCAGGCCCCTCCCAGCATTGACACTCCCTGTTTAAGGACCCTCCCATGATTGACACTCCCTGTTTAAGACCCCTCCCAGCATTGACACTCCCTGTTTAAGGCCCCACCCTCCACTGACACTCCCTGATTAAACCCCTCCCAGTATTGACACTCCCTGTTTAAGGACCCTCCCACTATTGACACTCCCTGTTTAAGGCCCCTCCCAGCATTGACACTCCCTGTTTAAGGCCCCACCCTGCACTGACACTCCCTGTTTAAACCCCTCCCAGTATTGACAATCCCTGTTTAAACCCCTCCCAGTATTGACACTCCCTGTTAAAGGCCCCTCCCAGCATTGACACTCCCTGTTTAAGGCCCCTCCCAGCATTGACACTCCCTGTTTAAGGCCCTTCCCAGCATTCACACTCCCTGTTTAAGGCCCCTCCCAGCATTGACACTCCCTGTTTAAGGCCCCTCCCAGCATTGACACTCCCTGTTTAAGGCCCCTCCAAGCATTGACACTCCGTGTTTCAGGCCCCTCCCAGCATTGACACACCCTGTTTAAGGACCCTCCCACGATTGACACTCCCTGTTTAAGGCCCCTCCCAGCATTGACATTCCCTGTTTAAGGACCCACCCTGCACTGACACTCCCTGTTTAAACCCCTCCCAGTATTGACACTCCCTGCTTAAGGCCCCTCCCACCATTGACACTCCCTGTTTATGGCCCCTCCCAGCATTGACACTCCCTGTTTAAGGCCCCTCCCAGCATTGACACTCCCTGTTTAAGGCCCCTCCCAGCATTGACACTCCCTGTTTAAGACCCCTCCCAGCATTGACACTCCCTGTTTAAGGACCCTCCCACGATTGACACTCCCTGTTTAAGGCCCCTCCCAGCATTGACACTCCCTGTTTAAGGCCCCACCCTGCACTGACACTCCCTGTTTAAACCCCTCCCAGTATTGACACTCCCTGTTTAAACCCCTCCCAGTATTGACATTCCCTGTTTAAGGCCCCTCCCAACATTGACACTCCCTGTTTAAGGCCCCTCCCAGCATTGACACTCCCTGTTTAAGTCCCCTCCCAGCATTGACACTCCCTGTTTAAGGCCCTTCCCAGCATTGACACTCCCTGTTTAAGGCCCCTCCCAGCATTGACACTCCCTGTTTAAGGCCCCTCCCAGCATTGACACTCCCTGTTTCAGGCCCCTCCTAGCATTGACACTCCCTGTTTAAGGACCCTCCCACGATTGACACTCCCTGTTTAAGGCCCCTCCTAGCATTGACATTCCCTGTTTAAGGCCCCTCCCAGCATTGACACTCCCTGTTTAAGGCCCCTCCCAGCATTGACACTCCCCGTTAGAGGCCCCTCCCAGCATTGACACTCCCTGTTTAAGGACCCTCCCAGCATTGACACTCCCTGTTTCAGGCCCCTCCCAGCATTGACACTCCCTGTTTAAGGCCCCTCCCAGCATTGACACTCCCTGTTTAAGGCCCCTCCCAGCATTGACACTCCCTGTTAGAGGCCCCTCCCAGCATTGACACTCCCTGTTTAAGGACCCTCCCACGATTGACACTCCCTGTTTAAGGCCCCTCCCAGCATTGACACGCCCTGTTTTAGGCCCCTCCCAACATTGACACTCCCTGTTTAAGACCCCTCCCAGCATTGACACTCACAGTTTAAGACCCCTCCCAGCATTGACACTCCCAATTTAAGGCTCCTCCCACCATTGACACTCCCTGTTTAAGGCCCCTCCCAGCATTGACACTCCCTGTTTAAGGCCCCTCCCAGCATTGACACTCCCTGTTTAAGGCCCCACCCTGCACTGACACTCCCTGTTTAAACCCCTCCCAGTATTGACACTCCCTGTTTAAACCCCTCCCAGTATTGACACTCTCTGTTTAAAGCCCCTCCCAGCATTGACACTCCCTGTTTAAGGCCCCTCCCAGCATTGACACTCCCTGTTTAAGGCCCCTCCCAGCATTGACACTCCCTGTTTAAGGCCCCTCCCAGCATTCACACTCCCTGTTTAAGGCCCCTCCCAGCATTGACACTCCCTGTTTAAGGCCCCTCCCAGCATTGACACTCCCTGTTTAAGTCCCCTCCAAGCATTGACACTCCCTGTTTCAGGCCCCTCCCAGCATTGACACTCCCTGTTTAAGGACCCTCCCACGATTGACACTCCCTGTTTAAGGCCCCTCCCAGCATTGACACTCCCTGTTTAAGGCCCCACCCTGCACTGACACTCCCTGTTTAAACCCCTCCCAGTATTGACACTCCCTGCTTAAGGCCCCTCCCAGCATTGACACTCCCTGTTTAAGGCCCCTCCCAGCATTGACACTCCCTGTTTAAGGCCCGTCCCAGCATTGACACTCCCTGTTTAAGGCCCCTCCCAGCATTGACACTCCCTGTTTAAGGCCCCTCCCAGCATTGACACTCCCTGTTTAAGGCCCCTCCCAGCATTGACACTCCCTGTTTAAGGCCCCTCCCAGCATTGTCACTCCCTGTTTAAGGACCCTCCCACGATTGACACTCCCTGTTTAAGGCCCCTCCCAGCATTGACACTCCCTGTTTAAGGCCCCACCCTGCGCTGACACTCCCTGTTTTAACCCCTCCCAGTATTGACACTCCCTGTTTAAGGCCCCTCCCAGCATTGACACTCCCTGTTTAAGGCCCCTCCCAGCATTGACACTCCCTGTTTAAGGCCCCTCCCAGCATTGACACTCCCTGTTTAAGGCCCCTCCCAGCATTGACACTCCCTGTTTAAGGCCCCTGCCAGCATTGACACTCCCTGTTTAAGGACCCTCCCACGATTGACACTCCCTGTTTAAGGCCCCTCCCAGCATTGACACTCCCTGTTTAAGGCCCCACCCTGCACTTACACTCCCTGTTTAAACCCCTCCCAGTATTGACACTCCCTGTTTAAACCCCTCCCAGTATTGACACTCCCTGTTTAAGGCCCCTCCCAGCATTGACACTCCCTGGTTAAGTCCCCTCCCAGCATTGACACTCCCTGTTTAAGGCCCCTCCCAGCATTGACACTCCCTGTTTAAGGCCCCTCCCAGCATTGACACTCCCTGTTTCAGGCCCCTCCCAGCATTGACACTCCCTGTTTCAGGCCCCTCCCAGCATTGACACTCCCTGTTTAAGGACCCTCCCAAGATTGACACTCCCTGTTTAAGGCCCCTCCCAGCATTGACACTCCCTGTTTAAGGCCCCACCCTGGGCTGACACTCCCTGTTTTAACCCCTCCCAGTATTGACACTCCCTGATTAAGGCCCCTCCCAGCATTGACACTCCCTGTTTAAGGCCCCTCCCAGCATTGACACTCCCTGTTTAAGGCCCCTCCCAGCATTGACACTCCCTGTTTAAGGACCCTCCCAGCATTGACACTCCCTGTTTAAGGCCCCTCCCAGCATTGACACTCCCTGTTTAAGGCCCCTCCCAGCATTGACACTCCCTGTTTCAGGCCCCTCCCAGCATTGACACTCCCTGTTTCAGGCCCCTCCCAGCATTGACACTCCCTGTTTAAGGCCCCTCCCAGCATTGACACTCCCTGTTTCAGGCCCCTCCCAGCATTGACACTCCCTGTTTAAGGACCCACCCTGCACTGACACTCCCTGTTTAAGACAGCTCCCAGCATTGACACTCCCTGTTTAAGGCCCCTCCCAGCATTGCCACTCCCTGTTTAAGGCCCCTCCCAGCATTGACACTCCCTGTTTAAGGACCCTCCCAGCATTGACACTCCCTGAAGCCACACCTAGCACTGACACTCCCTCTTTATTTTTTTTTATTTTAACATTATTTTATTTGGTTGTTTTCATACATTGTTCATTGGAAACAAAGATCGTTTTCTTTTCCTTCCCTCCCCCCCCCCCGCCTTTCCCTCTCCCATAGCCGAGGCATGATTCCCTGGTTATCACATGTGTTCTTGACTCGAACCCATTTCCCTGTTGTTGGAATTTGCATTATAGTGTTCATTTAGAGTCTCTCCTCAGTCTTATCTCCTCCAACCCTGTAGTCAAGCAGTTGTTTTTCATCGGTGTTTTTACTCCCACAGTTTATACTCTGCTTGTGGGTAGTATTTTTTTTTAGATCCCTGCAGATTGTTCAGGGAAATTGCATTGATACTAATGGAGAAGTCTATCACCTCGATTGTACCACAGTGTATCAGTCTCTGTGTACAATGTTTTCCTGGTTCTGCTCCTTTCGCTCTGCATCAGTTCCTGGAGGTTGTTCCAGTCTCCATTGAATCCCTCCACTTTATTATTCCTTTTTACACAATAATATTCCATCACCAACATATACCACAATTTGTTCAGCCATTCCCCAATTGATGGGCATCCCCTCGTTTTCCAATTTTTAGACACCACAAAGAGCGCAGCTATGAATATTCTTGTACAAGTCTTTTTGTCCATTATCTCTTTGGGGTACAAACCCAGGGGTGCTATGGCTGGATCAAAGGGTAGATATTCTTTTGTCGCCCTTTGGGCATAGTTCCAAATTGCCCTCCAGAATGGTTGGATCAATTCACAGCTCCACCAGCAATGAATTCATGTCCCCACTTTGCCACATCCCCTCCAGCATTCATTACTTTGCATAGCTGTCATGTTAGCCAATCTGCTAGGTGTGAGGTGATACCTCAGAGTTGTTTTGATTTGCATCTCTCTGATTATAAGAGATGTAGAACACTTTTTCATGTGCTTATTAATAGTTTTGATTTCTTTGGCTGAGAACTGCCTGTTCATGTCCCTTGCCCATTTATCAATTGGAGAATGGCTTGATTTTTTGTACAATTGATTTAGTTCTTTATAAATTTGAGTAATTAAACCTTTGTCAGAGGTTTTTATGAAGATTGTTTCCCAATTTGTTGCTACCCTTCTGATTTTAGTTACATTGGTTTTGTTTGTACAAAAACTTTTCAATTTGATGTAATCCAGATTATTTATTTTGCATTTTGTAACTCTTTCTAATTCTTGCTTGGTTTTGAAGTATTTCCCTTCCCAAAGGTCTGACATGTATACTATTCTGTGTTCGCCTAATTTTCTTATAGTTTCCTTCTTTATGTTCAAGTCATTCACCCATTTTGAATTTATCTTGGTGTAGGGTGTGAGGTGTTGATCTAAGCCTAATCTTTCCCACACTGTCCTCCAATTTTCCCAGCAGTTTTTATGAAATAGTGGATTTTTGTCCCAAAAGCTGGGATCTTTGGGTTTGTCATATACTGTCTTGCTGAGGTTGCTTGCCCCCAGTCTATTCCACTGATCCTCCTTTCTGTCTCTTAGCCAGTACCAAATTGTTTTGATGACCGCTGCTTTGTAATATAGTCTGAGATCTGGGACTGCAAGACCCCCTTCCTTTGTATTTTTTTTCATTATTTCCCTGGTTATCCTTGATCTTTTGTTCTTCCAAATGAACTTTGTTATGTTTTTTTCTAAATCAGTAAAAAACTTTTTTGGAAGTTCCATAGGTATGGCACTAAATAGATAGATGAGTTTGGGTAGGAGGGTCATTTTTATTATATTGGCTCGTCCTACCCATGAGCAGTTAATGTTCTTCCAATTGTTCAAGTCTAGTTTTAGTTGTGTGGAAAGTGTTTTGTAGTTGTGTTCATATAGATCCTGTGTTTGTCTCGGGAGATAGATTCCTAAGTATTTTATTTTGTCTAGGGTGATTTTGAATGGGATTTCTCTTTCTAGTTCTTGCTGCTGAGCTGTGTTGGAATTATATAGAAAGGCTGATGACTTATGTGGGTTTATTTTGTATCCTGCAACTTTACTAAAGTTATTGATTATTTCGATTAGCTTTTTGGTTGAATCTCTAGGCGTCTTTAAGTAGACCATCATGTCATCTGCAAAGAGCGATAATTTGGTCTCCTCCTTGCCTATTTTGATGCCTTCAATTTTTTTTCTTCTCTAATTGCTACTGCTAGTGTTTCTAATACAATGTCAAATAATAGAGGTGATAGTGGGCATCCTTGTTTCACTCCTGATCTTAATGGGAATGGATTTAGTTTATCCCCATTGCAGATGATATGAGCTGATGGTTTTAGATATATACTGTTTATTATTTTTAGGAATGACCCTTCTATTCCTATGCTTTCTAGTGTTTTTAGTAGGAATGGGTATTGTGTTTTATCAAAGGCTTTTTCTGCATCTATTGAGATAATCATGTGGTTCTTGTTGGTTTGCTTGTTGATGTGGTCAATTATGTGGATAGTTTTTCTAATGTTGAACCAGCCCTGCATCCCTGGTATAAATCCTACTTGATCATGGTGGATGACCCTTCTAATCACTTGCTGGAGTCTTTTTGCTAGTATCCTATTTAAGATTTTTGCATCTATATTCATTACGGAGATTGGTCTATAATTTTCTTTCTCTGTTTTTGGCCTGCCTGGTTTTGGAATCAGTACCATGCTTGTGTCATCAAAGGAGTTTGGTAGAACTCCCTCTTTGCTTATTATGTCCAATAGTTTGTATAGTATTGGGATTAACTGTTCTCTGAATGTTTGATAGAATTCACTGGTGAATCCATCAGGCCCTGGGGATTTTTTCTTAGGAAGTTCTTTGATGGCCTGTTGGATTTCTTTTTCTGATATGGGATTACTTAAGAAAACTATTTCTTCTTCTGACATTGACACTCCCTGTTTCAGGCCCCTCCCAGTATTGACACTCCCTATTTAAGGCCCCTCCCAGCATTGACACTCCCTGTTTAAGGCCCCTCCCAGCTTTGACACTCCCTGTTTAAGGCCCTTCCCAGCATTGACACTCCCTGATTAAGGCCCCTCCCAGCATTGACACTCCCTGTTTAAGGCCCTTCCCAGCATTGACACTCCCTGTTTAAGGCCCCTCCCAGCATTGACACTCCCTGTTTAAGGCCCCTCCCAGCTTTGACACTCCCTGTTTAAGGCCCTTCCCAGCATTGACACTCCCTGTTTAAGGCCCCTCCCAGCATTGACACTCCCTGTTTAAGGACCCTCCCAGCATTGATATTCCCTGTTTAAGGCCCCTCCCAGCATTGACACTCCCTGTTTAAGGCCCCTCCCAGCATTGACACTCCCAGTTTAAGGCCCCTCCCAGCATTGACACTCCCTGTTAGAGGCCCCTCCCAGCATTGACACTCCCTGTTTAAGGACCCTCCCAGCATTGACACTCCCTGTTTAAGGCCCGTCCCAGCATTGACACTCCCTGTTTAAGGCCCCTCCCAGCATTGACACTCCCTGTTTAAGGCCCCTCCCAGCATTGACACTCCCTGTTTAAGGCCCCTCCCAGCATTGACACTCCCTGCTTAAGGCCCCTCCCAGGATTGACACTCCCTGTTTCAGGCCCCTCCCAGCATTGACACTCCCTGTTTAAGGACCCTCCCAAGATTGACACTCCCTGTTTAAGGCCCCTCCCAGCATTGACACTCCCTGTTTAAGGCCCCGCCCTGCACTGACACTCCCTGTTTAAGACCCCTCCGAGCATTGACACTCCCTGTTTAAGGCCCCTCCCAGCACTGACACTCCCTGTTTAAGGCCACACCCAGCATTGACACTCCCTGTTTCAGGCCCCTCCCAGCATTGACACTCCCTGTTTAAGGCCCCTCCCAGCACTGACACTCCCTGTTTAAGGCCCCTCCAAGCATTGACACTCACAGTTTAAGGCCCCACCTAGCACTAACACTCCCTGTTTAAGGCCCCTCCCAGCATTGACACTCCCTGTTTAAGGCCCCTCCTAGCATTGACACCCCCTGTTTAAGGCCCCTCCCAGCATTGACATTCCCTGTTTAAGGCCCCACCCTGCACTGACACTCCCTGTTTAAACCCCTCCCAGTATTGACACTCCCTGCTTAAGGCCCCTCCCAGCATTGACACTCCCTGTTTAAGGCCCCTCCCAGCATTGACACTCCCTGTTTAAGGCCCGTCCCAGCATTGACACTCCCTGTTTAAGGCCCCTCCCAGCATTGACACTCCCTGTTTAAGGCCCCTCCCAGTATTGACACTCCCTGTTTAAGGCCCCTCCCAGCATTGACACTCCCTGTTTAAGGCCCCTCCCAGCATTGACACTCCCTGTTTAAGGACCCTCCCACGATTGACACTCCCTGTTTAAGGCCCCTCCCAGCATTGACACTCCCTGTTTAAGGCCCCACCCTGCGCTGACACTCCCTGTTTTAACCCCTCCCAGTATTGACACTCCCTGTTTAAGGCCCCTCCCAGCATTGACACTCCCTGTTTAAGGCCCCTCCCAGCATTGACACTCCCTGTTTAAGGCCTCTCCCAGCATTGACACTCCCTGTTTAAGGCCCCTCCCAGCATTGACACTCCCTGTTTAAGGCCCCTCCCAGCATTGACACTCCCTGTTTAAGGACCCTCCCACGATTGACACTCCCTGTTTAAGGCCCCTCCCAGCATTGACACTCCCTGTTTAAGGCCCCACCCTGCACTTACACTCCCTGTTTAAACCCCTCCCAGTATTGACACTCCCTGTTTAAACCCCTCCCAGTATTGACACTCCCTGTTTAAGGCCCCTCCCAGCATTGACACTCCCTGGTTAAGTCCCCTCCCAGCATTGACACTCCCTGTTTAAGGCCCCTCCCAGCATTGACACTCCCTGTTTCAGGCCCCTCCCAGCATTGACACTCCCTGTTTAAGGACCCTCCCAAGATTGACACTCCCTGTTTAAGGCCCCTCCCAGCATTGACACTCCCTGTTTAAGGCCCCTCCCAGCATTGACACTCCCTGTTTAAGGCCCCTCCCAGCATTGACACTCCCTGTTTCAGGCCCCTCCCAGCATTGACACTCCCTGTTTAAGGACCCTCCCAAGATTGACACTCCCTGTTTAAGGCCCCTCCCAGCATTGACACTCCCTGGTTAAGTCCCCTCCCAGCATTGACACTCCCTGTTTAAGGCCCCTCCCAGCATTGACACTCCCTGTTTAAGGCCCCTCCCAGCATTGACACTCCCTGTTTAAGGACCCACGCTGCACTGACACTCCCTGTTTAAGGCCCCACCCTGCACTGACACTCCCTGTTTAAGACCCCTCCCAGCATTGACACTCCCTGTTTAAGGCCCCTCCCAGCATTGACACTCCCTGTTTCAGGCCCCTCCCAGCATTGACACTCCCTGTTTAAGGACCCTCCCAAGATTGACACTCCCTGTTTAAGGCCCCTCCCAGCATTGACACTCCCTGTTTAAGGCCCCACCCTGCGCTGACACTCCCTGTTTTAACCCCTCCCAGTATTGACACTCCCTGTTTAAGGCCCCTCCCAGCATTGACACTCCCTGTTTAAGGCCCCTCCCAGCATTGACACTCCCTGTTTAAGGCCCCTCCCAGCATTGACACTCCCCGTTTCAGGCCCCTCCCAGCATTGACACTCCCTGTTTCAGGCCCCACCCTGCACTGACACTCCCTGTTTAAACCCCTCCCTGTATTGGCACTCCCTGCTTAAGGCCCCTCCCAGCATTGACACTCCCTGTTTAAGGCCCCTCCCAGCATTGACACTCCCTGTTTAAGGCCCCACCCTGCACTGAAACTCCCTGTTTAAGACCCCTCCCAGCATTGAGACTCACAGTTTAAGGCCCCTCCCAGTATTGACACTCCCTGTTTAAGGCCCCTCCCAGCATTGACATTCCCTGTTTAAGGCCCCTCCCAGCATTGACACTCCCTGGTTAAGTCCCCTCCCAGCATTGACACTCCCTGTTTAAGGCCCCTCCCAGCATTGACACTCCCTGTTTAAGGCCCCTCCCAGCATTGACACTCCCTGTTTAAGGCCCCTCCCAGCATTGACACTCCCTGTTTCAGGCCCCTCCCAGCATTGACACTCCCTGTTTAAGGACCCTCCCAAGATTGACACTCCCTGTTAAAGGCCCCTCCCAGCATTGACACTCCCTGTTTAAGGCCCCACCCTGCGCTGACACTCCCTGTTTTAAACCCTCCCAGTATTGAAACTCCCTGTTTAAGGCCCCTCCCAGCATTGACACTCCCTGTTTAAGGCCCCTCCCAGCATTGACACTCCCTGTTTAAGGCCCCTCCCAGCATTGACACTCCCTGTTTCAGGCCCCTCCCAGCATTGACACTCCCTGTTTCAGGCCCCTCCCAGCATTGACACTCCCTGTTTCAGGCCCCTCCCAGCATTGACACTCCCTGTTTCAGGCCCCTCCCAGCATTGACACTCCCTGTTTCAGGCCCCTCCCAGCATTGACACTCCCTGTTTCAGGCCCCTCCCAGCATTGACACTCCCTGTTTAAGGACCCACCCTGCACTGACACTCCCTGTTTAAGGCCCCACCCTGCACTGACACTCCCTGTTTAAGGCCCCTCCCAGCATTGACACTCCCTGGTTAAGTCCCCTCCCAGCATTGACACTCCCTGTTTAAGGCCCCTCCCAGCATTGACACTCCCTGTTTAAGGCCCCTCCCAGCATTGACACTCCCTGTTTAAGGCCCCTCCCAGCATTGACACTCCCTGTTTCAGGCCCCTCCCAGCATTGACACTCCCTGTTTAAGGCCCCTCCCAGCATTGACACTCCCTGTTTAAGGCCCCTCCCAGCATTGACACTCCCTGTTTAAGGCCCCTCCCAGCATTGACACTCCCTGTTTAAGGCCCCTCCCAGCATTCACACTCCCTGTTTAAGGCCCCTCCCAGCATTGACACTCCCTGTTTAAGGCCACTCCCAGCATTGACACTCCCTGTTTAAGGCCCCTCCAAGCATTGACACTCCCTGTTTCAGGCCCCTCCCAGCATTGACACTCCCTGTTTAAGGACCCTCCCACGATTGACACTCCCTGTTTAAGGCCACTCCCAGCATTGACACTCCCTGGTTAAGTCCCCTCCCAGCATTGACACTCCCTGTTTAAGGCCCCTCCCAGCATTGACACTCCCTGTTTAAGGCCACTCCCAGCATTGACACTCCCTGTTTAAGGCCCCTCCCAGCATTGACACTCCCTGTTTCAGGCCCCTCCCAGCATTGACACTCCCTGTTTAAGGCCCCTCCCAGCATTGACACTCCCTGTTTAAGGCCCCTCCCAGCATTGACACTCCCTGTTTAAGGCCCCTCCCAGCATTCACACTCCCTGTTTAAGGCCCCTCCCAGCATTGACACTCCCTGTTTAAGGCCCCTCCCAGCATTGACACTCCCTGTTTAAGGCCCCTCCAAGCATTGACACTCCCTGTTTCAGGCCCCTCCCAGCATTGACACTCCCTGTTTAAGGACCCTCCCACGATTGACACTCCCTGTTTAAGGCCACTCCCAGCATTGACACTCCCTGTTTAAGGCCCCACCCTGCACTGACACTCCCTGTTTAAACCCCTCCCTGTATTGACACTCCCTGCTTAAGGCCCCTCCCAGCATTTACACTCCCTGTTTAAGGCCCCACCCTGCGCTGACACTCCCTGTTTAACCCCTCCCAGTATTGACACTCCCTGTTTAAGGCCCCTCCCAGCATTGACACTCCCTGTTTAAGGCCCCTCCCAGCATTGACACTCCCTGTTTAAGGCCCCTCCCAGCATTGACACTCCCTGTTTCAGGCCCCTCCCAGCATTGACACTCCCTGTTTCAGGCCCCTCCCAGCATTGACACTCCCTGTTTCAGGCCCCTCCCAGCATTGACACTCCCTGTTTAAGGACCCACCCTGCACTGACACTCCCTGTTTAAGACAGCTCCCAGCATTGACACTCCCTGTTTAATGCCCCTCCCAGCATTGCCACTCCCTGTTTAAGGCCCCTCCCAGCATTGACACTCCCTGTTTAAGGCCCCTCCCAGCATTGACACTCCCTGAAGCCACACCTAGCACTGACACTCCCTCTTTATTTTTTTTTATTTAAACATTATTTTATTTGGTTGTTTTCATACATTGTTCATTGGAAACAAAGATCGTTTTCTTTTCCTCCCCCCCCCCCCCCGCCTTTCCCTCTCCCATAGCCGACGCATGATTCCCTGGTTATCACATGTGTTCTTGACTCGAACCCATTTCCCTGTTGTTGGAATTTGCATTATCGTGTTCATTTAGAGTCTCTCCTCAGTCTTATCTCCTCCAACCCTGTAGTCAAGCAGTTGTTTTTCATTGGTGTTTTTACTCCCACAGTTTATACTCTGCTTGTGGGTAGTATTTTTTTTAGATCCCTGCAGATTGTTCAGGGAAATTGCATTGATACTAATGGAGAAGTCTATCACCTTCGATTGTACCACAGTGTATCAGTCTCTGTGTACAATGTTTTCCTGGTTCTGCTCCTTTCGCTCTGCATCAGTTCCTGGAGGTTGTTCCAGTCTCCATGGAATCCCTCCACTTTATTATTCCTTTTTACACAATAATATTCCATCACCAACATATACCACAATTTGTTCAGCCATTCCCCAATTGATGGGCATCCCCTCGTTTTCCAATTTTTAGACACCACAAAGAGCGCAGCTATGAATATTCTTGTACAAGTCTTTTTGTCCATTATCTCTTTGGGGTACAAACCCAGCGGTGCTATGGCTGGATCAAAGGGTAGATATTCTTTTGTCGCCCTTTGGGCATAGTTCCAAATTGCCCTCCAGAATGGTTGGATCAATTCACAACTCCACCAGCAATGAATTCATGTCCCCACTTTGCCACATCCCCTCCAGCATTCATTACTTTGCATAGCTGTCATGTTAGCCAATCTGCTAGGTGTGAGGTGATACCTCAGAGTTGTTTTGATTTGCATCTCTCTGATTATAAGAGATGTAGAACACTTTTTCATGTGCTTATTAATAGTTTTGATTTCTTTGGCTGAGAACTGCCTGTTCATGTCCCTTGCCCATTTATCAATTGGAGAATGGCTTGATTTTTTGTACAATTGATTTAGTTCTTTATAAATTTGAGTAATTAAACCTTTGTCAGAGGTTTTTATGAAGATTGTTTCCCAATTTGTTGCTACCCTTCTGATTTTAGTTACATTGGTTTTGTTTGTACAAAAACTTTTCAATTTGATGTAATCCAGATTATTTATTTTGCATTTTGTAACTCTTTCTAATTCTTGCTTGGTTTTGAAGTATTTCCCTTCCCAAAGGTCTGACATGTATACTATTCTGTGTTCGCCTAATTTTCTTATAGTTTCCTTCTTTATGTTCAAGTCATTCACCCATTTTGAATTTATCTTGGTGTAGGGTGTGAGGTGTTGATCTAAGCCTAATCTTTCCCACACTGTCCTCCAATTTTCCCAGCAGTTTTTATGAAATAGTGGATTTTTGTCCCAAAAGCTGGGATCTTTGGGTTTGTCATATACTGTCTTGCTGAGGTTGCTTGCCCCCAGTCTATTCCACTGATCCTCCTTTCTGTCTCTTAGCCAGTACCAAATTGTTTTGATGACCGCTGCTTTGTAATATAGTCTGAGATCTGGGACTGCAAGACCCCCTTCCTTTGTATTTTTTTTCATTATTTCCCTGGTTATCCTTGATCTTTTGTTCTTCCAAATGAACTTTGTTATGTTTTTTTCTAAATCAGTAAAAAACTTTTTTGGAAGTTCCATAGGTATGGCACTAAATAGATAGATGAGTTTGGGTAGGAGGGTCATTTTTATTATATTGGCTCGTCCTACCCATGAGCAGTTAATGTTCTTCCAATTGTTCAAGTCTAGTTTTAGTTGTGTGGAAAGTGTTTTGTAGTTGTGTTCATATAGATCCTGTGTTTGTCTCGGGAGATAGATTCCTAAGTATTTTATTTTGTCTAGGGTGATTTTGAATGGGATTTCTCTTTCTAGTTCTTGCTGCTGAGCTGTGTTGGAATTATATAGAAAGGCTGATGACTTATGTGGGTTTATTTTGTATCCTGCAACTTTACTAAAGTTATTGATTATTTCGATTAGCTTTTTGGTTGAATCTCTAGGCGTCTTTAAGTAGACCATCATGTCATCTGCAAAGAGCGATAATTTGGTCTCCTCCTTGCCTATTTTGATGCCTTCAATTTTTTTTCTTCTCTAATTGCTACTGCTAGTGTTTCTAATACAATGTCAAATAATAGAGGTGATAGTGGGCATCCTTGTTTCACTCCTGATCTTAATGGGAATGGATTTAGTTTATCCCCATTGCAGATGATATGAGCTGATGGTTTTAGATATATACTGTTTATTATTTTTAGGAATGACCCTTCTATTCCTATGCTTTCTAGTGTTTTTAGTAGGAATGGGTATTGTATTTTATCAAAGGCTTTTCCTGCATCTATTGAGATAATCATGTGGTTCTTGTTGGTTTGCTTGTTGATGTGGTCAATTATGTGGATAGTTTTTCTAATGTTGAACCAGCCCTGCATCCCTGGTATAAATCCTACTTGATCATGGTGGATGACCCTTCTACTCACTTGCTGGAGTCTTTTTGCTAGTATCCTATTTAAGATTTTTGCATCTATATTCATTAGGGAGATTGGTCTATAATTTTCTTTCTCTGTTTTTGGCCTGCCTGGTTTTGGAATCAGTACCATGCTTGTGTCATCAAAGGAGTTTGGTAGAACTCCCTCTTTGCTTATTATGTCCAATAGTTTGTATAGTATTGGGATTAACTGTTCTCTGAATGTTTGATAGAATTCACTGGTGAATCCATCAGGCCCTGGGGATTTTTTCTTAGGAAGTTCTTTGATGGCCTGTTGGATTTCTTTTTCTGATATGGGATTACTTAAGAAAACTATTTCTTCTTCTGACATTGACACTCCCTGTTTCAGGCCCCTCCCAGTATTGACACTCCCTATTTAAGGCCCCTCCCAGCATTGACACTCCCTGTTTAAGGCCCCACCCTGCGCTGACACTCCCTGTTTAAGGCCCTTCCCAGCATTGACACTCCCTGATTAAGGCCCCTCCCAGCATTGACACTCCCTGTTTAAGGCCCTTCCCAGCATTGACACTCCCTGTTTAAGGCCCCTCCAAGCATTGACACTCCCTGTTTAAGGCCCCTCCCAGCTTTGACACTCCCTGTTTAAGGCCCCTCCCAGCATTGACACTCCCTGTTAGAGGCCCCTCCCAGCATTGACACTCCCTGTTTAAGACTCCTCCCAGCATTGACATTCCCTGTTTAAGGCCCCTCCCAGCATTGACACTCCCTGTTTAAGGCCCCTCCCAGCATTGACACTCCCTGTTTAAGGCCCCTCCCAGCATTGACACTCCCTGTTAGAGGCCCCTCCCAGCATTGACACTCCCTGTTTAAGGACCCTCCCAGCATTGACACTCCCTGTTTCAGGCCCTTCCCAGCATTGACACTCCCTGTTTAAGGCCCCTCCCAGCATTGACACTCCCTGTTTCAGGCCCCTCCCAGCATTGACACTCCCTGTTAGAGGCCCCTCCCAGCATTGACACTCCCTGTTTAAGGACCCTCCCACGATTGACACTCCCTGTTTAAGGACCCTCCCAGCATTGACACGCCCTGTTTTAGGCCCCTCCCAACATTGACACTCCCTGTTTAAGACCCCTCCCAGCATTGACACTCCCTGTTTAAGGCTCCTCCCAGCATTGACACTCCCTGTTTAAGACTCCTCCCAGTATTGACACTCCCTGTTTAAGACCCCTCCCAGCATTGACACTCCCTGTTTAAGGCCCGTCCCAGCATTGACACTCCCTGTTTCAGGCCCCTCCCAGCATTGACACTCCCAGTTTAAGGACCCTCCCACGATTGACACTCCCTGTTTAAGGACCCTCCCACGATTGACACTCCCTGTTTAAGCCCCTTCCCAGCATGGACACTCCCTGTTTAAGGCCCCACCCTGCATAGACACTCCCTGTTTAAGACCCCTCCCAGCATTGACACTCCCTGTTTAAGGCCCCTCCCAGCATTGACACTCCCTGTTTAAGGCCCTTCCCAGCATGGACACTCCCTGTTTAAGGCCCCACCCAGCATGGACACTCCCTGTTTAAGGCCCCTCCCAGCATTGACACTCCCTGTTTAAGGCCCCTCCCAGCATTGACACTCCCTGTTTAAGGCCCCTCCCACCGTTGACACTCCCTGTTTAAGGCCCCTCCCAGCATTGACACACCCTGTTTAAGGCCCCTCCCAGCATTGACACTCCCTGTTTAAGGACACTCACAGGATTGACACTCCCTGTTTAAGGCCCCTCCCAGCATTGACACTCCTTGTATAACTCCCCTCCCAGCATTGACACGCCCTGTTTTATGCCTCTCCCAGCATTGACACTCCCTGTTAAAGGCCCCCCCCAGCTTTGACACTCCCTGTTTAAGGGCCTTCCCAGCATTGACACTCCCTGTTTAAGGCCCCACCCTGCACTGACACTCCCTGTTTAAACCCCTCCCAGTATTGACACTCCCTGTTTAAACCCCTCCCAGTATTGACACTCCCTGTTTAAGGCCCCACTCATCATTGACACTCCCCGTTTAAGGCCCCTCCCAGCATTGACACACCCCATTTAAGGCCCCTCCTAGCATTGACACTCCCAGTTTAAGGCCCCACCCAGCATTGACACTCCCTGTTTAAGGCCCCTCCCAGCATTGACACTCCCTGTTTAAGGCCCCTCCCAGCATTGACACTCCCTGTTTAAGGCCCCTCCCACCGTTGACACTCCCTGTTTAAGGCCCCTCCCAGCATTGACACTCCCTGTTTAAGGCCCCTCCCAGCATTGACACTCCCTGTTTAAGGACACTCACAGGATTGACACTCCCTGTTTAAGGCCCCTACCAGCATTGACACTCCTTGTATAACTCCCCTCCCAGCATTGACACGCCCTGTTTTATGCCTCTCCCAGCATTGACACTCCCTGTTTAAGGCCCCTCCCAGCTTTGACACTCCCTGTTTAAGGCCCCACCCTGCACTGACACTCCCTGTTTAAACCCCTCCCAGTATTGACACTCCCTGTTTATACCCCTCCCAGCATTGACACACCCCATTTAAGGCCCCTCCCAGCATTGACACTCCCAGTTTAAGGCCCCTCCCACCATTGACACTCCCTGTTTAAGGCCCCTCCCAGCATTGACACTCCCTGTTTAAGGACCCTCCCACGATTGACACTCCCTGTTTAAGGCCCCTCCCAGCATTGACACTCCCCGTTTAAGGCCCCTCCCAGCATTGACACACCCCATTTAAGGCCCCTCCCAGCATTGACACTCCCAGTTTAAGGCCCCTCCCACCATTGACACTCCCTGTTTCAGGTCCCTCCCAGCATTGACACTCCCTGTTTAAGGACCCTCCCACGATTGACACTCCCTGTTTAAGGCCCCTCCCAGCATTGACACTCCCTGTTTAAGGCCCCACCCTGCACTGACACTCCCTGTTTAAACCCCTCCCAGTATTGACACTCCCTGTTTAAGGACCCTCCCACGATTGACAATCCCTGTTTAAGGCCCCTCCCAGCATTGACACTCCCAGTTTAAGACCCCTCCCAGTATTGACACTCCCTGTTTAAGGCCCCTCCCAGCATTGACACTCCCTGTTTAAGGCCCCTTCCAGCATTGACACTCCCTGTTTAAGGCCCCTCCCAGCATTGACACTCCCTGTTTAAGGCCCCTCCCAGCATTCACACTCCCTGTTTAAGGCCCCTCCCAGCATTGACACTCCCTGTTTAAGGCCCCTCCCAGCATTGACACTCCCTGTTTATGGCCCCTCCAAGCATTGACTCTCCGTGTTTCAGGCCCCTCCCAGCATTGACACTCCCTGTTTAAGGACCCTCCCACGATTGACACTCCCTGTTTAAGGCCACTCCCAGCATTGACACTCCCTGTTTAAGGCCCCACCCTGCACTGACACTCCCTGTTTAAACCCCTCCCTGTATTGACACTCCCTGCTTAAGGCCCCTCCCAGCATTGACACTCCCTGTTTAAGGCCCCACCCTGCACTGACACTCCCTGTTTAAACCCCTCCCAGTATTGACACTCCCTGTTTAAGGCCCCTCCCAGCATTAACACTCCCTGTTTAAGGCCCCTCCCAGCATTGACACTCCCTGTTTAAGGCCCCACCCTGCACTGACACTCCCTGTTTTAACCCCTCCCAGTATTGACACTCCCTGTTTAAGGCCCCTCCCAGCATTGACACTCCCTGTTTAAGGCCCCTCCCAGCATTGACACTCCCTGTTTAAGGCCCCTCCCAGCATTGACACTCCCTGTTTAAGGCCCCTCCCAGCATTGACACTCCCTGTTTAAGGCCCCTCCCAGCATTGACACTCCCTGTTTCAGGCCCCTCCCAGCATTGACACTCCCTGTTTCAGGCCCCTCCCAGCATTGACACTCCCTGTTTCAGGCCCCTCCCAGCATTGACACTCCCTGTTTCAGGCCCCTCCCAGCATTGACACTCCCTGTTTAAGGACCCACCCTGCACTGACACTCCCTGTTTAAGGCCCCACCCTGCACTGACACTCCCTGTTTAAGGCCCCTCCCAGCATTGACACTCCCTGTTTAAGGCCCCTCCCACCGTTGACACTCCCTGTTTAAGGCCCCTCCCAGCATTGACACTCCCTGTTTAAGGCCCCTCCCAGCATTGACACTCCCTGTTTAAGGACACTCACAGGATTGACACTCCCTGTTTCAGGCCCCTCCCAGCATTGACACTCCCTGTTTAAGGACACTCACAGGATTGACACTCCCTGTTTAAGGACCATCCCAAGATTGACACTCCCTGTTTAAGGCCCCTCCCAGCATTGACACTCCCTGTTTAAGGCCCCACCCTGCGCTGACACTCCCTGTTTTAACCCCTTCCAGTATTGACACTCCCTGTTTAAGGCCCCTCCCAGCATTGACACTCCCTGTTTAAGGCCCCTCCCAGCATTGACACTCCCTGTTTAAGGCCCCTCCCAGCATTGACACTCCCTGTTTAAGGCCCCTCCCAGCATTGACACTCCCTGTTTCAGGCCCCTCCCAGCATTGACACTCCCTGTTTCAGGCCCCTCCCAGCATTGACACTCCCTGTTTCAGGCCCCTCCCAGCATTGACACTCCCTGTTTCAGGCCCCTCCCAGCATTGACACTCCCTGTTTCAGGCCCCTCCCAGCATTGACACTCCCTGTTTAAGGACCCACCCTGCACTGACACTCCCTGTTTAAGACAGCTCCCAGCATTGACACTCCCTGTTTAATGCCCCTCCCAGCATTGCCACTCCCTTTTTAAGGCCCCTCCCAGTATTGCCACTCCCTGTTTAAGGACCCTCCCAGCATTGACACTCCCTGAAGCCACACCTAGCACTGACACTCCCTCTTTATTTTTTTTTTATTTAAACATTATTTTATTTGGTTGTTTTCATACATTGTTCATTGGAAACAAAGATCGTTTTCTTTTCCTCCCCCCCCCGCCTTTCCCTCTCCCATAGCCGACGCATGATTCCCTGGTTATCACATGTGTTCTTGACTCGAACCCATTTCCCTGTTGTTGGAATTTGCATTATAGTGTTCATTTAGAGTCTCTCCTCAGTCTTATCTCCTCCAACCCTGTAGTCAAGCAGTTGTTTTTCATCGGTGTTTTTACTCCCACAGTTTATACTCTGCTTGTGGGTAGTATTTTTTTTAGATCCCTGCAGATTGTTCAGGGAAATTGCATTGATACTAATGGAGAAGTCTATCACCTTCGATTGTACCACAGTGTATCAGTCTCTGTGTACAATGTTTTCCTGGTTCTGCTCCTTTCGCTCTGCATCAGTTCCTGGAGGTTGTTCCAGTCTCCATGGAATCCCTCCACTTTATTATTCCTTTTTACACAATAATATTCCATCACCAACATATACCACAATTTGTTCAGCCATTCCCCAATTGATGGGCATCCCCTCGTTTTCCAATTTTTAGACACCACAAAGAGCGCAGCTATGAATATTCTTGTACAAGTCTTTTTGTCCATTATCTCTTTGGGGTACAAACCCAGCGGTGCTATGGCTGGATCAAAGGGTAGATATTCTTTTGTCGCCCTTTGGGCATAGTTCCAAATTGCCCTCCAGAATGGTTGGATCAATTCACAACTCCACCAGCAATGAATTCATGTCCCCACTTTGCCACATCCCCTCCAGCATTCATTACTTTGCATAGCTGTCATGTTATACAATCTGCTAGGTGTGAGGTGATACCTCAGAGTTGTTTTGATTTGCATCTCTCTGATTATAAGAGATGTAGAACACTTTTTCATGTGCTTATTAATAGTTTTGATTTCTTTGGCTGAGAACTGCCTGTTCATGTCCCTTGCCCATTTATCAATTGGAGAATGGCTTGATTTTTTGTACAATTGATTTAGTTCTTTATAAATTTGAGTAATTAAACCTTTGTCAGAGGTTTTTATGAAGATTGTTTCCCAATTTGTTGCTACCCTTCTGATTTTAGTTACATTGGTTTTGTTTGTACAAAAACTTTTCAATTTGATGTAATCCAGATTATTTATTTTGCATTTTGTAACTCTTTCTAATTCTTGCTTGGTTTTGAAGTATTTCCCTTCCCAAAGGTCTGACATGTATACTATTCTGTGTTCGCCTAATTTTCTTATAGTTTCCTTCTTTATGTTCAAGTCATTCACCCATTTTGAATTTATCTTGGTGTAGGGTGTGAGGTGTTGATCTAAGCCTAATCTTTCCCACACTGTCCTCCAATTTTCCCAGCAGTTTTTATGAAATAGTGGATTTTTGTCCCAAAAGCTGGGATCTTTGGGTTTGTCATATACTGTCTTGCTGAGGTTGCTTGCCCCCAGTCTATTCCACTGATCCTCCTTTCTGTCTCTTAGCCAGTACCAAATTGTTTTGATGACCGCTGCTTTGTAATATAGTCTGAGATCTGGGACTGCAAGACCCCCTTCCTTTGTATTTTTTTTCATTATTTCCCTGGTTATCCTTGATCTTTTGTTCTTCCAAATGAACTTTGTTATGTTTTTTTCTAAATCAGTAAAAAACTTTTTTGGAAGTTCCATAGGTATGGCACTAAATAGATAGATGAGTTTGGGTAGGAGGGTCATTTTTATTATATTGGCTCGTCCTACCCATGAGCAGTTAATGTTCTTCCAATTGTTCAAGTCTAGTTTTAGTTGTGTGGAAAGTGTTTTGTAGTTGTGTTCATATAGATCCTGTGTTTGTCTCGGGAGATAGATTCCTAAGTATTTTATTTTGTCTAGGGTGATTTTGAATGGGATTTCTCTTTCTAGTTCTTGCTGCTGAGCTGTGTTGGAATTATATAGAAAGGCTGATGACTTATGTGGGTTTATTTTGTATCCTGCAACTTTACTAAAGTTATTGATTATTTCGATTAGCTTTTTGGTTGAATCTCTAGGCGTCTTTAAGTAGACCATCATGTCATCTGCAAAGAGCGATAATTTGGTCTCCTCCTTGCCTATTTTGATGCCTTCAATTTTTTTTCTTCTCTAATTGCTACTGCTAGTGTTTCTAATACAATGTCAAATAATAGAGGTGATAGTGGGCATCCTTGTTTCACTCCTGATCTTAATGGGAATGGATTTAGTTTATCCCCATTGCAGATGATATGAGCTGATGGTTTTAGATATATACTGTTTATTATTTTTAGGAATGACCCTTCTATTCCTATGCTTTCTAGTGTTTTTAGTAGGAATGGGTATTGTATTTTATCAAAGGCTTTTCCTGCATCTATTGAGATAATCATGTGGTTCTTGTTGGTTTGCTTGTTGATGTGGTCAATTATGTGGATAGTTTTTCTAATGTTGAACCAGCCCTGCATCCCTGGTATAAATCCTACTTGATCATGGTGGATGACCCTTCTACTCACTTGCTGGAGTCTTTTTGCTAGTATCCTATTTAAGATTTTTGCATCTATATTCATTAGGGAGATTGGTCTATAATTTTCTTTCTCTGTTTTTGGCCTGCCTGGTTTTGGAATCAGTACCATGCTTGTGTCATCAAAGGAGTTTGGTAGAACTCCCTCTTTGCTTATTATGTCCAATAGTTTGTATAGTATTGGGATTAACTGTTCTCTGAATGTTTGATAGAATTCACTGGTGAATCCATCAGGCCCTGGGGATTTTTTCTTAGGAAGTTCTTTGATGGCCTGTTGGATTTCTTTTTCTGATATGGGATTACTTAAGAAAACTATTTCTTCTTCTGACATTGACACTCCCTGTTTCAGGCCCCTCCCAGTATTGACACTCCCTATTTAAGGCCCCTCCCAGCATTGACACTCCCTGTTTAAGGCCCCACCCTGCGCTGACACTCCCTGTTTAAGGCCCTTCCCAGCATTGACACTCCCTGATTAAGGCCCCTCCCAGCATTGACACTCCCTGTTTAAGGCCCTTCCCAGCATTGACACTCCCTGTTTAAGGCCCCTCCAAGCATTGACACTCCCTGTTTAAGGCCCCTCCCAGCTTTGACACTCCCTGTTTAAGGCCCCTCCCAGCATTGACACTCCCTGTTAGAGGCCCCTCCCAGCATTGACACTCCCTGTTTAAGACTCCTCCCAGCATTGACATTCCCTGTTTAAGGCCCCTCCCAGCATTGACACTCCCTGTTTAAGGCCCCTCCCAGCATTGACACTCCCTGTTTAAGGCCCCTCCCAGCATTGACACTCCCTGTTAGAGGCCCCTCCCAGCATTGACACTCCCTGTTTAAGGACCCTCCCAGCATTGACACTCCCTGTTTCAGGCCCTTCCCAGCATTGACACTCCCTGTTTAAGGCTCCTCCCAGCATTGACACTCCCTGTTTCAGGCCCCTCCCAGCATTGACACTCCCTGTTAGAGGCCCCTCCCAGCATTGACACTCCCTGTTTAAGGACCCTCCCACGATTGACACTCCCTGTTTAAGGACCCTCCCAGCATTGACACGCCCTGTTTTAGGCCCCTCCCAACATTGACACTCCCTGTTTAAGACCCCTCCCAGCATTGACACTCCCTGTTTAAGGCTCCTCCCAGCATTGACACTCCCTGTTTAAGACTCCTCCCAGTATTGACACTCCCTGTTTAAGACCCCTCCCAGCATTGACACTCCCTGTTTAAGGCCCCTCCCAGCATTGACACTCCCTGTTTCAGGCCCCTCCCAGCATTGACACTCCCAGTTTAAGGACCCTCCCACGATTGACACTCCCTGTTTAAGGACCCTCCCACGATTGACACTCCCTGTTTAAGCCCCTTCCCAGCATGGACACTCCCTGTTTAAGGCCCCACCCTGCATAGACACTCCCTGTTTAAGACCCCTCCCAGCATTGACACTCCCTGTTTAAGGCCCCTCCCAGCATTGACACTCCCTGTTTAAGGCCCTTCCCAGCATGGACACTCCCTGTTTAAGGCCCCACCCAGCATGGACACTCCCTGTTTAAGGCCCCTCCCAGCATTGACACTCCCTGTTTAAGGCCCCTCCCAGCATTGACACTCCCTGTTTAAGGCCCCTCCCACCGTTGACACTCCCTGTTTAAGGCCCCTCCCAGCATTGACACACCCTGTTTAAGGCCCCTCCCAGCATTGACACTCCCTGTTTAAGGACACTCACAGGATTGACACTCCCTGTTTAAGGCCCCTCCCAGCATTGACACTCCTTGTAAAACTCCCCTCCCAGCATTGACACGCCCTGTTTTATGCCTCTCCCAGCATTGACACTCCCTGTTAAAGGCCCCCCCCAGCTTTGACACTCCCTGTTTAAGGGCCTTCCCAGCATTGACACTCCCTGTTTAAGGCCCCACCCTGCACTGACACTCCCTGTTTAAACCCCTCCCAGTATTGACACTCCCTGTTTAAACCCCTCCCAGTATTGACACTCCCTGTTTAAGGCCCCACTCATCATTGACACTCCCCGTTTAAGGCCCCTCCCAGCATTGACACACCCCATTTAAGGCCCCTCCTAGCATTGACACTCCCAGTTTAAGGCCCCACCCAGCATTGACACTCCCTGTTTAAGGCCCCTCCCAGCATTGACACTCCCTGTTTAAGGCCCCTCCCAGCATTGACACTCCCTGTTTAAGGCCCCTCCCACCGTTGACACTCCCTGTTTAAGGCCCCTCCCAGCATTGACACTCCCTGTTTAAGGCCCCTCCCAGCATTGACACTCCCTGTTTAAGGACACTCACAGGATTGACACTCCCTGTTTAAGGCCCCTACCAGCATTGACACTCCTTGTATAACTCCCCTCCCAGCATTGACACGCCCTGTTTTATGCCTCTCCCAGCATTGACACTCCCTGTTTAAGGCCCCTCCCAGCTTTGACACTCCCTGTTTAAGGCCCCACCCTGCACTGACACTCCCTGTTTAAACCCCTCCCAGTATTGACACTCCCTGTTTATACCCCTCCCAGCATTGACACACCCCATTTAAGGCCCCTCCCAGCATTGACACTCCCAGTTTAAGGCCCCTCCCACCATTGACACTCCCTGTTTAAGGCCCCTCCCAGCATTGACACTCCCTGTTTAAGGACCCTCCCACGATTGACACTCCCTGTTTAAGGCCCCTCCCAGCATTGACACTCCCCGTTTAAGGCCCCTCCCAGCATTGACACACCCCATTTAAGGCCCCTCCCAGCATTGACACTCCCAGTTTAAGGCCCCTCCCACCATTGACACTCCCTGTTTCAGGTCCCTCCCAGCATTGACACTCCCTGTTTAAGGACCCTCCCACGATTGACACTCCCTGTTTAAGGCCCCTCCCAGCATTGACACTCCCTGTTTAAAGCCCCACCCTGCACTGACACTCCCTGTTTAAACCCCTCCCAGTATTGACACTCCCTGTTTAAGGACCCTCCCACGATTGACAATCCCTGTTTAAGGCCCCTCCCAGCATTGACACTCCCAGTTTAAGACCCCTCCCAGTATTGACACTCCCTGTTTAAGGCCCCTCCCAGCATTGACACTCCCTGTTTAAGGCCCCTTCCAGCATTGACACTCCCTGTTTAAGGCCCCTCCCAGCATTGACACTCCCTGTTTAAGGCCCCTCCCAGCATTCACACTCCCTGTTTAAGGCCCCTCCCAGCATTGACACTCCCTGTTTAAGGCCCCTCCCAGCATTGACACTCCCTGTTTATGGCCCCTCCAAGCATTGACTCTCCGTGTTTCAGGCCCCTCCCAGCATTGACACTCCCTGTTTAAGGACCCTCCCACGATTGACACTCCCTGTTTAAGGCCACTCCCAGCATTGACACTCCCTGTTTAAGGCCCCACCCTGCACTGACACTCCCTGTTTAAACCCCTCCCTGTATTGACACTCCCTGCTTAAGGCCCCTCCCAGCATTGACACTCCCTGTTTAAGGCCCCACCCTGCACTGACACTCCCTGTTTAAACCCCTCCCAGTATTGACACTCCCTGTTTAAGGCCCCTCCCAGCATTAACACTCCCTGTTTAAGGCCCCTCCCAGCATTGACACTCCCTGTTTAAGGCCCCACCCTGCACTGACACTCCCTGTTTTAACCCCTCCCAGTATTGACACTCCCTGTTTAAGGCCCCTCCCAGCATTGACACTCCCTGTTTAAGGCCCCTCCCAGCATTGACACTCCCTGTTTAAGGCCCCTCCCAGCATTGACACTCCCTGTTTAAGGCCCCTCCCAGCATTGACACTCCCTGTTTAAGGCCCCTCCCAGCATTGACACTCCCTGTTTCAGGCCCCTCCCAGCATTGACACTCCCTGTTTCAGGCCCCTCCCAGCATTGACACTCCCTGTTTCAGGCCCCTCCCAGCATTGACACTCCCTGTTTCAGGCCCCTCCCAGCATTGACACTCCCTGTTTAAGGACCCACCCTGCACTGACACTCCCTGTTTAAGGCCCCACCCTGCACTGACACTCCCTGTTTAAGGCCCCTCCCAGCATTGACACTCCCTGTTTAAGGCCCCTCCCACCGTTGACACTCCCTGTTTAAGGCCCCACCCTGCACTGACACTCCCTGTTTAAGGCCCCTCCCAGCATTGACACTCCCTGTTTAAGGACACTCCCAGCATTGACACTCCCTGTTTAAGGCCCCTCCCAGCATTGACACTCCCTGTTTCAGGCCCCTCCCAGCATTGACACTCCCTTTTTAAGGACCCTCCCAAGATTGACATTCCCTGTTTAAGGCCCCTCCCAGCATTGACACTCCCTGTTTAAGGCCCCACCCTGCGCTGACACTCCCTGTTTTAACCCCTCCCAGTATTGACACTCCCTGTTTAAGGCCCCTCCCAGCATTGACACTCCCTGTTTAAGGCCCCTCCCAGCATTGACACTCCCTGTTTAAGGCCCCTCCCAGCATTGACACTCCCTGTTTAAGGCCCCTCCCAGCATTGACACTCCCTGTTTCAGGCCCCTCCCAGCATTGACACTCCCTGTTTCAGGCCCCTCCCAGCATTGACACTCCCTGTTTCAGGCCCCTCCCAGCATTGACACTCCCTGTTTCAGGCCCCTCCCAGCATTGACACTCCCTGTTTCAGGCCCCTCCCAGCATTGACACTCCCTGTTTAAGGACCCACCCTGCACTGACACTCCCTGTTTAAGACAGCTCCCAGCATTGACACTCCCTGTTTAATGCCCCTCCCAGCATTGCCACTCCCTGTTTAAGGCCCCTCCCAGCATTGACACTCCCTGTTTAAGGCCCCTCCCAGCATTGACACTCCCTGAAGCCACACCTAGCACTGACACTCCCTCTTTATTTTTTTTTTATTTAAACATTATTTTATTTGGTTGTTTTCATACATTGTTCATTGGAAACAAAGATCGTTTTCTTTTCCTCCCCCCCCCCGCCTTTCCCTCTCCCATAGCCGACGCATGATTCCCTGGTTATCACATGTGTTCTTGACTCGAACCCATTTCCCTGTTGTTGGAATTTGCATTATAGTGTTCATTTAGAGTCTCTCCTCAGTCTTATCTCCTCCAACCCTGTAGTCAAGCAGTTGTTTTTCATCGGTGTTTTTACTCCCACAGTTTATACTCTGCTTGTGGGTAGTATTTTTTTTTAGATCCCTGCAGATTGTTCAGGGAAATTGCATTGATACTAATGGAGAAGTCTATCACCTTCGATTGTACCACAGTGTATCAGTCTCTGTGTACAATGTTTTCCTGGTTCTGCTCCTTTCGCTCTGCATCAGTTCCTGGAGGTTGTTCCAGTCTCCATGGAATCCCTCCACTTTATTATTCCTTTTTACACAATAATATTCCATCACCAACATATACCACAATTTGTTCAGCCATTCCCCAATTGATGGGCATCCCCTCGTTTTCCAATTTTTAGACACCACAAAGAGCGCAGCTATGAATATTCTTGTACAAGTCTTTTTGTCCATTATCTCTTTGGGGTACAAACTCAGCGGTGCTATGGCTGGATCAAAGGGTAGATATTCTTTTGTCGCCCTTTGGGCATAGTTCCAAATTGCCCTCCAGAATGGTTGGATCAATTCACAACTCCACCAGCAATGAATTCATGTCCCCACTTTGCCACATCCCCTCCAGCATTCATTACTTTGCATAGCTGTCATGTTATACAATCTGCTAGGTGTGAGGTGATACCTCAGAGTTGTTTTGATTTGCATCTCTCTGATTATAAGAGATGTAGAACACTTTTTCATGTGCTTATTAATAGTTTTGATTTCTTTGGCTGAGAACTGCCTGTTCATGTCCCTTGCCCATTTATCAATTGGAGAATGGCTTGATTTTTTGTACAATTGATTTAGTTCTTTATAAATTTGAGTAATTAAACCTTTGTCAGAGGTTTTTATGAAGATTGTTTCCCAATTTGTTGCTACCCTTCTGATTTTAGTTACATTGGTTTTGTTTGTACAAAAACTTTTCAATTTGATGTAATCCAGATTATTTATTTTGCATTTTGTAACTCTTTCTAATTCTTGCTTGGTTTTGAAGTATTTCCCTTCCCAAAGGTCTGACATGTATACTATTCTGTGTTCGCCTAATTTTCTTATAGTTTCCTTCTTTATGTTCAAGTCATTCACCCATTTTGAATTTATCTTGGTGTAGGGTGTGAGGTGTTGATCTAAGCCTAATCTTTCCCACACTGTCCTCCAATTTTCCCAGCAGTTTTTATGAAATAGTGGATTTTTGTCCCAAAAGCTGGGATCTTTGGGTTTGTCATATACTGTCTTGCTGAGGTTGCTTGCCCCCAGTCTATTCCACTGATCCTCCTTTCTGTCTCTTAGCCAGTACCAAATTGTTTTGATGACCGCTGCTTTGTAATATAGTCTGAGATCTGGGACTGCAAGACCCCCTTCCTTTGTATTTTTTTTCATTATTTCCCTGGTTATCCTTGATCTTTTGTTCTTCCAAATGAACTTTGTTATGTTTTTTTCTAAATCAGTAAAAAACTTTTTTGGAAGTTCCATAGGTATGGCACTAAATAGATAGATGAGTTTGGGTAGGAGGGTCATTTTTATTATATTGGCTCGTCCTACCCATGAGCAGTTAATGTTCTTCCAATTGTTCAAGTCTAGTTTTAGTTGTGTGGAAAGTGTTTTGTAGTTGTGTTCATATAGATCCTGTGTTTGTCTCGGGAGATAGATTCCTAAGTATTTTATTTTGTCTAGGGTGATTTTGAATGGGATTTCTCTTTCTAGTTCTTGCTGCTGAGCTGTGTTGGAATTATATAGAAAGGCTGATGACTTATGTGGGTTTATTTTGTATCCTGCAACTTTACTAAAGTTATTGATTATTTCGATTAGCTTTTTGGTTGAATCTCTAGGCGTCTTTAAGTAGACCATCATGTCATCTGCAAAGAGCGATAATTTGGTCTCCTCCTTGCCTATTTTGATGCCTTCAATTTTTTTTCTTCTCTAATTGCTACTGCTAGTGTTTCTAATACAATGTCAAATAATAGAGGTGATAGTGGGCATCCTTGTTTCACTCCTGATCTTAATGGGAATGGATTTAGTTTATCCCCATTGCAGATGATATGAGCTGATGGTTTTAGATATATACTGTTTATTATTTTTAGGAATGACCCTTCTATTCCTATGCTTTCTAGTGTTTTTAGTAGGAATGGGTATTGTATTTTATCAAAGGCTTTTCCTGCATCTATTGAGATAATCATGTGGTTCTTGTTGGTTTGCTTGTTGATGTGGTCAATTATGTGGATAGTTTTTCTAATGTTGAACCAGCCCTGCATCCCTGGTATAAATCCTACTTGATCATGGTGGATGACCCTTCTACTCACTTGCTGGAGTCTTTTTGCTAGTATCCTATTTAAGATTTTTGCATCTATATTCATTAGGGAGATTGGTCTATAATTTTCTTTCTCTGTTTTTGGCCTGCCTGGTTTTGGAATCAGTACCATGCTTGTGTCATCAAAGGAGTTTGGTAGAACTCCCTCTTTGCTTATTATGTCCAATAGTTTGTATAGTATTGGGATTAACTGTTCTCTGAATGTTTGATAGAATTCACTGGTGAATCCATCAGGCCCTGGGGATTTTTTCTTAGGAAGTTCTTTGATGGCCTGTTGGATTTCTTTTTCTGATATGGGATTACTTAAGAAAACTATTTCTTCTTCTGACATTGACACTCCCTGTTTCAGGCCCCTCCCAGTATTGACACTCCCTATTTAAGGCCCCTCCCAGCATTGACACTCCCTGTTTAAGGCCCCTCCCAGCTTTGACACTCCCTGTTTAAGGCCCTTCCCAGCATTGACACTCCCTGATTAAGGCCCCTCCCAGCATTGACACTCCCTGTTTAAGGCCCTTCCCAGCATTGACACTCCCTGTTTAAGGCCCCTCCAAGCATTGACACTCCCTGTTTAAGGCCCCTCCCAGCTTTGACACTCCCTGTTTAAGGCCCCTCCCAGCATTGACACTCCCTGTTAGAGGCCCCTCCCAGCATTGACACTCCCTGTTTAAGACTCCTCCCAGCATTGACATTCCCTGTTTAAGGCCCCTCCCAGCATTGACACTCCCTGTTTAAGGCCCCTCCCAGCATTGACACTCCCTGTTTAAGGCCCCTCCCAGCATTGACACTCCCTGTTAGAGGCCCCTCCCAGCATTGACACTCCCTGTTTAAGGACCCTCCCAGCATTGACACTCCCTGTTTCAGGCCCCTCCCAGCATTGACACTCCCTGTTTAAGGCCCCTCCCAGCATTGACACTCCCTGTTTCAGGCCCCTCCCAGCATTGACACTCCCTGTTAGAGGCCCCTCCCAGCATTGACACTCCCTGTTTAAGGACCCTCCCACGATTGACACTCCCTGTTTAAGGACCCTCCCAGCATTGACACGCCCTGTTTTAGGCCCCTCCCAACATTGACACTCCCTGTTTAAGACCCCTCACAGCATTGACACTCCCTGTTTAAGGCTCCTCCCAGCATTGACACTCCCTGTTTAAGACTCCTCCCAGTATTGACACTCCCTGTTTAAGACCCCTCCCAGCATTGACACTCCCTGTTTAAGGCCCCTCCCAGCATTGACACTCCCTGTTTCAGGCCCCTCCCAGCATTGACACTCCCAGTTTAAGGACCCTCCCACGATTGACACTCCCTGTTTAAGGACCCTCCCACGATTGACACTCCCTGTTTAAGCCCCTTCCCAGCATGGACACTCCCTGTTTAAGGCCCCACCCTGCATAGACACTCCCTGTTTAAGACCCCTCCCAGCATTGACACTCCCTGTTTAAGGCCCCTCCCAGCATTGACACTCCCTGTTTAAGGCCCTTCCCAGCATGGACATTCCCTGTTTAAGGCCCCACCCAGCATTGACACTCCCTGTTTAAGGCCCCTCCCAGCATTGACACTCCCTGTTTAAGGCCCCTCCCAGCATTGACACTCCCTGTTTAAGGCCCCTCCCACCGTTGACACTCCCTGTTTAAGGCCCCTCCCAGCATTGACACACCCTGTTTAAGGCCCCTCCCAGCATTGACACTCCCTGTTTAAGGACACTCACAGGATTGACACTCCCTGTTTAAGGCCCCTCCCAGCATTGACACTCCTTGTATAACTCCCCTCCCAGCATTGACACGCCCTGTTTTATGCCTCTCCCAGCATTGACACTCCCTGTTAAAGGCCCCCCCCAGCTTTGACACTCCCTGTTTAAGGGCCTTCCCAGCATTGACACTCCCTGTTTAAGGCCCCACCCTGCACTGACACTCCCTGTTTAAACCCCTCCCAGTATTGACACTCCCTGTTTAAACCCCTCCCAGTATTGACACTCCCTGTTTAAGGCCCCACTCATCATTGACACTCCCCGTTTAAGGCCCCTCCCAGCATTGACACACCCCATTTAAGGCCCCTCCTAGCATTGACACTCCCAGTTTAAGGCCCCACCCAGCATTGACACTCCCTGTTTAAGGCCCCTCCCAGCATTGACACTCCCTGTTTAAGGCCCCTCCCAGCATTGACACTCCCTGTTTAAGGCCCCTCCCACCGTTGACACTCCCTGTTTAAGGCCCCTCCCAGCATTGACACTCCCTGTTTAAGGCCCCTCCCAGCATTGACACTCCCTGTTTAAGGACACTCACAGGATTGACACTCCCTGTTTAAGGCCCCTACCAGCATTGACACTCCTTGTATAACTCCCCTCCCAGCATTGACACGCCCTGTTTTATGCCTCTCCCAACATTGACACTCCCTGTTTAAGGCCCCTCCCAGCTTTGACACTCCCTGTTTAAGGGCCTTCCCAGCATTGACACTCCCTGTTTAAGGCCCCACCCTGCACTGACACTCCCTGTTTAAACCCCTCCCAGTATTGACACTCCCTGTTTATACCCCTCCCAGTATTGACACTCCCTGTTTAAGGCCCCACTCAGCATTGACACTCCCCGTTTAAGGCCCCTCCCAGCATTGACACACCCCATTTAAGGCCCCTCCCAGCATTGACACTCCCAGTTTAAGGCCCCTCCCACCATTGACACTCCCTGTTTAAGGCCCCTCCCAGCATTGACACTCCCTGTTTAAGGCCCCTCCCAGCATTGACACTCCCAGTTTAAGACCCCTCCCAGTATAGACACTCCCTGTTTAAGGCCCCACCCTGCACTTACACTCCCTGTTGAAGGCCCCTCCCAGCATTGACACTCCCTGTTTAAGGCCCCTCCCAGCATTGACACTCCCTGTTTAAGGCCCCTCCCAGCATTGACACTCCCTGTTTAAGGCCCCTCCCAGCATTGACACTCCCTGTTTCAGGTCCCTCCCAGCATTGACACTCCCTGTTTAAGGACCCTCCCACGATTGACACTCCCTGTTTAAGGCCCCTCCCAGCATTGACACTCCCTGTTTAAGGCCCCACCCTGCACTGACACTCCCTGTTTAAACCCCTCCCAGTATTGGCACTCCCTGTTTAAGGACCCTCCCACGATTGACAATCCCTGTTTAAGGCCCCTCCCAGCATTGACACTCCCAGTTTAAGACCCCTCCCAGTATTGACACTCCCTGTTTAAGGCCCCTCCCAGCATTGACACTCCCTGTTTAAGGCCCCTTCCAGCATTGACACTCCCTGTTTAAGGCCCCTCCCAGCATTGACACTCCCTGTTTAAGGCCCCTCCCAGCATAAACACTCCCTGTTTAAGGCCCCTCCCAGCATTGACACTCCCTGTTTAAGGCCCCTCCCAGCATTGACACTCCCTGTTTATGGCCCCTCCAAGCATTGACACTCCGTGTTTCAGGCCCCTCCCAGCATTGACACTCCCTGTTTAAGGACCCTCCCACGATTGACACTCCCTGTTTAAGGCCACTCCCAGCATTGACACTCCCTGTTTAAGGCCCCACCCTGCACTGACACTCCCTGTTTAAACCCCTCCCTGTATTGACACTCCCTGCTTAAGGCCCCTCCCAGCATTGACACTCCCTGTTTAAGGCCCCACCCTGCACTGACACTCCCTGTTTAAACCCCTCCCAGTATTGACACTCCCTGTTTAAGGCCCCTCCCAGCATTAACACTCCCTGTTTAAGGCCCCTCCCAGCATTGACACTCCCTGTTTAAGGCCCCACCCTGCTCTGACACTCCCTGTTTTAACCCCTCCCAGTATTTACACTCCCTGTTTAAGGCCCCTCCCAGCATTGACACTCCCTGTTTAAGGCCCCTCCCAGCATTGACACTCCCTGTTTAAGGCCCCTCCCAGCATTGACACTCCCTGTTTAAGGCCCCTCCCAGCATTGACACTCCCTGTTTAAGGCCCCTCCCAGCATTGACACTCCCTGTTTCAGGCCCCTCCCAGCATTGACACTCCCTGTTTCAGGCCCCTCCCAGCATTGACACTCCCTGTTTCAGGCCCCTCCCAGGATTGACACTCCCTGTTTCAGGCCCCTCCCAGCATTGACACTCCCTGTTTAAGGACCCACCCTGCACTGACACTCCCTGTTTAAGGCCCCACCCTGCACTGACACTCCCTGTTTAAGGCCCCTCCCAGCATTGACACTCCCTGTTTAAGGCCCCTCCCACCGTTGACACTCCCTGTTTAAGGCCCCTCCCAGCATTGACACTCCCTGTTTAAGGCCCCTCCCAGCATTGACACTCCCTGTTTAAGGCCCCTCCCAGCATTGACACTCCCTGTTTAAGGCCCCTCCCAGCATTGACACTCCCTGTTTAAGGCCCCTCCCAGCATTGACACTCCCTGTTTCAGGCCCCTCCCAGCATTGACACTCCCTGTTTCAGGCCCCTCCCAGCATTGACACTCCCTGTTTCAGGCCCCTCCCAGCATTGACACTCCCTGTTTCAGGCCCCTCCCAGCATTGACACTCCCTGTTTAAGGACCCACCCTGCACTGACACTCCCTGTTTAAGGCCCCACCCTGCACTGACACTCCCTGTTTAAGGCCCCTCCCAGCATTGACACTCCCTGTTTAAGGCCCCTCCCACCGTTGACACTCCCTGTTTAAGGCCCCTCCCAGCATTGACACTCCCTGTTTAAGGACACTCACAGGATTGACACTCCCTGTTTCAGGCCCCTCCCAGCATTGACACTCCCTGTTTAAGGACACTCACAGGATTGACACTCCCTGTTTAAGGACCATCCCAAGATTGACACTCCCTGTTTAAGGCCCCTCCCAGCATTGACACTCCCTGTTTAAGGCCCCACCCTGCGCTGACACTCCCTGTTTTAACCCCTTCCAGTATTGACACTCCCTGTTTAAGGCCCCTCCCAGCATTGACACTCCCTGTTTAAGGCCCCTCCCAGCATTGACACTCCCTGTTTAAGGCCCCACCCTGCGCTGACACTCCCTGTTTTAACCCCTCCCAGTATTGACACTCCCTGTTTAAGGCCCCTCCCAGCATTGACACTCCCTGTTTAAGGCCCCTCCCAGCATTGACACTCCCTGTTTAAGGCCCCACCCTGCGCTGACACTCCCTGTTTTAACCCCTCCCAGTATTGACACTCCCTGTTTAAGGCCCCTCCCAGCATTGACACTCCCTGTTTAAGGCCCCTCCCATCATTGACACTCCCTGTTTAAGGCCCGTCCCAGCATTGACACTCCCTGTTTAAGGCCCCTCCCAGCATTGACACTCCCAGTTTAAGACCCCTCCCAGTATAGATACTCCCTGTTTAAGGCCCCACCCTTCACTTACACTCCCTGTTGAAGGCCCCTCCCAGCATTGACACTCCCTGTTTAAGGCCCCTCCCAGCATTGACACTCCCTGTTTAAGGCCCCTCCCAGTACTGACACTCCCTGTTTAAACCCCTCCCAGTATTGACACTCCCTGTTTAAGGCCCCTCCCAGCATTAACACTCCCTGTTTAAGACCCCTCCCAGCATTGACACTCCCTGTTTAAGGCCCCTCCCAGCATTGACACTCCCTGGTTAAGTCCCCTCCCAGCATTGACACTCCCTGTTTAAGGCCCCTCCCAGCATTGACACTCCCTGTTTAAGGCCCCTCCCAGCATTGACACTCCCTGTTTAAGGCCCCTCCCAGCATTGACACTCCCTGTTTCAGGCCCCTCCCAGCATTGACACTCCCTGTTTAAGGACCCTCCCAAGATTGACACTCCCTGTTTAAGGCCCCTCCCAGCATTGACACTCCCTGTTTAAGGCCCCACCCTGCGCTGACACTCGCTGTTTTAACCCCTCCCAGTATTGACACTCCCTGTTTAAGGCCCCTCCCAGCATTGACACTCCCTGTTTAAGGCCCCTCCCAGCATTGACACTCCCTGTTTAAGGCCCCTCCCAGCATTGACACTCCCTGTTTCAGGCCCCTCCCAGCATTGACACTCCCTGTTTCAGGCCCCTCCCAGCATTGACACTCCCTGTTTCAGGCCCCTCCCAGCATTGACACTCCCTGGTTAAGTCCCCTCCCAGCATTGACACTCCCTGGTTAAGTCCCCTCCCAGCATTGACACTCCCTGTTTAAGGCCCCTCCCAGCATTGACACTCCCTGTTTAAGGCCCCTCCCAGCACTGACACTCCCTGTTTAAGGCCCCACCCTGCACTGACACTCCCTGTTTAGGGCCCCTCCCAGCTTTGACACTCCCTGTTTAAGGCCCTTCCCAGCATTGACAATCCCTGATTAAGGCCCCTCCCAGCATTGACACTCCCTGTTTAGGGCCCTTCCCAGCATTGACACTCCCTGTTTAAGGCCCCTCCCAGCATTTACACTCCCTGTTTAAGGCCCCTCCCAGCATTGACACTCCCTGTTTCAGGCCCCTCCCAGCATTGACACTCCCAGTTTAAGGATGCTCCCACGATTGACACTCCCTGTTTTAGGCCCCTCCCAGCATTGACACTCCCTGTTTAAGGCCCCTCCCAGCATTGACACTCCCTGTTTAAGGACACTCACAGGATTGACACTCCCTGTTTCAGGCCCCTCCCAGCATTGACACTCCCTGTTTAAGGACCATCCCAAGATTGACACTCCCTGTTTAAGGCCCCTCCCAGCATTGACACTCCCTGTTTAAGGCCCCACCCTGCGCTGACACTCCCTGTTTTAACCCCTTCCAGTATTGACACTCCCTGTTTAAGGCCCCTCCCAGCATTGACACTCCCTGTTTAAGGCCCCTCCCAGCATTGACACTCCCTGTTTAAGGCCCCTCCCAGCATTGACACTCCCTGTTTAAGGCCCCTCCCAGCATTGACACTCCCTGTTTCAGGCCCCTCCCAGCATTGACACTCCCTGTTTCAGGCCCCTCCCAGCATTGACACTCCCTGTTTCAGGCCCCTCCCAGCATTGACACTCCCTGTTTCAGGCCCCTCCCAGCATTGACACTCCCTGTTTCAGGCCCCTCCCAGCATTGACACTCCCTGTTTAAGGACCCACCCTGCACTGACACTCCCTGTTTAAGACAGCTCCCAGCATTGACACTCCCTGTTTAATGCCCCTCCCAGCATTGCCACTCCCTTTTTAAGGCCCCTCCCAGTATTGACACTCCCTGTTTAAGGACCCTCCCAGCATTGACACTCCCTGAAGCCACACCTAGCACTGACACTCCCTCTTTATTTTTTTTTTATTTAAACATTATTTTATTTGGTTGTTTTCATACATTGTTCATTGGAAACAAAGATTGTTTTCTTTTCCTCCCCCCCCCGCCTTTCCCTCTCCCATAGCCGACGCATGATTCCCTGGTTATCACATGTGTTCTTGACTCGAACCCATTTCCCTGTTGTTGGAATTTGCATTATAGTGTTCATTTAGAGTCTCTCCTCAGTCTTATCTCCTCCAACCCTGTAGTCAAGCAGTTGTTTTTCATCGGTGTTTTTACTCCCACAGTTTATACTCTGCTTGTGGGTAGTATTTTTTTTAGATCCCTGCAGATTGTTCAGGGAAATTGCATTGATACTAATGGAGAAGTCTATCACCTTCGATTGTACCACAGTGTATCAGTCTCTGTGTACAATGTTTTCCTGGTTCTGCTCCTTTCGCTCTGCATCAGTTCCTGGAGGTTGTTCCAGTCGCCATGGAATCCCTCCACTTTATTATTCCTTTTTACACAATAATATTCCATCACCAACATATACCACAATTTGTTCAGCCATTCCCCAATTGATGGGCATCCCCTCGTTTTCCAATTTTTAGACACCACAAAGAGCGCAGCTATGAATATTCTTGTACAAGTCTTTTTGTCCATTATCTCTTTGGGGTACAAACCCAGCGGTGCTATGGCTGGATCAAAGGGTAGATATTCTTTTGTCGCCCTTTGGGCATAGTTCCAAATTGCCCTCCAGAATGGTTGGATCAATTCACAACTCCACCAGCAATGAATTCATGTCCCCACTTTGCCACATCCCCTCCAGCATTCATTACTTTGCATAGCTGTCATGTTATACAATCTGCTAGGTGTGAGGTGATACCTCAGAGTTGTTTTGATTTGCATCTCTCTGATTATAAGAGATGTAGAACACTTTTTCATGTGCTTATTAATAGTTTTGATTTCTTTGGCTGAGAACTGCCTGTTCATGTCCCTTGCCCATTTATCAATTGGAGAATGGCTTGATTTTTTGTACAATTGATTTAGTTCTTTATAAATTTGAGTAATTAAACCTTTGTCAGAGGTTTTTATGAAGATTGTTTCCCAATTTGTTGCTACCCTTCTGATTTTAGTTACATTGGTTTTGTTTGTACAAAAACTTTTCAATTTGATGTAATCCAGATTATTTATTTTGCATTTTGTAACTCTTTCTAATTCTTGCTTGGTTTTGAAGTATTTCCCTTCCCAAAGGTCTGACATGTATACTATTCTGTGTTCGCCTAATTTTCTTATAGTTTCCTTCTTTATGTTCAAGTCATTCACCCATTTTGAATTTATCTTGGTGTAGGGTGTGAGGTGTTGATCTAAGCCTAATCTTTCCCACACTGTCCTCCAATTTTCCCAGCAGTTTTTATGAAATAGTGGATTTTTGTCCCAAAAGCTGGGATCTTTGGGTTTGTCATATACTGTCTTGCTGAGGTTGCTTGCCCCCAGTCTATTCCACTGATCCTCCTTTCTGTCTCTTAGCCAGTACCAAATTGTTTTGATGACCGCTGCTTTGTAATATAGTCTGAGATCTGGGACTGCAAGACCCCCTTCCTTTGTATTTTTTTTCATTATTTCCCTGGTTATCCTTGATCTTTTGTTCTTCCAAATGAACTTTGTTATGTTTTTTTCTAAATCAGTAAAAAACTTTTTTGGAAGTTCCATAGGTATGGCACTAAATAGATAGATGAGTTTGGGTAGGAGGGTCATTTTTATTATATTGGCTCGTCCTACCCATGAGCAGTTAATGTTCTTCCAATTGTTCAAGTCTAGTTTTAGTTGTGTGGAAAGTGTTTTGTAGTTGTGTTCATATAGATCCTGTGTTTGTCTCGGGAGATAGATTCCTAAGTATTTTATTTTGTCTAGGGTGATTTTGAATGGGATTTCTCTTTCTAGTTCTTGCTGCTGAGCTGTGTTGGAATTATATAGAAAGGCTGATGACTTATGTGGGTTTATTTTGTATCCTGCAACTTTACTAAAGTTATTGATTATTTCGATTAGCTTTTTGGTTGAATCTCTAGGCGTCTTTAAGTAGACCATCATGTCATCTGCAAAGAGCGATAATTTGGTCTCCTCCTTGCCTATTTTGATGCCTTCAATTTTTTTTCTTCTCTAATTGCTACTGCTAGTGTTTCTAATACAATGTCAAATAATAGACGTGATAGTGGGCATCCTTGTTTCACTCCTGATCTTAATGGGAATGGATTTAGTTTATCCCCATTGCAGATGATATGAGCTGATGGTTTTAGATATATACTGTTTATTATTTTTAGGAATGACCCTTCTATTCCTATGCTTTCTAGTGTTTTTAGTAGGAATGGGTATTGTATTTTATCAAAGGCTTTTCCTGCATCTATTGAGATAATCATGTGGTTCTTGTTGGTTTGCTTGTTGATGTGGTCAATTATGTGGATAGTTTTTCTAATGTTGAACCAGCCCTGCATCCCTGGTATAAATCCTACTTGATCATGGTGGATGACCCTTCTACTCACTTGCTGGAGTCTTTTTGCTAGTATCCTATTTAAGATTTTTGCATCTATATTCATTAGGGAGATTGGTCTATAATTTTCTTTCTCTGTTTTTGGCCTGCCTGGTTTTGGAATCAGTACCATGCTTGTGTCATCAAAGGAGTTTGGTAGAACTCCCTCTTTGCTTATTATGTCCAATAGTTTGTATAGTATTGGGATTAACTGTTCTCTGAATGTTTGATAGAATTCACTGGTGAATCCATCAGGCCCTGGGGATTTTTTCTTAGGAAGTTCTTTGATGGCCTGTTGGATTTCTTTTTCTGATATGGGATTACTTAAGAAAACTATTTCTTCTTCTGACATTGACACTCCCTGTTTCAGGCCCCTCCCAGTATTGACACTCCCTATTTAAGGCCCCTCCCAGCATTGACACTCCCTGTTTAAGGCCCCTCCCAGCATTGACACTCCCTGTTAGAGGCCCCTCCCAGCATTGACACTCCCTGTTTAAGACTCCTCCCAGCATTGACATTCCCTGTTTAAGGCCCCTCCCAGCATTGACACTCCCTGTTTAAGGCCCCTCCCAGCATTGACACTCCCTGTTTAAGGCCCTTCCCAGCATTGACACTCCCTGTTAGAGGCCCCTCCCAGCATTGACACTCCCTGTTTAAGGACCCTACCAGCATTGACACTCCCTGTTTCAGGCCCCTCCCAGCATTGACACTCCCTGTTTAAGGCGCCTCCCAGCATTGACACTCCCTGTTTAAGGCCCCTCCCAGCATTGACACTCCCTGTTAGAGGCCCCTCCCAGCATTGAAACTCCCTGTTTAAGGACCCTCCCACGATTGACACTCCCTGTTTAAGGCCCCTCCCAGCATTGACACACCCTGTTTTAGGCCCCTCCATACATTGACACTCCCTGTTTAAGACCCCTCCCAGCATTGACACTCACAGTTTAAGGCCCCTCCCAGCATTGACACTCCCTGTTTAAGGCTCCTCCCAGCATTGACACTCCCTGTTTAAGACTCCTCCCAGCATTGACACTCCCTGTTTAAGACCCCTCCCAGCATTGACACTCCCTGTTTAAGGCCCCTCCCAGCATTGACACTCCCTGTTTCAGGCCCCTCCCAGCATTGACACTCCCAGTTTAAGGACCCTCCCACGATTGACACTCCCTGTTTAAGGACCCTCCCAAGATTGACACTCCCTGTTTAAGCCCCTTCCCAGCATTGACACTCCCTGTTTAAGGCCCCACCCTGCACAGACACTCCCTGTTTAAGACCCCTCCCAGTACTGACACTCCCTGTTTAAGTCCCCTCCCAGCATTGACACTCCCTGTTTAAGGCCCCACCCAGCATTGACACTCCCTGTTTAAGGCCCCTCCCAGCATTGACACTCCCTGTTTAAGGCCCCTCCCAGCATTGACACTCCCTGTTTAAGGCCCCTCCCACCGTTGACACTCCCTGTTTAAGGCCCCTCCCAGCATTGACACTCCCTGTTTAAGGCCCCTCCCAGCATTGACACTCCCTGTTTAAGGACACTCACAGGATTGACACTCCCTGTTTAAGGCCCCTCCCAGCATTGACACTCCTTGTATAACTCCCCTCCCAGCATTGACACGCCCTGTTTTATGCCTCTCCCAGCATTGACACTCCCTGTTTAAGGCCCCTCCCAGCATTGACACTCCCAGTTTAAGGCCCCTCCCACCATTGACACTCCCTGTTTAAGGCCCCACCCTGCACTGACACTCCCTGTTTAAACCCCTCCCAGTACTGACACTCCCTGTTTAAGTCCCTTCCCAGCATTGACACTCCCTGTTTAAAGCCCCACCCAGCATTGACACTCCCTGTTTAAGGCCCCTCCCAGCATTGACACTCCCTGTTTAAGGCCCCTCCCAGCATTGACACTCCCTGTTGAAGGCCCCACCCTGCACTGACACTCCCTGTTTAAACCCCTCCCAGTATTGACACTCCCTGTTTAAACCCCTCCCAGTATTGACACTCCCAGTTTAAGGCCCCTCCCAGCATTGACACTCCCTGTTTAAGGACCCTCCCAGCATTGACACTCCCTGTTTAAGGCCCCTCCCAGCATTGACACTCCCTGTTTAAGGCCCCTCCCAGCCTTGACACTCCCTGTTTAAGACCCCTCCCAGCATTGACACTCCCTGTTTAAGGCCCCACCCTGCACTGACACTCCCTGTTTAAACCCCTCCCTGTATTGACACTCCCTGCTTAAGGCCCCTCCCAGCATTGACACTCCCTGTTTAAGGCCCCTCCCAGCATTGACACTCCCTGTTTAAGGCCCCTCCCAGCATTGACACTCCCTGTTTAAGGCCCCTCCCAGCATTGACACTCCCTGCTTAAGGCCCCTCCCAGGATTGACACTCCCTGTTTCAGGCCCCTCCCAGCATTGACACTCCCAGTTTAAGGATGCTCCCACGATTGACACTCCCTGTTTAAGGCCCCTCCCAGCATTGACACTCCCTGTTTAAGGCCCCACCCTGCACTGACACTCCCTGTTTAAGACCCCTCCGAGCATTGACACTCCCTGTTTAAGGCCCCTCCCAGCACTGACACTCCCTGTTTAAGGCCACACCCAGCATTGACACTCCCTGTTTCAGGCCCCTCCCAGCATTGACACTCCCTGTTTAAGGCCCCTCCCAGCACTGACACTCACAGTTTAAGGCCCCACCTAGCACTAACACTCCCTGTTTAAGGCCCCTCCCAGCAGTGACACTCCCTGTTTAAGGCCCCACCCTGCGCTGACACTCCCTGTTTTAACCCCTTCCAGTATTGACACTCCCTGTTTAAGGCCCCTCCCAGCATTGACACTCCCTGTTTAAGGCCCCTCCCAGCATTGACACTCCCTGTTTAAGGCCCCTCCCAGCATTGACACTCCCTGTTTAAGGCCCGTCCCAGCATTGACACTCCCTGTTTAAGGCCCCTCCCAGCATAGACACTCCCTGTTTCAGGCCCCTCCCAGCATTGACACTCCCTGTTTCAGGCCCCTCCCAGCATTGACACTCCCTGTTTCAGGCCCCTCCCAGCATTGACACTCCCTGTTTAAGGACCCACCCTGCACTGACACTCCCTGTTTAAGACAGCTCCCAGCATTGACACTCCCTGTTTAATGCCCCTCCCAGCATTGCCACTCCCTTTTTAAGGCCCCTCCCAGTATTGCCACTCCCTGTTTAAGGACCCTCCCAGCATTGACACTCCCTGAAGCCACACCTAGCACTGACACTCCCTCTTTATTTTTTTTTTATTTAAACATTATTTTATTTGGTTGTTTTCATACATTGTTCATTGGAAACAAAGATCGTTTTCTTTTCCTCCCCCCCCCGCCTTTCCCTCTCCCATAGCCGACGCATGATTCCCTGGTTATCACATGTGTTCTTGACTCGAACCCATTTCCCTGTTGTTGGAATTTGCATTATAGTGTTCATTTAGAGTCTCTCCTCAGTCTTATCTCCTCCAACCCTGTAGTCAAGCAGTTGTTTTTCATCGGTGTTTTTACTCCCACAGTTTATACTCTGCTTGTGGGTAGTATTTTTTTTAGATCCCTGCAGATTGTTCAGGGAAATTGCATTGATACTAATGGAGAAGTCTATCACCTTCGATTGTACCACAGTGTATCAGTCTCTGTGTACAATGTTTTCCTGGTTCTGCTCCTTTCGCTCTGCATCAGTTCCTGGAGGTTGTTCCAGTCTCCATGGAATCCCTCCACTTTATTATTCCTTTTTACACAATAATATTCCATCACCAACATATACCACAATTTGTTCAGCCATTCCCCAATTGATGGGCATCCCTTCGTTTTCCAATTTTTAGACACCACAAAGAGCGCAGCTATGAATATTCTTGTACAAGTCTTTTTGTCCATTATCTCTTTGGGGTACAAACCCAGCGGTGCTATGGCTGGATCAAAGGGTAGATATTCTTTTGTCGCCCTTTGGGCATAGTTCCAAATTGCCCTCCAGAATGGTTGGATCAATTCACAACTCCACCAGCAATGAATTCATGTCCCCACTTTGCCACATCCCCTCCAGCATTCATTACTTTGCATAGCTGTCATGTTATACAATCTGCTAGGTGTGAGGTGATACCTCAGAGTTGTTTTGATTTGCATCTCTCTGATTATAAGAGATGTAGAACACTTTTTCATGTGCTTATTAATAGTTTTGATTTCTTTGGCTGAGAACTGCCTGTTCATGTCCCTTGCCCATTTATCAATTGGAGAATGGCTTGATTTTTTGTACAATTGATTTAGTTCTTTATAAATTTGAGTAATTAAACCTTTGTCAGAGGTTTTTATGAAGATTGTTTCCCAATTTGTTGCTACCCTTCTGATTTTAGTTACATTGGTTTTGTTTGTACAAAAACTTTTCAATTTGATGTAATCCAGATTATTTATTTTGCATTTTGTAACTCTTTCTAATTCTTGCTTGGTTTTGAAGTATTTCCCTTCCCAAAGGTCTGACATGTATACTATTCTGTGTTCGCCTAATTTTCTTATAGTTTCCTTCTTTATGTTCAAGTCATTCACCCATTTTGAATTTATCTTGGTGTAGGGTGTGAGGTGTTGATCTAAGCCTAATCTTTCCCACACTGTCCTCCAATTTTCCCAGCAGTTTTTATGAAATAGTGGATTTTTGTCCCAAAAGCTGGGATCTTTGGGTTTGTCATATACTGTCTTGCTGAGGTTGCTTGCCCCCAGTCTATTCCACTGATCCTCCTTTCTGTCTCTTAGCCAGTACCAAATTGTTTTGATGACCGCTGCTTTGTAATATAGTCTGAGATCTGGGACTGCAAGACCCCCTTCCTTTGTATTTTTTTTCATTATTTCCCTGGTTATCCTTGATCTTTTGTTCTTCCAAATGAACTTTGTTATGTTTTTTTCTAAATCAGTAAAAAACTTTTTTGGAAGTTCCATAGGTATGGCACTAAATAGATAGATGAGTTTGGGTAGGAGGGTCATTTTTATTATATTGGCTCGTCCTACCCATGAGCAGTTAATGTTCTTCCAATTGTTCAAGTCTAGTTTTAGTTGTGTGGAAAGTGTTTTGTAGTTGTGTTCATATAGATCCTGTGTTTGTCTCGGGAGATAGATTCCTAAGTATTTTATTTTGTCTAGGGTGATTTTGAATGGGATTTCTCTTTCTAGTTCTTGCTGCTGAGCTGTGTTGGAATTATATAGAAAGGCTGATGACTTATGTGGGTTTATTTTGTATCCTGCAACTTTACTAAAGTTATTGATTATTTCGATTAGCTTTTTGGTTGAATCTCTAGGCGTCTTTAAGTAGACCATCATGTCATCTGCAAAGAGCGATAATTTGGTCTCCTCCTTGCCTATTTTGATGCCTTCAATTTTTTTTCTTCTCTAATTGCTACTGCTAGTGTTTCTAATACAATGTCAAATAATAGAGGTGATAGTGGGCATCCTTGTTTCACTCCTGATCTTAATGGGAATGGATTTAGTTTATCCCCATTGCAGATGATATGAGCTGATGGTTTTAGATATATACTGTTTATTATTTTTAGGAATGACCCTTCTATTCCTATGCTTTCTAGTGTTTTTAGTAGGAATGGGTATTGTGTTTTATCAAAGGCTTTTTCTGCATCTATTGAGATAATCATGTGGTTCTTGTTGGTTTGCTTGTTGATGTGGTCAATTATGTGGATAGTTTTTCTAATGTTGAACCAGCCCTGCATCCCTGGTATAAATCCTACTTGATCATGGTGGATGACCCTTCTACTCACTTGCTGGAGTCTTTTTGCTAGTATCCTATTTAAGATTTTTGCATCTATATTCATTAGGGAGATTGGTCTATAATTTTCTTTCTCTGTTTTTGGCCTGCCTGGTTTTGGAATCAGTACCATGCTTGTGTCATCAAAGGAGTTTGGTAGAACTCCCTCTTTGCTTATTATGTCCAATAGTTTGTATAGTATTGGGATTAACTGTTCTCTGAATGTTTGATAGAATTCACTGGTGAATCCATCAGGCCCTGGGGATTTTTTCTTAGGAAGTTCTTTGATGGCCTGTTGGATTTCTTTTTCTGATATGGGATTACTTAAGAAAACTATTTCTTCTTCTGACATTGACACTCCCTGTTTCAGGCCCCTCCCAGTATTGACACTCCCTATTTAAGGCCCCTCCCAGCATTGACACTCCCTGTTTAAGGCCCCTCCCAGCTTTGACACTCCCTGTTTAAGGCCCTTCCCAGCATTGACACTCCCTGATTAAGGCCCCTCCCAGCATTGACACTCCCTGTTTAAGGCCCTTCCCAGCATTGACACTCCCTGTTTAAGGCCCCTCCAAGCATTGACACTCCCTGTTTAAGGCCCCTCCCAGCTTTGACACTCCCTGTTTAAGGCCCTTCCCAGCATTGACACTCCCTGTTTAAGGCCCCTCCCAGCATTGACACTCCCTGTTTAAGGACCCTCCCAGCATTGACATTCCCTGTTTAAGGCCCCTCCCAGCATTGACACTCCCTGTTTAAGGCCCCTCCCAGCATTGACACTCCCTGTTTAAGGCCCCTCCCAGCATTGACACTCCCTGTTAGAGGCCCCTCCCAGCATTGACACTCCCTGTTTAAGGACCCTCCCAGCATTGACACTCCCTGTTTAAGGCCCGTCCCAGCATTGACACTCCCTGTTTAAGGCCCCTCCCAGCATTGACACTCCCTGTTTAAGGCCCCTCCCAGCATTGACACTCCCTGTTTAAGGCCCCTCCCAGCATTGACACTCCCTGCTTAAGGCCCCTCCCAGGATTGACACTCCCTGTTTCAGGCCCCTCCCAGCATTGACACTCCCAGTTTAAGGATGCTCCCACGATTGACACTCCCTGTTTAAGGCCCCTCCCAGCATTGACACTCCCTGTTTAAGGCCCCACCCTGCACTGACACTCCCTGTTTAAGACCCCTCCGAGCATTGACACTCCCTGTTTAAGGCCCCTCCCAGCACTGACACTCCCTGTTTAAGGCCACACCCAGCATTGACACTCCCTGTTTCAGGCCCCTCCCAGCATTGACACTCCCTGTTTAAGGCCCCTCCCAGCACTGACACTCCCTGTTTAAGGCCCCTCCAAGCATTGACACTCACAGTTTAAGGCCCCACCTAGCACTAACACTCCCTGTTTAAGGCCCCTCCCAGCAGTGACACTCCCTGTTTAAGGCCCCTCCTAGCATTGACACTCCCTGTTTAAGGCCCCTCCCAGCATTGACATTCCCTGTTTAAGGCCCCACCCTGCACTGACACTCCCTGTTTAAACCCCTCCCAGTATTGACACTCCCTGCTTAAGGCCCCTCCCAGCATTGACACTCCCTGTTTAAGGCCCCTCCCAGCATTGACACTCCCTGTTTATGGCCCGTCCCAGCATTGACACTCCCTGTTTAAGGCCCCTCCCAGCATTGACACTCCCTGTTTAAGGCCCCTCCCAGTATTGACACTCCCTGTTTAAGGCCCCTCCCAGCATTGACACTCCCTGTTTAAGGCCCCTCCCAGCATTGACACTCCCTGTTTAAGGACCCTCCCACGATTGACACTCCCTGTTTAAGGCCCCTCCCAGCATTGACACTCCCTGTTTAAGGCCCCACCCTGCGCTGACACTCCCTGTTTTAACCCCTCCCAGTATTGACACTCCCTGTTTAAGGCCCCTCCCAGCATTGACACTCCCTGTTTAAGGCCCCTCCCAGCATTGACACTCCCTGTTTAAGGCCTCTCCCAGCATTGACACTCCCTGTTTAAGGCCCCTCCCAGCATTGACACTCCCTGTTTAAGGCCCCTCCCAGCATTGACACTCCCTGTTTAAGGACCCTCCCACGATTGACACTCCCTCTTTAAGGCCCCTCCCAGCATTGACACTCCCTGTTTAAGGCCCCACCCTGCACTTACACTCCCTGTTTAAACCCCTCCCAGTATTGACACTCCCTGTTTAAACCCCTCCCAGTATTGACACTCCCTGTTTAAGGCCCCTCCCAGCATTGACACTCCCTGGTTAAGTCCCCTCCCAGCATTGACACTCCCTGTTTAAGGCCCCTCCCAGCATTGACACTCCCTGTTTCAGGCCCCTCCCAGCATTGACACTCCCTGTTTAAGGACCCTCCCAAGATTGACACTCCCTGTTTAAGGCCCCTCCCAGCATTGACACTCCCTGTTTAAGGCCCCTCCCAGCATTGACACTCCCTGTTTAAGGCCCCTCCCAGCATTGACACTCCCTGTTTCAGGCCCCTCCCAGCATTGACACTCCCTGTTTAAGGACCCTCCCAAGATTGACACTCCCTGTTTAAGGCCCCTCCCAGCATTGACACTCCCTGGTTAAGTCCCCTCCCAGCATTGACACTCCCTGTTTAAGGCCCCTCCCAGCATTGACACTCCCTGTTTAAGGCCCCTCCCAGCATTGACACTCCCTGTTTAAGGACCCACGCTGCACTGACACTCCCTGTTTAAGGCCCCACCCTGCACTGACACTCCCTGTTTAAGGCCCCTCCCAGCATTGACACTCCCTGTTTAAGGCCCCTCCCAGCATTGACACTCCCTGTTTCAGGCCCCTCCCAGCATTGACACTCCCTGTTTAAGGACCCTCCCAAGATTGACACTCCCTGTTTAAGGCCCCTCCCAGCATTGACACTCCCTGTTTAAGGCCCCACCCTGCGCTGACACTCCCTGTTTTAACCCCTCCCAGTATTGACACTCCCTGTTTAAGGCCCCTCTCAGCATTGACACTCCCTGTTTAAGGCCCCTCCCAGCATTGACACTCCCTGTTTAAGGCCCCTCCCAGCATTGACACTCCCTGTTTCAGGCCCCTCCCAGCATTGACACTCCCTGTTTCAGGCCCCTCCCAGCATTGACACTCCCTGTTTCAGGCCCCTCCCAGCATTGACACTCCCTGTTTCAGGCCCCTCCCAGCATTGACACTCCCTGTTTCAGGCCCCTCCCAGCATTGACACTCCCTGTTTAAGGCCCCACCCTGCACTGACACTCCCTGTTTAAGACAGCTCCCAGCATTGACACTCCCTGTTTAATGCCCCTCCCAGCATTGCCACTCCCTGTTTAAGGCCCCTCCCAGCATTGACACTCCCTGTTTAAGGCCCCTCCCAGCATTGACACTCCCTGTAGCCACACCTAGCACTGACACTCCCTCTTTATTTTTTTTTATTTTAACATTATTTTATTTGGTTGTTTTCATACATTGTTCATTGGAAACAAAGATCGTTTTCTTTTCCTCCCCCCCCCCGCCTTTCCCTCTCCCATAGCCGACGCATGATTCCCTGGTTATCACATGTGTTCTTGACTCGAACCCATTTCCCTGTTGTTGGAATTTGCATTATAGTGTTCATTTAGAGTCTCTCCTCAGTCTTATCTCCTCCAACCCTGTAGTCAAGCAGTTGTTTTTCATTGGTGTTTTTACTCCCACAGTTTATACTCTGCTTGTGGGTAGTATTTTTTTTAGATCCCTGCAGATTGTTCAGGGAAATTGCATTGATACTAATGGAGAAGTCTATCACCTTCGATTGTACCACAGTGTATCAGTCTCTGTGTACAATGTTTTCCTGGTTCTGCTCCTTTCGCTCTGCATCAGTTCCTGGAGGTTGTTCCAGTCTCCATGGAATCCCTCCACTTTATTATTCCTTTTTACACAATAATATTCCATCACCAACATATACCACAATTTGTTCAGCCATTCCCCAATTGATGGGCATCCCCTCGTTTTCCAATTTTTAGACACCACAAAGAGCGCAGCTATGAATATTCTTGTACAAGTCTTTTTGTCCATTATCTCTTTGGGGTACAAACCCAGCAGTGCTATGGCTGGATCAAAGGGTAGATATTCTTTTGTCGCCCTTTGGGCATAGTTCCAAATTGCCCTCCAGAATGGTTGGATCAATTCACAACTCCACCAGCAATGAATTCATGTCCCCACTTTGCCACATCCCCTCCAGCATTCATTACTTTGCATAGCTGTCATGTTAGCCAATCTGCTAGGTGTGAGGTGATACCTCAGAGTTGTTTTGATTTGCATCTCTCTGATTATAAGAGATGTAGAACACTTTTTCATGTGCTTATTAATAGTTTTGATTTCTTTGGCTGAGAACTGCCTGTTCATGTCCCTTGCCCATTTATCAATTGGAGAATGGCTTGATTTTTTGTACAATTGATTTAGTTCTTTATAAATTTGAGTAATTAAACCTTTGTCAGAGGTTTTTATGAAGATTGTTTCCCAATTTGTTGCTACCCTTCTGATTTTAGTTACATTGGTTTTGTTTGTACAAAAACTTTTCAATTTGATGTAATCCAGATTATTTATTTTGCATTTTGTAACTCTTTCTAATTCTTGCTTGGTTTTGAAGTATTTCCCTTCCCAAAGGTCTGACATGTATACTATTCTGTGTTCGCCTAATTTTCTTATAGTTTCCTTCTTTATGTTCAAGTCATTCACCCATTTTGAATTTATCTTGGTGTAGGGTGTGAGGTGTTGATCTAAGCCTAATCTTTCCCACACTGTCCTCCAATTTTCCCAGCAGTTTTTATGAAATAGTGGATTTTTGTCCCAAAAGGTGGGATCTTTGGGTTTGTCATATACTGTCTTGCTGAGGTTGCTTGCCCCCAGTCTATTCCACTGATCCTCCTTTCTGTCTCTTAGCCAGTACCAAATTGTTTTGATGACCGCTGCTTTGTAATATAGTCTGAGATCTGGGACTGCAAGACCCCCTTCCTTTGTATTTTTTTTCATTATTTCCCTGGTTATCCTTGATCTTTTGTTCTTCCAAATGAACTTTGTTATGTTTTTTTCTAAATCAGTAAAAAACTTTTTTGGAAGTTCCATAGGTATGGCACTAAATAGATAGATGAGTTTGGGTAGGAGGGTCATTTTTATTATATTGGCTCGTCCTACCCATGAGCAGTTAATGTTCTTCCAATTGTTCAAGTCTAGTTTTAGTTGTGTGGAAAGTGTTTTGTAGTTGTGTTCATATAGATCCTGTGTTTGTCTCGGGAGATAGATTCCTAAGTATTTTATTTTGTCTAGGGTGATTTTGAATGGGATTTCTCTTTCTAGTTCTTGCTGCTGAGCTGTGTTGGAATTATATAGAAAGGCTGATGACTTATGTGGGTTTATTTTGTATCCTGCAACTTTACTAAAGTTATTGATTATTTCGATTAGCTTTTTGGTTGAATCTCTAGGCGTCTTTAAGTAGACCATCATGTCATCTGCAAAGAGCGATAATTTGGTCTCCTCCTTGCCTATTTTGATGCCTTCAATTTTTTTTCTTCTCTAATTGCTACTGCTAGTGTTTCTAATACAATGTCAAATAATAGACGTGATAGTGGGCATCCTTGTTTCACTCCTGATCTTAATGGGAATGGATTTAGTTTATCCCCATTGCAGATGATATGAGCTGATGGTTTTAGATATATACTGTTTATTATTTTTAGGAATGACCCTTCTATTCCTATGCTTTCTAGTGTTTTTAGTAGGAATGGGTATTGTATTTTATCAAAGGCTTTTCCTGCATCTATTGAGATAATCATGTGGTTCTTGTTGGTTTGCTTGTTGATGTGGTCAATTATGTGGATAGTTTTTCTAATGTTGAACCAGCCCTGCATCCCTGGTATAAATCCTACTTGATCATGGTGGATGACCCTTCTACTCACTTGCTGGAGTCTTTTTGCTAGTATCCTATTTAAGATTTTTGCATCTATATTCATTAGGGAGATTGGTCTATAATTTTCTTTCTCTGTTTTTGGCCTGCCTGGTTTTGGAATCAGTACCATGCTTGTGTCATCAAAGGAGTTTGGTAGAACTCCCTCTTTGCTTATTATGTCCAATAGTTTGTATAGTATTGGGATTAACTGTTCTCTGAATGTTTGATAGAATTCACTGGTGAATCCATCAGGCCCTGGGGATTTTTTCTTAGGAAGTTCTTTGATGGCCTGTTGGATTTCTTTTTCTGATATGGGATTACTTAAGAAAACTATTTCTTCTTCTGACATTGACACTCCCTGTTTCAGGCCCCTCCCAGTATTGACACTCCCTATTTAAGGCCCCTCCCAGCATTGACACTCCCTGTTTAAGGCCCCTCCCAGCATTGACACTCCCTGTTAGAGGCCCCTCCCAGCATTGACACTCCCTGTTTAAGACTCCTCCCAGCATTGACATTCCCTGTTTAAGGCCCCTCCCAGCATTGACACTCCCTGTTTAAGGCCCCTCCCAGCATTGACACTCCCTGTTTAAGGCCCTTCCCAGCATTGACACTCCCTGTTAGAGGCCCCTCCCAGCATTGACACTCCCTGTTTAAGGACCCTACCAGCATTGACACTCCCTGTTTCAGGCCCCTCCCAGCATTGACACTCCCTGTTTAAGGCGCCTCCCAGCATTGACACTCCCTGTTTAAGGCCCCTCCCAGCATTGACACTCCCTGTTAGAGGCCCCTCCCAGCATTGAAACTCCCTGTTTAAGGACCCTCCCACGATTGACACTCCCTGTTTAAGGCCCCTCCCAGCATTGACACACCCTGTTTTAGGCCCCTCCATACATTGACACTCCCTGTTTAAGACCCCTCCCAGCATTGACACTCACAGTTTAAGGCCCCTCCCAGCATTGACACTCCCTGTTTAAGGCTCCTCCCAGCATTGACACTCCCTGTTTAAGACTCCTCCCAGCATTGACACTCCCTGTTTAAGACCCCTCCCAGCATTGACACTCCCTGTTTAAGGCCCCTCCCAGCATTGACACTCCCTGTTTCAGGCCCCTCCCAGCATTGACACTCCCAGTTTAAGGACCCTCCCACGATTGACACTCCCTGTTTAAGGACCCTCCCAAGATTGACACTCCCTGTTTAAGCCCCTTCCCAGCATTGACACTCCCTGTTTAAGGCCCCACCCTGCACAGACACTCCCTGTTTAAGACCCCTCCCAGTACTGACACTCCCTGTTTAAGTCCCCTCCCAGCATTGACACTCCCTGTTTAAGGCCCCACCCAGCATTGACACTCCCTGTTTAAGGCCCCTCCCAGCATTGACACTCCCTGTTTAAGGCCCCTCCCAGCATTGACACTCCCTGTTTAAGGCCCCTCCCACCGTTGACACTCCCTGTTTAAGGCCCCTCCCAGCATTGACACTCCCTGTTTAAGGCCCCTCCCAGCATTGACACTCCCTGTTTAAGGACACTCACAGGATTGACACTCCCTGTTTAAGGCCCCTCCCAGCATTGACACTCCTTGTATAACTCCCCTCCCAGCATTGACACGCCCTGTTTTATGCCTCTCCCAGCATTGACACTCCCTGTTTAAGGCCCCTCCCAGCATTGACACTCCCAGTTTAAGGCCCCTCCCACCATTGACACTCCCTGTTTAAGGCCCCACCCTGCACTGACACTCCCTGTTTAAACCCCTCCCAGTACTGACACTCCCTGTTTAAGTCCCTTCCCAGCATTGACACTCCCTGTTTAAAGCCCCACCCAGCATTGACACTCCCTGTTTAAGGCCCCTCCCAGCATTGACACTCCCTGTTTAAGGCCCCTCCCAGCATTGACACTCCCTGTTGAAGGCCCCACCCTGCACTGACACTCCCTGTTTAAACCCCTCCCAGTATTGACACTCCCTGTTTAAACCCCTCCCAGTATTGACACTCCCAGTTTAAGGCCCCTCCCAGCATTGACACTCCCTGTTTAAGGACCCTCCCAGCATTGACACTCCCTGTTTAAGGCCCCTCCCAGCATTGACACTCCCTGTTTAAGGCCCCTCCCAGCCTTGACACTCCCTGTTTAAGACCCCTCCCAGCATTGACACTCCCTGTTTAAGGCCCCACCCTGCACTGACACTCCCTGTTTAAACCCCTCCCTGTATTGACACTCCCTGCTTAAGGCCCCTCCCAGCATTGACACTCCCTGTTTAAGGCCCCTCCCAGCATTGACACTCCCTGTTTAAGGCCCCTCCCAGCATTGACACTCCCTGTTTAAGGCCCCTCCCAGCATTGACACTCCCTGCTTAAGGCCCCTCCCAGGATTGACACTCCCTGTTTCAGGCCCCTCCCAGCATTGACACTCCCAGTTTAAGGATGCTCCCACGATTGACACTCCCTGTTTAAGGCCCCTCCCAGCATTGACACTCCCTGTTTAAGGCCCCACCCTGCACTGACACTCCCTGTTTAAGACCCCTCCGAGCATTGACACTCCCTGTTTAAGGCCCCTCCCAGCACTGACACTCCCTGTTTAAGGCCACACCCAGCATTGACACTCCCTGTTTCAGGCCCCTCCCAGCATTGACACTCCCTGTTTAAGGCCCCTCCCAGCACTGACACTCACAGTTTAAGGCCCCACCTAGCACTAACACTCCCTGTTTAAGGCCCCTCCCAGCAGTGACACTCCCTGTTTAAGGCCCCACCCTGCGCTGACACTCCCTGTTTTAACCCCTTCCAGTATTGACACTCCCTGTTTAAGGCCCCTCCCAGCATTGACACTCCCTGTTTAAGGCCCCTCCCAGCATTGACACTCCCTGTTTAAGGCCCCTCCCAGCATTGACACTCCCTGTTTAAGGCCCGTCCCAGCATTGACACTCCCTGTTTAAGGCCCCTCCCAGCATTGACACTCCCTGTTTCAGGCCCCTCCCAGCATTGACACTCCCTGTTTCAGGCCCCTCCCAGCATTGACACTCCCTGTTTCAGGCCCCTCCCAGCATTGACACTCCCTGTTTAAGGACCCACCCTGCACTGACACTCCCTGTTTAAGACAGCTCCCAGCATTGACACTCCCTGTTTAATGCCCCTCCCAGCATTGCCACTCCCTTTTTAAGGCCCCTCCCAGTATTGCCACTCCCTGTTTAAGGACCCTCCCAGCATTGACACTCCCTGAAGCCACACCTAGCACTGACACTCCCTCTTTATTTTTTTTTTATTTAAACATTATTTTATTTGGTTGTTTTCATACATTGTTCATTGGAAACAAAGATCGTTTTCTTTTCCTCCCCCCCCCGCCTTTCCCTCTCCCATAGCCGACGCATGATTCCCTGGTTATCACATGTGTTCTTGACTCGAACCCATTTCCCTGTTGTTGGAATTTGCATTATAGTGTTCATTTAGAGTCTCTCCTCAGTCTTATCTCCTCCAACCCTGTAGTCAAGCAGTTGTTTTTCATCGGTGTTTTTACTCCCACAGTTTATACTCTGCTTGTGGGTAGTATTTTTTTTAGATCCCTGCAGATTGTTCAGGGAAATTGCATTGATACTAATGGAGAAGTCTATCACCTTCGATTGTACCACAGTGTATCAGTCTCTGTGTACAATGTTTTCCTGGTTCTGCTCCTTTCGCTCTGCATCAGTTCCTGGAGGTTGTTCCAGTCTCCATGGAATCCCTCCACTTTATTATTCCTTTTTACACAATAATATTCCATCACCAACATATACCACAATTTGTTCAGCCATTCCCCAATTGATGGGCATCCCTTCGTTTTCCAATTTTTAGACACCACAAAGAGCGCAGCTATGAATATTCTTGTACAAGTCTTTTTGTCCATTATCTCTTTGGGGTACAAACCCAGCGGTGCTATGGCTGGATCAAAGGGTAGATATTCTTTTGTCGCCCTTTGGGCATAGTTCCAAATTGCCCTCCAGAATGGTTGGATCAATTCACAACTCCACCAGCAATGAATTCATGTCCCCACTTTGCCACATCCCCTCCAGCATTCATTACTTTGCATAGCTGTCATGTTATACAATCTGCTAGGTGTGAGGTGATACCTCAGAGTTGTTTTGATTTGCATCTCTCTGATTATAAGAGATGTAGAACACTTTTTCATGTGCTTATTAATAGTTTTGATTTCTTTGGCTGAGAACTGCCTGTTCATGTCCCTTGCCCATTTATCAATTGGAGAATGGCTTGATTTTTTGTACAATTGATTTAGTTCTTTATAAATTTGAGTAATTAAACCTTTGTCAGAGGTTTTTATGAAGATTGTTTCCCAATTTGTTGCTACCCTTCTGATTTTAGTTACATTGGTTTTGTTTGTACAAAAACTTTTCAATTTGATGTAATCCAGATTATTTATTTTGCATTTTGTAACTCTTTCTAATTCTTGCTTGGTTTTGAAGTATTTCCCTTCCCAAAGGTCTGACATGTATACTATTCTGTGTTCGCCTAATTTTCTTATAGTTTCCTTCTTTATGTTCAAGTCATTCACCCATTTTGAATTTATCTTGGTGTAGGGTGTGAGGTGTTGATCTAAGCCTAATCTTTCCCACACTGTCCTCCAATTTTCCCAGCAGTTTTTATGAAATAGTGGATTTTTGTCCCAAAAGCTGGGATCTTTGGGTTTGTCATATACTGTCTTGCTGAGGTTGCTTGCCCCCAGTCTATTCCACTGATCCTCCTTTCTGTCTCTTAGCCAGTACCAAATTGTTTTGATGACCGCTGCTTTGTAATATAGTCTGAGATCTGGGACTGCAAGACCCCCTTCCTTTGTATTTTTTTTCATTATTTCCCTGGTTATCCTTGATCTTTTGTTCTTCCAAATGAACTTTGTTATGTTTTTTTCTAAATCAGTAAAAAACTTTTTTGGAAGTTCCATAGGTATGGCACTAAATAGATAGATGAGTTTGGGTAGGAGGGTCATTTTTATTATATTGGCTCGTCCTACCCATGAGCAGTTAATGTTCTTCCAATTGTTCAAGTCTAGTTTTAGTTGTGTGGAAAGTGTTTTGTAGTTGTGTTCATATAGATCCTGTGTTTGTCTCGGGAGATAGATTCCTAAGTATTTTATTTTGTCTAGGGTGATTTTGAATGGGATTTCTCTTTCTAGTTCTTGCTGCTGAGCTGTGTTGGAATTATATAGAAAGGCTGATGACTTATGTGGGTTTATTTTGTATCCTGCAACTTTACTAAAGTTATTGATTATTTCGATTAGCTTTTTGGTTGAATCTCTAGGCGTCTTTAAGTAGACCATCATGTCATCTGCAAAGAGCGATAATTTGGTCTCCTCCTTGCCTATTTTGATGCCTTCAATTTTTTTTCTTCTCTAATTGCTACTGCTAGTGTTTCTAATACAATGTCAAATAATAGAGGTGATAGTGGGCATCCTTGTTTCACTCCTGATCTTAATGGGAATGGATTTAGTTTATCCCCATTGCAGATGATATGAGCTGATGGTTTTAGATATATACTGTTTATTATTTTTAGGAATGACCCTTCTATTCCTATGCTTTCTAGTGTTTTTAGTAGGAATGGGTATTGTGTTTTATCAAAGGCTTTTTCTGCATCTATTGAGATAATCATGTGGTTCTTGTTGGTTTGCTTGTTGATGTGGTCAATTATGTGGATAGTTTTTCTAATGTTGAACCAGCCCTGCATCCCTGGTATAAATCCTACTTGATCATGGTGGATGACCCTTCTAATCACTTGCTGGAGTCTTTTTGCTAGTATCCTATTTAAGATTTTTGCATCTATATTCATTAGGGACATTGGTCTATAATTTTCTTTCTCTGTTTTTGGCCTGCCTGGTTTTGGAATCAGTACCATGCTTGTGTCATCAAAGGAGTTTGGTAGAACTCCCTCTTTGCTTATTATGTCCAATAGTTTGTATAGTATTGGGATTAACTGTTCTCTGAATGTTTGATAGAATTCACTGGTGAATCCATCAGGCCCTGGGGATTTTTTCTTAGGAAGTTCTTTGATGGCCTGTTGGATTTCTTTTTCTGATATGGGATTACTTAAGAAAACTATTTCTTCTTCTGACATTGACACTCCCTGTTTCAGGCCCCTCCCAGTATTGACACTCCCTATTTAAGGCCCCTTCCAGCATTGACACTCCCTGTTTAAGGCCCCTCCCAGCTTTGACACTCCCTGTTTAAGGCCCTTCCCAGCATTGACACTCCCTGATTAAGGCCCCTCCCAGCATTGACACTCCCTGTTTAAGACCCTTCCCAGCATTGACACTCCCTGTTTAAGGCCCCTCCAAGCATTGACACTCCCTGTTTAAGGCCCCTCCCAGCTTTGACACTCCCTGTTTAAGGCCCTTCCCAGCATTGACACTCCCTGTTTAAGGCCCCTCCCAGCATTGACACTCCCTGTTTAAGGACCCTCCCAGCATTGACATTCCCTGTTTAAGGCCCCTCCCAGCATTGACACTCCCTGTTTAAGGCCCCTCCCAGCATTGACACTCCCTGTTTAAGGCCCCTCCCAGCATTGACACTCCCTGTTAGAGGCCCCTCCCAGCATTGACACTCCCTGTTTAAGGACCCTCCCAGCATTGACACTCCCTGTTTAAGGCCCGTCCCAGCATTGACACTCCCTGTTTAAGGCCCCTCCCAGCATTGACACTCCCTGTTTAAGGCCCCTCCCAGCATTGACACTCCCTGTTTAAGGCCCCTCCCAGCATTGACACTCCCTGCTTAAGGCCCCTCCCAGGATTGACACTCCCTGTTTCAGGCCCCTCCCAGCATTGACACTCCCAGTTTAAGGATGCTCCCACGATTGACACTCCCTGTTTAAGGCCCCTCCCAGCATTGACACTCCCTGTTTAAGGCCCCACCCTGCACTGACACTCCCTGTTTAAGACCCCTCCGAGCATTGACACTCCCTGTTTAAGGCCCCTCCCAGCACTGACACTCCCTGTTTAAGGCCACACCCAGCATTGACACTCCCTGTTTCAGGCCCCTCCCAGCATTGACACTCCCTGTTTAAGGCCCCTCCCAGCACTGACACTCCCTGTTTAAGGCCCCTCCAAGCATTGACACTCACAGTTTAAGGCCCCACCTAGCACTAACACTCCCTGTTTAAGGCCCCTCCCAGCAGTGACACTCCCTGTTTAAGGCCCCTCCTAGCATTGACACTCCCTGTTTAAGGCCCCTCCCAGCATTGACATTCCCTGTTTAAGGCCCCACCCTGCACTGACACTCCCTGTTTAAACCCCTCCCAGTATTGACACTCCCTGCTTAAGGCCCCTCCCAGCATTGACACTCCCTGTTTAAGGCCCCTCCCAGCATTGACACTCCCTGTTTAAGGCCCGTCCCAGCATTGACACTCCCTGTTTAAGGCCCCTCCCAGCATTGACACTCCCTGTTTAAGGCCCCTCCCAGTATTGACACTCCCTGTTTAAGGCCCCTCCCAGCATTGACACTCCCTGTTTAAGGCCCCTCCCAGCATTGACACTCCCTGTTTAAGGACCCTCCCACGATTGACACTCCCTGTTTAAGGCCCCTCCCAGCATTGACACTCCCTGTTTAAGGCCCCACCCTGCGCTGACACTCCCTGTTTTAACCCCTCCCAGTATTGACACTCCCTGTTTAAGGCCCCTCCCAGCATTGACACTCCCTGTTTAAGGCCCCTCCCAGCATTGACACTCCCTGTTTAAGGCCTCTCCCAGCATTGACACTCCCTGTTTAAGGCCCCTCCCAGCATTGACACTCCCTGTTTAAGGCCCCTCCCAGCATTGACACTCCCTGTTTAAGGACCCTCCCACGATTGACACTCCCTCTTTAAGGCCCCTCCCAGCATTGACACTCCCTGTTTAAGGCCCCACCCTGCACTTACACTCCCTGTTTAAACCCCTCCCAGTATTGACACTCCCTGTTTAAACCCCTCCCAGTATTGACACTCCCTGTTTAAGGCCCCTCCCAGCATTGACACTCCCTGGTTAAGTCCCCTCCCAGCATTGACACTCCCTGTTTAAGGCCCCTCCCAGCATTGACACTCCCTGTTTCAGGCCCCTCCCAGCATTGACACTCCCTGTTTAAGGACCCTCCCAAGATTGACACTCCCTGTTTAAGGCCCCTCCCAGCATTGACACTCCCTGTTTAAGGCCCCTCCCAGCATTGACACTCCCTGTTTAAGGCCCCTCCCAGCATTGACACTCCCTGTTTCAGGCCCCTCCCAGCATTGACACTCCCTGTTTAAGGACCCTCCCAAGATTGACACTCCCTGTTTAAGGCCCCTCCCAGCATTGACACTCCCTGGTTAAGTCCCCTCCCAGCATTGACACTCCCTGTTTAAGGCCCCTCCCAGCATTGACACTCCCTGTTTAAGGCCCCTCCCAGCATTGACACTCCCTGTTTAAGGACCCACGCTGCACTGACACTCCCTGTTTAAGGCCCCACCCTGCACTGACACTCCCTGTTTAAGGCCCCTCCCAGCATTGACACTCCCTGTTTAAGGCCCCTCCCAGCATTGACACTCCCTGTTTCAGGCCCCTCCCAGCATTGACACTCCCTGTTTAAGGACCCTCCCAAGATTGACACTCCCTGTTTAAGGCCCCTCCCAGCATTGACACTCCCTGTTTAAGGCCCCACCCTGCGCTGACACTCCCTGTTTTAACCCCTCCCAGTATTGACACTCCCTGTTTAAGGCCCCTCTCAGCATTGACACTCCCTGTTTAAGGCCCCTCCCAGCATTGACACTCCCTGTTTAAGGCCCCTCCCAGCATTGACACTCCCTGTTTCAGGCCCCTCCCAGCATTGACACTCCCTGTTTCAGGCCCCTCCCAGCATTGACACTCCCTGTTTCAGGCCCCTCCCAGCATTGACACTCCCTGTTTCAGGCCCCTCCCAGCATTGACACTCCCTGTTTCAGGCCCCTCCCAGCATTGACACTCCCTGTTTAAGGCCCCACCCTGCACTGACACTCCCTGTTTAAGACAGCTCCCAGCATTGACACTCCCTGTTTAATGCCCCTCCCAGCATTGCCACTCCCTGTTTAAGGCCCCTCCCAGCATTGACACTCCCTGTTTAAGGCCCCTCCCAGCATTGACACTCCCTGTAGCCACACCTAGCACTGACACTCCCTCTTTATTTTTTTTTATTTTAACATTATTTTATTTGGTTGTTTTCATACATTGTTCATTGGAAACAAAGATCGTTTTCTTTTCCTCCCCCCCCCCCGCCTTTCCCTCTCCCATAGCCGACGCATGATTCCCTGGTTATCACATGTGTTCTTGACTCGAACCCATTTCCCTGTTGTTGGAATTTGCATTATAGTGTTCATTTAGAGTCTCTCCTCAGTCTTATCTCCTCCAACCCTGTAGTCAAGCAGTTGTTTTTCATTGGTGTTTTTACTCCCACAGTTTATACTCTGCTTGTGGGTAGTATTTTTTTTAGATCCCTGCAGATTGTTCAGGGAAATTGCATTGATACTAATGGAGAAGTCTATCACCTTCGATTGTACCACAGTGTATCAGTCTCTGTGTACAATGTTTTCCTGGTTCTGCTCCTTTCGCTCTGCATCAGTTCCTGGAGGTTGTTCCAGTCTCCATGGAATCCCTCCACTTTATTATTCCTTTTTACACAATAATATTCCATCACCAACATATACCACAATTTGTTCAGCCATTCCCCAATTGATGGGCATCCCCTCGTTTTCCAATTTTTAGACACCACAAAGAGCGCAGCTATGAATATTCTTGTACAAGTCTTTTTGTCCATTATCTCTTTGGGGTACAAACCCAGCAGTGCTATGGCTGGATCAAAGGGTAGATATTCTTTTGTCGCCCTTTGGGCATAGTTCCAAATTGCCCTCCAGAATGGTTGGATCAATTCACAACTCCACCAGCAATGAATTCATGTCCCCACTTTGCCACATCCCCTCCAGCATTCATTACTTTGCATAGCTGTCATGTTAGCCAATCTGCTAGGTGTGAGGTGATACCTCAGAGTTGTTTTGATTTGCATCTCTCTGATTATAAGAGATGTAGAACACTTTTTCATGTGCTTATTAATAGTTTTGATTTCTTTGGCTGAGAACTGCCTGTTCATGTCCCTTGCCCATTTATCAATTGGAGAATGGCTTGATTTTTTGTACAATTGATTTAGTTCTTTATAAATTTGAGTAATTAAACCTTTGTCAGAGGTTTTTATGAAGATTGTTTCCCAATTTGTTGCTACCCTTCTGATTTTAGTTACATTGGTTTTGTTTGTACAAAAACTTTTCAATTTGATGTAATCCAGATTATTTATTTTGCATTTTGTAACTCTTTCTAATTCTTGCTTGGTTTTGAAGTATTTCCCTTCCCAAAGGTCTGACATGTATACTATTCTGTGTTCGCCTAATTTTCTTATAGTTTCCTTCTTTATGTTCAAGTCATTCACCCATTTTGAATTTATCTTGGTGTAGGGTGTGAGGTGTTGATCTAAGCCTAATCTTTCCCACACTGTCCTCCAATTTTCCCAGCAGTTTTTATGAAATAGTGGATTTTTGTCCCAAAAGGTGGGATCTTTGGGTTTGTCATATACTGTCTTGCTGAGGTTGCTTGCCCCCAGTCTATTCCACTGATCCTCCTTTCTGTCTCTTAGCCAGTACCAAATTGTTTTGATGACCGCTGCTTTGTAATATAGTCTGAGATCTGGGACTGCAAGACCCCCTTCCTTTGTATTTTTTTTTCATTATTTCCCTGGTTATCCTTGATCTTTTGTTCTTCCAAATGAACTTTGTTATGTTTTTTTCTAAATCAGTAAAAAACTTTTTTGGAAGTTCCATAGGTATGGCACTAAATAGATAGATGAGTTTGGGTAGGAGGGTCATTTTTATTATATTGGCTCGTCCTACCCATGAGCAGTTAATGTTCTTCCAATTGTTCAAGTCTAGTTTTAGTTGTGTGGAAAGTGTTTTGTAGTTGTGTTCATATAGATCCTGTGTTTGTCTCGGGAGATAGATTCCTAAGTATTTTATTTTGTCTAGGGTGATTTTGAATGGGATTTCTCTTTCTAGTTCTTGCTGCTGAGCTGTGTTGGAATTATATAGAAAGGCTGATGACTTATGTGGGTTTATTTTGTATCCTGCAACTTTACTAAAGTTATTGATTATTTCGATTAGCTTTTTGGTTGAATCTCTAGGCGTCTTTAAGTAGACCATCATGTCATCTGCAAAGAGCGATAATTTGGTCTCCTCCTTGCCTATTTTGATGCCTTCAATTTTTTTTCTTCTCTAATTGCTACTGCTAGTGTTTCTAATACAATGTCAAATAATAGAGGTGATAGTGGGCATCCTTGTTTCACTCCTGATCTTAATGGGAATGGATTTAGTTTATCCCCATTGCAGATGATATGAGCTGATGGTTTTAGATATATACTGTTTATTATTTTTAGGAATGACCCTTCTATTCCTATGCTTTCTAGTGTTTTTAGTAGGAATGGGTATTGTGTTTTATCAAAGGCTTTTTCTGCATCTATTGAGATAATCATGTGGTTCTTGTTGGTTTGCTTGTTGATGTG